>NW_027072089.1:31817418-32417418 GCF_038088225.1 Cyrtonyx montezumae | reverse complement strand
AAAAAGCACATGAATTCCAGGAGCTGCAACTGCGATGCTTCACTTATTGTACTCAAATGAAAGCAAGAGGATACAAAAATAATTTTTATACGCAGTGACGCACAAAGTGCATTTAATCAAATTATCTAAGTCAATACTATCCGCAAAATTATAACGAATTTAGCATACTTATATAACAATTGACTTTTAAGGAAATAACTTAATCAGCTCATGTGAACTTAAACTCTGACACAAAAATACATTCAGGCTGCAAGTGGAGTTGGTTACGTTTGTCAATACAGATAAAGTTTATGGAATGTTGCTCTGTAAGCTTTCAATACACAGCCCTGACAATATTCCAGGCAACACCACAGCAGCTGGAATTACCCATACCATCATTTATCTGTGGAAAGAAAAAAAAAGCCTATAAGTTCAGAGAAGAACAGTGCTGTATTTTGCCCTTAATCTTCATACCCTGAAACCAGTTAGCAGAAAGAGACATGATGTTGATGACATTCTGCAGGTTCCATCTTTTAGAAGGGAACTTCAGCACCAACCTCTTAAGCTTCCACTCTTCCTTCTCAGCTTCTTACAACTGCTGTTTCCTTGCCAATATATGAGGTACCACACATTCTTAACTAACTGACATCATTTCCAGAGACAAATCACCTTGATGGCTGGACAAAGCTGATTAAGAAGATAGAACAGCCATACCAGTTTTATCTGAATGTGTGGGAAGAACTGACATTGTTGCCAGCACATTTATGTAATATGGTTCCTGCAGATGTTCTAACACTTTCAGCTGTCAGCTGGCTTTGGAGATACACATCACAAAGCCAATGCAATTTACAGTAGAACCCTCCAGGTGGTGTCATGTAGATTTAAACAGGGTGAGACATCTTGAGAAACATGCTGGGATAACTACCTTATAGAACAGAAAGCCTAAAAAACCTCAATGACACAATCCACCATGGGGTAATTAGAATTAATTTGCACCCCATGGCCTCAAGGAGTGGCTCTTGACATACTTATAACTCCTTCATCATCTTCAGGAAGGCATTATTCTGCTATAATTTGATCCACGTTTACAAGACAATTTGAAGTCATCAACTAAAAAGTTCAGAATTCTGAACCTTTTCCATCCATCCATAATATTTTTAAAGCATTCATTCTAACACTTAAACAAGAAATGCACATGAAAGAGAGAACAAACCAGTTTTCCCTTTACCACTGGCATCAGAAAGCAGCAGGAGTTTGCACCTGGGAAACCCTCTGTACCCTCAGAAGGAGTCAAGGGACAAGACTACACCATGCACATTTTTGAAGACCTCTATGCAGGAACTCCTACCTTAAATACCTGGATAAAATATATCCACAATTAAAACCCACACACTATTTATTCTGTGTTCTTTTTGCTCTGTTGTTTGGTTTTTATTTGTTACAAGCACTGCTATATGTTTTAACTGTCTTACCTGTGTGCTCTAGAAATTCAAGACAGTAGGAGATTCAAACTTCAATCTATGCCATTTTGCAAGCTGATTATTGGCATTTGCACTGTGGAATGGTAAGAGCTAAAAATCACAGTCCTCACAGCTCTATTCACTAGCTAGCTTCATTTAAACACTAACAGAGAAAATTTAAAGCAAGTAGGCTTGGAAGTTCTTCAGACTCCCCTGAGCAGAAAACCTACTGAAAGCAATCAAGTCATCTGATATTTAATACCTGAAACATACTAATGAAGATGAATATTCAGGAAAAATAAATGCAATTCATTTAGCAGGTCAACAGCATTTTCATGTCCATGGAATACAAAGAAAGCATTTTATTTGGAAGTTTATCAACCAGAGATTCTTTCTCCAAGATTAAGAGGCAAATGTCATCAGGCTGCTTTCTGCCACAAAAAGCATGTCTAGTAGACAAAATATTCCATGACTACTCATGGACTCTTACAAAGGTGTTGGATAAATAAGTGTAGCATAAATTAGTTATTCTAAGAAAGAACTCTTTTCTCACAGCACTGCTTCTCACAAATAAGTATAAATGCATTAATTGAATTTAATGAAAATACATATACTAGTACAGGAGTGACAATTCAATTAAAAGTGGAAGCAACACCAAAAATTCAAAGCACTAATACCCACTGCAGTATCTGCACCAGTAATTTTGTATTTTTGTCCCTGGGCCCCAGCATGCATCATCATATCTTATTCTTACTTCTCATCTTGTACAGCCCCAGTTCTGAAAAGCATCAACACTGTGCTTCAGCTTTATTCCTTCAACTCTGACTAACTCCCTCAGTTACTAAGCATCTTAGCAGCCTTGATTTAAAAGATCCTTTTACTTCGAGAGCGCAAACTCTAACATGGCATAGTGTACCACAAGACCACCTCAAGGCAGCTTGCAATCAAGGGACAGGGCTTCTGAATCTGCTGGTGCTCAGCCTACTTCCATGCAGCACCTGTAGCCCTAGCTTGCATGCAAGCAACAGTCCTGGAGCTGAAACAAAGCAGCAGCATCTGATCCTTAAACTGGGAGCACCTAAGGTTCAGTCTGTGAGACAGCACTTCTGATCAGATGGATGCGAGGTAATTCAAAGCCAAAGCGGAGACCCCATGAGAGACCTGAAATGGTACCAGCAGAACCTAAGAACACAAAATCTGAAGAGAAAGACCTGCCTAACTGCCCTGCAGCATGATGGGCTACTATATGCTTTTTTGGCAACCAAGCAGGAGTCTTAATGCTAACCAGTGCCTTTTTTCCTGCCCTCACTGGAGATTTCTTTGCACTGTCCACAATGCCACACACTTCCCTGCAGGGAATCAGGGACACAGCAAAAAGCACCCCCACACAGGAAGCTCAGATGAAAGCATGCACCACTGTGGGACACCATACACGAGTACAAGTGTCCAGGGAAATCAACAACTTCTTCCTGCTTTTTTTTGAGGAACTGCTTCCTTTTTCCCTAAAGCAATGAAATCAGTGGAATTCAGAGAGCAGGGATCCACTCAAAACTTTATTGTATATTAATAAATACTCCATAATCCTCCCGTACATCCAATTCCTCTGTTTACCATAACTGCTTTCATTAGCACCTTTGGAGTAAAAGGAAATTCTGGGTCCTCACAAAAGGTCTGAGGGACTGTATCTGAGCCATGTTATGAGAGCAGGGCCACAAGTGAGGCAGTACACATAGAAAATGCAACAGATGAAACAGATGGAGATCGATGAGTGCATTAAACAAAAACGTACTGCTTTCACAACAAAAGTATGTTCTGCCATCAAGTAGTTCACATCAATTATCTAGCCATCTTTTCACAAGCAGAGCAAACCCCATAAGGGGCTGGTGGGATGAGCCTGGGCACAGCTCATAGCTTTTCCTAGTCCTCTGATCTCACAAATGTCACAAAGGGAATTTCAGGCAAGACCCTTACACAGCATCCCTTACAGCCAGCAACACTTCAAATGGGAGTCAATACGCTGATTGCTGCTGTTCCTTTTCTTCCATCATCTTCTATCACGACGCACTTATTTCCTGTGCATGAAGAGTTCCCAAATTCCCCTGTACACCAGCATGCCTACACAGGGCATCCCTGAAGGCACTGCCCCTAGGGTAAGACGGTTTCCATAAAGGCCCCTAGCAACCTACCCACAAATACCTCCATCAAATTGAATGGACTCACTGCAGGCTGGGATTTGAAATAATTCTGCCAATCAACATCATCAGCATGCCATACGTTCTTACTAAATTCAGCAGAAACCAAAGGCTAAACAACTGTACACACATGGAATGAGTCAATCCACATTCGTTTGGTTTGGCAACTCAGTATCACAGGGAATAGCTATTATGGCATGACTATACTTGGCCCAAGACGCACTTCAGGGCAACCTCTACAGACTCTGATGGAGATATACTACAGCCACAAATCCAGGAGGGGGAGGAAAAAAAATGAATAAAAAGGATAAATCAGTCACCTGACATCATCCTGAAGCAGCAACTTACAATGGCATAAAACCAATTTGCCTTTATCTCGGTTGTTCATTCCAACCAAGCACTACTAAATCCTCACTGCAAATGATAAAGGCCAGAAATCTAGTAAGCATAAGCTTGCTGTTCAGAAAAAACAAAAAGAAGGCAATAGGTCTTCCAGAAATGGGTGTTTTTACAATATAGCTTTGTCCTGTGACCTGTCAGATACAAGACAGCAACTTAGCAAATGGCAGGCTGAGTGCTGCTATCTTTTCTGAAGCTACGCAGCACCCACCATATACCATCATCTACTTATCACATTTTTATATACATATATTCAGACACACACTCACAAACCTTTTAAGTATTCTCAGCACTTCTCCAAAGACAAAAGAATGATTCTCCTGTTCTGACACATTTCATTTATAAGCTGTAACAACCACAGCCACTTTTCAGTACAAAGTGCAGAAAGGAAAGAAGCTTTCAGTTTCATGAGAAAATAACCTTTCATTTGTACATTATTTCTAAATGCAGTATTCATAAAAAAAATGGGGGGGGGGGGCTTTTATGTATTTCGCTAAGTCTATCATCCAAATTTCCAAATTGGGTGTTTTACTGTTTAAAAAAAATAAATACACACTCTTTAGATTTAATGTAGTCAGTCAAGCATTTGTTCAAAGGTTAATGATAGCCTACCTCTTAAAACATTCTTATTACCAAGTCTATCCAATATCCAAAAAGCACAGAAACGTGGCCTCATCTAATGAAGACAAAATTACAGATGTGGAAGTTATGCAAATACTAATGCATAAGAGCCACAGGGTGCAGGATGCCTTTTCAAAATTACTAAACAGCACAACACAAAGCATTAGTTGATTTGGATAACAATAAGGCATTTATTCATCCCACTCCTTTGGGGAGAAACTGAAACAATCACGCAGTGTCAGCTGCTCTGAACATTCTTCCAATGCTGTGCAGACAACTTGGGTCAATGCTGCCTCCAACTGCAGTTCCCATTCCTTCCCTTGCACCAACTCTCCTCCTCACACTCTACAGAAAGCCAAGCAGAGCAAAAGGGGCAGAAAAAAAGGAAGGGTTTTTGCAGCTTTAGCTCTGTGAACCAGCTCTCTGCAGGGTCAGAGGATTGCAAGAGTCAGCACAAGAGAAGGAGTAAGGATATGCAGATAGAAGCAACACTGCTACCTATACCGCATAATTAACAATGAGAGCCCTGAAATTAAGACTGCAGACATTAAATAAAACTGGCTTGTGAAAACAGAGAAATTCTGTTTAAAGTAATACCAGTTTCAAAAATACCCACGGTTCCAGTCAACATTCATCACCAAACACTAAGCTCAGCAGCAGAGAGCGTCCAACAGCACAGACTTAAAGAAACTGCCTCATTTTAAACGATGCATTAAATACAATAAATATTATGCTCAACTGCTAATATCTTATCTTGAGGAGCATTAGAAACAGAAATTCTGTAACATTTTCATCATTTCATTAAAAAACATACATAAGACGTATTCTTTAACTTATCGCCGTCTCCTGTCCCCCACTCAGATCCTCTGTCACATTAGCTATAAGAGAAAAAATTGACCTCTAGTTTCTCAAACTGGTTTCAGTAAAATCTGTTAGTTTGTTTTTAAAACACAGTCCCTTCCCTATGCTGTTAAAAATACAGCAGTATCCAAGAGAAAGGAAAAAAAAGTCTTAAACTTCATTAGTCATAATAGCCTTTCTTACTTATTCAACCAATCATGAATAATAACTTTTTGTCTAATTCTCTCAGATCATCCTTCCTAAAAAGCTCATGAAAATGGATTAGCATTGTAGTGCATGGATTACTTCACTTGAATTCTATTGTATCAGAAGGCAGTAGGGGAAAGATTTCAATCAAGGGCCTCTTACTAAGACACACAATATTCCTTCATGCCTCCTTAACCTGGAGGGCACTGGCAAAAATAATGCCAGAATATTACATGAACAAAAATAAAAAAAAAAAAAAAAAACCAAAACACCAAGGTAACCATAGCTTCAACCATTCAAACCCCCTTCAGGAGATGAAGCTTTTTTCCTCTTTAAAAGAGCTCAAGATTGCCAAGTACAAGTCCAACACATTCCATGCAAGAAAAACGTAAGGAATTTAGTACCTGCAATTTGCTATGTTTACTTTTGTCTTCTCTTACGGTAGGTTTGCTAAATTATCCCACTTTTTGTGGCAAGCTATAAATAGGATGACCACACTCAGGAGAAAAACAAGACCCTTCTTAAAGGAGGAAAAAGCAAATGAGAGAATTTTTTGCAAGTATTTGAGATACTATAGAATTCTCAAGGCAAAAAGCTCAAGTTCACTTTTTTTAATTCAGGCAATAGATAAAATTGTACCTTTCCCTC
The DNA here is from genome assembly GCF_038088225.1 of Cyrtonyx montezumae. Classification (NCBI taxonomy): domain Eukaryota; kingdom Metazoa; phylum Chordata; class Aves; order Galliformes; family Odontophoridae; genus Cyrtonyx; species Cyrtonyx montezumae. The sequence continues at coordinate 32,411,072 of NW_027072089.1, read as the reverse complement.
TGACAGACCTGTAGGCTAAATACTGCATGTTTTAACTGGACCAATCCATCATCATTGATTGAAATGACAAGCCTACCATCACAGCACTGAAAAAAGCAGTTCTGACTTCAAAACAAGAGAAATAACCCAAACAAGCCCCATGAAGTCCTTCCCCAGATCTTTCACTATAAGCAAGGATGTTAAAGGAAACTCCCCACATGTACTTCCATGACATTTTCCATTTAGCAGTTTCACACCATGTTTGCAGCTGTGGAAGAAATTATGGATGATTTTTTCTCCCCCAGACAGAAGGAAAAGCTTAGTTAATTCAGTCGCTGAAATCTACAGTCTAAAACTGTACAGTTAACAATCAAGGAAATGTAAGTATTCTAGATTTTCTGAGAGCTGATTAAGTGCATGCTTTTATCACCCCGAAGGAGAAACTGGGCACTACTGACAACACTCTCTTCCTCTACATAGCTCAAGAGATGACCAAATGCACAAGAACCTAGCTACACTGAAAGTCTTAGGGGTTTTTCCTTTTTAGGTCTTTTAACGGAAGTGCAAATTTATGACTGACTAAACATGAAACCTCCTCAGTACACCTTCAACTGCACCATCAACATATTAGCTACAAATAAAGCAAGACTGAATTCAGACAAGCATCACTGCCATGACAGATGTGGGCTCTGAACAGAAACTCCACTATTGGACTCTACTAGTAAAGCACTACGTTTGTAAGAATGCTCCGTTGCACTGATCTAGATTTATGAGTGTGTCTGTCAGGAAGTCACTTGCTTGTCAGCACCCCAACACAGTATCTCAGTTTCCAAAACAACTGAAGACAACCACGAGCAAAGGAAACTGAATGCAACTACGTTAAAACAGCCCAAACCAAGGCTGACCTACCAGCCCAAGTCCCAAGCTACCACCCATCATGATCTCCTTCCTCACAGTCTTGAAATAAACTCCTGTATCTTTTCCTGTTTCTTCTACCCTTGGGATAGAATTGATGGGCAGCACGTTGCGTTTCACATGTAATAAATATCCCATTTGACTAGTCAGTAGCCTCCAGCTGTGTTTGCTACAGGGAGATGAGGGGGAAGAAGACAGACTGCTCACAGAGCAAACAGTCTTTTTCTCTCCATGTATCTCATCTGGCAGCAAGAAGCAGGAGAAACAGTCAAGTCTTCTGCTGACACAGAGCTATTCTCATTATTCTCATTCCAGCACACTCTTCTTGATGTTCAGGCAGGCCTACTGCAGATTTTGGCTCTTTCACATTCCCAGTTAGAAGCAGAGAGGAATTTGCCCTCTACCTTGCAATGAAAAGCTGACTCTGGGAATGTGTTTAATTATAATTATTGTGGGAGTGCGGTTAGGAAGATAATAAATCAGATTGCTGGATCACAGGTGTACAAAGTGGGGGAAAGTGGGAAGAAAACAGGAGTTAGACTGCTGCAGTAGAAATAAAAAAAAATTCAGTGTGGGTGGGAGGAGGGCAGCAGAGGTGAGATAACAGCCACAAAAGTTATTCTAGACCAGAAAGAAAACAAAACATTTGGCTACAGATTTCTTACAGTACACCTAGGATATAAACATACAAATAAGCAATTCCCCAACTAGCTTTTAAATCCAGGTTTCTAGAACTGCGCTTTTATAATAAAATACTTTGTCTTTGGCAGGCTGCCCTGCTGGATTACGCTGGCTGCTTATTCACATTGCAGTTACTTGTTAATGACATAATCAGAGCAAATCAAGGAAAACTTCACATCTAATGAAACTCAAACTCTCCCAAGTTCTACTGAGGAATTTTGCGCATCATATTTAACAGGAATTAGAGAGGTCTCGGTTCAGCTCCAGGTCCCAGGCACATGCACATAAAGTCCTACGTGCATGTGCACACACACAAAGCATCTGCACTCACTCATATGAAATAGTTTTTTCAGCAGTGGAAGCAATTAATACAGAATTGAATGTTTTATTTAGCTTTGAGTGCACACAAAGGACTATTCAATGCTAAAAGTACTACTTAGCACAACTTTCAAAATTAAGATTAAACTCTTCTATTTTTTTAATCTGTGTGTTTGTGTGTTTACCCTGAATCCTGCATTTACAAGGAAAGGATAGTCTAAAAAACAGAGCACACCGCATTCCTTAAGTTATATCACAATGTATATGAATTTATCTTAGACACCCGACTGTACAGATTCACGTGCAGAAAGTATTGACTTGCACTAACAAAGACTTGCACAGTAAATGAGAACTAAATGAGTCGAGATTTTCTTTTTCCAGAAACGTGAAGCCAATCTAAGCTGTCAAATTACATCCTACCTGCATGCAAATTCAGTGAATTTTTAAGAAAGAAAACACAACATGCCTAGTCCACTCAGAAGGCGTCTCTTAAATGGGATCCATAACCTCGTAGTACCTAGAAATAGTCATGAATCAGGGAACCTCCTCGCTAGAAAGTGACCAAGCACACTCAGAAACTTACAGTTCAGCAAAAAACAAGTGGAAACTTGTAGAAACAAAGCCATGAGCAAAACGCAAGTCAGCAATAAGCCAGTGGTCATCAGCATGATGGGGGTACTGCTCTAACAAAGCACATTCTTACTACCAGCAGCAGGGTGCCTTCCTGACCCCGCAGGCTTTGCAGTCGGCAGGTGAACTGAAGAAATAAGGATTCCATCGTGGATGTCCCCAGCATCACCTTCTACATGCCACAGCAGCTGTAGCACAACAGAACCATCTGAAAATTGCATGATTTTAAGAGTTTTATTTTACCTCACAGTTGAATGTATTGCCACACTGAGTCAAAAATTAATCCAAGGCAGAACTTTTCTCCAGTAACCTAAGAAAGACTGACTTAACAAATGCAGGCTTTTAACAAAGCCTGCTGAAACAGACCTCCCAAACAAAGCATTTTTAACACAGCACTACATCACTACCTCATTAGCTCACAAATTACCTTGATTATTCATATACTAAACCTAAACTCTTGCAAAATTGTTTTATGCTTTCAAAAAATGAATTTTAAACATAAGGGGCACAGGATTGCAGTCGCTCCTTTCAAACCAATTCTCTTTCAAAAACAGCATCAGAAAGTTGAGGTTGATACAAAGCACAAAGTATTCTTTGCATATATGTTACACAATCCAGACAAAGAAGCAACAAAGAATTGACTTCTGGGGATCCAAGACAAACTAATTAATGAGGATTTAAAACTATTATTCTGCTTGGATCTTCCATGGCAATTATGGGCCATGAAATAAGCTGCTATGACCTTTTGCAAATGAAGGTACCAAGGCTGCTTTACATTCCAATGTATGAAAAAATTAATTGGTCATAAAACTCAGAAAGCATTTTAAAAAATGAACTGCCACATAAAATTACTGTTGTGCACAAAACCCCAATCTGAACTTGTCCATGCTGTGCAGAGCCAGAGTCAGTTTCTGCCTCTCATATGAATAGATGCAATCTCAGCAACCAGACACAATAAATACAAGATGAAGGGAATGGCAAGCATAGCAACAACACACAGAATTAATTCCAGAGGCTAGGAATCACAACATGAAAATTATTTCATTATTTTCACTTGTTAATTATTCATGCAGTAGAGATACGGGAAACAGTAGGAGAAAGCTAATAAAAGAGCAAGAGGCTGCAAAGCACTGATGGAGAGGATTGGAACCAAATGAAAGAAAAGTTATGAAAAACAGAGAACATGCAAAGAAAGGAGCTTGGGGTAAGTTCCACATTCGATTGCAGGCCCAACATAAGGCATTCCTTCTGTCTCCCCACTGCTCATTACTCCTGGTCTAGCACTGTGACATACTGCTTCCTCATTACTAACAGGCACCAACGATCATTTGTGAAGCTACACTATGAATCAGCAAGGGCTGAAAAATAACCTGATCAAAAAAAGAAGTTGACACAACCAAGAGGAAAATGCAGAAATGAGCAGCTCCAGGGAAAAAATAGGTCATGTCAACACTTCTCATCGCAAAGAGGTGTGACTGTGGGATTAAAGACCAACCAATGTCTATGTCCACACCATAAAAACACACCTATGTGTTCTAATGCCATACGCAGCACGGAATGTATTTGGATCTCACACCTGGTGTAGTGGACAAACACCACCAGTGTCAGAAAAAGTTGTCCAAGGCATTTGGTTGCTGCTGGAGAGCACATTTCTCAGAGGAAACACGTACCTGTCACTGAAGAACTGCATGGTGACACATACCTCCAGCTGCTCTTTCGGCTTTTTCTCCTGCTGTGTCCTCTAAGTCAAACTTCAGATTCCACACGCGTTACCTGCAGTCTATCGTTCAGACGCATGCATGTGTGCAGAGACACAGAGCATGAGGATATGCTACTTAAATGCACGAAATTAAGATGCAATAATGAAGGATCGTGAGCTAGGTTATTAAGAGCAGACAGTAATTTACTAATGACCTGGTTCAGGTAAAAGCTTAGTGCCTACATTTCTGAGATTCTGTTGGAATCTTTTATAACTTGCTCCTTTCCCTCTTCATGGAATCTCATCCTTACATCTCTTTTGTTTCCATCATAAAGTTCCAACTCTTACAGACAGAAAAGCAAACACTGGATTGTTGCTTCTACCACCAGCCACCACTAATGCAACTTTTGGAGGCACTAAAGCAAGCACAGAACCAGTAACAAGACAGAAGGATAAAAAGGAAGCAAGAATGACAGGCTGGGCCAAAGTTTTCTCTTACTCACTTATGACACGTTTGTATGGCATAAAAAGAAGAAACATGTGCTGACCACTCGATTCAAGTTTTTCTGTTGGTTTGCTTTTTGTGTGCATGTGGAATACAACGCTGGGCATGTCATCTCAAAGTGCTCACAGCTGTGTTTCTAAAGTGGTTTTCATTATAAACCCTCACTCATTAAAGAAGAAAAAAATCTGACAAACATTTCACACTAAATAAGCACTGCTACAGTTTTGGCAATTTTTTAACTAATATTAATAACAGAAGTTAAAAACGACATGAGGCAAAGAATACAAAATTACTGTCCGAAAGTTCATCTTTAATTTTAAAAACATCCTTTTGTAACAGTGGGGTCAAACACCCCTAAGGTGTGATCCAAGGTACTACTTAACATCCACCTGACCTTGCAGTGAACCCCAATTTAATCTCACCAGTGTGAAATGCCTCATTTCAATAATCACTAATTCAGGTGCCCTTAAAACCAACTTATGACACCAGCATTTAAAACTATACAAAAAAAAGGATAAAACCACACAGCAGCAGTTCTTCACCTGACTGGACTGGAACAACAACTATCACAACCTCCAGGTAGTAGATGCCACTTTTACTTTTCTCATTATTAAAAGTTTGAACTTAGAGAAAAGAAGAGTACAATGAAATCATTCATTCATACAAGAAACATGCAAAGTGAAGTAAGTTTTCTACATTTACTGGGGACAGAAACAGGTTTAAATTGCCACAAGGAAGATCTAAACTCAGTGTTATGAAAGAACTCTCAGATGACAGAACAGTTAAGCACTGTTAACAACAGTTAAATTGTCTGGTGAGATTGCATAATTCCTATTATTTGAGGCTTTTATGGATATGGTTTCAAAAGCCTCATGGTACCATCCTTTTTAAATCAGTTGTGACTATCTTCACTAAGCCTATGGTATCCCAGGAGATGGCAGGTCATCACTCAGCCTTCCCAGCCAGGTTGGTTTTCTGTTCATTCTGTGAACTGAATCAGGAGCACCCGACGAGCATCAGAGATGGTATAAAGGAAGCAGTAATAATATGCGCCCAGTGTCAGGACTTTAACCTTCAGCAATAATGAGTTTTGTCAGCTCACCACATCTCATAAGACTCTATCTTAAAAAGCATATTAGACAAACAGATTAGACAAACATCTACTAATAGTACTCTAAGTACAATTCATCCTTCCTGGGGCTGACAAGAGTAGACCACAACTCCCGAGGTCATTTGCAGCACTGCTTTATTCACACTGTGAAGAAAAAAAAAACAACATGCACAGCTCCACTGGAGCCCACTCAGTGAAACTTAAACAAAATATTAAACCGAACTTAAATTAAATGAGATAAATATTTGCAGGTTTCACATCGTCTTGATTAAAATCTACACCTCACACTGTATGCAGTTGTCTTATCATTGTTTCCCATATGAATGCTTACTTGTCGAAAAGATAAACCTAAAACATCTTAAGCCTAAGAAATTTCACATTTTAAGGGAGAATCCACTTTTCAAGCTCTTACTTTTTGACAAAAAGCCTGACAAACGTGTATAAAACCATAAAATATTGGTCTGGTTGTACACACTGGTTTCCTGTGTAACCTACTGTAGGGAGCCTGCTTTAGCACAGGGGAGTTGGACTAGATGATCACCAGAGGCTCTTTCCAACTCGTATGATTTTCTTGAGCATGCTAATACAGATCTTCAGTTGTACTCCTATTGCTCAAGTCTAACCCAAACAACCCTGAAAGCAACAGACCAGGACTCACACCTCTTCAAACAAAATGGAATACCAGGAGTCTTGCAAGGTAAAGTTAAGTTCAGAAATTACACAGAACCATTAGCCCTCCAGCCCATCATTTATGCCCATCTACAATAATAGCAGGTCTGGAAGAGATTCATATCCTATTATCTGTGATTCCAAAGGGGGAAAAAAGGGTAATCCAAAGACAACAAAATATAGCTATCCCATAATCAGCTGGACTGTATTTGCAGAGAGTTCCTCACTTAAATACCCTAGCTCCCTTTTACGTTTGCATAAATTTATTTCTCTGACTTACCCAAAGGAAATACTACTTGGCCGAGCATATGTAGGGTTTTCACTTTTTGACATGCAACACAACCATCTCTCCCTGTAACTCACCCTAATACACCTGCAGCACAATGGTCAAGAATAAAGGAATACATCAAGAAGCTCAAAAAGACGAGGGGGAAAAAAAATAAAACCTTCAACGCCACTACTCCATTTAATTTGTTAGGCTTCTACATTCTTGATCCCTTACTTGCATGGCAGACTAAACAGAAAGGGAACGAATACAATGTATCACCTTGACTCCTTTGCTCATGCCTACTTCCATAAGACCATGAATTCTTAATAACATGAGACCCTTCACTCACTGGCACAGACATGCTTGGTTAGATCAGACCTTCAGGAAGATTTGCACAGGTAGGAAAATCACTGCCATCAAATAAAACTCAGGTGAAGGAGTACAAATGGAAAACATCCTAACCTAGTGCCATGTGGAAAACTAATCTGCCATTAAAAACAGCTTTCAACCATTAAGTATTACATTCATACTTGGTGGAAGGGATGGTCAGTGGATGTTTATCTTCATCTCCTTACTAACAAGGTGTTACTATACATTTAAATTCCTGTTAATTAACACGGTATTTGCTCATTCTTCCTTCCCAAATGCTCACACTCCTTATGCTAACACACAGCTTCGCTGCTGACCAAGGAGGCACAACGCCAAGGCCAGCAGCTCTCCATTCTCTATTTATGTGTGTGAAGCACAGTGCATCATGAAAGAGAATATCTCAATGAAACACCAAAAAAACGTGAAGATAGTATCGTTACAAGCGTGAAGAGCAAAGACTGCACCTTCTCTAAGGACATCACGCAGAGTCCCAAAAGAGACCTTTCAAAAACCCTGAGGAGCCAAAAGCTGCCTTCCCACGTGCTTTCCTCCACAATTCCACATGTTCTCCAAAGGCTTACACCAGAATGCAATCCTATTACCATTTGCTGGGAGGTCGCAGCCATACCAGCACGCATCCCAACATTCAGGATGGTGTTCTCAAGCAAAACCTGCCTGTTGTCCTGATAGTCGTAATGCACGTTCCCATCACGATCAGATGAAACAAGATACCATGGAGTTCATCTCTGTGACTGATGTAATGTGGGCAGGGAACAACACCATGGCAATGCGAAGCCACGGAGCTTTGTCTCGTTCGAGACGGACTGCCAAGTCCTCATAGTTGAAGGAAGGCACAGCTCAACATCCCAAACAGAATACCGCAGCGCACGTTCATTATTTCGGTAAAGTCACTTCAGCTTTCGGCCGCACCGTCCGAAACTTGGCCTTTCTTCGAAGGACCCGAGCCAGACGCCAGGAAGCGGCCCCGGCTTAGGAGCCGAAAGATGACCGCCAGCCGGCGGGGATAACCCCGGGAGGTCACCGCAGCCGACACCGCGAGGCCGGCTCCAGCGGGCACACACAAAATGTCGCATTCCCCGGCAGCGGGGCCGCGAGCAGCCCGGGCCCCAGCGGAGCCCGTCCCGACCCCCGGCCCTCCGTCCCGGCCCCAGCGCCTACCTGCGAGAGCTGCCGGGGGTTGGGGCAGCCGAAGAGCGCGGAGCTGGAGCTGAAGCTGATGGCCCCTCTGCGGCTGAGGACGTGCTGCGGCACCGGCCTGTCGAGGGGCAGCACCGGCAACTGGCAGCATACTTCCATTGAAAAGCTCTCGGGACGCCGAGCCGCCGCAGGGCAGCGGCCTCGCCCGCCGCCGCACCTGCCCGCGCGGGGCTCGCCGCAGCGGAGCGGCGGGACGGAGAGCGCCCGCGGGGGCCCGGCGCCTCCTCACCGCCCGCGCACCCCCCGGGGGGCCGGGCCGGGCCGCGCCGGGCCCCGCGCCTTTGTCCGCCGCCGCCAAAGCCCGGCACGAGCCGCCGCCGGCAGCGAGGAGCGGGGGGCGGGGGCCGGAGGAGCGGGACGGCGCTGCGGAGCCTGAGGCGGCGAGTCCCGGCCCGGGGCCGGCGGCCGCTCCTTCGGCCTCGGCGGGAACCGCTGTCAGCCCCGGCGCCCGGCGCCGCGCATGGAACCGAAGCCGGGGGGAGACGGGCGCCGCGCTCGCCCCTATTGTCCGGCACGGCCGGCAGCAGGAGGAGGCGCCGCCGCCGCACGGCCCCGCTCCGCGGAGGGAAGGGGCCGGGCCCTCGGCGAGGGGACCCGAGGAGGAGGAGAGGGAGGGGGAGGAGGAGAGGGAGGGAGGAGGAGGAGGACTGAGCCTTCGCCCCGCCCGCCCCCGCCCGGAGCAGCCCCGAACGCGCTGGCCCAGGAGGAGGCACGCGCCCGGCGGACGCTGCGTGGGTCGCGCGCCTGGCGACACGCAGCGCGTCATCACGTCCCTCCCCGCGCTCCCCGCTCCCGCCCGCCCGTGCGCAGCAGCAGCAGCAGCAGCAGCAGCAGCAGCGCGGGGTGGCTCGGCGGCGCCAGCGGGCCCCGCGCGCCGCGCTTCGGCGCATGCGCGCCCTGTTTCGCGCCTTCGGCGGAGGGAGCCGGCGGCGGTGAGGGGGCGGGCGTCACGGTGGAGCCGTGCCGGGTTGTGCCGCCCCGCCCCGCCCCGCTCCGCTCCCCGGGCACGTGTCGGCCCGGGCTGTGCCGAGCGAGGCGTGAAGGGCCGGGCACGGCGGTGGCGGGGTGACCTGGTCGCACCGTGCGGAGCGGCCTGACGTGGGCACCTCGAAATGAGGCAGCTCTGTTGCAGATTGCAGTTCATTCCCTATAAAAAGCGGTTGTCGGAGGAGTTTGTATTTGTTTTTGAATGCTTGCATGCGGCTTCTAAGCATAAAGGTGTTCGCAACGCGAGGGGTAGGACGGCGTGATTTGTGAGGTTGTTGGCAAGTCAGGTCAGGTTGGACTCCTGAGGAGGACGTGTAATAGAGCAGGAGGTCACGTGAACCACAGCTATGTGCATCACATTCAATGGGACAGAACTGTTTTGTTCCACTTTTAGGAATAATTCTCCTTTTATTTCTCCCTGCAGCTGCCTTCTTTCATCCTTTCATCTCTTTATTTCTCTGTCATTAAAAAAAAAAAAAAAGTCCTATATATAGCGTGATAGGTGTGATAGGTAGGGGAGTGCTTCTATGCTTCAAAGTGCCTGTACCCACTTAAAAATCAAATTTTGTGAAATGATTCATATGACTTCATTTTGCATAACACATTGTTCTCCCAAGCGCTGGTTACTGGCAGAAAGGTACAGATTTCACACGGTAACAGTTATTTATAGGCAGTGGCGTGGCTTTGGAGGAGCCCATTTAGAGAGAAAGCCTGATGTGTTTGGAGGATTTCTGTCTGTTTGAACTAGTTGTAAGAACAAGAAGTTTTATAAGTGTGGGCTGGTGGCTATTTTTCTCTGAGCTACGAATTTCACAAATGCACCTCGTTCTTTTGCAGAACTGCAATCCAGCAGTATCACAGATAACTACAAGGACACGGATATGAGAGATGATAGCACATCAGCTGCTTCAGTGAAAGGTTTCTTCAGCTGTTTTTATCCTGTTTCTTCAAAAGAAGTGTAACAAGATTTTACAGTGTACGATATTGTAGTGTGTGCAGTCATTCACCATTTGTAATAAGCATTCAGTTCACGGTAAATTAATGTGCTTTGCTTTCTTAATTGAATTAAGGTATGTCAGATTTTCCTCTGCATTCTTTTATTTTTATTTATTTATTTATTGTCATGTTAACTTTGCTTGCATTAAATTGTGGTTGCATTTAAACTGATGGCAGAGCTTAATTTTCTCCCAAGTCAGTACTGTCCACCTCCATTCATTTTTCAAAGTTCCTTTTGTTTCTCTTCCTACTAATCACAAATCGGTGCTCAGCTAAGTTTATTTTTTACTCCAGCCCATCTAAAATTCATTTCTCAGCAGTATGTTTGGCAGAAAAATGAAAGCACGTTTTAACTGAACATACAGAGTATGCTTCAATCAAGGTCAAGCTGTAATTGATGATGTGTTTTTATGGTTCCTAACAGTGGTGTATTCTTTCCGTCAGACTAGTTGAAACTCGTTCTTTAAGGTCATACACTAGTGCTGCCTTAAATAACATAATCAGCATTTTCTTTTATTCTCCCCCACTCATAATCAGATTATCTTTGATCTCTAATTAACATTATATAAACACCTTTAAGGAATCTGAAGTGCATTCTGGTGAAGTAAGCATAGATTTTCCAGACAGTGGATGATTCCCTCAGTGTTTTCAGGACACAAGTTACTATTTTTCATAAATACAGAAGTTAGGTTATCTGGGCTATGGTTTCCTGTACAAATTTACTGAGAAGATTCCCACTCCAGGTAGAAGAGGAAACCTTAGAGTTAGGACTTAATTAAGATGCACATGCTATGTTTTATATCTTACCTGTTCTGTCTACCTTCAGGTGCAAGTTAAGAATTTACAGCACAAGAAAGACGTTTTTATTCATTTTCTTCGTTATACAGCTATAGCAACCACAAAGTGTTGATTGGGAGCATTCTGTTTGAGCTACATTGTGCTCTCTGAGCACAGTGGAGTTCCTGGAGCACCTCAGTGCTGCACTTAACAGTGCCGCGTGATGTTATCAGTGCCGTAGCTCATCTGCACAAGCCCTTTGTGCTGCAGCTTCTTTATCATGGTAGGTACAGACTAGGAATCTGCACGTATTCCAATTCAGGGTGCAGCCCCTCTTCAGATTCACGGTTTTACATATTATTACCGTGTTGAGCTGCTGTCTAGCAGGGAAAAAACATTGCTGATGGCCAATTTTGTCCCAGAGCAGGGAACCCTTACAAAGCCAGAGAAATGGAAGATCACAAAAATGTAATTAGTTCAGTTTCTCTGTTCCTGTGGGAAGAGGCTCCAATCACACAGGTACTTCAGAAAAATGTTCTGCCGGACTCGCTGTGCTGCACGGAGTGCTGCTTTGGGGCACAGCCAGCTCACATTGGCAGAGCACAGCAGTGCACAGAAGAGGAGGCTTCAGTCATGTTTTAGTATGAAACAGAAAATACGGATCCTCAAAGGCATACCGTGGTTGTACTTGGAAAACACCTGATGAGCGCTAAAAAGCTTTGTACAGATAAGCAACATGTGTGACACTTTGTAGCTTCTTAACTGAAGAAGTTACTCAGTACAAGCAGCATTGTTTATTTCTGTAGGCAGGAGAAAAATGCCTTTTCAGTGGTGTTCTCAGTAGCTGTATTGTTAACGCTTTGGTTTTGGCATGTGCCACTTCCCTGGCACACACTCAGATGCACCCTTTTTTCATACTCAGAGTTATTGTCTGAACACTGTACATTTCCATGGGACTTCCAAACACGCAGCAGCCCAGCTGCAGCACACCTGTCCCTACCCATCTCCCTTTTCTCCTCCACTGTCATTTTTCTCCAGCATTCCCCTGGATCTGTGTCAGTCTCCTCTGAACTCTGTGGGGACAGATCAGCCGCTGCACAACTGTTGCCCATTGTGCTAGTGTGGAGGTCCTTCCGCATTGCAGAAGCTCATGCCAGCCTTCTCTGGACAAACAGTCACTGGGGCTGGTCAGGATCACATTGAATTCCAGCCCTGTCACTCCTAGCTTTTACCTGCAGCTTTAAGGAACACCATCTCAAAAACAGTCAAGGTAGCAGTGAAATTACTGTGAATGATTAAATTCAAGATCTAGAAGAGGCCTCCTGAAGAATGCTGTTTAATGTAACAAATGAACAATTGCTAGCTGCTCTGAGGATGGCTTCCAATCATTTTGGCACTCACATTATAGCAGCTCTGTGTACTCTGTGGCCAAGGTTCATCTTTCTTAACTTTAGACACTTAACCTAGAGAGTAATTGCCTAAGGCTACTTTCAAAGTCAATAATTAAGAGAAAGACAGCAGCCATTCAGGTTGTGTCTGAAGTGCCTTTTTCTAAGAAAGGAGGAAGGAGGGAAGGGAAAGACACCTCAATTTATACAGTAACTGAACTGAAGCTGGCTAATGGACACATACCCTTCTGCACTAAAACCAGCAGCTGAGGTGGAAATTGAAAAAAGTCTGATCCCAGAAGATTTCCATTTCTCTTTACTCGCAGCCCTAAGAACTATCCCATATCATCAGTTTAAGAATTGAGTTTTACTGACCAGTTACAACCTCCACAAACTGGGACTGACCGTGGAAACTGGTTAAGAAAAGTCAGTTACAAACACAGCTGCAGTGTGACAAAAATGTAATTATAGTTTAAAAAAAAATCAGCTGTAAATCCAATGATGACATTATTGGTAACAGCAGTGTGGAAAGGTCTTCTTTTCTACAGTTACTAGCTCTTTAATGTATTTCTAGAAAACTTGCTGGACATGGCACAAATGGTTTCAACCACTGAAGTAATTGTTTTCTCAGTGGTTATGGCTGACCAGACAAAAATTCTCATGCTACAATAGTGTTAAAATTACAATGAATAGTGGTGTCAACAAAAGCCTGTGGAAAAAGCTTTTCTTCATGTCATATGTAGACATGTAATGGTTCATATGAAGAACATTTTTAATATGAGGATGGGAGGATATGAGAAGCCCAGGTGCAGCTTCAGAGGTGCAGCATGCAAGTTTGCCAGTATTCATAGGTTCATAGGTTCATAAGGTTGGAAAGGACCTACAAGACCATCTAGTCCAACCATCCTCCTATCACCATCCCTACCCAACTACTAAATCAAATCCCTTAGCACCTCATCTAAACGCTTCTTGAACAGCGCTAGGGATGGTGCCTCAACCACCTCCCTAGGCAGGCCATTCCAGTGCCTGACCACTCTTTCAGAGAAAAAATAATTTCCTCAAATCTAATCTAAATCTTCCCCGGCGCAACTTGTGGCCATTCCCTCTTGTCTTGTCATTATTTATCAGGGAGAAGAGGCCCACCCCCTCCTCACCACAACCCCCCTTCAGGAAGTGGTAGAGTGCAATAAGGTCTCCTCTGAGCCTCCTCTTCTCCAGACTGAACAATCCCAGCTCCCTCAGCCGCTCCTCATAAGACTTGTGCTCCAGACCCCTCACCAGTTTTGTTGCCCTTCTCTGAACACGCTCCAGGGCCTCAATGTCCTTCTTGTAGTGAGGGGCCCAAAACTGAACACTGTACTCGAGGTGCAGCTGTACCAGAGCTGAGTACAGGGGGATGATCACCTCCCTGCTCCTGCTGGCTACACTATTTCTAATACAGGCCAGGATGCTGTTGGCCTTCTTGGCCACCTGGGCACACTGCCGGCTCATGTTAAGCCGAGCATCAACCAACACCCCCAGGTCCTTTTCCTCTCTACATTCTTCAAGCCATTCTGCCCCAAGCCTATAGCATTGCATGGGGTTATTGTGGCCAAAGTGCAGGACCCGGCACTTGGTCTTATTCAACCTCATCCCATTGAGCTCAGCCCAGCTGTTCAGCCTATCCAAATCCCTCTGAAGGGCCTCCCTACTCCCAGGCAGTTTGACAAAACCTCCCAACTTGGTGTCATATGCAAACTTACTGAGGGTACACTCAATTCCCTCGTCTAGGTCATCAATAAAGATATTAAATAAGATGGGCCCCAAAACTGACCCTTGGGGGACACCACTTGTAACAGGACGCCAGCTGGACTTAACTCCATTAACCACTACCCTCTGGGCACGGCCCTCCAGCCAGTTCTCCACCCAGAGAAGAGTGAACCTGTCCACACCACGGGCTGCCAGTTTCCTCAGGAGAATACTGTGGGAGACCGTGTCGAAGGCCTTGCTGAAGTCCAGATAGACTACATCAACAGCCTTTCCCTCATCTACCTGTCTGGTCACCCAGTCAAAGAAGGAGATGAGGTTGGACAAGCACGACCTGCCCCTGGTGAACCCGTGCTGGCTGGGTCTGATCCCCTTGTTGCCATGCACGTGTCGTGTGATTTCCCTCAAGATCATCTGCTCCATAACTTTCCCTGATACCGAGGTCAGGCTGACAGGCCTGTAGTTCCCCGGGTCTTCCTTATGATCGATCAGAAGCTGAAAATTGATTTTTGGTGCTGGTAGTGGAATGAAGCTTGGAACACTGTGAATAGGCATCATGAATGCATTGCACATTCAACAGGCCAAACAGCTGAAGCATTTCTGAGGACACCCATCATCACACAGGATGTGTTAGCTCCTGTAACAAGCTGTAATGCACCAATCACCCATTTTGTCTGCAGAATGTGTAGCTGTTCATTTGGATTTTTAAAGAAGTCCCGATACCTCATTAAAGTTGCACATCCTTTCTGAGTTTCTATACACGAAGGTGGAATTACTATTTTTAGTATGGCCTCAGCAAGGATTTTTTAAAAGCAATTTTAACCTATTCAAAAAAAAAAAAAAAAAAGATAAGCAACCCCATAATTAGGAACTGCTAATTAATTTGGGATTTGGATGTTGTATTTAGGTTCAAAAGATTGCTGGTGTCTCATCTGATTCTTTATTGGCCTATTGGCAGGTGATAAAGATGTCTTGCAATATTAGAACTGGGAATATCAAATACTGAAATAATGAGCTGAAGTTCTTACTTACCAACCTGACTGAAGCAACAGTGTCTTATTAATCTCACTAGCTGGCATTGTTGAAAAGTAAAGGCAAACAGCTTGTTGTCATTTAAAGCAGAAAAGTGAGGCATTGCTTAGTAACACTGGATTTTTTCAAAGAACAGCTTAAATGATATTATTTCTGATTATTTTGAACATGAGTGCACTCCCTTATTGCAGAATCTACTTTGTATGAGAATTCAGAATAGTTGCTTTTTTATGTGTGCTACAGTTTTTGGATAATTTCTGCCAAGAAAAAGAACAGATTAATGACGTTATCCCTCCGGTGTGTGAAGCAAATCAGAAATGAGAGTTAAAATAATTTGCAGCATTTGCACATCTGATAACTCGGATGACTAAATCCAGGAACGTAGCAGTCTTCCTCTTACACTCACCTTTCTCTGGCAGTTTGACTTTTTCACCATTCACTCTTATTTTCACATGCCATTTTGCACAGTTTGTCCCCATGAGAAGTGTTAGGTTGAGTTAAACGTGATTAGAATTAACAAATACATTCAGAGGATCACATTAGTAGTAAAAAATGTATGTTAATTAGTATTCTGATTAGTCTTCTTTCTATCTCAAGTAATTACTATTTTCTCTTTCTTTTCAAAAGATGGCCAAATGTACTGCTTTGGTTTCTCCATTTGCTTTGAGTTTGCATTAAAAATTCATCAGGCATTCCATCTCATTATGTGTTCATTTCAGCTCTTTGATGGGACTGTACTTCTACCAAAACCCATAGAAACAGAAGGTAACTCAATTCAGCTGAGCAAAAGTGAGAGGATTCATTATTTTCAGGTTTTCCACTTGCAGCATCCTGACGTCGCCCTGAGAAGTGAGGAATGTGTCAGGATTGGCTTCAGTGTGACTTCTCCCTGAAAGCCTGGAAAAACAGCTGTCATTCTGCCTGTCCCCTGATAATTGTCTGAGCAAATTCAGCGAGCACATTTCATTACTTTCAGGAGACTAGCTCTGGTTTTATTTAGTTTTATTCCTTATTAGACCTTTTGTATTTAACAATAGCAGAAAGGTAGCTGGAATCCTGTCTGATTTACAACTCACTAAATTCCTATGTGCTTAATCCAATTAAAACTGGAAGGAATGTTGCCAATATGTCAACAAAAATGCAACAATGAGAGGGGAGGGTTAGTTTACAGAAACTCCTGAGTTCCTTTGTCTTGACCAAATGAAAGAAAATTGTTCTGGTAAGACAAGTGCATACTAAAAGGATGAACTCTGATGAACTGACTTTTATGTTCAGATAAAAGCTGCTCTGACTGCTAGCAGTACATTTTTCGATCAATGTCTTAAAAGCAGCTTTGCATTTAATTAGAGTGCCTTGTTTAAAAGCTAGGGGAGGGGTTTAGAGCGCTAAAACACAGAGGCTGGGCCTCGTGGTGGTGCAGAGTGCACTGAAGTGTGGGTTTAAAATAAAGCGTGCTGAGCTTGGTGCTGCTGTGAGGGCCACAACGCTGTATCCCACCTCTCCCACGCTGCTGCATCTCACCCTCTGGCTGCGTGCTCCTATCGCTGCAGTGCTCAGGGTGCTATGCTGGCAGAAAGTGAACCTTCCCCCAATTAAATACGTAAATAAGCAAAGAGAGATTGGGACCAGATGAGCAGCACAGCTGGTAAAGGTGCAGTTATGTGGCTAGGGACAGAGCACGCTTTTTGGTGTCAGCCCTCAGCTCCATTACATCGTCTGTGCCAGAGAAACCCACACAGACGGTTTCAGCCAGGATTCTGTAAGGGATTTCTCAGCTACTCAAAAAAGTAATACATTTTCAAGAACCTAGCTTAAAATCTCACATACTCCTTGGGATATGTGTATGATGGGTATGCATAGAAGAATTTGCAGTGAAAATCTGAGCTGACTGGGAGAAAATACTAGTTGCAGAAAGTCTATGCTTAACGCTATGCATGTTCTTACATGCTTTGCTGAGTTGGAATTATGGAGAACACCCTCTAGTCATGTGTCAGAACATGGGTTAAATCTACATAAATCAATACCACGTCAGCATTTTTCTAGGTTAAATTACACAACTAGAAGTCTGAGACTACTAAAGTATAGGCCTAAGAAAATAAGCAACTTTTATGATATTTAATCTCATCTTAGACTCTAAATATTTAATATAATTATATTAAGCAATTCAATTCTAAAATGCATTAACTGAGTAATTATACTAATCCAAGTGTCGCAGAGCAGCATGTTTCACAGAATAACCAAAAATGGGAAAAACCACAATACTCAGGTCTTTGCAGGTTTTGCTTAGATAAAGAAATGATTATACAAAATCAGTAGGAAAAAACATATTTTGAAATATCTGTAATTGTTCTAAAAGGATAAAAATAGCATAGTGTCTTTAAAAATCCCAATGCTTCATTGCAAAGCACAACGATTCAAGAACCAATAGGTCCAAATAATTTTGTTTGGTAAAATACTGGTTGTATCGGTGCTGACCTTGAACTGGATGATCTGTGGGCAAACTGCATGTCGTTGCATCTATAGCCAAGATAATAGATTCTCTGGTAGTGGAAGAACCATCTTTAAGAAGTTGTAAGCAATACTAATACATTGCAAGTCAACATTACTTGCATTAGAAATGAATTGCAAGGTATGGGAACAGTCCATAGAGTGTGAAGTCCTGCTCTCAAATGTGACTTGCCATTTAATTGCCACTTATCAAATGTAGAAACAAGCATTGTTTTGTGTGCAATTTGTAATAATACAGTAAGTTAAATTGCATGTTGCTTTAAAATACTGAGCAAATAGGGAAGGGAAAGGAAGAATTAGTGAAATCCACTATTGCAAGTTGTATATTTTGAATTGCAAAGCAATTTATGAAGGAAAGTGACAAAATTGGGTGTCTGGCAGCAGCAGAAGAGATTGTGGCATGAACAAATATTAACAACAAAGACTGAATATTATCACTATTAACAGTACTCTTGTGATACACCATCCATACTCTGCGCACAGGATGGGAGATTTTATTACTGCCAGAGGATGCTGGAGGCTGGCATTGACTTGCTGTGGGAAAGCTTCTGCCCAGCTTTCCAGGAAGGTTTGCTTTTCCACTGTAAGCATGTAAAAGCTATTGTTCACAATACAGAGATCATCTCACTTCTATCTGAGGGATTTTTACAAAGTTTTCTCCTGAGCCAGCCTTGACTGCTTGAAGGCAGCAGGGCTGCACTGTTCTCCAAAGTGCCTTCCAAAATAGCACACCTGCTTGAATGCTACAAATCACATTTGGGAATCCCTGCTATTTGTAAAGTCTTTTGAAATACTTGAAGTAACTTGTAAAAGTTTGCAGAGCTGGTGAGTTGTTTGTTGTTGTTGTTGTTGTTGTTTGGTTTTTTATTGAAAGCAAGAAGATAAAGAACATTTCCTTCCCTGAAGTGAATCATCCTCCTCCACTCTTGAAAAAAAAACCTGTAGAATTTGAGAGTAAAACCCATTAGGCTCCCCAGTCACGTACAGTAATCTATAGGAAAAAAATATAAATAAGAGCTGTAAATGATCGGGTGTTAATTTTCTGTCTATCTTAATTGGAAATTGTGCCACTGATCTATACAGGGCTGAGATTTCACCTTCTGAATCAAAAGTGAATACAGAAAAATCACCTTCTGAATTAAAGTTATTTTATAGGAGTGACTGCAGCAGTATTATTCTTCACTGAATTCTGTGTGATTTTTCCATGAAGTCCTGGGCACTTTTTGACATAACAAATGCCTTGTAATTACTTTGCCTGAACTAAGAAATATGAGTTATGCTAAGGCCTGTGAATATTTACTTCCAAAGTTTGTTTTCTGGTATTTATAAAACTTATATAAACATAGTACTTCATTTATCTGTAGCAATTAACATGGAGTTTTTCCACCTGAATTGTTTATTGCCATCCATAGTCAAGTCATGACATTGCAAAGAGCTGGATGTTCTCAAGCAGGGAACAAATGCCAGCACTCTTTACCTGCCTGATTATGCTCACCTTATGACATGCAAACCACCAGGCTGGGAAAGAAGCAGCGGTTCTGGCATTGGTTTCTTGTCCCATGGGAGAGATGGTGCCTTGTGACCTAGATGCATGAGCCAGATGTGGAAATCACAGAACTATAGGGGTTGGAAGGAACCTCCAGAGATCATCAAGTCCAACACCACAGCAAAGCAGGCCCCCTACAGCAGGCTGGACAGGTAGGCATCCAGGAAGAACTTGAATATCTCCAGAGAAGGAGAATCCACATCCTCCCTGTACAGCCTGTTTCAGTGCTCCGTCACCCTCACTTTGAAGAAATTCCTTCACATATTGGTGCAAAACTTCCTGTGCTCTATTTTATGGTCATTTCCCCTTGTCCTGTCCCCACAGCCTGCTGAAAAGTGGTTGACCATGTCTCTTTGACTCCCACACTGAAGATATTTATAAACATGAATAAGATCCCTCTGAGTCTTCTTAAGAAAACCCAGTTCACTCAGCCTTTCCTCATAGGGGAGATAGCCTTAATCATCTTCATGGCCCTCTGCTGGACTCTCCAGGAGATTCCCGTCTTTTTTGTACCAGAGAGCCCAGAATTGGTTGCAGTACTCCAAGTGAGGCCTGACCAGTGCAACGTAGAGGGGGAGGATCACCTCCCTCGACCTGCTGGCCACGCTCTTTTTAATGCACCACAGGATCCACCAGGGCACACTGCTGGCTCATGGCCAAGCTGTTGTCCACCAGAACCCCCAGGTCCTTCTCCCCAGAGCTCCTCTCCAGCAGCTCATGTCCCAACCTGTACTGATACGGTTATTCCTTCGCAGGCACAAGGCTCTACACTTGCTTTTGTTAAACCTCATCTGGTTTCTCGCTGCCAGCTCTCCAGTCTGTCCAGGTCTCGCTGAATAACAGCACAGCCTTCTGGTGTGTCAGCCACTCCTCCCAGCTTTGTATCATCAGTGTACTTACTGAGGGTGGACACTGTCCCCTCATCAAGGTAATCAATGAAAATGCTGAACAAGACCAGACCCAGCACTGACCCCTGGGGAACACTGCTAGTCACAAGTCTCCAACCAGACTTGTACCACCAGTCACAAGCCTCTGAGCTTGCCCAGTCATCCATTTCTCAATCCACTCCACCTTCCACTCATCTATCTCACACTTTCTCAGCTTCATTATCAGGATGTCGTGGGAGACAGTATCAAAAGCCTTTCTGAAGTCAAGGTAGATGACATCCACTGCTCTCTTCCCATCTGCCCAGCTGATGATGCCATCATGGAAAGCTATGAGGTTAGTCAGGCATGATTTTCCCTTGATTAATCCATGTGTAGCTATTCCTGATGACTTCTTACAACTGCTTGGAGATGGTAACTAGAATATGCTCTTCCATCACCTTTCCAAGGACAGAGGTGAGACAGACTGGCCTGTAGCTTCCTGGATCCTCTTTCTTGCCCTTTTTGAAGGCCAGAGTGGCCCCACAGTATGGTCCAGCAGTGCAACCCAATGGTGAGATGCAGACAAGTCATCCAATGGTGTGACCCAGCTATGGGACATCAGCATGACCTAGCTATGCAACATGGTGGTGGAATACAGTTGTATGACCCAGTGGTGTGGCCCATCAGTGGGATGCCATGGTATTGTCCAGCTGTAGGGACCCAGCTTTGGGACCAAGCTGTATGATGCAATGGTGTACTCAGCAGTGTGACACAGCTGTGGGACCCAGCAGAGGGACCCTGTAGTGGGTCTCAGCTGATGGCTTCTAGCCCCACTGGCTGCATGCCCACAACTGCCCTACAGCCCCAGCTGCTCACCCTGCTACGCTCACCTTTTGTTTCTCAGTCATAACCCAATTAAAACCAGCAGCTGCAAAATAATCGATGGGTTAATTTCATTAGCTTTTCTCTCTGTGAAATAAACAGGCAAATGAAACTCTCTTCGGTCTTAATTAGTTCTTATAAATGTTGGCAGGAAAACAAAGACACTTGTACACTCCTTTATTTTTATAAGAGACTTGCCTGAAAGAAAAACCTCAGACACGTAATTTCCTTTTTTTTCCCCTGCCTAGCTCTGTCAGTTGGAGGCCAACCCTGCACCTCCAAGGGCACAAAGGAAGGCGGTTTGGCAGCGCTGGGCACAGTGCTGCCCTACAGATCAGGGCATGTCCAAGAGAGGCTCTGCAGGGCGATAGGCTGCAGCCAGCATACACCTCCCTCCTGTGCAGGGAATTCACCTGCCCCAGCAGCCCCAGCTGAGCTCTGCGGTTCCGCAATCATTACCGCTGGAGCTGTGCCATGCCACATCACCAAGCAGTACAAATTTGATCTGGATCGGGCGTGGGCACATGATTACGCTTTTGTCAAATTAGCAGAGTGCTCCGTGAAGGTTTCAGGCTGCCTGCATGCTCTGCTGGCTGCAGCGGTGGAAGCAGTGCCTGCGCCATGACAGCTTAGAGCCACACAGGCAGATGCCTGGCCCCACAGCCATCCCCGTGCAGCCACTGGAGCTTCTTCTGGGCCAGCTGAACCAGTAGAGAGTGGTGGCAACATTAACTTGGCAGCCCTGAAAGTATCTAAATACACTGTCAAACACTGGCCTATACTACAGCCACAAACATTATCAAACATAGGCCTGTACTGTGGCCATAGGCAATAGTCAAACACTGGCATACTTATAACCACAAGAGTATCCATCCTCCCAGCTTTAGCACAGCATTTACTTGTGTTTCACTCTCATAAGGCATCCTGGCCTGTGTGTATGTGTAATGGTGGAGTTTTGGGGTGAGCTGGAGACAACATAAGGCTCGACTGCTTTCAAAAGGTGTGAAGTCAGCCCTTTTGTTGCATCATCTCTAGCAGTGATGCCAGCTATAGAATGAGTCAGATTATAAAGAGAAGAAAATAATAGTAATTTTAACAAAAATCAGTGTAAGTTTGGAGCACTCATTTGCTGGCAGCTCAGATTGACTTAAACCCACAGCTTCAAACTCTGAGTTTCAGGTCAGACTATTTTCCAGATGGAAGGTCTTGTCATAATGAGGACAAAAACTTGAAGAACAGTTATGATAAACTATTAACAATTAACTTACTGATTTACTGAAACGTGTTTGCTGAGTTTCTGAGAAGTATTTACAGTTGCTTTTCCTACACTAACTCTGCAGAGAATAACATTGAAAGCTATGGTTTTGTTTATTTACTGTAATGGTGAAATATTTTTGATAATTACATAAATTTTTAGAATGTCTTTACTTATGCCAAAGAAGTGATATTCAGAAAAAATAAATCTGAAGCTACCTTCTCATCCATGATTCAGTAAATCTACTCCTGAGATTGCATATTGCTTTTATTCTTTGATTTTTTTAACTCAGCCACTCAAAAGTCATTTGTTTCTGGATGCAGATATCAGGATTTTAAGATAGTTACTCATCATCATTTTAACAAGAATTTTTTTTCCTCAGCCATCAGTTAAGTGAGCATTTCCATGACAGTGTAATAAATCCTCTGTGTGTATTAATGAAGCTTCAAAACGAGATGACTACTGATTACCATCTCCCCCACTACATCCCTTCTTCCTGGGAACTATTTATGTGAGGAGACAGCTTGGGGGAATTTGGGAGATAGCAGAGAGCAGGTGCAGGGACAGAGCCAAGGACTATGCTGGGAATTTCAGGAAAAATCTTGTGTAGACAGACTGCAGAAGGTATCAAAAGGTGGTTGTGTGAAGGTGGAAAATGTAGAGAGAACATTTGCAGCTCAAAAGGCCGATGGTATCCTGGACTCCATCAGAAGAGGAGTGGCTAGCAGGGACAGGGATGTGATTGTCCCTCACCACTCTGCCCTCATGAGGCCCCACCTGGAATACAGTGTCCAGGTCTGGGGCCCCAATACAGGAAAGATGTGGAGCTGTTGGAGAGGGTCCAGAGGAGAAACACAAAGATGATCAGAGGACCATGGTGCACTAAATGTGCTCCTCCACTCCAATGACAGGCTGAGGGAGCTGCACTTGTTCAGCCTGAAGCAGACTGCAAGGAGACTTCATTGCAGCCTTCCAGAATTTAAAAGGGGATTATAAACAGGAGGGCAATCAACTTTTTACTTGGGTTGATAGTGCTAGGATAAGGGGGAATGGTTTTAAGCTCAAGGAGGGAAGGCTTAGATTGGATGTCAGGGGGAAGTTCTTCACAGAGAGAGTGGTGAGGTGATAGAACAGGCTGCCCAAAAAGGCTGTGGATGCTCCATCCTTGGAGGTGTTCAAGTCCAGGTTGGATGGGGCCCCGGGCAACCTGGTCTAGTACCAGATCTGGAGGTTGGTGGCCCTGCTGTGGCAGAGACGTTAGAATTTGAGGATCCCTGGGGTCCCTTCCAACCCAAGCCATTTTATGGTTCTATGATCATGTACTGGAGAAAGATTATGCCCAGTGGAGAGGACTGAAAGCAGTGTGGATTCCTAAGGGGCAGGTACTGAGTTGTGGTCCTGCAGCTTCCTAATCTGTTCCTGGTAAAATAAGCTCAAAAGTAGGTCAAAGCACTCACACTGTTCAAGCTAATCTTCCTGATTCCTAGCTGTAGCTAATTAGGCTGTGCTAAAATGCATTCATTCTCCTTGCTACCGAACTATGGGATTGTTAACTTACAGTACATAGTGGTAGAATAATGCCTTGAATTGCTACAGCTGCTTGAAAAATAAATAAATGAGACTCTGCCTGAAAACAGCATTGGAAAACTCACTTTGGTTTTGCTTGAAGTCAGGGATAACTTACCTCTGAGTTGTCAAAGTTGTAGAAACGAGGAACTTCCTATCTTTGTTTTTTAGAAAAAAATTTAACTTCACGCCAGACAGATCGATGTGATTTATATCTCAGTTACTCATTTCTTTAGCAATAAACTGTAATAACCTTGGTGGATATGGCTACCAAGCTTTAAATGGTTTTAAATTTAGGGAGACAGAACTGTCTCCTAAACTGCAGATAGAAATAAAATTCCTGGTGTTCCACTGAATATCTCATTGAAAAACCTAAGTGTATTACCATTATTTAAAACTTAACTGTCTATAATTTTATTTCTGGGAAAAAGTAGTGTTAATATGCATGTCACTTTGGTACTCCACCAAATCTTCAAACTGGTTTTACTTGCGTGAGCTCAGAAGTTACAGTTCCAGATTACTTCTCTGGGTCAAACTGACCAGGTAAAGGCACAGGCAATTTGCATATGCAACAGACTGTTCATTTGAGGTTCGTATTTCTTTGGTTTGCTACTTTTTCAAATAGTACAGTTGTTGAGAGATACTCAAAACCCAAAATACATTTAAATTGAGATACTCTATGTGAATAGTAACAGAAGGTCACAATATGTTCAGAGAATTCAAATATATGGTTGTTCTCTTATGAATACTTCTTGAATAGATGGAGTTACAGATGGCTAACCAGATGGAATACCTTACTTCCAATATAGCTATATGTATTTAAAAATGGATGCAATGTGATCATATTATTTAAATGTGTTCTGTATTTCTTTTGAAACCATAATGACAGTGACTATTCAGTAACATAGGAATGTGACAAGAATGTAATTTATTGTAGAACTGTTGGGCTTGTCTGAGATCTTAAAAGACTCACTCTTAGGAAAGGCGCTTAAAACAATTATCTCTTTTTTCAGAGATTGCTTGAATATCTATCAGGTAGGACATGTGATTTAGAACTAACTGAAAAGAAATGATAAGAAGAACGTTTGAGGATGTAGCTGCCTCAGAAGCATTCTTCTCATGTTAAAAAAAATCAGTCCCCAGTCCTGAACCAGAGACCTGGCACATGTTGGCAGAAGCATCCTTTTCCACTTGCTCAATCTGTTGCCCTTTGATTAGTTTGTTCAGTTGGGTGTTATAAAAATTGACATAAGCACAGCAAAATATTTAAATACAGAATGAAATGTAGATCATGCTCAAAGACTGAAAAAATGATACACATTAGCACTATATATGCCCACTGTTAGGATACATTCTCTCATCTTATTAACCTACCATATTTCACTCACATCATCTTTCTTCTTCTCACTTCCTTTCAGCTTCCAATATAAATTCCACTATTTTGTTAGTGTTTTTACCACATTTTGGCAGAGTAAGGCAGAGAAATGAGTTATAAAAGTAATCAAATTAGGAAAGTTTCAGGGAAAGGAAGCATTTTCATGCTTGCATTAGGGCTGGAAATTAAGTGAAATCATTCTAGAAATTACTGATGACATAAAACAGGACATTGAAAGCAACAAAACAACCAAGTTAGCAGAATGGTTGAGATTGGGAGGGACCTCTGTGTCCATCTGGTCCACCCCTTGTACCCATCGGGTCCAAGCAGGGACAGCAGAGCAGGGTATCCCGGACCATGCCCAGAAAGCTTATGAAGACCTCCAAGGAGGAGACTCCACAGCCTTTGGGCAGCCTGTGCCAGTGGCTCCATCACCCACACAGCACAGAAGTACTTCATGGTGTTCAGAGCAAACCGCCATAGGGAATTATAGAATGGCCTGGGCTGAAAAGGACCTCAAAGATCATCTAGCTTTAAACCCCCTACTGTGGGCAGTGTTGCCAACCACAAAACCAGGGAAACTCCAGATTGTGCCCATTGCTTCTTGTCCTAGGACTGGTTACCACTGAACAGAGCCTGGCTCCATTCACGTTTCACCCTCCCTTTTTGTATTTACATTGATGAGATCCCCACTGAGCCTTCTGTCTTGTGGTCTCAGTGCTCCCAACTAGCTCAGCCTTTCTTCGCAGGAACCTGGTGCTTCAACCCCTTCATCATATTCATGGCCCTTTGTGGGACTCTCATCAGTATTCCAAAGTGCCTCTTGTTCCATGGAGCCCAGAACTGGACACAGCACTCCAGGTGTGGCCTCACCAGTACTCAGCAGAGGGGAAGGAGCACCTCCCTCAACCTAATGACTATACTAAAGCATGTCAGCAAGATAATGTATCTCACTTCCCAAATTTCTCTGAGTAAAATCTGAAGTTTTCTTACCTTGCTTAACATTAGGTTCTTCATGGAGATTGAGAGTGACTATCTAACCAATTTTATCTCCTACATGCTTTGGTGATGTCAGTATTAACAACACCAGATTCAACAAACTAAAAAAAATAAAGAAAGTTCAGCTTTTAGAAATCATCTTTTCTTATCTTGAAAGCCAAAAATTCACATCACTGTTGAGCAATGCTGCCAGTCCTTTCATGCAGGTGTGTGTACCTACCAGTCTTTCAGCTCCAGGCACTTAGCTTCTGAACTTGCTGTGAGCCAGGAAAAGGAGGGAGCGGTGCGGGGAAGGACCGGAGTGACTCAGAGTTCTTCAACTCTGTCTTCTGAAGGAACTCCGGACCTCTTGTTTTGGGACAAGTTTCAAACTTTTATAGCCTGATACTCAGCTCTGTGTTTCCAGACATGTTGTGATTTGTTTGTTTTGAAATGCTTGTAGCGTATAAATGAAATGTAAA
Organism: Cyrtonyx montezumae; assembly: GCF_038088225.1. Classification (NCBI taxonomy): domain Eukaryota; kingdom Metazoa; phylum Chordata; class Aves; order Galliformes; family Odontophoridae; genus Cyrtonyx; species Cyrtonyx montezumae. Next base: position 32,384,326 of record NW_027072089.1, on the reverse strand, counting down.
ATTTAAGAAAGACTTACTCTGATATAAGGTCCTTGTGGACAAGGAACATCTTAGTTTTGTATTGATGGCTACGGTGGGGTCATGGTGTACTATTAGGTAACTATGTGTTATAATACAAAATGTAAAAATGAACAAGAGGAGCGAGTAAATATTAAACATTAAATATTTGTTCTTCTAAATTATATAGAAGATCTGAAGAAATTTATGATAATTCACTAAGTTTGAATCCTTTAAAGATTCATTGGAATGTACCTAGACTATGTGATTTCCAAGGGGGAAAAAAAAACTTCAGATACAGTGTTCATTTCCTTCAAACAAACCAAGAATTCTTATGAGAAAAACAGTATTGGGTACAAAGCAATGTTAATACACCAGAGGGAGCTGTATTCACACAGAATGGCCCAAGAGACAAGAATGCAGAATGCTGATTTCTTTTGATAATACAAGTACAGAGAATTTGAGTAACCTCAGGGTCATCTTATTTTCTTCCTTTTGTACTTCTTACAATTAAAAATTCCTTTTTTGTTGTTTTGTTTTTGCAATCACAAATGTTATTTCAAAGTTTGAGATCAAGCATGGTGATCAAATAATGTATTTTATTGCGTTCATTCAACATAACAGAATTAGCTGTACTTACTCTGTTTTTAATGTCCTGGAAACGAGCCCATCAACCATGCTGGTGGTACTGTGGTAAAAGTGTTTCAGAAATAGTAAAATATTGCAAGTCAATGAGGACTGGGAAAAAAAAAAGGTGGGAAAAAAAAAGCCCTACAATCTTGAACTTCAGAGAAAGCACAGGAAGAGTTGCCAGAGCATGTATTTTCCTGAAGCCCATGGTGGACACCACAGTGAAGAATAGATTCTCCCCTCTCCAGAGGGGACCATAGTACAGGAGGCATTTCCATTCAGCCAGTGGAGGGAACTGCACCAAAGTAGATATCCACACTGTGGCCCATGGAGAGTCCCATTCCAGAGAAGGTGGATATTTCCTGAGGGAACTGTGGGTTATGGAAAGGAACCTACATAGGTGCAAGTTCTCCTGATAGAAACTGTGCTCCATGGAGGACTTACACTGCAGCCCACAGAATTCATGCTGGAGCAGGGGGAAGGTGTGAGGAGAAAGCAGACAGGAGCTGTTATGAACTCATAACATCCTTCCCCATTCCTTCTGCAATACTCAGAGGTAAACAAACTGGTTTCGTTTCAAGGATGAACTTGTTTGGTTGCAAGGATGGCATCCCAAGAGCCATCCTGATAAGTCTCTAGCATTTACAGTCTTCTCCATTTATTTCAAATGAAAAGAAATGTCTCTCTGGATTTTTCAGTGATATAAGTTAGAGGAAAAGCTATATTAGAATAAGATACCCCATAACTGCTTTGCTGTAAAATATTACAAGAATTCAGGAGAAGTCCTAAAGGATTTTTCTTCACTTAATCTTGATCCTGAAGAGACTACGTAGTAGATTGAAGACATTGCTGGTCTCAAAGAAGGAAAATTTAGAGCAAGATTGTTGTATCATTAAATAAACAACATATTCACTCCAAAAAAAAAAGAAGAAAAAAAAAAGACAAAGTCAAGATTCCATCAAGAGTAAAGCACCAGAAAAAACAACTAGCTAAAAAAGTGGATGTGCTATATTTTTTTCGTGTCAATAACTCTCAGATATACCAGCCTTTAGGTTCATGAATGTTTTATGCGTTCTTTTATAGGTCTTCCTGAGAGATAACCAATCGGATACTGGACAAACAAACAAAAAGAGTAATCAGACTCCACTGACCTGTTTAACCTTGAATGTGAAGGATGAAAAGCAGCAGCTGTTTTCAGTGGAACAGGACTTCTGGTAGCACTTACTTCTTTCCTTTTGGATTATATTTACCTAGAGACACCAAGACAGCAAACTGATGATGTTGTGACTTTATACATGCCAGACTGTTCCATCACTATTTGAAGCAGGTATGTCATTTGAATCACCTTGCTTTAGTTTTCACTGCAAAACCAGACAAGTTAGGGGTTTGGTTAAAAAAATAAATAAATAAAAGGTTGTTATTAGAACCCTTGTGTAAGATGCTTAATCTTGGTTAGTATATGATTTGCACAGAAAAAGTTAATGTTAGCTGGGGTTCCATTCTCTGAGGAGACTTGAGATTGTTATTGGAATTTTATCTTACTGTCAATCAAGGAAGTAAACAGTATCTTCTTGTCTCTGTTGTACTGGAATGAAAATACAAAGGCTGAAAATAGTATTCCAATGCAATTTTAGCCATCAGGAATCTAGTACTAAAATTATTACCACTAAATCTTCCTTAATTTACAGAGCATAACTTTTTCTAGAGAAGTGTCATCTCCTAGTCCTTTTAGTATTTTATAGGACTGCTTTAAAGAAGTAAGCAATAACTTTGAGTAGCTAGACCTTCAGTGTGATTAATCACTAGAAGACTGATTAGGCTCGTGAGTTTAAATTTCCATAGCTGACTGGCCATAAAAATTATTTTATGGGAAGGTACAAATTCCACTACTTTATTTTCTTCAGAATAACATCCATCACAACTTCAATTTTGTTTTATGCTTTGGGGTTGCCATGTAGATAATCATCATCATGTAATGGAATTTTTAAATAATCCTCTATAGCTGTGACTTTACACGGTTGCCTAGCGTTGCCTCTTGCATTATCATGCTCAATGTGCTTCGCATGATTCCCATGTTTACAGGATAGATCCCAAGATTATGTTAAATATGTTTCAGACATATTATTACCAAGTGGCATTGTAACTACTATCTGTAAGCTTGAACATAAAGGCATTACTAGTTTTTAATTTAAAAATTAAAATTTGGTCTATTTAGTTGATAGCTTGTGTATGACACTTAAACCTAGGAAGGATTTTTTTTCAGCTGCTCACAAGACCCTGAGTTGTATTAGCTTATTACAATAAGAAAACTTCAAAGTAAATATGAGTAAATTTAAGTTGCTTAGTAAATCACATACTATGTACCAGTATTACTCACTTTATTATATCTGCATGTGTTTATGTGGTATTTGCTTTTCTTTCTAGTACTGAACAAAGCTAAGGAGCTTGAAAGTGTTACATGGCTGATTCTGAACCAAAATGTGGCCTAGTAAATAATATATGAATAACAGCAAGATAGTATTTCTAGCTCAGCAGTGAGAGGGGTGAAAGATCAGAGTGGGTAGTCTTACCGAACAGAGAAATTCTTAGAGCTGGAGTTGTAGTTCATTTTTAGATTTTTCCTGTGATCATTTATCAACATTTTGGGAAAGGTGCAACGCCCAAAGGTTGCAGTGAGAATTTTGTTGTAGCAAGTCTGCCAACAAAGAAACACAGCTTTCTCTTTATGAACTACAGTTGTCTATATCTGGTGTTTACAATATGTTGTATATGAGTTTCTTCATGTCATTACCTAGCATTAGCTAGGTTTGCTTTAAGACTTTTGGTTCCTCAAATCCAGAAGGATGAATTATGAATGGCAAGTAGATAACAGAGACTACTCAGTGCAGAATCATTTGTTTGTATGCTTTACCTCTAAGATACCTGAAAGAAGGAACGATAGATCTGAAGGGGACTAAATCTGTCAGTTTGTGCTAAGCTTTCACTTGCACTATACATTAAAGTTACCATGGTAGATATATAACCAGCTCATGAATTCTGACCAAATTATTTCATTGTAAACCACGCTTCAAATAGGATAGGATTCTGAGTGACTTCAGTATTTCCCATAGATAAGATTGCAATATATTCTGTATTGTATTCTGAACAATATATTCTGTAAAACTGAGTTCTCTCTCATACTTGCTCATACCTGCTAGATCCAGATTCATTTCACCTATCCTCAGACACATAAGTTGGCACTGCAGTCATCCTGAGCACCCTGTAGAGATAGTCCCATCTTATGTATGGGAAATACTTTGAAATCTCTTAAGGAATGGAGAGCAATTGAAGGGAAAATTTATTTTAGTTTTACTATTTTGTAAATCATATAAGTTATTCTAACTTTTTCTAAGAAATATTACCATATATGTTTGCAATCCCTGCAATTTTAAATTCTGTTCTTTGTTAGCAACTTTGGTAATGCACCGCTAATATGGCTGAACAAAGGCAACGTGCTTTGTCAACATCAGGGGAAGCATTATATGGAATCCTGGCCCTAGAGAAGGGAGCAACACATGATGAGATTAAGAAGTCCTACAGGTATGTAAGATGTGTCTTGTGATGTGTCTGAAACACAAGCAACTTATTTTTTTTTCTTATTGCAATTGAGGCAGTGCCGTGCACACACTGGGAGTATCCTCCCATAGGAGTTACAGAGCTATAATGCTGAATGTGTTTGCTTACATTTTTACAGTTAGAAACAAAATTATTCTTAAGATCATGCTTTATTTATTTTATTTTTACTTATTTTACTTTGGATGTGCATGTGTTGTATTCATACTTCTTCCTGAAGTTTTTCCTTTCTGTACTTAGCTTCTGCTTTTGTGGGATTCAATGCTCATCACTCGTCAAAATGCTAAAATTGTCAGCAGTTGAAAAGCTAATGTTGATTTTAATATCATTAAGTTGAGACTGAAGTTATTGACCAGTTAAATCAACAGCAAACAGAGGTGTTTGCATCTGAGTTATTGTCTGAAACTGCAAAGTAAGAAATTATCCATACTCAGCAAAGTTGCTTCTTAAATTAATCCAACACACCCACTCTTCACAGTTGAATTGTTATACAAGTTCTCACCACAGAGTAGCTTATTCTACTTCAATGAAGCAAGGGAAAACATACTGACACTTTGAACCTGCGTAACTATTTACATTTGAGTTTTATTTGCAGCAACACTTGACAAAGAAAGTTTATGTGTCTGGCATGCTTAAATGGTAAAAGCCCTTTGAGTAACTTCCACTTCAGACATTTGTTGTTACAGTTTCTTTCTCCTTTGTGAGGCTGAAAAGGTTCAGAGATGATTCTCTGTGAACCTATTGATTTCATCCCAAATGCAACCTTGTTCACTTGGTCTTAACTGTTTGAATCCAAACAAATGAGAGGTCAGAGTGTTACGATAAGGAAAGAAGACTATCTTTGTGAAGCATAGCCCTAGAATAACATATCCAGTTCTTGTATGAACATCTTTTCTGAAAGTATGTTGAAAACCTATGCACAAAAGTTCATGATGATTCAAAGACTATACTAAGAGATAGAAGGAGTAATTTATCTCATTATTAAACATTATTAAATTATTATTAGTTTATCAAAAACAACATTATTAAAAACAAATTTAAAAAGCTGGTAGCATATTTGATTACAGTGTGTGAAGACTTTGGAAAGGAATAATGTTAGGCGCAAAGGAGTTCTTCAGATTATGAAGAGAGACATAACCAAAACCAGAAGGACGGACACTAAAACCAATTAAGCAATAAACCAAAATGAGGTATTTGGTTTTAGTGAGTGTAATTAACAGCTGAAACACACTGACAAAGTAATTTCTTTTTTGAAAAAGGAGGACCTTAAATAAGTTTTACTCAAACAGAAGTTGTCAACATGATGAAATGTATTTTATTGTTGAAATTTAACAAGGCCTAGAAGTAAGTCTAGAAGGTTTTATCGTTCTTTTTGCTCTTAAATCTGTTCTGCTGCTAGTAAAAGAGAAAGAACATTAAATGTCATCAGTGAAACAAATGTTCTTGACATCAAAATATGCCAGAAGTTTATTTAGAGGCTTAATAAATGTAGTAAAACATCTCTTACAGCATCTTTAGGACATTTTTCGTTGCAGCGTACTAGTGGTTCAGCTTCAACACGCTGTCAAATATAAGAACGTATTTGTACTGAAAAAGAGTTTATGATATAGATGCTTTTACTTTATTGTTTAGCTTGAATTTTGCTGGAACTCTGTTTCTGAACAAATTGTGTTTCTCTCTCTGTTTCCCAAGAAGCATATGTTCATCAGAGGCAGGAACCGTAATGGATGACCAAACTATTTGCAGAATGGAAACAAAACTATATCATGGTTCTGTTGGCTTGCATAACTATACCACTGGTGTATAAACTTACTACAGTATCAAATTCACTCATGACATGCACCTCCTGTGCCCCTGTGTAGTACAGCCTAGATGCAGAAACCATCTTCCATATCAAACCTTGTGCTTTCTGTTGCTTCTCTGTTTAAGATTCTGGGAAGGAGGCCTTCTTTAGTCCCCAAAGAAGAGAGTTGTCATGGAAGAATGTAGAATGAAATTAACTTTGTTTAATGCTGAACATGAATACGGATGATTTACACAACAGTCTGTGGTAAAACTGACAGTAGTGCTTTATCCATCTTTATTAGTAATTATAGCAAAAAAAGGACTGCTTCTGACTAAAGTGGAAATGTCAAAGGGATTCACTTTTAATGAAGTAGCTGTAAATATTTGCAAGATAAAATGATGAGTCAGTCTCACAGATTTGATTTAATTATAGATTAATTTATGCTAATCCAAAAATCTGCTGCTGAACTGGTATTCTTTAGTATAAGGTATGAAACCAGCAATACCTGATTCTGAGTTTCCTGCCATTATTAATTAAGTCAGTATTAATCATACTACCACAGCCCAGGGCAAAATTTACTTTTTAATAAACATGACAGAGTTACCTCTCTGTGCTTTTATTTGGAGTTTGGCACAATCTAATTTCTCAAGCAGATAATGCTAACGGGCTTTTAATCAACAGAATTTCAAAGGAGATCTGTTTAACTTCAATTCCCTACAAAAATAAAAATAAAAATAAAATAATTATCCTACTTAGAAAAAAAAAAGGCATAATAACTTAAACTGTCCATTGACTTCAGCTTTCCAGTCTGACAATGAAGCAATATGTAGAAAGACACAGTATTTCCTGCTTTCTTCAGAAGATTGAAAAGAGCCAGATTTGAAAGGCAAAAGCATAAACCAATCACAAGTTCAACCTCAAACAATAGATACCTCATGCAAGAGTATATATTGTTGAAGTAAAGCTATAGATATTACGGGTTTTATGTTTTTAATAATCGTTAGGCAGTTTCTCTAGACAATAAATCCCAAAGTGAAAAAAAATCTGCATTTCTAGGGAAGAAATGAAAAAAATCCTATACCTTTCTTACATGACCAGAGTGCTGAGAAAAAACTTTCTCTAATACTAAAGCACTCAAGAGATTTTTGTAATGTATGAAAAACAATTAAGTAATTTTATCCTATAAGATTAATATATCCATATGTAAGACTATTAGAAGAAACTAAAAAGTAAGGATAAAATGAACACAGTGCAAACTTAACTACACTGAATATCATAAGAACTTTAAGACATAGAATACTAAGCCTACAGAGTAGCTTAAAAATACAAATATGCAAAACATTGATGAAGAAACATGAAATATATTACTATTAGTAAACAAAGCAAAAACTATTCAGAAAGTAAATGAACTCTAATATTTCCAAAATAACAACATTATTGGATGAAGCAGTAATAGGTAAAAAGGGGGAAAAATAGTGTAATTCCCTGTGCTATGACCACATAGCAAAGGGTTTTATTAATTTTGCTGTTACTAAAAAACAAGATAAAAAAACTACACAAAAGCCTTCTTCTACTGTTTGACTACACATATGGAAAAAAAATAATAATGGTATCCGTTCAATAATCAATCATGTTCTATTCAGTAACATCTTCATGCCAAACAGAGCTCAAGAGATATGGAGATGTCCTTTCTATAACCTCCATAAAATTACCAGGTATGAATACAAGGTAAGACATTGGACAGCCCTCTATTCAGAGAGCAAAGGGTCACTCCCATGACAAGAATTATAAATTTAACTTTCATGCCGATACAATTACAAATTAATTCTCTCTCACAAATGAAATCATTAAACAGGAAAAATCAAGTCAAAGACCAGTATTTGAGATGACATAGACTATAAAATCAAGGAAACAGGAGGGTGTTCTTCTGAACACATCTCCGGATTCATTGAGCTCCACAAAAATTCTCATAATTAAAAGAGTAAGAGTAATTTCATATCGGATAGAGAAAGTTCAAATAAGTGCTCACAACATGAGATTCCATTTTGCATGATTCAAAACCCTCTGCTCCACATATTCTGAACACCTCTATAGTCACTGAGGTGTTCTCTCAGGGAGGGGATACTGCCCCCAAAAAAACATCCTCTTCACCTTACCATACTTCTTTGTTGTCATTCTACACAGAGGACCCAAAGTCTGCATGGCGTTCTCGTCACCATTGCCCAAGTGACGAGAATATGAGAAAAAGACATTATTTGATCCAGACCCCATCAAATGCTTCACCAAATTGTTTGCTCAAGATTCCACCTTCTTCTGCAGACCAGACATGCAGAGATCTCCCAATAAAGCCCCAGAGGCCGTGGTGTCCATTCTGCCAAGAGTCCAGGCAAGAGGATGAAAAGCATTGGAGAATGTGGGCATCGATCCCGCTGCATCTCACATGCTAAGCGAGCGCTCTACCACTTGAGCTAATTCCCCAGCCCACAGTGTCCTCCTCACCTCCCCTTGGCTCTCATAGTACCACCTCTCGCCCACATGGCCCTACACAATTCTTGCCTTGCCAGTGCCCTTCTTTGCACACACAGCAACCTCTCCCAGTTTCCTGATGGTTCTGCTCCCTTCAAGTACACCGGTGCTCAAAAACAACAGCACCTGCCTTCTCTTCAACACAGACTAGCACAGACCATCCTCTTCTCCAACATCCACCAGAGACTGAGCCTCAGATCACATCAAGTAGGAGATTTGTGGCCAGGGGTCCAAATGAACAAACCAGTGGTCTGAATTGAGAGAAGAGGCAAAAGAGCACTCCTTCGAGCCGGAGTTGAACCAGCGACCTAAGGATGGCCGTGCAAGGGAGCCTACAGTCCTCCGCTCTACCAGCTGAGCTATCGAAGGAATGAATCACAGGGACCTGCCCTGCACCACACCCTTCATGCTTCCATCCACATTACTCCTAAGGCCATAACACAGCACAACAGTGGCTCTGATCCCACTCCACACCCAGACACGCTCAACTCCAACAGCACTACACCTTCAGTGGCATTTCACACATCCACCTCACCAACAGCACCACCCGAAAATAACACAGCCTTCACTCATACTTCCACTCTGTGGCCCTAAATACAGGGCATGCACTGCCAAAATACTCTCCATCCTATTTCACTCCTCTCACTTTTGACCTCTGCTGAGGCACTCATCATCTATCATCCACTCACCTGCTTCCCCAGCACTCTCAACAACTGGGAAAAGACCGCACAACCACACACTTTTCTCCTAGCTCATCACGCCATGCTGTGCTAACATCATTTTAAGGCATTCTCCACCTCTAAGATGATCTGGCTGTTAAGAGGATTCCAGGGCAATGATAGACAAAGTTCATTCCAGGCTACAATCATAGGCCTGTGGTATCCCCTGTGGACACAGTGCTACTACTTTGTTGACCTACTGAGGGAAAATCAGTTTCTTCAAGCCTTCTTAGAACCTCTAGGGTTCAGTGAGGATCACTGTTCTTTCATCTTCTTACAAATTCCAGAGCAAAATGCTGTCTCCTATCTTCTGGAAAACATACTCATTGGCACAGTAAGAAATTCTGCTTTGCTTCACTGAAAAATCTTATTTTACCATTGGATGGATAGTTCCATAATGACTGCTCTTTCCTTGCAGGGTAGGTGAAAGAGCCCCATAAAAATGCTATGCTGGCATGCTGGCAAGCTGATGTTTTCAAAATTCAGAGGTAATAAGTTGTCTTTGTATCCTAAGGCCCCAGAAGTGGGCATGGTACTCTTGCTATCATTGCTCAAGAGATGTGAAAAACCTGAGAACCGCTTTCTTTGATCAGGACCACATTCTGCACATTAAGGAATAGTTTGCTCAAGCATTCTCGTTCTGCAGACCAGACCACGCAGAGGTTTCCCAATAAAGCCCCAGAGGCCGTGGTGTCCATTCTGCCAAGAGTCCAGGCAAGAGGATGAAAAGCATTGGAGAATGCGGGCATCGATCCCGCTGCCTCTCACATGCTAAGCGAGCGCTCTACCACTTGAGCTAATTCCCCAGCCCACAGTGTCCTCCTCACCTCCTCTCGGCCCTCATGGTACCACCCCGCACACCTGGCCTTACACAATTCTTGCCCTGCCTGTACCCTTCTTTGCACACGTAGCAAACACTCCCACTTTCCTGATGGTTCTTCTCCCTTCAAGTACACCGGTGCTCAAAACCAGCGGCATCTGCCTTCTCTTCGACACAGACTAACACAGAGAATCTTCTTCTCCACCATCCACCACAAATCCAGCCTCACATGCCATCCAATAGGGGATGTGTGGCCAGTCATCCAAAAGGCACCTGTGGTGCAGACTCAATTGGGTCAAGAGGCAAAAGAGCACTCCTTCGAGCCGGAGTTGAACCAGCGACCTAAGGATGGCCGTGCAAGGGAGCCTACAGTCCTCCGCTCTACCAGCTGAGCTATCGAAGGAATCACAGGGACCTGCCCTGCACCACACCCTTCACGCTCCCATCCACATTGCTCCTACGGCCATAACAGCACAACAGTGGTTCTGATCCCACTCCACACCCAGACACGCTCAACTTCAACAGCACTACACCTTCAGTGGTGGGTCACACATCCACCTCACTAACAGCACCACCTGAAAATAACACAGCCTTCACATATACTTCCACTTTGTGGCCATAAGCACAGGACACGCATCCGCAATATATCCCACTCCATCCTATTAGATTCCTTTTACATTTGAGTCCCGCTCAGGCACCTCTTCAGCATTCATTCACTCACCTGCCTCCTCAGCAGTGTCAGAACAACCTGAAAAAGCCCACAGCACATCACCTTTTTTACAGTCTTAACAAGCCTGCTGTCCTGAAAACATCTGTACAACAACCTCCGCCTCGCTGGTATTTTTAGTACTAAGATAAGGAATTTCAGGCCTTTTACAGCCAAAACTCTAGGTCAGCCTGCAAGCAAGGAAAATTTACCGTCCCTGTAGCCCTTCTTATTTGGCTTTGCTCTCCTGAAGAGAGAAGCATGCTATCTCCATTTTTAATAACATATCTCCTGCTTCATTGAGATGCACTATTCCTCTCAGAGTAACGAGAGAAAGAGTAATTTCGAATCAGATATAGAACGTTCGGACAAATGGTGGCAACAAAAGACAGCTTTGCTCCAGTCAAAACTCTCTTCCCCAAACATTTTAAACAACTCCATGGTAATTGAGGTCTTCACTCAGGGGAAGGGCCACTGCCTCTATAGATATCCTGTAGGCATGCTCCTCTACCTTACTGCACTTCCCCAAAGTGGGCATGTCACCCTTGCCAGTAAAGCCCAAGTGATGAGGAACTACAGACAATCAGATTCTTTGATTCAGACTTCATCGAATACTTCACTAAATAGTTTCCTTGCTCTCTCTCCTTATTCCGCAGTCAAGGCACACAGCGATCTCCCAATAAAACCCCAACAGCCGTGATGTAAAGAGTCCAGGCAAAGGGATGAAAAGCATTGGAGAATGCGGGCATCGATCCCGCTGCCTCTCACATGCTAAGCGAGCGCTCTACCACTTGAGCTAATTCCCCAGCTCACAGTGTCCTCCTCACCTCCACTCAGCTCTCAAATTACCACCCCGCACACCTGGCCTTACACAATTCTTGCCCTGCCTGTACCCTTCTTTGCACACGCAGCAAACACTCCCACTTTCCTGATGGTTCTGCTCCCTTCAAGTACACCAGTGCCCAAAAACAACAGCGTCTGCCTTCTCTTCAACGCAGACTAACACAGAGAATCTTCTTCTCCACCATCCACCACAAATCCAGCCTCACATGCCATCCAATAGAGGATGCGTGGCCAGTCATCCAAAAGGCACCTGTGGTGCAGACTCAATTGGGTCAAGAGGCAAAAGAGCACTCCTTCGAGCCGGAGTTGAACCAGCGACCTAAGGATGGCCGTGCAAGGGAGCCTACAGTCCTCCGCTCTACCAGCTGAGCTATCGAAGGAATCACAGGGATCTGCCCTGCACCACACCCTTCATGCTTCCATCCACATTGCTCCTAAGGCCATAACACAGCACAACAGTGGCTCTGCTCCCACTCCACACCCAGACACACTCACCTCCAACAGCACTACGCCTTCAGTGGTGGGTCACACTCAGAACAAATCCTTGAAATGCTCCATCCTATTTCTCTCACTTTTGTCATCTCCTCAGACACCTCTTCGTCATTCATCCACTCACCTGCATTCTCTGCTATCTCAGAACATCAGTATTGTTTCCAACATCAACATGCTTGCAGAGCTGAGCAAATCTGTTCCACAACCTGTGCATCCCTAAATATTTGGTACTAAGATCAGGAAGTTCAGGACTTTTACCACCAAAACTCCAGGACAGCCTGCAAGCAAAGAAAATTTGCAGTCCCTGAGGCCCAAATTATTCTCCTTTCCTTTCTTCTAAGAACGACGTTATCGCCGTTTCTTCTGAACACATATCCTTCTTTCTCAAGGTGCACCATTCCTCTCAGAGCTACCAGAGTAAGAGTAGTTTTGTGTCAGACAGAGAACGCTCAAATAAAGGATCACAATACATGACTCTCCTTTGCTCCACTCAAAACACACTCCACCACTCATTTTAAACACCTCTACAATCATTGAGGTCTTCTCTCAAGATTAGGGCTACTATACCCATAAACATCCTGCAGGCATGCTCCTCACCTCACTGCACTTCCTCCTTTCTCTTTGTACACTGAGACTGCAAAAATAGGCACAGTGCTCTTGCCACCACTGCCCAAGTGATGAGGAACTGCAGAGAATCACTTTCTTTGATCCAGACCCCATCAAATGCTTCACCAAAATGCTTTCTCAACCTCTCCATTTCTGAAGACCAGGCACACAGAGGTCAACCAATAAAGCCCCTGTGGCCGTGGTTTAAAGAATCCAGGCAAGAGGATGAAAAGCATTGGAGAATGCGGGCATCGATCCCGCTGCCTCTCACATGCTAAGCGAGCGCTCTACCACTTGAGCTAATTCCCCAGCACACGGTGTCCTCCTCACCTCCACTCAGCTCTCACAGTACCACCCTCCACACCTGGCCTTACACAATTCTTGCCCTGCCTGTACCCTTCTTTGCACACGCAGCAAACACTCCCACTTTCCTGATAGTTCTGCTCCCATCAAATACACCAGTGCTCAAAACGTTCAGCACTGCCTTCTCTTCGACACAGACTAACACAGAGAATCTTCTTCTCCACCATACACCATAAATCCAGCCTCACATGCCATCCAATAGGAGATGCGTGGCCAGTCATCCAAAAGGCACCTGTGGTGCAGACTCAATTGGGTCAAGAGGCAAAAGAGCACTCCTTCGAGCCGGAGTTGAACCAGCGACCTAAGGATGGCCGTGCAAGGGAGCCTACAGTCCTCCGCTCTACCAGCTGAGCTATCGAAGGAATCACAGGGATCTGCCCTGCACCACACCCTTCATGCTTCCATCCACATTGCTCCTAAGGCCATAACACAGCACAACAGTGGCTCTGATCCCACTCCACACCCAGACACGCTCAACTCCAACAGCACTACACCTTCAGTGGCATTTCACACATCCACCTCACCAACAGCACCACCCGAAAATAACACAGCCTTCACTCATACTTCCACTCTGTGGCCCTAAATACAGGGCATGCACTGCCAAAATACTCTCCATCCTATTTCACTCCTCTCACTTTTGACCTCTGCTAAGGCACTCATCTCTATCATCCACTCATCTGCTTCCCCAGCACAATCAACAACTGGGAAAAGACCACACAAACACACATTTTCTCCTAGCTCATCACACCATGCTGTGCTAACATCATTTTAAGGCATTCTCCACCTCTAAGATGATCTGGCTATTAAGAGGATTCCAGGGCAATGATAGACAAAGTTCAAGCCAGGCTACAAACATAGGCCTGTGGTATCCCCTGTGGACACAGTGCTACTACTTTGTTGACCTACTGAGGGAAAATATGTTTCTTCAAGCCTTCTTAGAACCTCTAGGGTTCAGTGAGGATCACTGTTCTTTCATCTTCTTACAAATTCCAGAGCAAAATGCTGTCTCCTATCTTCTGGAAAACATACTCATTGGCACAGTAAGAAATTCTGCTTTGCTTCACTGAAAAATCTTATTTTACCATTGGATGGATAGTTCCATAATGACTACACATTCCTTGCTGGGTAGGTGCAAGAGCCCCATAAAAATGCCATGCTGGCATGCTGGCAAGCTGATGTTTTCAAAATTCAGAGGTAATAAGTTGTCTTTGTATCCTAAGGCCCCAGAAGTGGGCATGGTACTCTTGCTATCATTGCTCAAGAGATGTGAAAAACCTGAGAACCGCTTTCTTTGATCAGGACCACATTCTGCACATTAAGGAGTAGTTTGCTCAAGCATTCTCGTTCTGCAGACCAGACCACGCAGAGGTTTCCCAATAAAGCCCCAGAGGCCGTGGTGTCCATTCTGCCAAGAGTCCAGGCAAGAGGATGAAAAGCATTGGAGAATGCGGGCATCGATCCCGCTGCCTCTCACATGCTAAGCGAGCGCTCTACCACTTGAGCTAATTCCCCAGCCCACAGTGTCTGCCTCACCTCCACTCGACTCTCACAGTACCACCCCTCGCCCACATGGCCTTACACAATTCTTGCCCTGCCGGTGCCCTTCTTCGCTCACGCCTCAACCTCTCCCACTTTCCTGATGGTTCTGCTCCCTTCAAGTACACCGGTGCCCAAAAACAACAGCGTCTGCCTTCTCTTCAACACAGAATAACACAGAAAATCTTATTCTCCACAATCCACCAGAAATCCAGCCTCACATGCCATCCAATAGGGGATGCGTGGCCAGTCATCCAAAAGGCACCTGTGGTGCAGACTCAATTGGGTCAAGAGGCAAAAGAGCACTCCTTCGAGCCGGAGTTGAACCAGCGACCTAAGGATGGCCGTGCAAGGGAGCCTACAGTCCTCCGCTCTACCAGCTGAGCTATCGAAGGAATCACAGGGACCTGCCCTGCACCACACCCTTCATGCTTCCATCCACATTACTCCTAAGGCCATAACACAGCACAACAGTGGCTCTGCTCCCACTCCACACCCAGACACACTCACCTCCAACAGCACTACGCCTTCAGTGGTGGGTCACACTCAGAACAAATCCTTGAAATGCTCCATCCTATTTCTCTCACTTCTGTCATCTCCTCAGACACCTCTTCGTCATTCATCCACTCACCTGCATTCTCTGCTATCTCAGAACATCAGTATTGTTTCCAACATCAACATGCTTGCAGAGCTGAGCAAATCTGTTCCACAACCTGTGCATCCCTAAATATTTGGTACTAAGATCAGGAAGTTCAGGACTTTTACCACCAAAACTCCAGGACAGCCTGCAAGCAAAGAAAATTTGCAGTCCCTGAGGCCCAAATTATTCTCCTTTCCTTTCTTCTAAGAACGACGTTATCGCCGTTTCTTCTGAACACATATCCTGCTTTCTCAAGGTGCACCATTCCTCTCAGAGCTACCAGAGTAAGAGTAGTTTTGTGTCAGACAGAGAACGCTCAAATAAAGGATCACAATACATGACTCTCCTTTGCTCCACTCAAAACACACTCCACCACTCATTTTAAACACCTCTACAATCATTGAGGTCTTCTCTCAAGATTAGGGCTACTATACCCATAAACATCCTGCAGGCATGCTCCTCACCTCACTGCACTTCCTCCTTTCTCTTTGTACACTGAGACTGCAAAAATAGGCACAGTGCTCTTGCCACCACTGCCCAAGTGATGAGGAAATGCAGAGAATCACTTTCTTTGATCCAGACCCCATCAAATGCTTCACCAAACTGCTTTCTCGACCTCTCCATTTCTGAAGACCAGGCACACAGAGGTCAACCAATAAAGCCCCTGTGGCCGTGGTTTAAAGAGTCCAGGCAAGAGGATGAAAAGCATTGGAGAATGCGGGCATCGATCCCGCTGCCTCTCACATGCTAAGCGAGCGCTCTACCACTTGAGCTAATTCCCCAGCCCACAGTGTCCTCCTCACCTCCACTCAGCTCTCACAGTACCACCCTGCACACCTGGCCTTACACAATTCTTGCCCTGCCTGTACCCTTCTTTGCACACGCAGCAAACACTCCCACTTTCCTGATAGTTCTGCTCCCATCAAATACACCAGTGCTCAAAACGTTCAGCACTGCCCTGTCTTCAACACAGACTAACACAGAGAATCTTCTTCTCCACCATACACCACAAATCCAGCCTCACATGCCATCCAATACGGGATGCGTGGCCAGTCATCCAAAAGGCACCTGTGGTGCAGACTCAATTGGGTCAAGAGGCAAAAGAGCACTCCTTCGAGCCGGAGTTGAACCAGCGACCTAAGGATGGCCGTGCAAGGGAGCCTACAGTCCTCCGCTCTACCAGCTGAGCTATCGAAGGAATCACAGGGACCTGCCCTGCACCACACCCTTCATGCTCCCATCCACATTACTCCTATGGCCATAACACAGCACAACAGTGGCTCTGATCCCACTCCACACCCAGACACGCTCAACTCCAACAGCACTACACCTTCAGTGGCATTTCACACATCCACCTCACTAACAGCACCACCCGAAAATAACACAGCCTTCACTCATACTTCCACTCTGTGGCCCTAAATACAGGGCACGCACTGCCAAAATACTCTCCATCCTATTTCACTCCTCTCACTTTTGACCTCTGCTGAGGCACTCATCATCTATCATTCACTCACCTGCTTCCCCAGCACAATCAACAACTGGGAAAAGACCGCACAAACACACACTTTTCTCCTAGCTCATCACACCATGCTGTGCTAACATCATTTTAAGGCATTCTCCACCTCTAAGATGATCTGGCTATTAAGAGGATTCCAGGGCAATGATAGACAAAGTTCAAGCCAGGCTACAAACATAGGCCTGTGGTATCCCCTGTGGACACAGTTCTACTACTTTGTTGACCTACTGAGGGAAAATATGTTTCTTCAAGCCTTCTTAGAACCTCTAGGGTTCAGTGAGGATCACTGTTCTTTCATCTTCTTACAAATTCCAGAGCAAAATGCTGACTCCTGTCTTCTGGAAAACATACTCATTAGCACAGTAAGAAATTCTGCTTTGCTTCACTGAAAAATCTTATTTTACCATTGGATGGATAGTTCCATAATGACTACACTTTCCTTGCTGGGTAGGTGCAAGAGCCCCATAAAAATGCCATGCTGGCATGCTGGCAAGCTGATGTTTTCAAAATTCAGAGGTAATAAGTTGTCTTTGTATCCTAAGGCCCCAGAAGTGGGCATGGTACTCTTGCTATCATTGCTCAAGAGATGTGAAAAACCTGAGAACCGCTTTCTTTGATCAGGACCACATTCTGCACATTAAGGAGTAGTTTGCTCAAGCATTCTCGTTCTGCAGACCAGACCACGCAGAGGTTTCCCAATAAAGCCCCAGAGGCCATGGTGTCCATTCTGCCAAGAGTCCAGGCAAGAGGATGAAAAGCATTGGAGAATGCGGGCATCGATCCCGCTGCCTCTCACATGCTAAGCGAGCGCTCTACCACTTGAGCTAATTCCCCAGCCCACAGTGTCCTCCTCACCTCCACTCGGCTCTCACAGTACCACCCCTCGCCCACATGGCCTTACACAATTCTTGCCCTGCCGGTGCCCTTCTTCGCTCATGCGTCAACCTCTCCCACTTTCCTGATGGTTCTGCTCCCTTCAAGTACACCGGTGCTCAAAAACAACAGCACCTGCCTTCTCTTCAACACAGAATAACACAGAAAATCTTATTCTCCACAATCCACCAGAAATCCAGCCTCACATGCCATCCAATAGGGGATGTGTGGCCAGTCATCCAAAAGGCACCTGTGGTGCAGACTCAATTGGGTCAAGAGGCAAAAGAGCACTCCTTCGAGCCGGAGTTGAACCAGCGACCTAAGGATGGCCGTGCAAGGGAGCCTACAGTCCTCCGCTCTACCAGCTGAGCTATCGAAGGAATCACAGGGACCTGCCCTGCACCACACCCTTCATGCTTCCATCCACATTACTCCTAAGGCCATAACACAGCACAACAGTGGCTCTGCTCCCACTCCACACCCAGACACACTCACCTCCAACAGCACTACGCCTTCAGTGGTGGGTCACACTCAGAACAAATCCTTGAAATGCTCCATCCTATTTCTCTCACTTTTGTCATCTCCTCAGACACCTCTTCGTCATTCATCCACTCACCTGCATTCTCTGCTATCTCAGAACATCAGTATTGTTTCCAACATCAACATGCTTGCAGAGCTGAGCAAATCTGTTCCACAACCTGTGCATCCCTAAATATTTGGTACTAAGATCAGGAAGTTCAGGACTTTTACCACCAAAACTCCAGGACAGCCTGCAAGCAAAGAAAATTTGCAGTCCCTGAGGCCCAAATTATTCTCCTTTCCTTTCTTCTAAGAACGACGTTATCGCTGTTTCTTCTGAACACATATCCTGCTTTCTCAAGGTGCACCATTCCTCTCAGAGCTACCAGAGTAAGAGTAGTTTTGTGTCAGACAGAGAACGCTCAAATAAAGGATCACAATACATGACTCTCCTTTGCTCCACTCAAAACACACTCCACCACTCATTTTAAACACCTCTACAATCATTGAGGTCTTCTCTCAAGATTAGGGCTACTATACCCATAAACATCCTGCAGGCATGCTCCTCACCTCACTGCACTTCCTCCTTTCTCTTTGTACACTGAGACTGCAAAGTAGGCACAGTGCTCTTGCCACCACTGCCCAAGTGATGAGGAACTGCAGAGAATCACTTTCTTTGATCCAGACCCCATCAAATGCTTCACCAAATTGCTTTCTCGACCTCTCCATTTCTGAAGACCAGGCACACAGAGGTCAACCAATAAAGCCCCTGTGGCCGTGGTTTAAAGAGTCCAGGCAAGAGGATGAAAAGCATTGGAGAATGCGGGCATCGATCCCGCTGCCTCTCACATGCTAAGCGAGCGCTCTACCACTTGAGCTAATTCCCCAGCCCACAGTGTCCTCCTCACCTCCCCTCGGCTCTCATGGTACCACCCCTCGCCCACATGGCCCTACACAATTCTTGCCCTGCCAGTGCCCTTCTTTGTATACGCAGGAAATGCACCTAATTTCCTGATGATTCTGCTCCCTTCAAGTACACCAGTGCTCAAAACCAACAGCACCTGCCTTCTCTTCAATCCAGTCTAGCACAGACCATCCTCTTCTCCAACATCCACCAGAGACTGAGCCTCAGATCACATCAAGTAGGAGATTTGTGGCCAGGGGTCCAAATGAACAAACCAGTGGTCTGAATTGAGAGAAGAGGCAAAAGAGCACTCCTTCGAGCCGGAGTTGAACCAGCGACCTAAGGATGGCCGTGCAAGGGAGCCTACAGTCCTCCGCTCTACCAGCTGAGCTATCGAAGGAATCACAGGGACCTGCCCTGCACCACACCCTTCATGCTTCCATCCACATTACTCCTAAGGCCATAACACAGCACAACAGTGGCTCTGATCCCACTCCACACCCAGACACGCTCAACTCCAACAGCACTACACCTTCAGTGGCATTTCACACATCCACCTCACCAACAGCACCACCTGAAAATAACACAGCCTTCACTCATACTTCCACTCTGTGGCCCTAAATACAGGGCATGCACTGCCAAAATACTCTCCATCCTATTTCACTCCTCTCACTTTTGACCTCTGCTGAGGCACTCATCTCTATCATCCACTCATCTGCTTCCCCAGCACTCTCAACAACTGGGAAAAGACCGCACAAACACACATTTTCTCCTAGCTCATCACACCATGCTGTGCTAACATCATTTTAAGGCATTCTCCACCTCTAAGATGATCTGGCTGTTAAGAGGATTCCAGGGCAATGATAGACAAAGTTCATTCCAGGCTACAATCATAGGCCTGTGGTATCCCCTGTGGACACAGTGCTACTACTTTGTTGACCTACTGAGGGAAAATCAGTTTCTTCAAGCCTTCTTAGAACCTCTAGGGTTCAGTGAGGATCACTGTTCTTTCATCTTCTTACAAATTCCAGAGCAAAATGCTGACTCCTGTCTTCTGGAAAACATACTCATTGGCACAGTAAGAAATTCTGCTTTGCTTCACTGAAAAATCTTATTTTACCATTGGATGGATAGTTCCATAATGACTGCTCTTTCCTTGCAGGGTAGGTGAAAGAGCCCCATAAAAATGCTATGCTGGCATGCTGGCAAGCTGATGTTTTCAAAATTCAGAGGTAATAAGTTGTCTTTGTATCCTAAGGCCCCAGAAGTGGGCATGGTACTCTTGCTATCATTGCTCAAGAGATGTGAAAAACCTGAGAACCGCTTTCTTTGATCAGTACCACATTCTGCACATTAAGGAGTAGTTTGCTCAAGCATTCTCGTTCTGCAGACCAGACCACGCAGAGGTTTCCCAATAAAGCCCCAGAGGCCGTGGTGTCCATTCTGCCAAGAGTCCAGGCAAGAGGATGAAAAGCATTGGAGAATGCGGGCATCGATCCCGCTGCCTCTCACATGCTAAGCGAGCGCTCTACCACTTGAGCTAATTCCCCAGCCCACAGTGTCTGCCTCACCTCCACTCGGCTCTCACAGTACCACCCCTCGCCCACATGGCCTTACACAATTCTTGCCCTGCCGGTGCCCTTCTTCGCTCACGCCTCAACCTCTCCCACTTTCCTGATGGTTCTGCTCCCTTCAAGTACACCGGTGCTCAAAAACAACAGCACCTGCCTTCTCTTCAACACAGAATAACACAGAAAATCTTATTCTCCACAATCCACCAGAAATCCAGCCTCACATGCCATCCAATAGGGGATGTGTGGCCAGTCATCCAAAAGGCACCTGTGGTGCAGACTCAATTGGATCAAGAGGCAAAAGAGCACTCCTTCGAGCCGGAGTTGAACCAGCGACCTAAGGATGGCCGTGCAAGGGAGCCTACAGTCCTCCGCTCTACCAGCTGAGCTATCGAAGGAATCACAGGGACCTGCCCTGCACCACACCCTTCATGCTTCCATCCACATTACTCCTAAGGCCATAACACAGCACAACAGTGGCTCTGCTCCCACTCCACACCCAGACACACTCAACTCCAACAGCACTACAACTTCACTGGCACTTCATGCACTCAGTTTATCACAAAATTTTGACATTGCTTTCCATTTTCAATGGCTTCTTTGGTCACTGGTGCCAGTGTGAGGAAAAAGTGCCATTCATCATGATAAAATCTTAACTTTTATAAAGCCGCATGTTTGATAAAGGATGTTCCACTAATTTTCGGTGTTCATTTCACTCTCCTTTTCTTTCTCTTTCTCCCCTTTTTTCATTCATAGTGTACAACCATTATCTGTTAAGTACACATTTCACTTGTCAGAGAATCACATGGTATCCTCTGCTTACTATACAAACTTTCTTACGTCATGATATCATATAAACATTGAATGGTTTGTGTTGGAAGCAACAATAAAATTCATCAACTTCCAACCCCTTTGCTATGGGCAGAGATATCACCACTACTTGCTCAAAGTCTCATGCAACTTGGCCTTGAACTTTTCTGGGAAGTCGATATCCACAACTTCCCTGGGCAACATGTTCCAGTGTCTCCTCATCCTCTCTGTTAAGAATTTCTTCCTAATATCTACTTTAAATCTAGCCACTTTTAGTTTAAAACTCTTACCCTTTGTCTTGTCACTGTACTTCCTTTAAGTACTGGAAGACCAATATAAGATCTCCCTAAAGGCTTCTCAGTCTCTCTTCATAGGAGTCATGCTTCAGTACTCTGAT
This sequence comes from Cyrtonyx montezumae, assembly GCF_038088225.1. Classification (NCBI taxonomy): domain Eukaryota; kingdom Metazoa; phylum Chordata; class Aves; order Galliformes; family Odontophoridae; genus Cyrtonyx; species Cyrtonyx montezumae. The sequence goes on along the minus strand of NW_027072089.1, from coordinate 32,362,460 downwards.
CATCCTTGAGGCTCTGTTTTAGACCAGCTCCAGCAGGTCTATGTCATTTTTATGCTGCAGCTTCAGAGCTGAATGCAGTACTGCATGTGTAGCCTCCTGAGAGTGAAGCCAAGTGGAAGAATCTCCTCCCTTGTCCTGCCATTCATACTTCTTTTGATGCAGCTTAGAATACAGTTGGGTTTATGGTGTGCAAGCTCACATTGTTGTCTCATGTTGAACTTTTCATCCACAAGTATCCCCAGGTCCTACTCCACAGGGCTACTTATGATCCACTTATCACCCACCCTGTATTCATGGTGGGATTTCTTCAGTCCAGGTGCAGGAACTTGCACTTGGTTTTATTGAGCTGCATGTTGCAAACTCAGGTTCATTCTGTAAGACTGTCAAAGTTCCTCTGGATGGCATGCCTTCCCTCCAATGTATCAATTGTACCACACAGCTTGGTGTTATCTGCAAATCTGATGATGATGTACTCAAACCCCCTGACTGTGACCCTGGCAAAAATGTAATGTTCTACCATTCCCAGTACTGACCCCAAGGGAAATCTGTTCAGCAATTCTTTCCATCTGGATATCAAACCATTGATCACAACTGTGGCTATCCAACCAATTTCTTATCCACCAAAAGGCCCATCCATCAAATTCTTGTTTCTCTATTTTGGAGACATGGATGTAGTATTGGACAGCATTAAATGCTTTCACAAGTCCAAGTAGATGATGTCAGTTTCTCTTCCCTTAACCACCAGCACTGTAACCCCATCATGGAAGACAATGTCCTTACTCTTTCTTGGGCTGAACCTAATGGAGTTCTTTTTCTCATTCATAAGAATTACACTTGCAGTATATAGATCTCTGTCTCACTGCTAAATTATCACTGATTAATTTATGCTGTCTTCATGTGTGGAAAGTTGTTTCCTTACTGTAATATTTTTAGTGAGTTTTTCCAAAAATAAAGGATTTATCTCCTATTTTATTAACATAAAGTTAATAATTTAACAATACTATGCTGAACACTGTTAACATTGTGAACCAATACTAAGCTAAGGTGAGCATGCAACTAGCATATTTTCTTCATTCTTTGAAATTAAATTGTGCTCAAATTCTTATTTTTATGGGATTTGGGGGGATATGAGGAGGGCAGAAGAGGTTTTTGGGTCTGTTAGTTGTTGGAGAATGGACAGAGACTGACTGCCTGATCCTTCTATTGAGAGCAATATCTCTCCTATTTTTCATTCTAATTGCCAGTTTTTTTTTCTCAGCTAAGAAAAGAAATAGATTGCATAAGCTACTTAAATACTTGGATGGTACATTATGTCATTAGTCATGCACAAATTAACTTGTTTTTCCAGTTTTCCTATTTCATCTTTTATTATGTTTAAGGTACCATATGCACAGTACATTAAATCTGATTGAACATGAACTTATTTATGTTATTAGAGACATGTTTAAGGAGTTAGTGATGAACTATGAGAATACGATTTGTGTTCAGTGTACAGAACTGGAGAAACTGTTGGCAGAGGCTAATTCCAGGCTTATATCAGCGATGATATCACCAAAATGTCTCCAAGACATGAACTTGCATCAAGAGCAAAGCATTCACACTTACTAGGTGAATAATGTGAACTGAGTCTTCAGAAGAAAGTCAAGCAGTACTGCACTCGGAGGATAAATTTGTTAGAGTAAATGTGGGCAGATAGCCTTCATATCACATTTTATCTACATATTTACTTATTCATTCATTCGTTCGTTCGTTTGTTTATTTTGGCATAATGGGCATGAAGCACTGAGAAAGAAGGTTCACGAACTATCACATAGCCGGGCTTAGGTGAGGATAGCGGAAGGGAACGCGCTACTCAGTCGCGTTTGATGCCACTAGAGGTCAGCACTAGTCATTAAATAAATGTCCTGGGAAAATCTTATTGCCACTGCTTCAAAGGGAGTGGAGATTTTCGAAAAGATATACGTCTGTGCTTGTTCTGCAGGTACACGTGAGCTCACACTGCTCCAACGTGTCTGGAAGCAAACCCTCTTTTCTCCAAAGCTGCACGTCCCCAGTGTTATTCATGAGCCAATGGTCCCGCACTGCTGCTTTCAAAGTGGTACTCAGACGCTGTAGCAATGAGCGCAGAGAAAAGAGACAGCACTGACCTCCGTCCCAGCAAAGGCCTGAACAGCACAGACGGCCCAAAGCAGTCAGCAGTCGGCTTCTGCTGTGTTAAGAATGTCTCAGAAATGTGGCACTGGTGAATTAGGCCCAAAGACAGGCATTAGAAACTGGGGCTCACTCACTTCCTTTCCACTGTGTATTTCCGAAAGGTGCTCTTTCAGCTCCTAAGTTTGTTTTTCATCAGTGTCTAGGCTTCTGCAAACACAGGCATTGCTTACAAAATTTTAATATAGTTACTCCTGATAAACAATCAAACACTTGCCATAAAGACAACTTCAATGGGATAAACATGTTTTTAAGTAACTTTTACAAAATCTTTATCTTTGCTGAAACCTGCTAATGGTTTGCCAAATCAGCTGGCAAACACAGTGCAACAAATGGTTGTGATTTATTAGCATGCTAAAATCTGTGCTTTCAGCATCCCTTCCTCACTTACCTTGGGAGCTGACTAGGTATCAAGACACAACCTTCATGTTGTAGTGTAACCTAGTGTAACCAGAACACCTCTATTAAAAACAAACAAGCAAATAAATAAATAAACCCAAACCCACACTTTCTTTTGAATGGCCACTTTCCTTTCACCAAACACTCTGCATGCATTAGATCTGGAAGTAAGAGGGTTCAGGCTGAATGCAGTGTTCAAAATAATAGAGTTTATTTTGCAACGCCTTATTTGTACCTGTTTACATAAACATGTATGTACACTCTATAGTTTTTTTCCTTCTGATATTTTTTTTCGCATGTTCAAGAAAACTGGCTCTGAAGTATCATCCTGACAAGAACCCAGACAATCCAGAGGCTGCTGAAAAATTTAAAGAGATTAACAATGCTCATGCAACACTGACTGATCTCTCCAAGCGAAACATATATGACAAATATGGATCCTTGGGGCTCTACGTGGCAGAACAGTTTGGGGAGGAAAATGTTAACACATACTTCATGCTCTCTAGCTGGTGGGCAAAGGTAAGCTGTTATTTTCTGCTGAAAAGCAAGTACTGCAATGAACACAGGTACTTACATATACAAGGCACCCTCTGGAAAACCTGGTATTTGACAAAAAGTAGGATCAGGATTTAAAACGCTAATAAAAGCTTAATTAAACAATAATAAACACTGGAAGATCAACAGTGGCAGATACAGCATCAGCTCAGAGCCAATATAAAATATTTTCTTTTTCTTTCTAACTTGGTAAATAGTTGAGTGCATATTTTGTAACACTTCCAGACATTAATTAGATTTGAATCTGGTGCTCCAGGTTAATTTTGACTTTCTTTTCTGTAATGACTAAACAAAAGTGACTCATTGTTCAAAAATGAGAAGTCCCACTTACGTGACAACCAGTTAATAAGTTATTACAGTACAAATATAGCTGTGTTCTTTGCTATATATAGCATTTGGCATAAGTAAGCAATAATAATACATAACACTGTGGGATTATGGAGTCAGATATGTGCCCTGTCAGTTTGTGGTGAGGGGGTGAGAGAAGGGATGAGGAAGAAGTGAGAACTGGGGAGTGGAGGAAGAGATCAGGAAAAGAAGAGCATGATGCATCAAATCCTGATATATTGCTCATGGGAAAACACATCACAGAGTGCTCTAGCAATGAAAGTTGCATTTGTGTGCTCTATTATGTCACTGTTGTCCCCCAGTGTTTCTATATGACAAATTCTGGTGTTTCAACAGAAATGAGATGTTACAGAAACGTAACAAGCCAACAGGATTGCAATATGCAAAATTCATGCTCTCTCTACCTGTTTCCCAGCAATGAAATGACCAGAAAGCAAGGGCTCTGCTGGAACAAATGGGAAATGGTCTGAACTGCATGAAGCAAGCAATACTATGACGGCTCTGATCTGAGATCGGTGAGCACGCATTGCAGTGTTCATGGTGGATCAGGCCAGTGCTTCACTGCTCTTTCAAACAGGGTGATCACTTGAGCAGTTCTGTGGGCCTGGGAATCCACAATTTGTACACTGGATCAGATGGAAATGGTTCAAATGCCAGAAAAATCCCAGTGTTGAAATGACAGATGCACAGCTGGGATGGCCTCCTCAGAAGCTGCCTCAAGGCTGTCTACCTGCAGCTGCTACAGCTGGATCCTGCTGCAGGCCAGATTTCCCCACAGCTGCTTTCTGCCACTGATGATGCCATCTTCCCTCTTCTCTTTGCAGTCCTATCACGCCTCTTTGTCACAGCTCATGTGCCAGGAAGCATTCCCTCAGAGCTGAGAAAGCAATTGTATTGACTCCTCTAACAGTATTGATAAATAAGGTTTTCTTCACATTTAGCTTTTATTTCCTATTCTGCTTGCTGAAGAGATTTTATGAAGTGCAAAATCCTCTGTGGTTACTGTATCAGTAACAGAAATAACTACTGTGGCTTTGTCTCATAAGAAAAGCAGCAGAAATTAGAGAGAAACTATTAAGTTCCTAAGAGCTGAAGGAGCATGTGGATAGATTGATGGGAGCTGTATCCTGCAGATGAGAAGAAATACATTGAACATCCCAGAAAAATTTGTCACTGTTTTCTGGATTTTAAGAATTCTGTGTACAATACTCAGGAAAATTCCAAAATATGCACACAGCATCACCTGAGGATTGACACCAGCCATCTCTCTGTCCCTCCTCCGTTCCAAAATCTTGCCATCTCTAAAGCACAGACAGGTCACCAAATGGTTTTTATTTATTCCAAACTGAGGTCACTATTCCTCATCTCTTTTTCACTCACATGCTAACAGTGGGTCAGCTTCAGAGTTTTGTATTATCAGAATGTTATTGAAGTCTGACAGCAGATGATTTCTGGACCTCTAATTTCCTCCATTCTGGACCAAAGAAGGTAGAGATAACATCTTTTGCTCCTTATCTTATTCAACCACCAAAATTCCTGGTAAATCCTCTTCCCTATCACACACACACTCAGAAAATCTGACAATCATGAGGAGGTGCATCATTAGAAGTGAAGAACTTCAAATTAAAAGAGAAATGCAACGTGAAAATTACTTTTTTGGAAGTGTCAGTCTTCTCAGTAGTCATATTAATCCTGGAACATACTAATGTGAATAATGGGTACTTGAACTGCTCATCCACTGGCAGGCAGGAGTTGTTCATTCAACTATTATAGCAAAAAACAATTTTCCCTCTTCTGTGAAGGCAGCTTATGGATCACATTAGAGTTCCTGATTTACCAACTATGATATTTTAAATACAAAAAAATTACACATTTAAAGTATTATTAATAAATTCAAGTATATTTTTTACTCTACACACATTCATTCTTTTTTTTCTTTCTGTCAATTCCGCTGATTTTTTCCCCATTATGGCATAAATGATAAACAGGTGCTTAACTTATTTGAGGAGTTCTGAGATTTCTAACAGTTTTAGATGTCAGTTGGAAGGAAAACATTTTAAAACAGTATGTCTGAGTCCTACTTGTCTTTTAAAAACATCTTGTTCACTCTTGGTGTATCTGTGAATAGAATGGATTATCATTGGCCTTGAGCCTGCAAACATATAAATTGTAAATATTATGCATGTAATGATCTTATTACTTTCGAAGCCCAAGTTAACACTGCCTGAGACATAACTGTTATTTACACAGCTCCATTGTCAAGGTTTGACAATATCCCGGAATCTGGGCTTTATTTCTTCTTCACAGGCATGTATATTTATGAACATAACAAATAACTGCAAGAGCACGTAAGTCAAACTGCATGTAGTAATGGACAGCCTGGATACATATAACATTAAAGCCTGGATGTACCTTCAAGTTAACTCATATATATCCAGTGGCCACAAAGGCGTCTGTCTTTATATAAGCGTATTCCACGTATCAGCTGTGATTCCTCCTTGAGGGATATCACTGGCTCTGCTTTTCTCTGGTATTACTATGTCCATGAAGAGATGTGGAGGGCTTTTCTTCACCACAAACATTTTGTTTTGCCCTGGGTGCATGCACAGAATACCAGATGGGAATGCCATCCTACCGGCTCCCCTCCTGCAGCCCCTGTTCCACTGTTGCCATGTGGCATTCAGCCCAAGCACAAGCATTTGTGGAGACGTGCTGGAAATCCAGAGAGTGACCTGATCTGCAGGAAGAAACCCTCTGAAAGTTCAAGTGTTCTGGCTAAGAGACCTGGCTGAGATTTCTGCTCTTGACCCCTTGAAGCCATGCTGGCTCTGCTTAAGCCTTCACACTTTGTGCACCAGGAACAAGAGTGATCGGGGCGATGCTGGTGAGAGCTTCTTGTTGCCAGAGTCCCCACATCAAAAACCCACAGCCCAATAAGTCTAATTTAGGAGCTGTCAACTCTGGGCTCCCTTAAAGGCTGAAGAGGAGAAAGAGATACCTCCAATGGGCAACTCAAGTCTTCCCAAGCCTGAATCACCCTCTGGAAGAGCTTTTAACTTTTAATCACCTACGTGGGGAGCTCATGGAGAATGCAGTCTTAATTTAGATGCCTTAGTTTAGTGCCTAAAGTTATGTGGGATGCAGCTGGTTCTTTGCTTCTTTTTCTCTTGGCTTTGTTATTGACAAGAACCTGCCAGTAAATAAGTATTTGAGAAAAAGATCTTGGGCAAATGAGTCATTTTTTAAGATGGAAATGAGTCATTTTAAGGTGGGTGCGGTTTTGCATACTGCCTGGAGGTGTTTTCCGAGGGCCGCCAGCTGAAGGCAGACTTTGAGGAGTTGGGCATGCAGGGACCTGTTGGTTGGTGGCACACATGGTCCTGAGCGTCACGTAGGAGCTGGTGGGTGAGGGGGGCTCTGGAAGGTTTGGTCCTTACTTCAGCCCCTGTCCAGCCACTGGACTCCTCTGAGTGCCAAGCACATGGGAGCCTGAATTCCTTTGATGAGCCTCTTTGTAGAGGCTGCCACAAGTTTCAGGAAGGTTGTTGCTCATGAAGTTTTCCTCCCCCTGTCTTTAACCCAGGGTCTGTTTGCAGTCTGTGGCCTCCTGACAGGCTGCTACCTCTGCTGCTGCTTCTGCTGCTGCTTCAACTGCTGCTGTGGAAAGTGCAAGCCCAAAGCACCCGAAGGGGAAGAGCAGGAGTTCTGTGTGTCTCCAGAAGACTTGGAAGAGCAAATTAAGAACGACATGGAAAGAGGTGTGTGGCTTACTGTGCAGCAAAGCTGTTCAGAACAGTCTGCAGAGTCTCTAGGCCAGATGTTCTGCTTGTGGTGTTGAGACTGGTTCCAGATCTCAATGGAGATGTGCCAATTCTCTCCAGCTAACACCATGACCAGATGAACTTCTCATGTTGTGTGTTAATGAAAACCTAAACTTGGCATCAATAACTAAATATCTCTTCTATTTCTTATTGGACACAAACATTAGAAGTCTCAGGGCTCAACTGAAGAGATGTTCACACTCTAACCCCCATACCTCTGTTGTTTAATGTCCTAGATTTTCTGCATATATGCATCAGGCTCTGCCTGAGTGAGTGCTTGCCACATCTCACCTGCCTGAATTAGCACATCCAGTTTTCCTTCAGGTAAAATCCATTGCTTACTGACATGGGCCAACTGCACCCATTCAAGAAAAGGCTTAAAGAAAAGAAGCAAAGCTTCCAACAGTGAGCTTGTGCAGCAGACTAAGAGAATCTGAATGGGAGTTGCTATGGTCCTACCCCCTCTACCCTAAGCTGTTCTCTGTCTTCTACACTGGCAGTAGCAATTGTGCTGTGTCACCAGGAGCCCAACCTTGGATACAAGCCAGATGAAAACTAATACTCTTTAAAGAGTGAGTAGCTCCCACCAGCTTAACTCCCTGCTGTGCCTTACACTAACACCAACTCAAAGAAGGGAACACAGGGTTCAGGCAGCAGGACCCCTTCACATCAGGTCACTCTCTTTGCTTGGCTTTGATTCATCCCCCAGTCTACACGAGAAGGTTTTGGCTTTACCAAAGGATGGTGATAGTGATTTCCCATTTGGCTCTAGTTATATATTTTGAAACAAGAGCCCTATTTTAGTCTGTTGAAATGAGACATAGTTTTGCCTGGCCAGTTTTGCCTTTGCTTAGGCCACTTTACAGTTGCAAATTTATATTAACTATGACTAGTATTATGTCTTTTGTGAGGAAAAACCTACGCAGTCAGCTTATCCTTATCCCTTCCATTAATTATGTCACAAAACGTACTTGAAATAAGTATAACATAATGTAATACATTAACAGAGAGACATTCGAAGTCAGACTGGATGGGGCATTGAGCAACCTGATCTAGCTGTACGTGTCCCTGTTCATTGCAGAGGAGGTGGACCAGATGATCATTAAAAGACCCATCTATCTCAAACAATTCCATGATTCTAGGACTCCATGATTGTGACCTGTGAATTGCAAATATAAGATTGGTCTTGATACTTGTAAATTTACTATGAGTCTATGACACTGTAATCAAGTCTGAAACAAGGTGTAATTTGGAAGGATACAATTTTTTAATTCAGCATTTTTTTTATTTTAAATTAATTTTATTTTATAACTTGGAAGGCATTTTGCTGCCCCCAATAGCCAAAAATCTAGGAGTAATTTCCCCAGAGTTAGGAAAAAATGTGGTCCCTCCTTCTAGCACTGGTGATGTTTATTGACACAAGTTCTGCAATTTTAGGCCATCTTCCCATCCCTTTACTCCCACCAAGTCTCACCAAAATATCAATTTTAAAAAAAGAGTGCATGTTTAGCAAATTACCAGTATGTTTTAAGGACTTTGAAGACAATATTGTGTAGGTAGGGTCTGAAGAAAACCTGTTATTTCTACCTTTTCCAGACTTCTCTTGCCCATCAAAACCAGCTTGCTTAATTAGAGTTGAATTCTCCACAATTTGGAATGAGACAAAAAAAAAAAAAAAAAAAAAAAAACAATAAATCAAGAATAGGAAAAAGAAAAAAAAAGGAAAAACTTCATGACAGAGGATGATATGAGCATCTTTTCTGCTACTGATAGGAAAATAGGCCCTGCATTTAGAGAGATGAAGGATAATTGACAGTAACTACACTTTCTTTCCTTCCTCCCCCATCCAGAATTTAGAGATGATGGTCAAAAGGATTCAGGTGACAGAATGGCAACGATTGGGCTTCTTCAGTAGACAGTTTCAAATTTTGAGCCAGAGAAATGAATACTTCCTTTATGTAATGATTAGAATTATTCCTGAAGGTAATTCAGAAGCAAATGTAATAGCTCCTGCAGCAGATTTAATTTTGGAGGAGGAAACGATACAAGAATCCAAATTCTTCACATGTCCTCTGCCCACAGACCGGGCACTCTAGCTAGTGATTAATTTCTTTGCTTCCTGCTGTACACAGTATATATATTATCACTAGCCAGAATTTTTCTTCCTAAGGTCAAAATGTGTATTATGAAACTAAGGCCATGCTTAGTTATATCCAAATATATGATATTCAGTCATTGCTGTTCTGAGGAAGGCAACAGTGGTAAAACATCACTATTCCTGATTCTAGAAACCTCTGAGAGCATCTCTACCAGTTCTTGGCTGCGCTCGCTGGGAGCTCAGAAAGCAATAAGCATGTTCCAGGAGTGGAGATTTAGACGTGACATTAAAAAAGTACAGTAATCTGCATCACACCACAGTTTCACAGATGACCCGAGACCCTTTAACACTGCCAGAGGGAGGCATCATGTACATATTTGCAGTGTGGGTGTGTAATGTATGCTTATTTTCAGATACACACACTGCAGGTTGCCAGATTTTGCTCCTGTTGAAGGCAACCCTTTTGGTGACTTTTGTGGCCCCAGGTGAGATGACGTTTGAATCTGGATTGCTTTGGTAGTTCAATGATGCATTCAAACTGTCAGGCTTGCTCTCCTCTCTTGTTTCGCTGTCACCACACAACATTTCTAGACGAACTTTCATTTTACAAAAAATAAAACTGAAAAGAAGAAAAAAAGCAAAAAGAACTTGAATAACAAAATAATTTCTCAACTCAGAAGCAATAAGTTTTCAGCACTTCATTGTCTCCTCCGCGCTCCATATGATACCAATGTAGGCGAACAGTGAGCAAGAGCTATCTATAGAAAGCAGTTTAAACTGTGAATTCTGCTGCACCTCCATTCTGCAGCTCTCCATTAACAAGCTATATTTGTTCAGTTTATTATGCTGGAGGCCCTTGCTCTGATAAAAAGCATCAAATATCTTAGAAGGGTGCAGGCAGCAAAATAATTATGGAAAGTGTTGGCTTGGGACTGTCTACAGAGCAGCTGGAAGCAACACAACACATTTTCAGCAGGTTCCATTCCCTCGTTGCACATCTGGATATTACAGCAACATGAACTGCTGGTTTCTGCCCTCCATAAACGATCTTCCAAGAAATGAACAACTTGGAGACAGCGGAGGGTGGGAGGGAATGCTGCTTGGAAGACTGGAAAATACATAGCAACTTAAAAATGGATTGCAACTGCCAAACTAATGATAACCCACACTGAGCTCTAAGAATTAATTACTCATGCACTTTTAGAAGTTATGAAACGTCTGTCTTTGTCCTTGTGTCTAAATTAGGAATTGCCCATACAGAGAGGCTGCTCAGAATTTAATCATCCTTGCCTTTCAAATTGTAGGAGTCAAAGCAGTTCTGCTTGCACTGAGAGGAAGCCGTATGGCATACAGTTAGGTTCTTGCTCCGGGTTAAGTTACTTCTGTATGTTACATCTTCTGCCCATGATTCATCCCATCAACTGCCATGTAAACAAGAGGAAATGTCAGATTATGATATTTTCCTAAGCATTCCATCACATGGGGAAAAAAGTCATAATTTGTATTCAATTATTCCAAAGCCCATGTTAATTTCAAGAGAGAGATAGTTGCAAGATTTTCATATGGAAGCACCTTCACTTAGGATTACCAACCCTTAAATGGCACACTCTGAGACCCAAGTACCCTCCTCCCCCACAAAAAGCTTGGAAAGAAGTCCAGGAGAAAGGCAGATAAATCTTGCTCAACATCAGAGTGAACAAACAGCCGTTGGGGAACTTTGCAAGGGCTGAATGTCTCTCCATTCTGCAACAAATGTATTTTTTTTAGAGATATATTAGGAAACCAAGCATATAACTGAATGGAATAAGAAAGTACAAGGTAGTAAGAAGTCATATAGTGATAGTATGAGTTCTCAGCAGTTCCAAACTCATCAGAACAATAGTTCTCAAAATCCTATTGAAAATATATTACATAGGACTTCAGAATACAATTTAACATTTTTATATAGCTTGCTGGCTTTCAGGATCTCTGATTTCTTCACTCTCAATCACATTACTGCGCACCCTTTTTTTTTTTTTTTTCCTTTTAACTCTCTTCTTTCTTCACTTTTAACTTTGTCTTCCTTGAGACTCATTCCAGACCCACTCCTTCACACACTGCCAAGGTCAGTGCTTGCTGAGTCACTGTAGCCCTCAGTGTGTTCTGACATTTGCAGGAACGAGCACTTGTGACTGGAACAGGCAGGGACCCTTATCTGCCAGCCTCCACACAGCACCAGTTTAATATTGCCCGGTTTAATAACAATAGCCACTCTGAAATCTGCAGCTATGCCTGGACAAGGTGTAAGAGCATCTGTGGATGTGGTGTGAACATCGCTGTCTCTTCAGTAGGCACACAGCGGTCTCTGAAGCCAAGATTAAGCCATAAGCCAGGAGAGCAGATGAAATGTTGTGGTGCCAAAAGGAAGTCTGATTTTGACAGGAAGTGAAGGATTCTTGAAGTAATTTTTGTCTCCTTCCTCTATTTAGATGGAGAAACTCCTATTGTGCTTCAGCCGACAAATGCAACTGAAAAGACGCAGCTCATAGGGGACAGCCATCGGAGCTACCACACAGACTCCTAGAGCGGGCACACACAGCATTGTGGTGCTTCCCAGCAAGTGTCACAGCAAGGAAAGATGTGTGACAAGCTCTGCAGCCTGTATCTGTAACTGCCTTTAAGCTAATCAAGTGTAACCTCAGAGTAATTTCTTGTCAAGGCAGAAACTCCCTCTAGGCCACATCAAGTAGTTTCAGATCTGCCCTCTGCAAGGAGATGACTGCAGGCAGTGTAGAGCTCTCAGTGGTTCAGACTGCCTTCTTGGCACCATCTTCCCTCTACAACACTCTCCTTGGTGCAACTGCTCTTATCCCTGGCCCTCAGCTGGGGTTTCACCTCCCGGACGTGGGCCTGAGCCCTCTCCAGATAAACCAACCCTATATCTCTATGTCCTGGGGAAGATTTCCCTCAAAGGAAAATCAGTGGTAAGGCAGGTGGGTCTTCTCCAAAGTGGAAGAAATCTCTGGAAAGGAGGCAGTGCCTTACTGATGCCCAATTCTGTGCCTTACTGATGCCCAATTCTGGCAACTGGAAATCTGTGCCAGGGTGAGGTGCACCAGGGTCGTTCAGGTGGTGGTAACAAGGCAAATGACTCTAAATCCAAGAGCATCAACCAGCACAATTTGTATGTAGGCTCTGTGTTCTCCTGAACACAAGCAGACCATGCCTACACAAGCTGCAAACTCCTTGGGGAGAGGGTCGCTGGCCCTGGGCTCTTCTATCTCTGTCACATCATGAAGCTGTCCCATTCCTGCACTGGTGGGTCTGCTGCTCATGCCAGGCAGCCTCAGCTTTTCCATTCACAGCTGCAATGTGCTGGAAGTTGATCCCCAGCCAACAGCTTTTTGCTGCCTTGCTCACTGCACGGTGCCCCTGGCCCCTGTCCACACCACCCTGCTGACACTGGGATGGCATCCATGCCACGTGTGCTGCCTTGTGGGGCAGCAAGGACTTGGCAGAGTGGAAGGCAGCAGAGGAGCAAGCATACTCCTTGTAGTCTTTGTCCTCAGGTGAGCCTGGGTCCTCCCAGCAAAGGAGTTTAAAAACCACATTGCATGTCTTTAAATAAAGAAGGGGTGAGAAACACACTGACAGTGATGTCCTTGAGTACACAAAACACTCAGTGTTGAGCAAAAATTGTATGCCTGTGCATTTCTGAAAAAATGAATCAGGTGTATACTGCTGTGCACATCAGTGCAGTTACGTGTGGGCACAGCTAAAGTAAGCACAGAGAAATGAGAGCCTAATTTGTAAGAGCTAAAGAAGAAACTCTGAGATCTTAAACTTAGAACTTCACTCATTTAACATGGTAGTTTAAGGCTTAGACAGATGAATTTCACTTTATTGATCATGTTACATCAATCACTGTCAGTTCTCTACATTAGCTATTTTTGTTCCTCTAATCACAGTGCTGTGGCCCAAAGGGGGAAGTAATGTACCACTAAATATAGAGACCAGTGAACATATAGCTAGTCAAAAACCTTATTCACTTCTTTAAAATTGGATTCTGTGGTTGTGAAACATTATTGTCTTCCTTCTATTCTCACCTTTCACATCAAATGTCATTTAGTGGCAGCTAAATATATGAGAAAAGAGTGTGTTTCATAGCACTAGCAATCACTCCAAGTCAAGAAGTACTACTTTCAACATTCCTTTAAAATTCCCACAATGCATGGATATTTAAAAAGCCATTAAATCTAGTTCAGAGTATATGCCTGTTCTCCAGTTGCGGGCTCTGGGGCCAGCTGATGCTTACATAGTCCTCAAGGAAATCTTCTACCTGTGAAATCCCTCATCCTGCTCCCATGGAAGCATTCTTGGTTTCACCAACAGCCACAGATCAGGCCTGAAGCCAGGGGAAGAGGGGTAAATCCCAGATTAGTAGAAGTTCTTTGGCAATTTTATTCACACACAACACCCTGGATGGCCCTCAGGACCCCAGTGTATGTGCCAGATCCCATGTTTACTGAAATCAAGGAAGTGATTTCCATGGGACAGAGAAGTACCGTAAGTCATGTGGTTCTCATTCACTCTTTCTAAATAAGAGATTTTGCTTGGGAAAGATTTATGACTCAATCTTGCAGAGTGATGCAAATACAAGCAAGATGCTGTATGTTTGCAAAGCCCTCTTACTGACACGAGGATAGGAATAGAAGAAACACAAAATGTATTATCTCAGACAGCCAAAAACCCCAAACAAGCCATTGGCCAAGTCTCTGAGTGGGTTCCTCAGAATTTATATCTTGAAAACCTGAACCCACAGTTTGGCTTCAAAAAGGCAAGGTGTTTTTCAGGGTACCAGCGCATTTACCTGTCTCCTTGTTGTCAGGATTGGCTGTTTTGAGGACATGAGGAGAAAGGATGAATAAGGATTTCAGGATTTGGCTGTTCCATGTGGGTTCACTTGTTTGTATTGCTTTTCAAAAAAGCTGCTACAGGGAACGCAGCTGTGCTTACATGATCTGTTTCTATGTAAAGTTCACTTGCACACACATTAATTTTCTCCTCAATTTTTTGTTCTATTGTGCTGCATTTATCTAGATGTAAAGTACGATGTATTGCAGCCTACCTTTCCTGTCAGACCCTCTGACTAATAAAGCTTGCATGTAGGAATTGCAGCACTCCCCTTACTTTTCCAAAACATCAACAACTTCACTGCAGTAACTGATGAAGCAGCCTTTGAGAGTTCACAAGGAAGTCCTTCGAATCCGACTGAGTAGCAGCTCAGGATTTCCCTGAAAAGGAACTGGGTCTTGGATTGCAGCAGACCTATGCTAAGCAGCCAGGGGCATAGCCACACACTGCAAAAGCGCCCTTTACACAATGCAGGATGCCTGTCTAAAAGTTCAGCAGGGGGTTGAAGCGATCCAGCGCAACAGTCTTGCTGGCATAATGACTCATGTGAAATGATTTCCATCAGCATAGGGTCCACACTGTTGCTGGAGACTGTGGCAATGCTTCCTGTAGCTCCCTGGGGCTAGGAGCTCACTGGGGGGATTCTGCATCTGTCCAAGAGCCCTCACAGAGTGACAGATAACCTCCTGCTACAGGACAGGAGTGCTTCCGACTAGGATAGTATCCAACCTCTGTGACCATAGAAGCCCAAGCATTTGAAAAGTAGATGATAAAGTATAATTAAGATGAGGAAGTGTGGAACAATGAGTGGATGGTGAGGTTGGTTGAGAACTAGCTGACTGGCAGAACTTAGAGAGAGGTGACTGGTGGCAGAGTCCAGTTGGAGGCCTGCATTTAGCAGTGTTCCTCAGGAGTCGGTGCTGGATCCAGTCCTACTCAGCATCTTCATCAATGACCTCGATGAGCAGATAGAGTCCACCCTCAGCAAGTTTGCTGATGATACAAAGCTGGGAGAAATGGCTTACACGCTGGAAGGCTCTGCTGCCATTCAGCGAGACCTGGGCAAGCTGGAGTGTTGGGAAGAGAGGACCCAGAGGTTTAACAAGTGTAGAGTCTTGCATTGAGGGATCAATAACTGCATGCACCAATACAGGTTGAGGGATGAGCTGCTGGAGAGGAGCTCTGAAGAGAGGGACCTGGGTGTCCTGGTGGATGACAGGTTGACCATGAGCCAGCAGTGTGCCCTGGTGGCCAAGAAGGCCAATGGGATATTCGAGTGCATTAAAAAGAACATGGCCAGCAGGTCGAGGGAGGTGATCCTCCCCCTCTACTCTGCCCTGGTGAGGCCTCATCTGGAGTACTGTGTCCAGTTCTGGGCTCCCCAGTATAAAAAAGACAGGGATCTCCTCGAAAGAAACCAGTGGAGGGCCTCAAAGATGATAAAGGATGTGGAACACCTCTCTTATGAGGAAAGTCTGAGAGACCTGAGACTGTTCATCCTTGAAAAAAGAAGACTCAGAGGGGATCTGATCCACATCTATAAATATCTAAGGACCAGGAGGCAAAGGGACGAGGCTGGACTCTTCTCAGCAGTGCGTGGTGATAGGATGAGGGGAAATGACCACAAACTGAAGCATATGAAGTTCCACATAAATATGTGTGGGAACTTCTTCACAGTGAGGGTGACGGAGCAGTGGCACAGCTGCACAGAGAGGTGGTGGAGTCTCCTTCTCTGGAGGTGTTCAAGACCCACCTGGACGCCTACCTGTGCAACCTGGGCTAGGGAGCTGCTTTGGCAGGGGGGTTGGACTCGATGATCTCTGGAGGTCCCTTCCAAGCCCTACAAATCTGTAGGGGTGATTCATGTGACTTCATTTCATTGCTTTCCTTCCCTAAGGATTAATACCTAAAATATGGGGATTATTTCAGTTTTTATTTTAATTGCATTTTTGGTATTTTAAAAATATTTTAAAATCATAAAAAATACAGAGAGGGATGTGCAGAACTTGAGAACTGCGGGCTCTGGTCAGGCCCCACGTGCAACCGTACCATGGGCTGTCTGTAGAATATGCCCAAAGAAGGGCACTGAAGCTGTGGGTCTGCAGAACGTGTCTTATGGGGAGCAGCAGAGAGAACTGGGATTGTTCAGTCTGGAGAAGAGGAGGCTCAGGGGAGACGTTATTGCTCTCTACAGCTGCCTGAAGGGAGGTTGTGGTGAGATGAGAGTTGGTCTCTTGCCAGGTAGCAGCATTAGGATGAGTGGTAATGTCCTTCAGTTGCTCTCGGGGAGGTTCAGGTTGGATATTAGGAAAAAAGTCTTCTCAGAAAGTGGCAATGCATTGGGACAGGTTGCCCATGGGAGTAGTGGAGTCTCTGTCCCTGAAGGTTCTTAAGAGACATGTGGATGTGGCACTGAGGGACACTGAGGGCATGGTGGGGATGGACTGATGGTTGGACTAGATGATCTTAGAGGTCTTTTCCAACTTCAATGGTTTTGAGAGGTGGGTAGGGTGTCACTGTGCACTGGTGGGGGGGGGGGGGGGGGTTGGACCTGACTGCATACGGAACTGATGGCTTACTGCATGGAAACATTGGAAAAAGAGACAGGATGTCCGTGGGAGAGGAAGTTCTGAGGAAAGCCCCCCTAACTTCAAAATCCTGATTAACTACGGCAACCTCAGTGGGCATTTTCCTGCTCTGACTTGCTTGGGGAGAGCTTGTGGTGTCACAGCAAGCCCACAGCAAGCCTTTGGGAGGCTAGGTTTGCAGTGCGGGTGGGTCTGTTAGGGAAAAACAAAGAACCGGCCGCTGCTAAAACTAATCTAAAAAGAAAATAATCTAAAAAGAAAATAATCTAAAAAGAAAATAATCTAAAAAGAAAATAATCTAATTAGTTAGAAGTACTTTTTCGGGAGTGGCAGCTGCAACTCTGGTGTAGGGAGGACAGCACCCAGACTGACTACACTATGTGGGAGACCAAAAACACAACCCGTCTCCTTCGAGCCGGAATCGAACCAGCGACCTAAGGATTCCCGCAGGGTAATGCCACTACAGTCCTCCGCTCTACCAGCTGAGCTATCGAAGGGACTTGGCAGCTGGCTCTCCAGAACAATAGATGAAAGCACCATCTGGTGGCTGCTTGGCGCATGCGCAGCGCGCACTGTGCTGCTGACGGACCTGGCTGGAGGTGGTGCTCGCGGTGCGGTGGGGCTGGCGGGAGCTGGCATGTACAGAGGCTGTGCTGTGGAGATGGTGGAGGAGGAAGATAGTGAAAGAGGAAAGTGACGGCCCGAAGCATCCGGGGGTGCTGGCCTATAACTTGTAGTGACGGACAGCCTCTGGAGCCATAGTGCAATGGATAATGCGTATGCACGCCCTGACTATAAATGGCGCACGCGTGGATAACTGGGTCTCCAGCACAGCTGCGTTGAGCCACTTTTTGACGCGTCAGCTGTGCACCTAAGAGTCTGCAGAAGAAGAGTATTTTTATCATGGTTCGCTCTTTTTTTTTGTAGTGACACGTGCTGCCAAGCAGGGCGGCTCTGCTGACCATGACGACTCCATAGGCTGTTGCACTGTGGTCACCGTGGCACGATTGGGTTCCGGGGCCTCGAAACGAAAGCAAAAGAGATGCGAGCCAGGCAGGAGTCGAACCTACAATCTTCTGATCCGTAGTCAGACGCGTTATCCATTGCGCCACTGGCCCCATCCACAAAACTTTGCCCTATCGCCGCCCACTCAGCGAGCAGCCCAATTAATGCCGGTGCTTGCGACAGCACCGAGGCTCCGGGTTCGTCAGGCCGCACAGCGCAGCGCTCACGGTGCCGTAGTGCCGACACAGAGGCGACAGCACCGTGCGGCACCGTTCGGCACCGCCAGCCCGCCCCTCTACCACGCACATCAGCCTGGCGGAAGAGGCGCGCACCCCGTGCGCATGCGTCGAGCCGCTGCCTCTAGAATGCGCATGCTCAGAGCGACGCGCAGGGCGCTGCGCAGGTTCCTTCGATAGCTCAGATTCCCTGGGGGAATCCTTAGGTCGCTGGTTCGATTCCGGCTCGAAGGAAACGGCAGTACTTTTTATTCTATTTTTTCCTTTCTTGTTTTCCATTTCACTGCTCAGAACGCTGACGTGTGTGAAAACACACGACAGTTTGAAAGGGCCTTGCTCCACGCCACCCAAGAGTGCTTGCGCTCTGCCAGGCATCCACTGGACATGTGCTAGCGTGCTTGCTTGGTATGTGCTCCATAATAAAGCTAGCATTCATATCCTGCTTTCTTTTGTTTTTTTTTTCCCCTTCTCTTATGTTCCTTTCTGTTGCTGTCCTTCATTCTCTTCCCCTTCGCTGCTGTAAGCACCGGCGTTAACCGGGATACTCAGTGAGTAGGTGGCAATAGAACGGTTAGTAGTGCGTAGGGCCAGTGGCGCAATGGATAACGCGTCTGACTACGGATCAGAAGATTGTAGGTTCGACTCCTGCCTGGCTCGTGTGTTGTTTTGCTCTCGCTCTGCGGCCAATCGAGTCACGGTAAACACACAATTGCCGATGGAAGCCATCTGGCTCCGCTCTGCGTGCTCGGCAGAGCTCGGTGTGTGGTTAGAAGCAAGTGGAGCTGCACAAAAAAAGAAAAGCAAACGAATATTGAAAGTACTCTTTTTTTCCCGATTTTTAAGTGCATAGCTCACGAATCACGGAGTGGCACAATGCGGCTGTGCTACAGCCCCAGTGCGGGAGACCTAGTTATCCACATGTACGCCATTTATGGTCAGGGCGTGCATCACAGTCAGCTTGGGATAGAATAGAGAAAGCAGCTCAGTGTGTGCATGTAAGGAAACATAGGAAATACAAGGCAGGCAAGAGCTATAATTCTCTCAGCTGTAGTGAGATGCATTATCCATTGCACTATGGCTCCATTGGCTCAAGGCTGTCCGTCACTACAAGCTAGAGCACAGCACCCCTGGATGCTTCAGGTCCTCACGTTCCTCTTTCATTATCTTCCTCCTTCACCACCTCCTCAGTGTAGCCTTGGCATGTGCCAGGTCCCGGCTCTTGCTCTCGCCAGCCCTTGCCCCATCACACTGTGATCCAGCCAGCTGATCTTGGGCACTACACACATGCTGAACAGCCACCGGATAGTGTGTTATCTCTTGTTCTGAAGAGCCAACCAGCAGGTCAATCCCTGTTTCTTTTCCGTTTGTTGTTGTTTTTGTTGTTGTTTGTTTTTTTTTTGTTGGTGTTGTTTTGGTTTTTTTTTTGAGGGGGTGGGTGTTTTCATCCCCTCTTTCCTGGCTTTCATTACAACGTACTTTTATTTATTTATTTAATCCTGTCTTGCTCTTCATTACAGGTAACATACAGTTACACAGAAAGGCATATGTATCTATACTTTTTCGGTGGGAGAACAAAAGCACCTGGCTTCAAGCCAGCTGACAAGATGTCAGAAGAGATGAGAGACTCCAGGTGTACTTTCATTCTGTGCACTACCCTCTGGAAATCGCAACAAGGGGAACTGCCAAATGAGTAAAAAGGAATGCAAGAGTTTGTGTGAACTTCTGCAAGAGCAAAGACATTTATGTACAAAAAAAAGAAGCTGAATCTTAATCACAAAATACTGATCTTACGGGCCTAGGTGGAATTAGTGCCCTGCCACACATGGGAGAGGAGCAAAACGATGTTTGTGCCCAGAGAGGTGGTGGAGGCTCCGGGCTCGTCAGGCCGCACAGCGCAGCGCTCGCGGTGCCGTAGCGCTGACAGAGACGACAGGACCGCGCGGCACCGCCAGCCCGCCCCTCCGCCGCGCACATCAGCCTGGCGGAAGAGGCGCGCACGCCTCGAGCCGCTGCCTCTAGAATGCGCATGCTCAGAGCGACGCGCAGGCGGGGCGGGACCTTGGCCGGCTGCAGGAAGGCTGTGCGCAGGTTCCTTCGATAGCTCAGCTGGTAGAGCGGAGGACTGTAGTGGCGTTACCCTGCGGGAATCCTTAGGTCGCTGGTTCGATTCCGGCTCGAAGGAAACGGCGATACTTTTTATTCAGTTTTTTCCTTTCTTTTCCATTTCACTGCTCGTGTGTGAAAACACACGACAGTTTCAAAGGGCCTTGCTCCACACCACCCAAGAGTGCTTGCGCTCTGCCAGGCATCCACTGGACATGTGCTAGCGTGCTTACTTGGCACGTGCTCCATAATAAAGCCAGCATTCATATCCTGCTTTCTTTTGTTCTTTTTTTTTTCTCCTCTCTTATGTTCCTTTCTATTGCTGTCCTTCATCCTCTTCTCCTTCACATCTACTTTCTCATTACATGTGCAATGTGCTGTGCAGAAAAACACACTTGGCAATGACTCCTGCCTGAGAAAGAGTTCTAGCGTCTCGAGGCAACCGAGTCTGTCTTCATTGTGGGCCAAGAAAGGAAGATTTATCCTTCCAAAGAACCTGGAATGAGCTTTCTCCATGTGAGAGAGTGCTTTTCAGATACAAGTGCTAAGAAGGCCCACTATCTGTGGAAATAAGAAAGGCAGGAAAATTATCAATCAGCAGACAGACAGAGCTATCAAGCTCAGCCAGAATCAATCCTCCAGGCTTGTAATGAACTTCAACATGGTATGTGTTGAACCACTGGCCCCAGATAAGGACTCTTTTAATTAGTACATTTTAATGTACTCACATTTCTATGTACACATGCAGTGCCACCTCTTCTTTTCCTTCCAGCATGGTGCAAGTGCACCCCTCTTAGGAAGTACCTAGGAGGAAATCAGAGGAACAGGGGCACCTAGAGAGCAGTGAATGAGGAGAGATGTCCATTTTCTGCACTGTCCAGTATCCTACTTGCTGGTGCACACCAGCAGACAAATCTGAATTTATCACAGAATTGTAGGGCTTGGAAGGGACCTCCAGAGATCATCGAGTCCAACCTCCTGCCAAAGCAGCTCCCTAGCCCAGGTTGCAGAGGTAGGCGTCCAGGTGGGTCTGGAACATCTCCAGAGAAGGAGACTCCACCACCTTTCTGGGCACAAACATCGTTTTGCTCCTCTCCTGTGTGCACAAAAGGGTAGTGCACAGAATGAAAGTACACCTGGAGTCTCTCATCTCTTCTACATCTTGTCAGCTGGCTTGAAGCCAGATGCTTTTGTTCTCCCACCGAAAAAGTATAGATACATATGCCTTTCTGTGTAACTGTATGTTACCTGTAATGAAGAGCAAGACAGGATTAAATAAATAAATAAAAGTACGTTGTAACAAAAGCCAGGAAAGAGGAGATGACATAAATGGGTCTGCAACACAGGCACCGCCAGCCACGTTCTGACACCTCGTATCTGTCAGCTGTGTACCTAAGAGTCCGCAGAAGAAGAGTATTTTTTTCTTAGTTCGCTTTTTTGTGTGTGTGTAGTGCACGTGCTGCTAAGCGCAGCCGAGCAGGGCTGCTGTGCTGAGCACGAGTGCTCCCTTTGCAGCCAGCGTGGCACGACTGGGCTTCGGGGCCAGAGCAAAACAACACACGAGCCAGGCAGGAGTCGAACCTACAATCTTCTGATCCGTAGTCAGACGCGTTATCCATTGCGCCACTGGCCCTAGGTTATGGTGGGTCGCTGCGGGCTATTTTGGCCCATAGTCCGGGGGGCGAGCCTGCACTCCCTGGCTCTGGTTCCTTCTGTTCCCGTTGCTGAGGGGGAAGTGATGCTTTCCAGTTCTGGGTGGAAAGAGCTTAGGGAGAGATAGGGATCCCCTCACTGCTTGATAACATTTTGGACTCAGCTTCAGAACTTCTGGGGGATGCTTGCTGCCTGCTCTGATAGCAGCCTGGGTGTGGGTGAGGAGCACAGCACTCCTGTGACAGCATTTGGTGCTCTTTAGTTGCTTTCAGCTGTTGTCCAACCAGGCTGTCATGAACAGGCCGGTACTGGAGAGAGCCCAGCTGCTGAAAACAGGCTCCACTTGGTATTTAGCCTTAGCTTAATTATACAACGAGTTAGCAAGCGCAGGACGTTTTGGAACATGGTAAAACATGAACGGCTCTTCTTTCCATTCCGTAGAAGCAGGGTGAGATTCACATCATCTACTGCCAGGGAAAGTGCTGGTAGCTGGTGGAAACAGACATTAGTCACCACAGCCCTCTGTGAACACATTTTGCTGCTGTCCCTCCCTCAGCAGTAGTGGTTTTGTCAGATTGTAGCACTCTGCTGTGAGCAGAGAATCCTGAGTGCTGAGTTACTATGCTTTGCACGGTGTCACAGCAAGGCTAGCAAGTAAGCCTTGTTTGTAAGAACAAGCTGATTTAGTTTCATTCTTCACTTTGGATAATTCCTCAACATGTTCCAGTGCATGGACATGTTTTTGGGTCCTGGCAGTACTGTCATAGTGGCAGTGGTCTGCTTTTTCTGCTTTTTTCTGCACAAGCAGCCGTGAAACTTGTGCTTAGCTGGTCACAAATTGGACATGTGATGGTACCACAACAGTGGCATACTCACATAAGGAATGTATTTAACTAAAATTATCCTATAACTGTTACTTCATGAGACCTGGTCTCAGCAGTCAGAACTCTTTCCTTCCCTGTGAACCTGAAGAGACCTGGCATAAACATTGCTGTGGCCATTATGAGTGAACATGGATGAAGGCTCTCTGCTCAACTGCAGGTCCTCTCCTTGGACAAACAGGCAGATGCTGGTGAGCAGCTGTAGTTTCTCTGTAGAAAAGGCTTGACATCCTTGTGAGTTCTCCACCAAGTTATGGACCATCTTGTGGGGTACTGAACGTATTATCTTCTGGATAGCAAAGAGGACACTAAGAGCAAAATGGGAAGAGGACAAGCCACTCTAGCACTTTCCTGATTCAAAGTAAGAAGGTACTGCTTCACCTCCCCTGCACCAAGCCACGCAACTCAGCTTGTCCCTGCTGTAGTTGTCTGTGGACACTTCCAGAATGTGAGTCAATTTGATAATCTAGCAAAGTGTATGATTTCCCACAGGTGAGAGAGGTGAATCAGCTCAGCTGGTGCGAACAGGAGGACCACACCTTGCAGCCAGTGGCAGTGCACAGGAGAGAGAGTCAGGGGCTCTCCAGTGCCAGTGACTAGAGCAGCTTAGCTGCATGTAGCTGCTTGTCAGACTGCTGAGATCAGGTCATGCTGAGATGACAAAGCAGAAGACATGTACTGGGAGCAAGGTAGCTGGACAGCCCAGGGAATAAGCACAAAAAGTAGAGAAGGTATCCAGAAGTGAGAGGTAGAGCCACTGTGTGCCTCCACAGACACCTTACTTTCAACTTTTCTGTTATCTCCATCCTCTTTCTGTTTTCCTCCTTTCTCTCCTCGTGTTTTGCAGGTGCTAGTTAGGTGGGCAGTGAAGATGAGGACAGCTTCCTCATAATTTGCCTCATGCCATTGCAGGCAGGTGAGTGTTGAGGAGAGTAGCCCCTTCATAAGCAGAGACTTGCAAATAGCTCTTCTTCTGCAGATGGGTTTAACTTTTATTCTCCTGGGTTATTCATGAAAAACCACAAAGTGAATGAAAGGGTATGAACATGTCCAAATTGCTATTAGGCATTTAATAATAGGAAAAATGTAATTGCAAACAGGAGCATGTACAGGTAGGGATAGTGCCTTTTCCCAGCTGGGTAGCTCGGACTCGCAGTTACTTTCCCATTTGGCAGTCAGACATGTCCTCCACCAACCGCCCAGGCCAGGCAAAATGTTTGGATTCCACCTATTTGCTCAAAGCCCAGACAGGGCTGCAGCCAAAAATAATGGCCTCAGGCAAAATCTTGGTCATGCCTGGAGAAAGCTGGAGTCAGAGCAGGGAACTCAGGCTGGTGGCCAGGGGAAGGAATTAATGCAGGTAAGAAATGAGAAGGAGGCTGCAGGCAGGAAAGGACATGTGCCTGACAGCATACTGCTAAGCCCACACTTTGGTGGCTGCTCCTAAACTACTTGTATCTTCTTTTCTCAACAAAGGAGGATTTTCAGCTTTCCTCTTGCTCAGCTCATAAAGCAAGAAACGCATGTTCTCTCACCACCCCATAAATCCTCCAGCAGCAACCCAGAAGCTCCTGAGATTAACACCTGCACCCATTCTCACTGACAGACAGCCTTCTGTCTTGTTCCCATCTCTAGAAGAGACTTCTCTCCTTCTGGCTATTGCTTGTGCAGAGGGGTCCTGCAGCTGAGGGAGGGCACATGAAATAATACTTTGGATGTTGTGGAGAACAAGCTGGCAACGAAGAGACTTGTAAGGTGCCTCAAGCTCTATGTGGAGATTTACCACATCCTTTGGCAAGGAACGAGTCATTAGTATCCAATTACACTGAAATCATACTTAATTCGAGACAGGTTAAGACAAAATGCAAATAAAAACATTTGCTTACAGCTGTCAAGACAGATAAACCCTTAAAAAGAGGTAGGTGGAGAAATGAAGAAAACCAGACTCCAGTTACTTGCTTTGAAGATTAAATCTGCAAGGCCATTCCCTCCTATCCAGGCATTTTGCCGCAGGCTGTCCTGACACACTGACTAGCAGAGAGCCTATCTTCCTCCACACCTTATACTTCAGGCTATGTTGACCAAGAAGTGTTTCTTCATGGGGGAACAAAGTGATTCTCTTGTCTGATTCCTTGTAAAAAAAAACAAAACCTTTTTCATTTCAGGGAGGTCTCCTGATTTAACATAGAGCTCATCTTATTTTTTTGCCTTATCCAGGGGACACAGTGACCCTTTTTCTCAAAAATAAGAATGACTTCATTCCTTTAGCATTACCTGCCCAGTCAACAATACCTTGACTGAAAGGCTGAGGGAGAGTGCTGTCATGGGGAGGACACTGGCTTGAAGCTCAAAAGCCATGATTTTCTATTTTTCCTTTTCCTTTTCCTTTTCCTTTTCCTTTTTCTTTCTTTTTCTTTTCCTCCTCTCCAGAATGTAACAACCTCTCCTTTTCACTGCCTGCCATCACTACTCCTGTGGGCCTGCGGCAAAATGTGTTTGCCTCGCAAGCCTTTTTCTGGAGGTGATATCTTGATTCAAGGTAGTTCTGAGATCAAGATTGAGGGGAGCTGTTTCTGCCTGAGCAGCAGAGATTGTTCTTTTGTTCACAGGACTTTTATTGTCAGTCCTTTATGTCAGTGGAAGTGGATAAAGGAACTGGTAGTGTGGAATTGGGTTGCTGTGATGCTACAAAGTAGATGAGGAGGTGGGAGAGTTGTGCAGGGCTTTGGGGTATGATCAAAGGAAGTAGTGCTTATTCAGTGTATATGACATCCCAGGACTTACAGCTGTGCCTAATGCATTCTCCTCTCTTACCATGTTACTGTGTCTTTTCCTTTTCACGTCTTCCATTTGCCTCTGCAAGCTTTCTCCCTCCAGTTTTCAGAGGCATCATCGGGACCATGCAGAGATATCCATCAGCCAGCTCATGGCAAAGTTTCCTCACTAAGCTGAGAGGAAATGGTGGACTTTTCTGCAGCCCTGCAGTATATGGGGCTGGGGAGGAATGGAGATAACAGCAGCCCAGGCTGGAGAATAGAAACGGGACACACATCTCCCTCAGAAACAATTCCCAGCTGTAAAGTAAGGAAAAGGATTAAAGCAGGTCCACTAGAAGAAGGTGTTTCCTGCTCCTGGAAATCAAAAGTGGCTGAGGTATCCTTTGATGACAGGGGTAACTGGGGATGTTCTTGGGCATGGAATAGGAGTTCAGCATCCAGGCTTGATTCTTGACATTCCTCAAAATGTTGGTACAGAGGGTCTGATAAAAAACCCAGTGATGGGCAAGAGACTTCCTCCCCACCCCAGAACTCCCTCTCTTGAGCTGGAATTGAACCAGTGACTAAGGATTACTCTGAAAGCACCACAGCTCTGCTTTGTTAGCAAGGTCAAAGCCTTTGAAAATATCCCAGCAGTTCAATTTGTTCTGTGGCCAAATGACTCACTATTTTCTGCTTCTTTTTTTTTGCATTCTCTCAGCCAGAATTGAAAAGACTGACTCCTGGAAAGCGGAACAACTGAAGTAAGGTGGGAGATGAGGACTCGACATTGCACGTGTGGATGCAGGATGACATGCTTGAGGTGGTTCTTGAAGCGACAATTTAAAAGAACATTAATCTAATATACTGCTGCGTGGTACAGTGAACACAGTGTCACAATGGATTGTAGCTTGAATTGTGTTAGTTCAATTCTTGGCCAGTTTGAAGGCACTTCTGCCAGCTGCTGTCATTGTGTTCCTCCATGCTCACATGAAACACACATGAGAGAGTGAAGGAAAGAACTTGGCTGGTAAATGTCCAAAAAGAGGAGCTTGCTCTTCTAATCTGACTTTCAAACTAAAAAAGGCATCGGCATTCAGAAATGAATAGTCATGCTGGTTTTGCTGTACACCTAAAGAGCATTTGCAGGGCAAAGGAAGACATGAAAGAAAAAGAGAGATAAAATGAAATGCAGCAGAAAAAAAAAGCTAATGGACAGAGATGCCGCCTCTGTCACAGGTCATGTGCTAAGCAGGTACCCTGGGAGGAGTCAGTCATGCCTTCCCCTCTGGTAACAGGGGAGACATTGATCTACAGACTCCTATGGGATGCAGTGCCATTATAACCAAGCAGAGAGGAAAGGGCTGTAAAAGTGCTGAAGTGTTTGGTCACTGAGTCTCCAAGAGGAAGCAGGATTGTGTTCTCCCATTTCCTAACTGGTTTCATTTTATTTATAGCCTTTTCATTCACGTCTCATTCCTGGAGCATGTTTCTGTAGCGCATATCTCAGTGTGTGGAAAATCAAGACTGTTATCTGTGAAACTTGTCCATAACCCTGGAGAGGGCCTATTTTTAGGTGGACAGTCACTTTCTGCCTCTCACAGTAGTTTGAATGTGATTTTATGCCTTGCATGCGAAGTGTAGACCTCTTTATAGCAGTAAAGTGTTGAGGGTCACAGGTACACAGAAAAAGGATGAGGATTGGGAACCTTTGGGCTTGCAAAGTTGTGAATGAGTGAGAGAGCAGCTGAACAGTAATGCTGTATTTGTTACTTCACTGCACGAGCAGCTGTCTTTTTGTACTCACTCATTTTGAGAGCTTTGAGAATACAGAAAATTACAGAGAAGATGATTTCCTATGTGCAGGAGGACATTTTAGAAGATGTCATTACCTTCTGTGGTGGTCTCTGTTTCACTGGAGGTGTGCAACCATCATGCAGATTGTTTCTAGAAAATCATACTGCATATGGGCATGTTGCCTATCATCATGTGAAAAATGAATATATAAATTGCGTGGTAAGATGTATATCTCAGAAGGCAATTGCTTTTGTCTCTTGCAAAGGCTTTCTTTTGAGGCATCCGGTCAGGTTCATCAAAGATTAGGTTTGGTATTTGTTATGGGATGTTCAGTGATCATAATAAAATCATGAAATACAAGGAACCATTTGCCGTTGGCACTTCTGTGGGTAGGAAGGGGTGGGTGGAGGGGAGGTGGAAATTCCACTGCGCCCCATAGAATATCTGGCTAAACATACAAATATTTGCAGTCAAAACAACAGGCAGGGTTAGTAGAACTGGGGAGGAAGAGGCACTGCATTGTTATTTTAATTTAAATCTTATGTTCAGATAGGCAGAGATGGAGGCAGTCACCTCATCATTTTTTCATTAGGACATTGCATTGTGGGGGAAACCTGATCTTCTCAAGTGCTGTTTGGGAGGGAAGATGGGGAGGTGGGTCTGGGTTTCTCCCCATGCAGCAGTGGTGGGGCCAGAGGTGCAGTCTTGTCCTCATCTGGGCAAGGAGTCTGATGCTTGCAGAGAAAGCCTTGTCCCTTCTGAGCTTTATGGCAACATAAGCCATGCAGGAGTTGTCCTCTGGTGAAAATACACTTCTCCCTTTGTTTTCCAGGCACATACGAGACAGAGTGCAGATTTTCCTATGACTGACAGATGAGAGCTTCATGACACTGGTACGAGATAAGAGGTCGCAAAGGGAAATTCTGTGAATGTAAAACCCATGGATGTCATTATGGCATTGAAACCTGAACCTGGACGTCACTCAATCTCTCCTTCCTCCTTCAAATCCCTCTCCTAAACCCACTGCTTTGCAGTCAGCCATCCAGGCTCTCTTGGCCTTCAGTCCACAGCCCACAAGCTGTGATACACTACAAAAATAGAGGAGATGGAAGCGATGCCTAGAAAAGCGAGCATAACTCTAGGAGCTAGTTTCTGGTTGTGTCAGCAAGGCCAGGAGACACTCCCAGGCAAGCTATGCTGCAAAAAGATATGACAGAAAAAATATCCTTGCGGCCTTCTTGGTGATGGGTGGCAGACATCCAGAGTCTTTGTGCAGGAGTGGAGCTAAGGCAAATCCTCTCGTTCTGCTTTATTCCACTGAAAAATAGCTTGGCTTAGTGCAGAAAGCTGAGAGGGCTGGTGGGTGCAGAGGCCAGCAGACATCCTCTACAGATGCATCAGAGGTCACTCACAACCAGTTAAATGAAGACATCAGTGAGTTACCAGAGGTTAGCATAATTTTCCCAGAATTACATCCAGACACACACTGCACCTTCAGAAGTCCCTTTGTTCACTGACCCAAGTGTCCATGAGGTTTCCTGTGCTGCTGCTGTACACCACTGTATGCAACTGTCTCATATTCCAAAAGCAGCATATCTGAGCTTTTCTTTGCAGAGTTTTGCTGTTTCTGCCTGTGCTGCAGAATGGTGCTACCTCACCATTCAAAGAAGGCTTCCCTCACCCAATGCAAAGCTCCTTCTTCATGCAGGTTTTGATGCACAAGGGGCAGCTGATGCAGAGACAGGAGGATAAGCACGAGGGCCTTCAGATTCCTCCGGACACCAGAATCACCTCTGACCTGACCATGGAGCAGAGAGAGGAGAACTATCCTCTTGCTGCTGCCAAGAACGACTCCCTGCTGCCCTGGCCAAAAGTCCTAGCTGTCTGCTGCTCAGCTGCTGGAGCAGCTTTGACCTCACAGATCCTGAGGTCTTGTCTGCGCTGGGGAGCTGGATCAAAGATGTGACTTCAGACCAGCATAACTAAACTATTACAAATTTCTCATCAAAGCTTCAGAAAAAGTTATTTGTTTTTATGGGTCTGCTGACAAACGTATAGGTGTGGGTGAAATTCTGGCTTGGTGGGATGCAAAGGGTTACAGATTTCCACCCAAATGCTGCAAGCGTGCAAGGCATTGAAGACGAAAACTAGTCAGTAATACACTGCTTTTAATGTGATCTATTGTCACTGCATGCAGAGAATATTATTCATTTTCAAGTGAAAAATCAATGAAAACCTTCACTTTTCTATCTCCCTGAGCGGTGTGTGGACTGCTGTTGCATACAGATAGAGGGAAATGGGGTCTGCCCAGGACACTCGGGAGATTCACTCAGCCACTGTGTAACCCATGTCCTAGCCAAGCACTACAGGGTTACAAGTTAGCATAAACACGAGAGTCTTCTGCAAGACCCTTAATGGAGAAGGTATTAAAGTTCTTCTTGATTAAGGAAGCAGACAATAGACCGATTGCAGTACAGTACAGTAGTGATTTTATACAGTACATGCAGGGACTCTGGCTTAAATTGAGGATGAGATATTTATTACTCGTACAGTTGTGCAATAAATTATTGGCAAGTGGAAGCACAGATGGCTTTCCCTTAAGATCAGGCATCACATGCCACAGATTATCTGGGAAATTGTCATTTTAAAAATAACTCTAGAGCATGTGCCAAGCAGAGAGGGATATCGGTGTCTAATAAACAGACACAAACAGCAGTGCCCAAAACCAAAATGCGTTTGAATTAAACTAGGAAAGGGAGTGTATATAATTAGTACCTATTCTCTAGCAGTATAAATTAAAGTTTTTCATACTGTAATTCTTCCATCTCTCCCTAATCAGGAAATTCAGATTGTGTTTTTGGGGCACGTTTAAACTGCTGGATTGAACAGTCACATTAAATTCCTATGTTACAGTTCCTAAAAAAGTCATACCAGAAGAAAAGTGCAGTTATCAGTAGGCAGTGTTTTCAGCTGGTTTGTAAGGCAGTGACATGCTTACACCCTAAAGGATCTGAGACCAAGAGCAGCCATCTCTCCTATTGTCTTCTCCAGGGACTTCAAGTGCTCTGCACCTTGGGAGGCCCAACTTCTGGAGCCTGCTGAAACACGGGGGCAGCAGGGCACATTGCATACTGCAGCCTCAGCTCCTTGCTCAGAACGATGGCTTTATAATGCAGGAGTAGTGGCTGTCAATCTGGGCAGCAAGCATGCCCTGGCCCTGTAAAGATAAGGGACGCTCAGATGGTGCACGCTTATCACTCAGCTGCTCCCAGGGGCAAAAGCCACCATGTGCGAGTGAGGAGAGCCAGGGCCCTGCCACTGCCCCCCCCTCCCGGCCCCTGGAGCTGTCACCTGTCCCAGCCTGTCCTTCTCTCACAGCTTATATGGGCACGGCAGAATGGCATCTTGTGACGCCGTGCTGCTAAAAACAGCCCTGGCTCCCTCTGGCCCCTTGTTCAAACAATGTCCTCCAGTGAGCGAAGCCCAGAGAGCCTCTGATCACACCAGAGCCTTGGATTTATTTCAAGGAAAATTCACCTGGAAACCAAGCAGCAGCACCGTGATCCTGAGCGCATGCCCCTGGAAAAGCTAGGGATGAGCACCTCTCTGAGCTACAAGTCCTTCTCCAAAGAGCAGCAGACCATGGATAACCTGGAGAAGCAGCTGATCTGCCCCATCTGTTTGGAGATGTTCACCAAGCCGGTAGTCATCCTGCCCTGCCAGCACAACCTATGCAGGAAATGCGCCAGTGATATTTTCCAGGTAGGTTCACTCCCATGGAAGGCTCTCAAGATTCAAGCAGCACTCAGTTGAATGAATGAAAAAGCTGAGTATCACCCGGCTCAGTTGATTGCTTTTCATAGACAGTGAGGCTGGGAGGGGGCTGCCCTGGTGCTTTTGGAGGAGCTGCATTATCTCTAGCACAGGTCATTGCAGCACTGTGAGCCACATCCAAATGACTTCAGTGGTTCTCCCAATAGACCTTTAGATATCTGCTTTGAATGGCTTGACTCAGAGTTCCTTGCACTGGTAGGGCAAAAGAGGGGAGAGAGAGAGAGAGCTGTGCCCTGATTTCATTATGTTTTGGTCTGTTGTGCTCCAAGAACGATGCCTTGTTGTCAAAATACATTTTGGTAAAGCTGCACATAGCCTTACTCACCTCTTCTTGTGCTGCTTGGCAAGAACAGGCCTCGAACCCCTACCTGCCCACCAGGGGAGGCACGACTGTGGCTTCGGGAGGCCGTTTTCGCTGTCCTTCCTGCAGGCATGAAGTGGTCCTCGACCGGCACGGTGTATATGGACTGCAGAGGAACCTGCTGGTGGAGAACATCATTGATATATACAAGCAGGAGTCCACAAGGTAACAAGTGAACTTGTACTCTTCATGGGAAATCTGCTGAAAAAGCAGACACCATGGGGGTGGCTGTGGTGTCCTTCTGGTCTTTCTTTTTGTCAGACAGCAGGTTTGTTAATTTATCTCTTAGAAAAACAGAAAGGGGGTGTGCTGCTGTGCATGCCTGCCTGCTTGCTGTGCAATGAAGTCAGCTCTGAAAGCAGTATCCAGATAGATGCTGGATTCCCCTGCTTCCACTTATAGAAGACAATTCTGTCATTTTCATTCCCTTGAGCAGTACTTACCTTGTAAAGCCAGCATGAGTATTCTCATGAATGAGGGAAAAGTATCTAGATTCATGTTGTTTATTTTAAACTATTCAAACAAACATATTTCTCCTTATCCTGTGTGCTCTCATGCTAAAGAAAGGAATGGGATTTCAAATCTTGTTAGAAAATCCTAAGGGACAAACAAAGAGATAGTTGATTTGTACCCAGAAGATTTCCTGTATTATAACATCACATTAAAACACAACAAAAAATCTCCTCTTCCATCAGCTTGGGACAGGAACAGAGGAAATTGAGTCTTACTTAGGATTCCATAGAAGTGAAAGAACAGCTAGAAATAATATGTATCAGAGCATATGATTGAGTATTAGAATCAAAATCTCAGGGCAGAGGAACAGGTTAATCCTAAAAATTAAGATTTCTCCTACTGCTAATTGCCTCTAATGGATGTGTTAGGAATCCAGCAGTAGAACATCTCATCTACCTTTCCCTGTTCTGGGTTGGGCACAAGCTATACCACCCTGGGGAACATAATAGGAATGAGGCAAAACCTGGTCCCACACTGCCATCTCACCCAGGAATGCAGCCTCTTGTCAACAGTATGCACCTGTAGGGCCAGGTTTGTAAGGCAAGGTGTTTGTACACCTGAAGGAAGGTACAATCTTGGCAGCTGGGCTTTGCAGGGATAACAGAGGCAGTATCACTGGAGCAGATGGACTCAACCACTGAATCCAGCTCGAGTGGCTTCAGGCACTTCTACCTTCCTCCAACACAGAGGTTGTTTTGGAGTACAGCAGTGGCTTTGTTTCTTCCTTGCTGAGTCCTCACCAGACAGATGTAGCTGCACACAGTTTTGAGCTCCAAAACACTGGAGAGCACAAAGCTGGCTTAAAATTGTCCTTTCTGCCTCCCTTAGTGCTTTGTGGCCAGGGAAGCTCAACTATCCTCATGTGTGTCATTGATATCCAAGTATTATTTGAGTCAGGAAAATCTCTGAGGAAATGAATCAGCAGAGTAGTGGACTTTGCTCTCAACCAAATAAGCTGGACACTTGTGGCCTCATGTCCAACATTTCTTTTTCCAACTGAAAAGTTGTATTAAACTTAAAACAAAAAATCTGGAAACTGCAGCTCCTTCTTCCTATGTATTTTGGGGGCAAACAGAAGCAATTTCAGGTAAACGGAAATGTGAGAGATTAAGTAGATTTTTGAAAACTATACTAAATGAAATTATAGAATCACCACTAAGATCCTGGTCCAACCATCAACCCATAACCACGATGTCCACTAAAGTATGCCACTTAATGTCACATCTACACATTTCTTGAACACCTCCAGAGACAGTGACTCCACCACCTCCCTGGGCAGCCTGTTCCAGTGCCTCATCACTCTCTGAGAAGAATTTTGTCCTAACACTCAACTTGAACCTCCCCTGGTATAATTGAAAGCCATTACCTCTTGTCCTGTCACTGTTACCTGGGAAAAGAAGTTGAATGACTCCCACCTCCTTTCAAGCAATTAAAGAGAATGATAAGGTCAAAAATACAATGTGATGAATAAAAGGGGAGAATAGGAAAAAATATAAATACAAATGATATATTTGCATAGAAACTTGTGTAGAAGGCTTGTTTGCTTAATTTTTTCTGGTGGTTTTTAACCTTCGTGAACGTCCTTAGAATTAAAATAATTATCAGGGTTACATAGCAGCAGCAATGCATAACAGCATTATCTAAACTATTTGGCACTTTGTAGGCTTCAGCTGCTTATCTCCCTCGGCCTAAAATTCCTCAGGCTCCCATTGGTTGTGTGAGCAGGATCTGCCACTGCTTTACCCTGTGCTATCCCACTGAAACAAAAAAGTCAAGGGAAATCAAGTCTTCTTCAAGACTTCCAGAAAAGGAACCTCTTCCCAGAGATATTCCTGCTGGTACAATTCACCATCACAACTGCACATGCCAGAACAGTGCCAGTTCCCAGCTGCTTTTGCACAAGCTGAGAAGGGGGGGGGGGGGGGGGAATCCAAATAAGAAGCAAGCTTTGTCTCCTGCTTACACAAAAATAATTCATCTCAAAAATATTTTTTTTCTAATTTTAGTTCCTGTATGAATTAAAGCATTTTTCTTTCAAAAATAAAAGCTGAGGGAGGAGCTGTGCCATTGGATCGGGAGGCTCTACCCATGCTCTCACAGGCAGCCCCTCTTATTACTGACAATTACATCATTTTTTTGTCTTTCATCACATTGCACATCAAACTCCAGCCAATGACAGCACAACCTATTGCCCAATTTAGTACCTATTAGCAAGGCAAGGGAAAAAATATTCAAGCAGAATGTGGCTCCTGCAAAGCTTTAAAGGAGAGTAAAGTGCCGAACTCAGCGGAAATAAAGTTAACTAAAATATTACCCCAGTGTTTGAAATTCTGTAGGCCACTGATTGCCTGAACTGAGGAGCACCAGGGAGCCTGTTGCCATCAGGAAAGGGTAGCTGCAGGAGTCTGCAGCTCCTCACAGTCTCTGCCAGCCTCTAATGAGCTCAGCCAGCTATTCCTGAACAAAGGGTGCTTTGCTCTTCACATCCTCTGGGTCCTGCTCAGGGTTTGTAGACTGCTCCTCCCTTGCACCTACAAGGAGCAGTTCAAGGTGAAGGCTGGCCCTGCTGTGCACAGGTGGAGCAGCAGGTGAAGCACAGCAGGCACCAGGAATTGTGCTGAGAGCAATGTGTGTGTGGGCCCTGTTGCAGTGGGGATGTGTGTCAGGGCAGGGTGCCCAGCACCACCAGAAGCTGACACCTCAGAGGCCTCATCTCAAGCTCCCAAGGTAGGGTGTGGCTCTCCAGTATGGGCTGTGGGACCACATGGGCTCTCAGATAGGCTGGACCTCAGAGATGGACAGGTGGTGTGCAGTAGGGAAGGTCAGTGTCGTAATGCAAGGATGCTGAAAGAGGAGCCCACAGAGGAAAACAAATGAGGATTGAGATCACCTGGATCTTCTCTAAGTCCCCATGGAAAGAAAGCTCTTCCTCAACTTCACCAATGGTTTGCTTGGGTCAGGAATTCACAATTTTGGTGTGTATGTATGTCACTCCAATCTTCAGGAAGTGTGGGGAGGAGAATCCAGGGAACTGGATAAGCTACACACCAATGCCTGGAAAGGTGCTGAAGCAATCTCTCCTGGAATGCATTTTCAGAATCTTAAAAACAAGAAGGTGATCAGAAGTAGTCAGCATGGATTTGTGAAGGGAAATTCATGCCTTACCAAGCCAATAGCCTTTTGTAAAGAGATGACAAACTCAGTGAACAAGAGAACAGTGGGTGTGGTTTATTTAGATTTTCAGCAGTCTCTCATAATGTCCTCATCGACAAACTGATGAAATAATGTCTAGGGTGGGCAGCAGACAATGAGGTGAACTGAAAACTGTCTGAACTGCCAAACCAGCAGGTTATGATGATGAGCAGCACAAAGTCAGGTGGAGGCCAACCATTAGTGGTGTAGCCAGAGGTTGATACTGGGGTCAATGAAGTTTAATACCATTGTTAATGACTTGGACAATTGGGCAGGAGCTTACCACTAGCAAATTTGCAGGTGATACAGAACTGTGGGGAGTGGCTGGTACACTGAATGGCTGCGCTTCCTATTAGAAGGAGAAATGGTTAGAGACACAGGACAGCAGGAGTTTCATTTAGTTCCACAAAGGGAAGTGCTAGAGGATGTATGCAATGGGAGTGGAATTGTTTTAAGTCTGTGCCATTTAGGCCAGACTTGGTGAATAGGTTAATAGCATGTTCTATACAAGGTTGGCAATTTTGCTGTCAAGCTCAGCTGAACTTACTTTTTGATAAAGGAATGCAAGTATGTGGTCATAAATGTCACTGTAGATGTAAATCTGCATAAATACACTCCTACATGTCAATATATTAATATAAGTTTTGCTAAGGTCTTACTACATCTTTAATTAGAACATATTTCTTTATGTCCCCAATAGCTTTGAAATTCTTCACCAAATTATAGAATCACAGATTGAGTCCATCTGGCCCAACTCCTGCTCAAGTGGGGTCACCCAAAGCAGGTTAACCAGGACCAGGTCTGCAGCACAATTGCACACAGTCTGCCTCTATCCTCTTTGCACCCTCCCTTCAGGTATCTGTAGATATTGATGAGATCCCCCTGAGCCTCCTCATCTCCAGGCTGAGCAGCTCCAGCCGTCTCAGGCTCTCCTCACAAAGAGAGGTTCTCCAGTTCCTTCCTCATTTTCATGACCCTTTTATGTAGTGTGGAGCCCAGAACTGGACACTACTCCAAGTGTGGCCTCTCCAGTGCTGAGAACCCTCCCCTCCATAAAGAATTCACAACATCTGCACATCAAGACTCAAATCCAGGATAAGTCTGTGTTATTCAAATGCAGGCTTAGCATCTCAAAGAGTAGAGCCAGAGAAAAAGAACACAAAGCTATTAGGCTATTACATCCACCTGCTAATTGCAGTCACATCCACATCTGTGATGAATCCTTTCTTCAAGTAAAGCCATGTGTCATTTTCCTACTGACTAGTTTTTAATCTTCCATTTCAGGTGTCACTGTTTTACACTTAGGAGTTGTGTTTCAGCCACTGCTACACCGACATATATATAGCAGATCTCCTCTGAAGTCAGTGAATATTCTGCAAAAAATCCCTCGGTATGCAAAGCCTAGTAAACAGGCTGTAAGTCTGTTTACCTCTAGGCTTCTGTCACTGTCTTCAGGGCCCAGCAAGTTCAGGGAGTCCTGCCAGGTTTCTTCCAGCTTCTTGCGGCACCTTTGAAGGTTGGCTACTTCTGGCCAGACTTGCTTGACACCGTTGCCTTTTTGCCTTGTGCTGCATGTCTCTCTTTCATGCGAGTGGGAGGACTTCAGTGTCAAATAACGCTCTAGTAATTTCTGTCCTTGTAAATATTTTCAGGAAGAACAGCTATTTCAGGCTTGATTAATCGCACTAATATTCCTTGTCTGTTACTAACCTAACATGTGGGCCCTTACACTGGTGCATCATTACATGGATATTTGCAGTCATTTGCAAACAACCTAAAGCAATCTTTTCAGCAGAGAGACACCTTTTTTTACTGGTGTTGAAATGGTGCTCGATTTGACACACTGAAGGCCTTATGTAAATGTGCTGAAAATCTGACCCAAATAATACAGGCTTCCTTTGGAAAGGTCTTTCTTGTTTTAGTTATAGTAAGCCTTTTATACTGAAAATCACAGGTTTTCCCTATAAATCCCTTCAATCCCAGTGCCCTTTGGAAATTAAAAAACAAAAAAAAGGTGACACTTTTTTGTTACTTGATCTTTTTTACATTCCTTTAACTGATCAGATTCCATCTTTTTTTTTAAGAACAGAATAGAAAACCCATACTTTATTATTAAAAAATAAATTCTATGTCCACTCTACCAAGCTGTATGAAAAACTACTGTAATATCATCTAAAACAATGATCTTTACATAATTTTTTGAACTATTAATAGAATGAATGACAGATTGCCTCCTTGCAAAAATGGTCTAAAAACAGGGGAAAAAACTTCCATTTTTAATGCCATTAAATTCTGTAGTTTCTGGAAGTATTTCTGATCCAAGGATAATGGTATATTTCTGTGTTGTCATTGCTCTACTTGCTACAGGTGAGTCACAGCTCTCCATCCAGGCATAAGGTTATAATAGATAATATTGGAAAGATTTCACACTGCCACAGTAGAAGTTGCAACCTTTGGAGGCTTGGACCCCTAGGCACACTCCCTCCATCACTCTGCTACCCCCACCCAGTACCACACTGCCACACACTCAAACGCACAAGCTCAGAAAAGCATCAGCCTGCCCATACAGACTGGGACAGAGCTTTCACTAAGTGGCTTATTAAAGGAAGTTACAACTAAGCTGGTTCCTGTAATAGCAGGGATTGACTAGTGTGTATATGGCTGAATCATTTTGGTGAAGATCAGAACTGAGTTAATGAGTGTATTGATGGCTCTTGGCTTAACATAGGTAGGGTCACACACTCTTTGTGTAACCCATAACCATAGTGGCTGGTACAATCAAAATAGCTACTGCTAAAAAGCTCAGCAGTGTACAAGATACAGAATCATAGAATCATCTGAGCTGGAAAAGACCTTGGGGATCACCAAGTCCAAACAGCTAGACACATGCCACACAGCTAAAATTAGTTTGAGTGAGACCTTATTTTGATTGCTGGCATGGTATAAAGGCTGCAAGGACTCTGTCCTGTTTGATACTGGCAGAGCTGAGCTGGACTTCACAAGTTTGTTAGCAGAAATAGACAGCACGAAGGTCTACTCACCTACGTCAGCTTAGCCCCCTACATAGCAGCTTTGCTGTTTCAAGGCCAAGTACTCAATATTTTGTATGATGGACCCTAAAGGAATTATGTATGATTCCTACTTCAGGCAAAAGATGGGCAATATACTAACTAAAGTAGATAGGTAGCTTAAAAACAATCTCAGTGAGGTTATTTACATTTTTAAATATGAGAACTCAGTCACACTCCCAGCTCAAATGGCAATATGAAGTCACGTTACTATATTCTTCTCACATCCTATCGTGTCAGGATATTAAATGGTACCTGTGTCTATTTAGTCATCCTTTGTGACAGGTTTAAATGCACAAGTATTCAGCTCAACCTCAGACACCGTTGTATGATTGTACCCTACATCATGCTGACACCCTCAGTATGGTCATCAGAAACTTAGGGAGACCAAGTTTGTTTTAAGCTTATTCTCTTTTGCAGGCCTGAAAGAAAGTGTGACCTGCCAATGTGCGAAGAGCATGAAGATGAGAGAATCAATATCTATTGTTTGAACTGTGAAATACCCACCTGCTCCTTGTGCAAAGTCTTTGGTGCCCACAAAGACTGTCAGGTTGCTCCTCTCACAAACGTCTACCAGCAGCAGAAGGTAAATATCTTTATGTATCTTTTTATCCTCAGCAACTGAAGGGATCATCGACAGGAAGGTATTCCCATGAGCTCCCTGTGAGTTTCCAAAGTGGCCTGAGGGTGCCTTTTTCATTCGTGTTTGTGAGTAAAGGGCTTACACAGATCTGTTGAAGCTATTTAAGAGTACAGAGAAATAAATCTATGAAAAATCACACAGAAAGATAATACATCTCAATTTTTCTTATTATAGTGAGTACATTTTACACCAAAATTTAACATGAATATGAGGATCTCCCTTTTGGGATTCCTAATCTCTTTTTTTTCAGTGCTTTTAGATCAGAAAAATAAGCATGATTTCCAGCGCATGATGGCAAGAAAACAGACCATTACAAATCAAACTGTTATCTATCAGGCACTTTTGCCTTTAAGCATCTGTTAAAAAAAAAAAAAAATTAAGTGAAAAACCTGTTTGCAACTGAATGAAGGAATATTCAGTAGTTGGTAGCACAGGAAGTACCGAACATCCTCTGCCCTTGCTGTCACCAGTAAGACTTGTTTATTTTTAATACAGTATTAATTTAAAACCTGACTCACTGGGTTATCCTCATGAGATAAACAGCTCATTTTTCTGGAGGGCCCTGGTGGGCCAAGTAATCAAACAGGCCAGGTTTGAAGTCCCAGCTTCCAACTTTGTCACACAGATGCTTGTGTGTGAAAACTACAAATGAGAAGTTGCTTTAGAAAAGTAGTTACAAGCATCCTTTTTGATCAAAAAAGGAAAGAGAATGGAAGAAGTTTCTTGAACAGAATCCGTGCCCTCAATCACTCTCTATCCATAGAAATTTGCAAGCAGTGGTTTCTTTCCCAGTGTTCCTGTGGAATGGGGCTCTCATGCTCAAGGCTGAATGTACATACCAGAGGCTGAGGGATGCATGCTTCAAAGGACCCTTTACAAAGCTGTAGAGGCCACAGACAAAGCTGTCTTTACAGCTAGATAACTACATCAGTATGCCAAGGGCACCTTGTCCTCCTCTGAACCCTCAATAAGTTCTCTAGAGAGAAGCTTCTCTATTTTTCCTTCTCTAAGGACATCCCAGTGTCATCCCCATCTCCACACTTGGGTCATTCTCCCATCACTTGTAGCAGGGACTTTTCTTCTTCCTCCATGTAGAGGTCACTGCCTCATCATCTCCAGCTCCTTCCTCCCTCCACGTTTTTCCTTTTGATCACACAGCAGGGCCCTCCACTTTCCCACTGATCTGGTCTCCATGAGAAGATTCCACTGCGTGCCTTGTGCCAGTGACTCTGTCTCCCTTTCCTCCCCCTTTTCTCCCTTACTTTCTGAACACAGCTGCCAGCTCCACTGCCCTCAAGGCGGAGCCTCCGTGGTCCCCCCAGGTCCATGGACTCTCTTTTCTCCAGGCCTGAAACCTACAGTCCTCAGGGAAACACCACAGTGATGTAGCTGGATCCAGAAAATGGAAAAAAAAGCCCAGTCTCTCAAGAGAGAGAGTCTTCTCTGTCAACAAACCCAAATGGAATGTTTGAGAGTTGTTGAAGCATAGTGCTTCAGATAAAAGCATCTAGAAGAACCTCCTAGAAGAAAGTGCTTCCTCCTCTCCAAATTACAGCTTATTCTCCATGAAAATTTTCAAAATGCCAGTGTTTTCAGAGTGCTGTATAAGAAACAAATGTCAAAGCACTAGTAAAAAACTTATGAGCAGAAACTCTCCAGTTTTCCACAGTTCTGGTGAAAAATGCAGCTAACACCCTAGTATGGCTCATCCACTGCTCTCCAGTTTTACGTGGGTCACTCCAACGTGGGATGGTGTATGGCTGGCTTCCAGAGCCCCCAAAGTGTCTAACAGCCTCTTGCTTGCTCTCCCCTCCCTACCCAGTCTGAGCTGAGTGATGGCATCGCAGTCCTGGTGGGCAGCAATGACAGAGTGCAAGGGATTGTCACGCAGCTGGAGGAGACCTGCAAGACAGTTGAGGTACGTATCACATCTTCCCATGCAGTTATGTCAGTATGGAGTTGCAGCTTTTAAACTGGTGATAATGATCACTCTTTACTAGACCTCACTTTACCTAGATGGGTTCCCATATCATTTTGAACAACCTATGGCTTTGTATAGTACCAGATGCAGTGGTACATAGTTATGGTACTCACAGTGCCTCACCTAAAGGATATGTCTTGCTTAGCACCCTGCCGCTGGCACTGACCCGTGACTGAGGACAAAGAGTGAAAGTAAGCCACATCAGCGTGTCTTGCTCAGCATTCTTAGTTGCATGGGTTACAACCCAAGTTAAAAATGGGTTGAAAGAATACCATCAGCTTTCAATTCAGATGCAAGAGCTGTAGACCAATATTAGGCTGAGACCTGACTGATTCTGAGAAGAGCCTTATTCTCAGATACATGGGTAGCCACAGCATAGCTCCCAGGTATATCAGTGAACTCCATTTGGCTATTTTGCCTTTAATGAAGCAGTTTTTTAATATTTGTATGTAAACCTTTAAGCAATCTTGTTTTGCTCATGGGAGGGATGAGTTTGGGCTCTTACTGTGAATTTGTATTTTCTGGTAAAAATCTTCCTCTGACAGAGCTGGAATTAGTTTTGTGTCATTCAGTAACAGAAGTGGCCTTCATTTCTTCCAAGAGGTCTATACCAGTGAAGCAAATGTAAATTTCAGCTCTGACCAATTTGAGCATCACAGAATAATAGGCTGAAAGCAGCTCATATGAATTGATTTTATGATCAGAGTTTATGAAGCATCTGGTGAAAGAGTCGCATTCCTCTCAGTCCAATTAGAATTGTATTGACACTTCAGAGCTGGAGCAAAAAAGGAAACTACAGTGACAAAGTTAATCCAAGATGTATAGATTCTAAATAAGAAAAATTGATTCTACAATCTATGTACACAATTGCCCCTGACTCCTGTTTCCTCAGAGCACGAAGGAAGAGAAAGTGTCCAAGCCCAGTTCAAAGAACATAAAACCTTTTCCCAGATAAATGAGAGAGTGCTAGCAGCAGAGTCAGAACTTTGTAGTCAGGAAGCTTTCACACTGCAAGGATGAAATTGGCTGCTATCAGGACTTTGCAGACAGAAACCAGCCTTTCAAGTGGGTTAACTGAAGAAATTTGAATGATTCAAAAGCAAGAGCTTATACTCGTTTCAGTTGAACTATCTGATACAGAAACAAAACTTCAATCCTCATCTGAAGCATGGAGAAAACACTGTGCTATAAATACTTTTAAAAATACAACACTTTTGAAACTAGATTCTTCAGAATTATCCACCCACTTGAAGCCCGACCTTTAAACTTGAAGCCCAAAGAAAGAGCAGCCATTTTGCCTTCAGATTTTCTAACAGGCTTTTCATTTTTAAAGTGAGAGATGGAAGAAAATAGATCTTAGAACTTACCTTGGCACTTCCATGTTATATTTCAAGCAAATCACATTTCCTACCACGCAACAGCTTTGTCTGAATTGACATCAGTTTGTCCTTGAAGTTGAAAAGCTACAGCTGGAGCTGAGAAATGTACACGCATGGAAGTAGCACTAGTAATCCAGGATTGTCTCTTCTCTTTACTTAACGCTTTGCAGAGAACAATATCTGCTCCAGCAGAAAATACATGATCATTTTTCTTTCAGCTGGAGAAAAAATAGCCTACTGTTCTATATTTAGCTATTATTCCTATCCAAACCCCCCCAAAATCAAAACAATTTAAAAAAAAAAGCATCCGGTTAATAATTGTATAGCTTTTCATTGCTGGAAAAGAATATGAAGTTCACATATTATACTGAAAAATAAAAAGCAGAAGAAAAATAATGGAAAACAACAACAAATAATTAAATCATGTTTAGCTCTGTAAAAAATAAGAGTCACACAATGAAGAAAAAATTAGTGTTTCTTTTAAATGCTAACAGCAATGACCAGTCAATACAGATAGTTCAGAACAAGCAGTGCAACTCATGCTCAGTGACAAGGACTCCTTCCCTTCTCTTGTAGCTGTTCTTTAAAAAACAAAAAAGCTAAGATTTTTTTAGAATGGGAAGTCATGTCTTTATTAACCCTTCTATTACTCAGAATCTGACTGGGATAATTCTGTCAGAGAATTAATGTGGGAACATTTTATACAGAAGAAAAAAACAGAAATATTTCAGCATTTGCAGTTCGCTTTGCATTCTGACTCTTGAGGTTCACAACTCTGTAATGTCTGCTGGCAGAAAATACTATTTATTAAAGCTTAGAAATTGGGAAGGACTTCTCAGGGCACTCTCCTTCCCTGAGCACTTGTCCTATATCAAATGTCAAAGGCAGTACACACCTGTCCTTAAATTAAAGTTATTTTACAAGTGATCCGACTGACATTTCAGAGGAGGTCATCATAGACTGAAATGGAGTCTGAAGCAAGAGAAAATGCAGGAAACGGTAGGAGAAAGAGAGTAAAGGAGTGAAAGAGGAGAGGAAGGTTTTCTGAGGTCTGAACAACAGAACAGCACCCAGCTTTCATATCCCTACTCTACAATTCATCAATTAGAGAAAATTCTGGGATGTGCCAAGGACTACCAGAAGGACAGGACTTGGACAGAACAATCCCAGAGTTTAAAGGTAGATGTGTCTGCTCAGCCAAGTGTTTCTCTTTGGAAGCAGAAGTGGGTATTGGGGCCAATGCAACATATCTGTTTATTCCACACCCTGCAGCACAGGCTGTGGTGTTTGGCCACTTGTC
The DNA here is from genome assembly GCF_038088225.1 of Cyrtonyx montezumae. Lineage (NCBI taxonomy): Eukaryota > Metazoa > Chordata > Aves > Galliformes > Odontophoridae > Cyrtonyx > Cyrtonyx montezumae. The sequence goes on along the minus strand of NW_027072089.1, from coordinate 32,318,845 downwards.
CTTCTTCAGAAGATCTTCTCCTATGAACAATATGGAGCAGATTGTTCCCAGCTCTTAGGGAAGAGCTCTGATTGAAAGTTAAGAAAAAAGTGGGGCTCTCTGCAGCCAAATGCTACAAATAATCAGTCTTCCCAGTTCCAAAAGTACTGTGGGGATGTTAATAAACCTGTGATGCCAGGATCTCAGCTTTCTGCCTCCAGGGATGAAGATGAGGAACTGATTCAGCCTCAGTTCCTAGGAAAGAGAATAGAGTAACCACTCCCATCCACAACCAGGCATAACCACAATAAGGACATGCCCGTCTGTGTGCCCTGGGGCTCAGAGATGAATCAAGTACTTGGTAGGCCTCAGACATTACAGATAACCTTTCTCTGTTTTCCTCCATACAAAATCCTCCCTTGCAAGTGCAGTGTGTTCTTGTTAGAGAGCGCTCAGTGGAGCAGTCATCAAACCCTTACTAAGTGAAATACTGTGCATTGTCTGAGAAGAAGGACAGGAAAAGCATCTCAGAAAATGATGTGAAAATCAATGCCTGAAAGTAGGGCTGGAACCCAATTCCTCCTCCTTGTCTTTGTGCTTTTGTCACACAGCATTTCTTTGCACTACCTCTCCCTCATTCAGCGCATGGTAAGTGGGATATAATGGACACCTGCTGTCAAAACAGAGTCTGAAAGGGCTGATGTAAAAATCAGGCCTAAGCGAGAAAGTTCCAGGTAGAAAAAGAAAATTCTCCAGAACTGCTTTGAGATGGAAGATATTTCCTTTAAAAAACATTCTGTTCGTGCAAATGAACACAGCTGCTACTATGGTGATTTTTTTTTACTTTTCCTGAGGGCTTTGAAGTATCACTACAGGCATCATAAATACCTTTCACAGTTCTTTCACAGGCTGCGAAGTTATACAATAACCTGTTTGGGGGCTTTCAGTGGTTTGAAATCCAGAGTTTGAGAACAGTTTTAAAACTTTTGTTCCAATAGCTTGAACTTTGAAAATTATGAAAGTCTCCGGGGTCATTCAGAATCCTTTGCACTGCTCAAAAAGAGGAATTTCTTTGATGAAAATGCTTCCAAGTAACTGTAAAAATAGAAACACTTTTAAGAACATAACATGTTTAACATAAACCAAATGATTCACAGGAATGCAGTAGACGGCAGAAGGAACAGCTGTGTGAAAAATTTGATTATCTCTATTCTGTACTGGAAGAAAGAAAAAACGAGATGACACAAATAATTACTAGAACCCAAGAGGAGAAACTGGAACACATCCGATCCCTGATGAAGAAGTATGCGGATCATTTGGAAGCTGTGTCTAAGCTGGTTGAGTCAGGAATCCAGTTCATGGAAGAACCAGAAATGGCTGTGTTTTTGCAGGTACAACATCTATTAAGTGGAGGTAGAAGAGCAATGGTTTACTGAAATACTATGTAAGCATTTCTGAATGTTAGGCACATCCAGAATTTGGTCAGCTTTCAGTGAATTCTCATACACGCTCATTTTTTAAAACTTACATCAGCACAGACTAGGCCTGTCATAAATAGTACCCAAATCAAGGAAGGGCAAGTATTTGCCATGCACACCAAAATATACTACCCCGTGTAAAGGTTTTATGCTCCCAAGGGAAACAGGAATTGTAATATTTTCCTGCATGTTTTTATTTTCTCACATGTCGAATATAAGTAGAGATTTCTGTGATTTAAAGATTTCATTTGCACAGTAACAGTGATGAAATTCCCAGGATTACATGTAGATGTCATAAGTTCAGTTTTTATGCCTTTACTTCAAAATTTCTATATTTTCTTAATATAAACTTAGAACAGTGGATTCTACAACCATTGGTAGCCTGTTCTCTGAATTCACTGGTGTACCATTTCTGTCCTGCAATGTTACAGTTCCTTTGCATTAAAAGCTGAACAATTATTTTCCAAAAGAGAATAAAGAACAAAAAACTTATTTTTATCAAATAATTGCTGTTGAAGAGAACAATACTCTTTTCAGACAAATAAAGTGCCGTGGCTCCAGGCGTATGCCCTCACGGATACTGAAAGCTGTTGTAACTAGAGATTGTGACAGAACAAATGCTTTTCACCACAATGCACATGCCAAAATAAAAATAAAAATAAAAAATATATATTTCATTTTTGTAAATATTCCGTGTATTTGCTGTCTAATTCAGATTTTAATTAAGAAGTCTTCAATGAACTGTGGGGATTGCTCAGCTGTTTACTAATCACCGTACAAGTTTGATCTCATTTGCAGACTTTGTGGTTGTCATTTATGAGATCCATATGAATGTGTTTAGAAGCATCTAGTTAAGAATTAGATCTCAATGTATATCTCAAAAAATGGAACGATTTAATAAGTCAGTTATTTCATTTTTGTTTCCACAGAATGCCAAAACATTGCTGCAAAAGTAAGTATTCAAACTTGAGACACTTGATTTTTTATAATGAATTACAGATTGCAAATTTATCTGCGAATCCAAGTGTGAATAACCAATCCCTCTGTTTTAGAATCACTGAAGCATCTAAAGGATTTCAGATGGAAAAAATAGAAGATGGTTATGAAAATATGAACCAGTTCACAGTGAACCTCAGTAGAGAAGAAAAGATAATAAGAGAAATTGATTTTGACAGAGGTATGCCATTTATTTCACCTAAATAGAGTTTTTTGGTTTTTTTTTTTTAATTGCAGTTGTATGTTATTTACATGATGATACAGATTAAGAAAACTTGAATTGGATATTTCCCTCCGTCCCAAGGTACAACTAGGCCATTTTGTATCCATTAAAATAAAATAAATAAATAAAGCATCACAGTTAAAAATCACATAACACCATGAATTTTACTTTTTACATTGCCTCGAGACTTCCCTAAGAGCGTGATCTTTAATAACTCCTCGTGTGAAGGAACCACAAAATTAAGCACTTATCTCAGTCGATAAAGTAGTTTTTCCCACTCAGAAGATGCCATTATTTTATGGGTTATCTTCTATTGAAAGTCATTGAAGAGATAATGTGTTTACTACTAAAATAAATTAAGAGAGCTGTACCCTTTAAATTTTTAATAATAGAGAAATGCAGCAGAAATGTAATCAAAATTCAGAATCAGTTATAGAAGGAAGCAAATATTGTCATAATCTTTCATACATTTAACGTCTTGTTACATGATTTGTTGTGATGTCATGACTAAATGAACATCATGTGTCCATGTACCAACGCAAAGTTGCAGTTCTACATTTATCAAAGTAGCCTGAAATCTAGGCTCACCTATGCTTTACCTTACTCAGTAAACCATGAGGAATGAATGGACACAAATATCTCAAAAAAGCAGACCTCTCCTATTAAAAAGCCTCATCCCTTCTACTGATGATCATCTGGATATCTATAATTTTCATTTTCTTGTGCTGGGTTGTGCTAATGCATTTACATTTACCTCTGCTAGCCCAGTTAAATCCTGTACAGATGCCTGAGACTCAGTGAAGTGGTACCCATAACTTCCTCCCATGCCACAGTTTGTACTAACTTCAGCGTGTGTGGATGGCCCCTATAAGAGCACCTGTATGGGATGGGATGAGATCCATGAACTAGCTCTACTTGGCACAAGGGTCCATATAGCGGGACAGCAGCCATGGCACCAGTCAGCAGCACAGCAGGTGTCATCTCACAGGGCCACGAACTTCCAGGGATTTATGCTGTGAGGGACAATCCCAGCTCACAGCCTCATGCCCAGTTTGTCCCTGTGATCAGCCACAGCTGCTATGTCCCTGCTATCCACGTGCGTCTGCCAAGATCATGACCTCGTGCACTCCGACATGTGATAGGGAATGTGACACCCACCTCCTGGGGACAAGGGATTAGTAAGGGCCTTGGGAATCAGGACTTTGGTCCTGCTGCAGTCAGTCAGGCTCTCGACATGCAGGGGATGTGGAAGCAGAGATTCAGGAGAGTTTTTGCTTGCAGATGTCTTTCTGCAATACGAGAGTGTTATTTGATTTGCAGACCTACATTCCTTCTACAAGTTGAGGCAGAACCACAAGCTGTGCAAAATGTATAGTCGACCTGTGGGCTACGGCTTCTATCTAGGATTATTTATACTCTGAAGTACTGGGATGGCTCTGAGCAGCACCCGATGCTTGTGAGGATGAATAACATGATTATGCAAAACAAAACACGTTGTTAGAGAGCTGCCTTTGGAAAGGAGCCCAACCACAAATGCTGACAATAGGCTGTGTCGTAAGATGTAAAACTATGGTTTGACAAAGTTTAACAGCCTGGTTTTAGTTTAAGAGCTTGGTTTTAGTACCCTAAACCTCCACAGTTTACAAAGCAATAGGATGGGTTTAAGACTTTAAAAAGTGTGTGTGTGAAGTGTGCTCCCTGCTGCAAGGATCTGTGGCAGCACCCTATGCGGGCTCCTCACTTCTGCCAGGAAGATGGATCAGCAGCAGCTTTGCTGCGTGGCTGTAAATGGCTTCATCATCACACAGGGTAACCATCTTCAAGGCATTGAAGGCCAGGTTGGATGGGGCCCTGGGCATGCTGAACTAGTTGATTGGTAACCCTGTCCATGGCAAGGGAGTTGGAACTGAATGGTTTTTACGGTCCCTTCTAAGCCAAGCCATTCTATGGTTCCTTGATTGTATAGCTTCACGTGGAGCTCAGCCCTCTCCTTCTACATTTGTCTCATTAGAGGAAGAGGCAGAAGAGGAAGAGGAGGATACAGCAGAAGGGGAAGATTTGGATGAAGTGCGCACAGAGTCATCAGGAGAGGAGGGGGAGGAAGAAGAGAAAGAGGAAGGAGCTGAGAGAGCAACACAGCCACCTCAGCAGGACCCTGAACCGCAGAGTGCAGTGGGTGAGCCTGCAGCCGAACCTGTCCCAGTGCCGCTGCCCACTGCCCCAGCTGGCCAGGTAACTGTCCCCATGGCCCTGCTGCCCTGCCAGCTCTGCTGAGCAGCCTGCCAGAGCCAGAGCCCTGCTCCTGAGGCATCAGGGAGTCCCTGCAGTGGAGAGCAAGGCTGCTTATTGCCCTTTCACATGTATACACAGCTGTACCCTGTCCTCTCAGCCTGCGTGTATATCATTTGATGGGCAAAAAATTACCTTGCTATATAAACCAGGATATATGTGGGTTATATAATATATAAATAAAAGAGATTCAATTTGGGAGTTAAACGCATTATAATGGATGTTCTGCTTGCTGCCTCCTGTGTTTTAACTCAGACTAACTGTTATAAATGAAACAGTTGATAAAATATTTATGCTAAGAGAATTTGGCATTCCCTGTGGATTCAGAGAGCTTTCCACCATTGGCTTTTAGATCGTGCTTTTAATCTCTTTACTGGGAATGACGTTTACCTTCTTCTCTGCTCTGGTTGTCCTCAGGCTATCATCTAGAAGGATACAGGGATATCATAGACCAAACCAAAGAGAGGAAGCTGCCTTTAACCTAGCAGTGATACAGCCTGGCAACAAATAGATTCAGGGTGTAAATAATTCAGCCCAATGCTTTTCCATAAGGAATGCTATTAGAATGTGACCATAATTGCTGCATATTCTAAAAGACTATGTAAAAAATAATACTTTGTGTGCCACCTCAGCTGCCCATAGATACAAGTAGCTTAACAAATTCTACTCTCATGCAATTTTCCTGGTGAAGTTGCTGAGTGATTAAAGGCTGCTCTGATGATATTTGAAGAGGTCAGTGTGAAAACAAGAGAGCAAGTGATGCATTGTTGACTATAGCAAGCTTCCCACATAAAACAAAGGGAAAAAATTGCTGTAGAATCATTCTTGCTTTGGTTTAAAAGCATACGTGAATTTGCACCAGCTGTGTGAAGATGCTCTTGAATCAGGTTCTATTGATTTAACTACAGTTTGTCTTCCAAGGATTTGCACTAATTTCACTAAACTTGTGTAGCATAACTGATATGCAAAACAGAAGTAGGTGTGAGCAGGTCTGCCTACTAACATCAATTCCCTTACTTCTAAGACTAAAATGGAAAAGGTACAGCACAATGCTTTAGCAATTGTAAATTCTATTATGAGTTGGTCAGACATGGAGTCTGACATGGCATGTGGCATTGCGGTGCGTGGGATACGTGTATCTCAGCTTTTGCCTTCTGGTGTGAGAAAGGCACAGCAGAAATGCAGCAGTTATAGCACTCTCAGTGAGCCCTGGGAGCTTGGTGCGAGAGGAGTGGTGCAGCTCAAACAGCTGCTCCTCTTCCCAGCACAGTGCAACTGAGATTGCTTAATTGTAAATGTTTCTCTCCGGTGTCTTTATATCCTCTTTATCTGACTCCTCATATCAGCAGATTTGGTATGAAATGCTTTACTCCACACAAAACCCAGCACACCTGACTGAGAAACCTGTACCTAAACCTGTATCTACTGTAAATTTGTGGCTGGTGGGGATCTTATGCAGGATATCTTATGTTTTCAGAATTGGATTGGGTCTTTCTCTGTGTATGGGATGAAATGCAGTAATTAAGAACCCGTAATTTGTCAGGTAGCTATATCCCTGTTCTGGACAAGCACTGGACAGCGTATCTGAGACATGGGCCCTCCTCTTCCTGTGCCCATTATTGCCACCATGTGCCTCAGCTCACTTCCAGAAGTTTATTCCTGGTGTAGGTATGAATTTCAAATGAGGCTCAAACACGGATTAAGGAGACACTTGCATCTTCCCAGCTAATATAGCCCTTCTATTTTAGCTTTTGGTAACTAACATTCTTTATTCAAATGCTGGTTGCTTTTGCTCCATTCGATTCTTTGAGACCTTATATGAGGGCAAATGTATTCCTTGCAGAGAGGTATAACAAAGAGGGCGTGCAGACAAACCTTGACTACGGCAGGAAGGTAACATAGTGCACTCTGCTTCTTCTTCTTTTCTATCTGTCCTGCTTAAGGATGAGGTTGTGACTCCAAGTGGTTCTCAACAGACTGCAGAGTCTGACAGTCAAGTGCCACCTGCAGCAGAAACCGTCGACCCCTTGTTTTACCCTAGCTGGTATAAAGCTCAGCCACGGCCAGCGAGCAGCCCGAGCTCAGCCCCAGACAGTGGGCTGGGGAAAGTTTCTTCAGAAACAAGTGCAAAGAAGGCAGAAGCCCCTGAAGTGGCAGCAGTGGAGGAGAGCACACAAGGGAGTGGTAAGGAAAGTAATGCCACTGCAGCGACGTCCAAGGTCAGTGCCACTGAGGTCAGCCCAGAGGGTTGTGACGTGCAGCAAGGCGGGAGTGGCAGCTGCTAAGGAAAACCTGACCTAATTTTCCTCTGCATGTTAAGAATAAGAATAACTGGAGAAATATGGAAACAGCTCGAATGGTCATTTTGGCCAATCCCCTGGATTTACAGATGATTGGAAGATATGACAGGCTGTTTGTCAGCTGCAGAGCAGCATGCCAGCAATTGTTTGTGCTTAGCTGCCAATGCACCTAATTGGAATGGCTCACGTACACGCTGCCAGAAGGGCTGTGATACCTCTGCCCATAGATGCTTGCATGTGTTAGTAGCTGACAAATCCTGTGCACGAGGTTATTCTTGTCACCTGTTGGAAGCCTGTGTACATCCTATGGACACCAGTGACTAAGCAGCTCTGGCTTGGCTTTGCCTTTTGCAGCTTGGCGGCTGCAGGTGGGGCGTACTGCTTTTCCCTGCAAACACGAAGCCATGTAAATACTTCGTGCCTTCTTGTGTGCTCGACTGGCTCTCAGTAAGCTGTGTGATTTACTAGGTTCAGATCTGTTGCAGGGGGGTTTCCTCCATGGATTCTTGAGAGCATGACAATACATTCTGGACTGCTAGCAGCATGATGAGATAACAGAGATTAATGTGTTGGGCTATGAAGGCTTGTTTCCCTTAAAAGAACAATGTTGGAATAACCTGAATTTGAATATTATTTCTTCTGCATACATATGTAGACTTCTAATGAGTCAAAGACTCAAGAACCAGAGCTGAGGGAGCTGCCTGGGGAGCATTTGCACATCGCACCTGCTCCTGCTCTAGTGGGATGGCCAGCCCATAAGCAGCACACTAAATATACCCAGTTCCCCTCATGGCCAGGTACAGGGTGTGAAAACAGGCAAGTGGGAGAGATGCCAGTGCCTGTGGCTGTGTGGATTTGTGGGTTCTGTCCACTGATATTTTCTAGGATTGTGAGTGACACTGACATTTGGTGAGGTGAAGGATGCTGAGAAGAATAGCGCATGGTTCTGGGAACAGTGGGAGAACTGGGGAGGGGATTGTCCCTGGGCTGGAGGCATGGGAAGAAATGGGATAGCAGAGGGAGCAGAAGGGTGCAGAGTATGCTGAGGAACAGAAAGACTGGAGTGAGCAAGCTAAGCAGGTAGTGGGGTGATGCCATGGACAAAGTCATGGATCTGAGCCGGGTTGTGCATCACAAGCAAAATGGCCACTGTCCCATGTCAGTGGTCATTTTCCAGTGAACTTTCACTTTGCTTCCTTCCTGCATGTGACTTTTACACAACCAACTCTCAAGTGACAGTTTTATTTACTTCTTTTCTGCCCTGGTTGATGTTCTCTACTCCACTGTTTTTACCGCCTTACTCCAATTAAAGAGTGTTAAGGAAAAGTGCCTAGTGGTAAAGACAAGTTCGTGTTATGACATCATTGGTGAAGCATTCTTCTTATTTTCTCACAGGAGTTAGCATTCTGCATATCATTTTTGGCATTTCTTATCATACTACATCATCTTTGGAGTCTGATTCAATACATTTGTTCTTTCATGGGTAGGAAATATTTCATTTTACTGTTAACTAACAGTTCAAATAGTGTCTCTGGTGATGTTCCTCTACAGTCTTAAAGGAAGTTTTCCCTTTTTTCCCTCATCCAAAAACATCATGCTACTTCATAATTCAAACTGCCTAAAACATTTCTTCCTCTCACCTTCCAAATGCCACCCTTCACCTTACTCCTGCATGGTTGAACATTGCATCTCCCTGTTCAAAATAGAAAGAAAATGTATGTCCTCAGGTCTGTGGGCTTATATTTCAGTTGCTGTTCAGCTGACCAGCAGAACAGAGACCCTGAAGTTTGACAGGAGATGTGCAGAGCCAAGCTTGTTAAATCTAACAAATGGGGGAGTAAAACATCAGGAAAGAAAGTCAGCTGAATAACTCTGCTGCCAGGACTCACACCATGAGCAATCTGTCCCCTCCAGGGAGCAGAGCCCAGGCTGTCCCTTGGAGCACAGCTGTGGGGACCTCATGCCGCAGCCCACACAACATACCTTGCAGTGGAGGACTCCTTGTCAGGTCTGTTTTTCTACCAAAAGGCATCCGAAGCCACCTATCCCATGTTCCCAGGCACACAAGAGGCCTCACTGGAGGGAAGGGAAAACTTGGGCCTGCACTGATGCATGTTGACTGCACTGCATAGCAGCAGGCAACAGCACTGCTCGATCTCACCAGACACACTAGATGGGACTGCTCCCCTGCCGCACAGACACCTATGGATGTATGTATGTATGTGCTTTTACATATCTGTGTTTTAATAATTGATGTCCTGGACAGGGGCTTTTCATAGCAATCAGAGTGATCAAGAACTGGAATTTGTACACCCAGGTTTTCAGCCAACATGTCAAAAATAGAGAAGCTGATTCCAAAAACATGGGCTCTAGGGCATACTGTGAATACTCTGACTCCTCTTCCTTTTTTTGCCCCTAAGTAGATCTAGTCTAAGGAGACCAGTATATACTGAGGCACAGCAAAATGTGATTAGTACACGTTTTTCAGTAGGAAAAGGCTTTTTCCCTTAGATTGCAGTAACTAGAACTACAAGGACTAGGAACTTCACCTCACGATGAAGTTGTCCTGAATACAGGAAATGTAAATTGAACCTAAACTATTCCATACTTCTGAAGTGATTCCTCTCTTGTAGACAGTGTCCATGGTTTAGTTTTTCCAGCTCCAAATTCACAATCTCCTTAGGTAAGTTGTGTATTTATATTCAATTTCTGAAGTGATATGGCTGATCTGCAGAGAATTCTGAGTTACCACTCATGCATTTAATCTTATTTACTGAAGATGAAAGACATCTAACAGACAACAACAGTATTTACCTTTGAACGTTCGCGCTAATAACAGAAATATGCAGTTTTGGTCTATTATTCAATACAAAAATGATTGTTTTTCCACGCACTTTTTCTGTAGTGCACTCTAAGCACTGTACAATATAACAATATGATATGGTGCATCTGTGAAAAATGTTAGATTTCTATTCAGATTTTACACACAAAGATTCCAACGCTGTGACTGAAGTCCATCTCTCCTAAAAAAAAAAAAAAAAAAAAAAGAAAAGAAAAGGAGGAGAAAAATAATCAATCATCTTCACTTTATCTGTATAAGTTATGCAAAATATGCTCTGCCTGGTGGTAATTTGAATTTGAAAAGCATCGGACACTGTGAATCTCAATTAAATTTACGGAGCACTGTTTAATTTTCATTTATTTATTTTTTGTTTTGAAAATTTGTTATAATATTACAAGAGGACTCAGACCTTGTTTGTACTCCTGGGGAATCAGGCGTGAAAACAGCATTATGCTCTTTTTCCTCCTCTCTTTTAATTCAAAATACCTTTTGAAATTTAAAGAGACCAATGCAGAATGCTCTCATTTCTACCATTTGAGACCTCTTTCTGTGTGGTCTCTGGTGACAGCTTTATGATTTATTTAATCATGAAATAGAAATGAGGTGAGGGAGAGGGACATTTTGGTCTCAGACTCTATTTGCATCAAAATGATTTGCTTCCCTATGTGCAGTGAGGTGGCTCTTCAGACAGGTTATGTGTCTTTATCTGTCGTGTGGAGCATCAGGTCCCTGCCCTTTTCCTTTTCATGTGATAAGCCCCTGAAAGCCAAATAACAAAACTACTGGAAATAAAAATGCTAATAACGATTTATGATAATAATAAAAATAGTAATATAAATCTGCAGGACTATCGCAAAAGTAGCATATATTTTATTTCTGGGCTATTTCAACACAATGCCCTGATAGGGTTTTCCTTGCTTTTCAGCAGCAGGAAGCCAAATCCCCACAAATTTCTTTATTTAAGGGATACTTAGCTATGAGAGATGACATTGCTGATGGCTCCCCCAGAGCACAGGAGGGTGCAGGACAGAGCAGCAGAGGGTGCAACCTACGACCAGACAGTTTACTGGGTCTGAGGAGGGCAGCATGAGGTGATTCAGGGTGAAGGAAATAGGAACCTCAGCCCTACAGAGACACTTCCCTCTTCAGGCAGTGAAACGTTAGGGGAATAGTCACCGTGGGCTGCTCCTGCAGCTAATAGGGAAAGAGAGGCACTGCCAGTGAGAGACATCTTGCTAACAACAGCACTGTGCGCTTGGCATCCTCTTCACATCCATCAGCTGAGACGGAGGTGACACTGCTCCTAACCCAGGTGCCTCTGCTCAGCGTCTGACGTTAGGGGGATGTTTTGAAGTAAATCTGAGCCTCTGCAGTGGCAGACAGGAGTGAAAGATTGGAAGACAAGGTGGGAACAGATCCACATGCTACTTTGCCTCTGTGGGGAGTCATGTATTAGGGAGGATGACACAGGCATTAACAAGCAGCCGGCTCAGTGCACAGTAGACGCAGGTCTTAGAATCCAAAACAAAAGGAAGAAAGCTTAGAGACAATGTGTGTGACAGATTACAGAGGGAGATGAAGCTAGCCTTTACCGAGTCTTAAATCATCTTGTCTTCATTCACAGAAGACAGGCTAAGTGGGATAGGGAGAAAAGTGCACATTTTGTGCATTAGACTTAAGAAACTCCTTCATTTGATGTGTTGAGTGTCTTTGTGTTCATTATACCTGGAGGGTGCTACCAGTGGCATGCAGGTGTGTCTGTTTTATAAACGCTTGTGGCACCCAGCTACTGGACTGGTACACCTGGAGGGGATAGGGGCCAGTCTCTCATAAATCTGACTTCCAGAAATGCAATGAGTCATCCTAAGCAGTGCTTTTGGTTTCTAGGAGCGCTAAGTATCTGTCTCTTCTACAAATGCAAATGCTCAATACAGTGATGTAAGCCCATCTTGCTGCCCAGCTTTAGGCGACCAAACTTGAAAAGCTGGCCCCAAGTTCTGCCCTCTACTTCACTTGTGCATAACTCTGATAGCTGGAGAAAGCAATGCACAGAGGAGCTCTTTCCAGGAATGTGTAATCCTAATATCGTCTTCACAATCAGAACTCCTCTGCCCCTCAGTTTGTAACAGAGGAATCCCAAAATCAGCAACCTTCTTGTGCTGACACTGAAAGAAGGCAGATCACCAAATAAATTCTGTCTGCCCAAATTATTTAAATCTGGTTAAAATACAGACGGTAATAGATGGAAAAATAAGGGAAAGTTTGCTCTTTTTTCCCTAATCATTTTCTTTTGTAGGCCACATCTCTCAAGCAGTGACATCATATAAATTTGAGAGAGTTTATGAAAGCCCCATATTCACCCAGTTCTGTGATTACCTGGTTTATTTCACCTCAGAGAAAGTACTGGACCCCATATTCTGTTGCTCAAAATCCCCACCAAAAGAAGTGTCCATCAGTGGCACCAGAGGACTCAGGCACACGCATCCAGTTTGAAAGGAAATGCAAGTTAATCATCCACAAACAATATTATAATCTAATTTCCCTTTGCTGCCAGTACAGTACAGTGCTTTAATTCCACAAGGATATAAAATATAATCAGGACTGAGCTGTTTGGGAGGAGAAATACTAATAGAGTGGCCTATGTTAATCTTGTTTTATTAGTTTTAAAATTTTCTATTACTTGCTTGCAACCTTCTGCCATCTGCAAAAATTACCATAGGGACGGTTCTCTCTGTATTCATGTATTGTAGCTCTCCTTGCCCTGCTGCTGAACACTTCAATTTAAACAGGTGATCCTTCATACATTTTCCCAGAGACAGCTTCAAATCACATGTCAGAGGGTCAGTATTTAGCTAAGTTTTAGCCAATTGGTTGTCTTGTCAAAATGAAGACAATACAGACAAAATAAGATCATTTAAAATCCAAATACACACTGTGTTCATTGCTCATGTGCCACTGTTTCTCTATCACTCTAAGGAAGTACAGCTCCACATTGTAGTTCAGTGCTGCTCTGGGATGACTGCACAGGATGCCACTGATACACAAATAAATGTTTCATTTCTACATAGTCAGTCTTGCTTATCTGCTCAGGTAAGCAAGCTGAGACACCTCTAAAGCCAACAGTTCCCAGAGAGGGGATGGCTTGCTTGAGAGGCTGGATTTTGAGGGATCGATACTTTTCTATCACAGACATCCCATAGTGTATCACAGAGCAGGACAAGGAGTGGGTGTCAGCAGCAGAGACTGCTCCAAGGATAATATGCACCCTTGAACGATTGTACCTAGTGTTATTGAAAGGTCTGGAGATACAGGGAGCAAAATTTGACTTGATATTTACCACCTAGCTCTGGATATGCTTGGAGTGTATTTTTCCTTAAGAAAACAAAAACAAAAACAAAAACAAACAAAAAAAAACCTGAATGGTTTTCTACCATTCCTGTACACTTAAAATATCTGTCAGATTTGACTGAATGGAAAATGGGTCATCTATCCTCAGTGAAGCTGAGTCTTTTGCAGAAGACCCATGAACCAGTTAGCCTACAAGCCCCAGCTGAATTCTGTTTGAAGCTTCATGCTAAGCGCATCTTAAATTTCACTCTGAGAAAGAAGTTTTCAGCCTGTGCTGAAATACAGGGCAGACCCTAAATGTTACCCCTGGTAACACTCAAAAAAAATTCTACCTCAGCTCCGTAACTTGAAGTACTGAGATGGGACTCAGGTATAACCCTCAGGTCTGAGGCCACTCAGTCTGCTGTTTAGTTGATGGTAAATTCTGCCTGTAAATTTCCATTTTGCATCTTGATTTTGTGCTCGAGGTAAGATTTTTTTTCCTTTGTTTAGTGAACACACACAGAGAAAATCAGGAAAGTCTTGATTGCTCCTCTTTTAACACCTCTTTCCCTCACTTCTGAGAATTATCTGAGTGATTCAGAGGCAGCAGTGATGAGTCGTGAGGGCAATGCATTAAGGCCAGCTTTCAGACAACAGTTTCTCATAATTAATATGAGTGGCAAATATTTCACCTGAAGTTTTACCTTGAAGAGTCTGGCCTGCAATTTGTCTGGTGAGTCATAGGTATCATCTGATTTATGTATATTTCACTTTTCACTCCATTACTAGCAATAGGATTCAACAATGACACCATGGACAAAGTTATTTCTCCTGTTGAAATTAACACAAAGCCAGGCTCACCTAGATCTTGTCTTTCACCAACTAGCTCATTTAAATAGTGAATTCTGCCTCCATTAAGCCTCTTCCCCAGAGCACTGCTCACTCTGTTCATTGTTAAGATGTTTTGAAAAGAAAATAGAATGTGAACAAAAGGTATTTCTTAATCATGGATGAGCTGTTGCTGTTTTACATTGTATTATGGAAGATTTATGTCACAACAACACAAGCCATCTGTTTGCACAGGGTTTGGTTAGTTGTCATCGCGTTACCCTGAGACACTTCAGACTTTCACTGCAGCTGTGAACAGAGCCACTTAAAGCAATGCCTGTTGTCTCTGAACCCTTGGAGATGGACCAGTATTTAAATAGCAACCTATCCAACCAGCCGCATTGGAAGTCCCACTAGCAGTAATTAGTAATTAATTAGGGCTGGGCCCTTGTGTTTGAATATTGTGCCCTGTCACTTCCAGGCTTTTCTGGCTGTGGGACAGGGAGGGACTGGAGCATTTGACATGGAGATGCAGGTTGGATGGCTTTGTGTGCATCCAGAAAGAGACAGAAAAAAGGAGAGGGTCATATCACACACAGCACTGACTCAGTCTTAGATCCCTTTTCAGGCCGTTTATACTTCTGGCATCTTTACAATCATCTTCAGGTCATTAGGTAAGAGGCCAGTGACTAATTCAGTCAACCTGCTATCCCAGATTTTCATCCAATGGAGATAGATCAGTGCCATGATATCCAAACCATGCCTCAGATGTCCCACATAGATGTAGCACCCACTTCTCTTTTCACTGAACTGAGGATGAGGATCTCACAGTCCTGGAGAATAAGTGATCTGAATTTCTTACTGTTCTATTTCATTTAGAGAGCACCCTATAAAATCTGCTTGAACCTATCTCAACCACCAAAGGTGGTGACTGATACATAGCCTATCTCTTCAAGCACTCCTGACTCAGCACTTCTGCACACAGGAGTGACTATTTTTCATGATGACACACTTGCTGTTTGACTTGCTCTATTACAAAATGCCTTATTGAGGAAAGGTGGCTGTTGTTTCCTCGGTCAGTAATGGGAACATTTTCAATGTCTGGCACCAGATTTACTTTTTCAAATGCATTCATTTTTACCTTTGCGTGCAATTCTTCAACTTCATTTGATAAAATTAATAGACTTATTTATGTTTTTAATGGCAATGGTGCTCAGATGCAGGTCTGTTTGAAGATTGGCTCTGGTGACAGCTGTCTGTGGTATGTACTGTATACCAGTAATAACCGGGTCAATAACTGAGATAGAATCTGTTGTGCCATAGACTTTCTGTATCTGTTACACAATGGCACTGGATAGCGGCAACCACTTGCTTCAGCTGATGTTCCAACTTTTCTTCCTCCATATCCATCAGTGTAATTTTTACTCTCAGAGAATGTGTCCTGTGTCCACAGCTCACATATACCACCACAACACGCTTACAACAACCCAACCAAGTCCATCATTATGCAAGCATAAGCAGTGCTTAAATCTCTGGAGCCTGGTATGTGTCCACACCTCACTGCTATTCTGGCTCTGTTATCTGATCCAGTGAATGGAGCTCTGGAGTGACTCACTGTCTGAACTGGCACTGCGTCTCATCCATTGGCTTTACAAAAATACCATATGCAGAGCAAGAAAAAGTTTTAATTTACAACACTGCATGTTACAAAGGAAAGACAATATAGCAGAGACAAACAGGACGTTAAACCATTGCTAGATTTGCTCCTTCTCTCTGAAAGTTAAGAGAGAAGTTTCTCTAACATGTAGTAGGTAGGTTACTGTTATAGAGTAGCTCTTGGAAGGTCTTTACTTCACATTTAATTTGTTGGTCTGAAGTCATATCTACTTATCTGATGAAGAAGTAGGAGGAAGAGAGGAAAGGTGGTAGCCAGGAGCAGCTTTCTGGCACGGATGACCGCTTGTTTCCACAGCCTCTCAAGATGGTTCTTCCTTTGCTAAACTTGTCCAGTAGGACTGGAAATGCAGCACAAATGATAGATGGTTCACTGATTAGGAGGTCCTCAAGGACTTCACCATCAGAGGAGCAAAGAATGATGCGTGGATAAATCTGGAAAATACACTTCTGATCATGCAGCCTTAACATTGACGTTTGTGAGACTCCTCCCCTCTTGAGTTTCCTTCATTTTCCAGATACTGCTGCAGCAATGGGTGAAATATAAAGTGTGTCTTATTTCTATTTTTTTTTTCTTCTTCTTAAGTCGTGAAAAAGATTTCTTTCATAGAGAGCAAATTTGCCTGTCCCAAGTGCCAGCTAGAAGATAAGCAGCCTCTTACTCATTCCCTAAAACTGCTTCCAGCACTGATTCAAGGGTCTGGAACTTGGTGTCCTATGGGAAATGTGAATATCCTACACAAAAATAAGCTAATTAGTCTGTTTCCCTCTGAACCACATTTGGCCTCTTTAAGGTCACTATGCAAGTGACAGACAGTAGCCACATAATGTTAATTGCAGTATAATGAAAATCTATTTGCCTTACTTTACTTTCACCCAATAGGCTTTTAAAATTCATTGCCAACCACTATTAAGAAAGTGACATAGCTAGTACTGTGATTGATGGAGTTTGTCTGCGCTTATTATTTGGTCTGCCACCATGTGTGGTTTTGTGACAGGTAATCGTAGCAATTATTTCGCAGAATATTCCATTGGTTCCCACTAATAAAAAGAAAAGATCTGTACAAAAGAGGCCACTTCTTAGCTTGAAAGAGAATTGTTGTGATATTTGTGACAGCTGCCAGGTGTTTTGCTGAAAGAGCTAGACTGCATAAGAATATGAAAACAAAATGCTTGAACTAAAGTTTAAACTATTTAAAAATAACCTGTTGTGCTCCCTTTGTTTCCGCTGCCTGGAAGTGTTGAGTGCCAGAAGTGTAACACTTGACATTTGAGGCAGACAAACATAGCCTACAGATTCTGTGATGGCTTTGTGACCAGCTAGAATTTTTTAATCATTCCTGTTCTTGTCAACACTGGAGATTGCTTCTAAACAAGCTAGCAAAAATAAGGGAATTAACTTTAATTTCTCGCTCCTTTTCAGAGGTTAGAGACTCCACAGAAGCAAAAAAATCTTGTATTTTCACTGTTTCTCTCTCCAGGATTCTTATTTTCTAACAAATTCACACTCTTGCTATCATGCTGGGTCAAAATTAGGCATTGCATAGCTCACATGCCTTTAAGGGTGCAGGTCCATTTTTTTTCTGGAAGCAAAGGTAGTTTAGGAGTTTCTTGCCAAGTGGCCCTGCTTCTTATTCCTGCCTAGATGCCACCACTTGCATGGCAGCTGTGCTGATGCAGCTGTTTTTTGGGCTGTGTTGGAATCTAGTCAAATGGTCCAGGTTAAAAATATCACTCTTCACCTCAAAAACAACAAAAAAATTGATGTCATTCCAGTGACATTCCCATTCTTAGCACAGCCCTGCAAACAGCTGCAGTGGTGCAAACGGACAGTGAGCCATGGAGGGAAGGCAGGAAGAGGTGGATGGGGAGCCAAGGGGCACGGCCTTCTTTAGATAGTGCTGCTGCTCCTGCAAATATTCATATAGCTGCCCAAGAAGACTATTTGTAACCAACTAGTGTATCCACCTACATAGCTATAAGAAGAAATCAGAAGTATCATAGTCGCAAAGCCTTTGATAAGTACAAAATGAAAGACCATATTTGTTCAAAAATACAAGAAGGTAATTTTTGCTTTGCAGAATTGATTTTGCTATTCTCTGACCAGCATTAAGCCAGCAATTTTTTTTATTATTATTTTCTGACTAATTACACAAAATTCTGATAATTTAGCCATGCTTGAGCTAGAAGAAATGCATTTGTGGGTGATCTACAGCCCTGGAGGAGGAAACAGCTATTTCAGCCTTGATTTCTCTCACATCTCCTTGCAAGATGGTATGACACAGCCTCCAACAAGTCCATTATAAAACTGGCTTCTACACATCATAGTTTACCAGAAGTCATCAAAAATAAGTTAAAAAAATTGTTAAAACAGAAATCAAACTGAAAAAGGCTGTGAATACCCTTTGCCTTTCCTCCCCACTTCTTAAATATGTTATTCGTCTTTTAGAAATTAATGGTGCCATCAAATTTCGCAGTTCCTCTCTTAAGAGTTTTCCGATATCCTGAGTTAATTATTACAACTTTCCTTTGTAATCATTTAAAAGCCAGATCTCATCTAACCTGGTCACCAAGAGCATCTCTAGAGTCAGGAGGGCATCTCACCCTCTGAAGGCACTTATTTGAGGATGGGGCAAATTACTCTCCAATGGTGCCTTTGTCTCATCACTGCCATTGAGGGAAGGAATGCGGTTTGCCTGACCGAGTATCTCACTGTTGGATATCTAGAGTTTGCTAACATGGATCCTAAAGGCTATGGAGATCAGTAGTGGCGAAGCAGAAATAGAATGTGGACTTCATTGCGGTTTGAATTTCTGGGAGGCCTGGCCTGCTTTTCCCCAGCACAAATAGGATAACTGGTACAAGATAAGCAAGACAAATAAAAAGGTTGTGCAGAGCCAGCCCACCCACCTTTCTTTCCTCCATGCCCTTTGCTGGAACCTTCCACAGATTTAGCTCATGCTTGTGCTTAAGGAAGCAAACACTGAAAGGTGCTGAACACCAGCAAGTTAAATACGACTCATCTATCAAACTCTGAGATCCTCATGCTGTTTGTTCAGGCACATCCCGGCCTGCCAGGTGCTGAGGGGTGCTAAACGGATTTTCAGTGGGAGTTGTGGTTGCTCAGCACCTCCACAGAGCTGGCACATAAACTCCCTCCTGGACTTCGCTGATGGGAAAAGCAGACCCAGCCATCAGTCATGCAGGGTGTGCTTCCCTCTGCTCCATGAGCTGGCCTGGTGAAAATTCCTGGTGCTCATTAAAAGCATCATCTGATGTCACTCGACACCATGGGGGAAAATATAAATCGAGGAGTAAATATTCAGCACTCTCTCAGCATTTGCCTAATGTGATTCACGTGATCTGAGGGAAAGACTTCAGTTATTCCTTTTTACTGTTAGAGTCCCAAATCAAGGGCTGGGACTTGTTATCCTAGGTAGTGTGAAAAACAAGTGCTACCCATGAGATCTTCACAACTCAGATCAAGCTCAGGTAGCAGCTTTGGAGCAGTTACCTTACAGAACTGGATGCACACTGTGCCTGAAACCCCAGGAAAGTGAGCGGGGAGGGCTGGGCTCTGTGTGACTCAACACACAAACAACACCAAAGTGTCATCGGTGTGAAAACACAAACCTAAAAGCCAGGGAATGGCCTCGCTGCCAGCTTTGTGCTGGCCTCACACTTGACCAAGCCCGCTGTTGGGTTGTTGCTCTTGGACAGGCAGATGGAGACGTTGCAGGCTGGCAGCCTGCTGAGCCCACTGAGCTGCAGGGAGAAGGCGTTCCCTGCCCTGCCAGACCCAATGGGAACATGCTGGGCTCCAGTGGTGTTGTGCTGACACAGGGAGATGTCATCTCTGCTGAATATGAAGGAGTTAACACATGATGAAACATGGCCTTGTCAGTGGCGTAGACAAAGGCTGTTTTGTTTGAAATGCAGCACCTGAAATGCTGGTTAGTGAGGTCACCTTTGCCATCCAAGGTGTTATCTCTTCTAATGTGCTAGGTGCCACGAAACAGCCTACCTAACATGAAGGCCATAGATCGTTCTTTGCTTCAATGTCGAGCTTAGTCTGGTGGGTATTTCTGGATAATGGCTTGATGGAATAGCAAGTGGAGGTGATAAGGAAAACCCACCTTGCACATGAAGACAAATGCCAAGATACCAGGGTGGTTCGAAGTATTAAAAAAAAAAAGTATAAAAATGCAGAAGATGACTTTTTAAACCTCTGCCAGCCCTACTCCTTTGTGAGGTGAGGGTAGTGAGGGGTTTGCCCCGTGCCTGCTCACATACGTTGCTGAGACTCAGTATGCACAACTGCACAAGCAGTTTCAAAACCACTTTTAGCCAGTCCAGGCACTCCAGTTGTCCTTCCAAAAATAAAAGGCAAAATTTTCAATACCACAGAGGACTAATAAACCTCCCACGTTCCTGCATCTGCTGAGATGGAGGGAGCACAGAATCCCTTACGCCTCTGAAAGTCTCGCCATGTATTCACTGCTGATATCTGACTCCATAATCTGAGTTGGAACGCTTCAGATGAAAGGTTTGCACTCAGCACTTCCCAGTCTGAGAGTCACATCACTGTGGTCAGCGCTCAGTCAGCTCTGGCCTTTCCAGCTGAGCATTGGCCCCACAGGCCCCACTCTGTGCAGTGCTTTGGCACAAGCCTGGGAAAACCCTTCTCAGGGCACCGTTGAACTCAATTCTGAGCCCTGTGTGTTGCCGTGTGTAGCAGAGGTAACTTGTTTTGCAGACACAAATGTAAACCAAAGATAAGTGTTTTAAATATTAAAGCAAATTCTTAGATAGTATTTCACTGGAACAAATTAGGCAATGCCTGAGGATTTAGGTCTAAAAAGGGAACTTGGAAATCTAATGAGATACAAACAAAGAAAAAGGGAGCTGCGTGTTCATCCCTCCATTCTGCTTTGTCTATTGGTGTCACAGCACTCAAGCAGGGAGTAACTGAATGAAGCCCAGCAGCCCACGAGCATGTAACACACCATCCCCTCACAGATTCCTGTGACACACTTTAACACCACGTACTTACAAAAATGCTAAGCCAAACCATCATCCTATGCTTCAGTTCCTCGTAAGCATCCCCGCTTCTCTGTTTCTTCCTGGACATGTATGTTAGCATTGCTGCTTTGGTAACTATTCCATTTTAGGATGATATTACAGAAGATAATGTGTTAAAGGATGCAAATCTGCCATTCCCCCTCCCCTGAGTGATATCTAGCAGTTTTCGGAGATCAGGCTGAACTTCCCAGAGCAATGAGAAGCCCTGCACAGAGATTTGGGCAGTATTGGCCCAAAGCCCATAGAACCATTTGAATTTTAATAATGTACAATAATGTGCATCTACGTAAAGAGAGAGAAAAAATCCTGTGTATTTTGTGTTAAATCATGGTTTTGGTGAAAACAGAGGGCATCCCTTAGCTACCCAATCATCCATTTTTGTGTCTTTTACCTTTCATAGGATTTCTGGTTGCTCTCACAAAGCCAGTGTTCATTCTCTGCCAAAGGAATCTAAACATGTTGACAGCAGTAGAAATGTTTCTATATATTATAGTGGCCGGTTAAAGATCCACCTAGCTTTAAAACATAATGATCCTGCGGTCAGCAGGCATAGCATATCATGTCCAGATTCCTTTTTTTTGTTTGCACAAGTGTAGGCTACTTGGGCAAATGACAAGCAGGATTTGTTCTGAGATGGTACGATGGGTTGTAGAATCAGAAGCTTGCATTTTCTATTCCCGGTCTGAGTGAAATTCAAGCGAATTAAATATTAAAAGAATCTAAAGACAAACAAAAACTGAAGCAAACTGTAGGCAGACTTCTGAACACTGATAGTGCCGAGTGGCAGTGCCCTGCAGTGGTTTCTGGCTTAGCTCCAGGGGTCACTGGGACATTGATGGTTGTCACCTTTGTGCAGCGATGTCCTAGAGGTCCAAATCGGGATGCAGCCCCTTGCATGGGTTCTGCCCATGCAGTGCGGTCCTTCTCTGCCACTGCCCACTGCACGAAACCCTTCAGCTTCTCAGCCTGCCCTCCCCACATTTCCATGCTCCTCGCCTTTCTCCCCTATCCCACTCCACTCTGTCTTCCTGCGTGGTGTGAAACCAAGTGGGTTTTAACGCAATTCCTCTCACTCACCTGCCAACCTCTCCTTCCTTTGCAGGCTGCTTTTGAGTCGTCCCCTGCGGGGCGAGTGGAGGCCACTGCTGGGAGCAGCGAGCAGGGCACCGAGCCGACCCGACACATCTTCTCTTTCTCGTGGCTGAACTCCCTGACCGAATGAGGACCTGGACGGGCCACCTGGGGCCAGCACAGGAGCGGGCCCAGGAGGGGACACCTGAGCAAGTCAGGCTCACAGGAGCCCACTGACCTCTGTCCATGTCATACCCAGCCCTGGAGACAATGGCGCCCTGGAAGGGATGGGAGCGTGAGAACAAATGGCTGTACTTCCATGTAGTCAAGAGTGTTTTCCAATAATTTCTTATTTCCAAGGGGAAAATGGCATCGCTACAGATGCAGGATGAGTGCTGTTCATGTTTTGTCATTTGTCCACTTTTTGGTGTGTCCCTGTGTGAGTGTAGCTGCTCCTCGATGCCGTTGGAGGACACGCTGATGCCGTGCTCACCAGTAGCACCCTGTGTCCAGCCCAGTGACACTGGAGACATCCCTGCAGCACTCCCGAAGGAGGGGTGATGTTTGTCACTTTCCAGCTGTCACCCACAGTCCCCATGGCATCCCATACTGGCGGAGGGCAAGGAAACCACACTTTCTTCTTTCTCCCTTTGCATCTACTTTCCCGAAGGGCCGTGCTCACCTGGGCAGGGGGGGCACGGGGGGAGGGGTGAGGGCAGACAAACCCCATCAGCATGGGGCAGATGTGGTTACAGCAGAAGTTGAACCGTTTAGGTGATTCTTCTGACAAATTTCTGTCTTAAAGGGAATGCTTCAAACGCACTGAAGGTGACAGAGTGCTTGGGGGAGAGACGGGGTGCCGAAGCCGAGCCCCGAGCTGGGGCCGTGCATGGAGCTGCTTGTGAGCTGTGGGCACGGGGCTGTGCGGGAGCAGCCTCACCGTGGGGCTCAGCCCCGATCTGTGCTTACCACCCCCAGAAAACGCTGCTGCGGGGGGGACTTCGGGGGAGTGAGGGCTGCGCAGAGCTTTGGGGTCGGCAGAGAGCAGAGAGCTGCCCCACTCCCATCGCCGCGTCCCTCCAGGAAGGGGATCTGCTTTGGGGTAGGGGTCCCGGTCGCGTCTCTGCCACCCGTGGGGGGGGGGGGGGGGGGGGAGGGAGCGGCCCCGGCAGTCCGCAGCGGAGAGCAGCGCTGTGCTACCCCCGGTAGGGGCGGGCGGCCCCACGGTGCCAGGCAAGAAAGCGTGTCCAGCCATCGTTCCTTTGCAGCTTTTATTAAAAATATAAATATTAAACATTCTCTTACACAACAAAATCGACCGAGCGCTGAAAAGATGTTTTATTGTGAAAATGTCGTACAGGGTAAAAGTGGACTCGAAGTAGCGGACAGAGGTTCCCCCCCCCCCGCCTCCCTCCCCGGCACGGAGCGACCCGTGCTCCCCGCCGCCCACGGCCGTCCCTGCGGAGCCCTCTCGCTATGGGAAATGGAGAAATAAATAAGGGTCGGGGAGGGGGGGCCCGGCGGCACCGCGCGTCCGCGCATGCTGAGGGGGGGCGGCGGCTCGGAGCGCGCCCTTCGGGGTTCGAAGCTCTATAAAAATAAAGAGATGACATCGGAGCAGCACTATGGTACGTCGGGCGGTGTGATGGCTCTGGTGCTGACCGCGGGGTCCCATTGGCACGGCGCGGGGGGGCCGCCTCACTTCCCGATGATTTCCATCAGTTTCCTGTTGCTGTGGGCTTGCTGCGCCAGCTGCTCGGCGCGGGCCATCTCCAGCACCTCCCGCAGCAGGTGGAAAGTCAGGTCCAGGGAGATGGGCGGCTCCTCGGAGCGCTTCTCCCTCTCCACCGCCTCCCCGGCTCCTTCGCCCCCCTCGGGACTCCCCGACTGCTGCAGCTGCGCCGCGGCCGCCCGCGACAACTCTGCGGAGGCTTCGGGCTGGAGGTGACCGCCGGAGGAGGCGGAGAAAGGGCCGGCGGGGCGCTTGGTGAGGTGGCCCAGGCGTAGGAAGTACTCCTCTCCCATGCGGAGCAGGACGGGCAGAGTTTGCTGCTGCTGCTGCTGCTGCTGCCGCTGCCGCGGGAAGAAATCGGGCTGCTGCAGAGCCCCGCGGGCGGCTCCCGGGCTCTTGCTGAGCGCTCGGCACTCGTGGCAGGGCAGCAGGGCGAGCAGCAGGATCCCGGCGCACACCAGCGGTTGGAGCTTCATGGTCGGGGCCGGACCTGCAGCGGGGCGAACGGGTTGGGGACACGCGCGGGTCACACAGCAGGGGTCGGGCGGGGGGCGGCAGCGCGGCCGCTGTCCCGGTGCTGAAACGCGGCCCCGGCGGCCCCCGAGCCCCTCCGAGCCCGCCCGCGTCCGCCCCGCCGCCGCCCGGCCCGCCCGGCCCCCGCCGTCGGGGCGAGAGCGGCCCCGCTCCTACCTGGGGCGGCGGCGGCAGCAGGCGGCGGGGCTCGGCGGTGCCCGGCTGTGCCCGGCTGTGCCCGGCGGTGCCCGGCGTCCTTCGTCTGGCTCTGCCTCGGAGCTTCCTTCCGACGAACTTGTGATCAGATTTGGTCCTAATCAGAGCCGGGGCGCGGGATTTTTATAGCTTAGACCCTCTCCTGGAATCACGCAGAACTTGCCTAATAAGCTGACGCTCTCCTGACAGCCCGATTGCGTGCCCCGATCCACTGCTGAATAAATCATGGGGGCCCGTCGGAGCGGCGATGGGCCGAGTTTCGCTATCGCAACCCCAAATCTCACGTCCAATTATATCAACAGATATTTATCGCCTCTGCGGTGACGTCAGCGGGGCCGGGGGCCGGGGAGCCGCGGGCCCCCCCTCCTCCCCATTGACAAAAACACTTGAATGAGATCTCCTAGCGGGAGCGTACGCGGAGAGGTCACTCAGGGAAACTTTCCGCTCTCGGGATGGCCCCCTCCGCCCGGCCCTTCCCTCCCGCCGCTGCTGGTCCCGGACCCTCCTCCCTCCCCACCCCCACGTCGGGGCGCGATGTCACGCAGAGGGACGGGCGCGGGACTCAGGAGGCTGCGCGGGGCGATGGGCGCGGGCACCCCCGCCTCTCCGCGGACGGCTCCCCGCTCCCAGCTCCGGGCGTTGCTCCTCTCCTACGGCTGTCCCCGGCCGCCGGTCACCGCGATCCTCCCCAGCTCCGCACCCTCGGGGCGATACGTTTCCCCGCCGGCCCCCTCACAGAAGGCCCTACCTCCGGGGTCTCCCGTCAGCGGGTCCCTCCGTGGTCCCTTTGGGTGCTCAAGTCCCGCCCCCGCCTCCAGCCGGGCTGCTCGGCATCTCCCCGGGAGAGAGTACCGCTCAGCACGGCGACTTATGCCCAGCTCCCATCCTGTATGCGATCTGCCTCCTTCAGGTTGCACATCCCGACAGCTCCGCGTCTCAGCCCTGCTTCCCCACCGCCTCACTTGCGACGTTCATCGTATCCCCCCCTTTAATCTGGGAAAATTGCACTGAAATCCCTCCCGGCTTTGTCCTGCCCCAAACACGGGTGCTCGGGATCACGCACCCGTGGGCGTCCCACCGCGGTGAGGAGATGAATGCGCCGCAGAAGGTGACTGCACATTTTCGATGCTGAACCGGTGGCAAACCTAAAATCAATTTCCTTAATGAAATAACGAAGTTCAAAGCACTGAATGTATGGAGGTTGGCCGCAGCCCAGCTCTGAGTATCCCCTGAGGGACGCCGCACACTCGGGATGCTGTCACACCTACCTCCGGCCTCAGACGCTGCTGAAGTGCCGAAGAATCAGATCTTGTGCATCATAAGCAAACAAATGGAAAAACAGGTTGTAACGCCTGGGATTTGTCTCGGCATTACCTCCGTTAGCTCAGGCATTCGTGAACCGAAATGCGTATTACAACAAAACAGAGCAGGATACCTCGTAGAGCTCGTCGCAGCAGAAGCTATTTGTATGCTTTTAAAGCATGTCAGTGCTGCTTCCTGCGAGAACAAGAGGTTCAAAGAAGCAGGAGCTACGTTCAGTCAGGTGATGGAAAATGTAAAAGGCAGTCACTAAACTCGAGCCCTCCGGACGTGCTCTGCGGGGTTATCTCAGTGTCTCCATTTCTAAGTTTAAAATGCCCTTAAAGACCGCAAAACCTCTTCAAATATTGAGATTATAAACATAAGGAAACATTCTCATCCAAATACATTTTTCTTAGTACCATGGGTGCGATCTGAATAAGATACAGAGCTGCTTCTCTCCAAATATTGATGCCAGTTAGAATTGGCTCTGACTGCTTTATGTTTCTCATTATTTACAATAGCGTTCAGGTCCTTTTCAGCAGTTTTGACCCTTGAAGTGGCAGCAAATAAAGCAAAGGAGTGGACTTGAGCAGATCATGCATTTACCACCGCCATGAAACATCCCACCTGAGTCCTTAGCAGGGTCTATGTTCTCTCATGCACTCGTTATTCTGTCTGGTCATGGTCACACTTGCCCACGTTTTCCACATAGACCCAAAGCTGCGAGGGGTTTGGATGTGTTGATAACCAGGTTCATAGAACCTCACAGATACATGAAGAAAAAAAAAAAAAAGTGCTCCCCCCAGTACTTCAGATGCAGAACTGACTCCCTGTGAGCACAGGACTCCTTTCTCCAACAAGGAACCAATTCCCAGGTGAATATTCCTAGACTGTTGGGCCCTGGAACAGGCTCCTCAGGGCTGTGGCCGTGGCACCGAGTTCAAGAGGTGTCTGGACAATGCTCTCAGGTGCACGTTTGGGTGGTGCTGTGTGGGACCAACAGTTGGTCTCAATGATCCTCATGGGTCCCATCCAGCTCAGAGTAGTCTATGATCCTATGAACTGGCAGCTGTTAATCCTTCCAACAGAAGAAATAAATCATGGATTCTCACTAGAGGCATGTAGAAAGAAAACAGGAAGATACTGGGTAGATTTGGATTACAGCTAGAGGCACAGTTTGAGATTAACATACTCTTCACAAGAAAAGGATTTGTAATTGACTCATTCTGCAAACACCATGGGCAAACACAATTTTTGAAGTGAATCACACACAGTAACATTGTCTAGAAATACAAAGTGGTAGCAACATCCATCTCCTCTATGCTAACTTGGGCTGGGCAGCACCAGCCCTTGAGCCTCTGCAATCCTGAATTTGGGCACCAGAAGGCAATTTGTTGTCCCCCACTGTAGCTAGGGGAAAGGGAAAGCATGCCCAGTGCATGATACAACCCATTGCAATTTAATATCTTAGGGCTCTGGAGAAGCTCACCTCTCTCCCTTGTCTATAAAGGGAGTGCATACCTTAGCCCTTAACCAAATGCTTAAATAGCCAACATTAGGGGAGAGGAATCCCCTTCATGCTGATTGACCACGGCAGTGAGCTCACGCAGTTCTAAAAATAACAGTATGGAAATGATGGCGTTAAACCCAGGGTATGTCTCTTACCCCAGGTATGTCTGAAGATGTCCATCTGCAAACATGGAAGAAGACACACCAGATGTAGATCAGCTTTCCACCACAGTGTAGTATTTCATTCGCTTCTTGCTTTTGTCACAAGGCAGTGAGACCTTCTGGTATTGTCGCATTTGGCAAACACTTCCATAACCGCTCACATAACCACTCGGTGTGATCATCAGCATTACTTGGTGCCTGCGATCAGCTCTCCAAAGCACCATCTTAACATTGCGTGAGTATTTCAGGTGAACCTGGCACATCTTGCCCACTCTGAAGTGCCAGCAATCGCGCAGAGGCCTGCGTATACATGACATTTTCATTTGACCCTTTGCTGCTCTCGATGCTGAGAAACCTAAACTCAACAGTCTTAAACATTATGGGTTCTGGAGGAATCTAGAAAAAAAGGAAGAAAATTTCAAGGAATCACAAAGGCAAAAAGTCATCTTAAGAGAAGAATATATTTGCCTACTATTCTTCAGAAGACTGATCAAAGAAACTGAATTCAGAGTGAATTAAAGTGAATTAAAACGTTCAATAAAATACATCAACACAATGACAAAAAAAAAAAAAAAAAAGTCATGTTCTCTTTCAGGATTAGGAAAATAATAAGAGCCTCTGCTATTGATCAGTTCTTCTCAATCTCCGAACCTCTTTCATTCTCCTTTAATTTCCTTTTCAGACAATTTTTTAGCGACTTCACTCTGGGAAGGAGTGCCACAGTCTCACGTCATAGGAAGTTTCCCAGTAAGGCCCACAGACACATCATTGCTCCATTCGTACCTTCTTAAAGTTGCAGTGGTTCTTCCTACAGTCTTGAAAGGCAGAGAGAAAAATTTCCCAGTTTTCCCCATTTAGCAGTGGGGAGTAATGTGAGAGTGAGTCATCCCATGGGCATCCCTCACAGGTCCCTGTGTGAGGCAGGACTGTGTCCCGCATTTTCCGAGACCAAATTCCTGATCTCGGCCAAGGGACTCTTTTCATTCATGGGTTCATGTCACACTTCCGATCCCAGAATGTTGCCCACAAAGCATGGATTTATGGGCTGGGGGGTCTCAACAGAAGGAAAGTATCTTCAGAAGCATTCTCTGTGTCCCCCCCCACCCATGTCCAAAGGGAATGCTGTGCATTCTTGGATCTCCAGGGGTCATTTTCCTCTTGAGGCCAGCAAACACCACTCAGGAATTGCGACCATATACCTTCTGCCTAAGCAAGAGCCCACCTCTCCTTAGTGCTTGTGCAACCAGAAGGGTTTATCAAGCAGCACAGACAGGAGCTGGGCATGTGCCCTCCTGGACATCCTGTGCCCACAGCCGTGGCCAGTGGAAGGACTTGTTGCAGGAGCAGGATGGGATGAGTGTGCATGCTAGGGCTGTGCTCTTCTTCTCCCAACAGCTCTCATCTGAGAAGGCAACAGCTGACCTTTCTGTTTACCTCACAAGACTTGTCATCTGCTATTCTTGCACTTGGATAACAGATGAAGAGGGCTGTGCAGGTATGTATGTGAGCTCTCCATGCTGTTGATGATAATTCTGCAGAAGCTGATCTCACAATTATTGGTAGAGTCACGGAAATCCATCAAATGAGCACCCTGTTAAAGCACCAAGTAATTTGTATTCTGGGTTGTCTTGGTGTCTGGGTATATCTCACCATGAGAGAAAGCTTTTTGTGCGCTTGTTAGCTGGTTGCTCCCTCCCCCCACCATCTGCCTGTGTCTGGCAGGGGGCAAGGGGGGATCTGGAACTTCACACATCTCAGCCATCCCACAGACATTGCTCACAGGAATGTGGGTGAGAGCACCCCATGGGCTGGGAGGGACAGAAGTGGGAGATGCCAAGACAGAAGAAGGCAAAGTAAAACCAAATACAATAGAAGCAGCTTTATTGGCTTGCCTCCTAAAGAGATGGTTACAGAAAGGGCATAGGATTAATCTGTCAAAGAAAACATAGAATAGTTATGCACTCCCTAGAAAAGCACCACCCATGAATGGAAAGGTTCCTAATGGCTTCAGGCATCAGCTGCAATGCTGGCACTGAGGACTGTGCCTTAGTACCAACCCATGGCATTTGGCCTCCATCAGCCATGAGCATCGGCAGCAGTGTTGGGTTCACCCAGATCTAAAGCTACAAGTGTGGAAACAGTGCTGCTGGAGCGATGGTCGCATTGAAATTAGGCGCTGGCATAGCATCTTCCAGCATCCAGGCAGAAGCAATTCGACCAAACCACTGGGACTGTGCTGTTTAGTGGCCAACCTGTCACTCTCCCACAGAAGAAATAGTCCAAGTTGTGCAGAAAGTGAAACCCTTACTCAGTGGCAGAACTTCCACTGTGTTTGCTTACCGTGAACCAGGATTTCCTTCATAGTGTAAAAGACACGATGCAGTCATATGTAAGAGCATCTACTGCATGAGAAGATAAAGAAATGAAAACAGTGTAGGGCAAAAACTCAGTGCAATTTAAAGGAGATTTGTGATACTAAGAGCAACTCTTGCTCCTGGAATCCTGTTACAACCTCAACAGTTGCTAAAAGAAGGAAACTTTAACCTTCATGCTTAAAAACATGATTCAACCACACCATTAAGGCTGAGAATCCCCAAATAAATGCAGGAAGAGCTCAGAATGTCATCTTCTTAAAAAATCTCACAATTCTGAAAACAATCTCAATATTTGGGGGAGGAAAGGATGGGAGCAGCACAATTTTGGAATACTTGAGGATGGAGATGTAGCAACTGCCTTCTCACTTCTTTCAAGTGAGGAGGTATGGGAAGAAACACAAACACACTATCTATCTGGAATGGCTGGGCATTGAACTATATATAGAATCCGCTCTGTCCTACTTAAGTTATGACTAATGCTAAACAATTAGAAATTCAGATGTCTGCATATTTGAAGTAGCAAACATCTCTAATCTCATTTGTTGTTCATTAAAAAATGGAAGAATCAAAGTCTGTCTTAGCTCCAACTAGGCTGCACTTATCAACAGGTGAATGTTGCTGGAAGTGGAACCCCATGAGACTAATTGCAAAGGATAATGAACAAGATGAGGCGTTTCTTGGAAAAAAAGATTGTTGTCTTTGTAATGACCATACTCACGACTGCAAATTCTTTAGGGAAAGGACTTTCTTTTTTGTTCCATGAGTGCCTGGTGTCTAGCACACCGGCGCCCCAGTCTGTGACTAGGAATTCTAAGTGCTACTGCAACTCAAGCAGTACATCATAGGAAACAGTAGTATTAAATTAGCTAGGAACACAAAGGTAGCTTTCATCAGCATCTCTGATGTACAGGATCAACAAACATTTCTCTAAGCCGTTGGCTAACAAAATTTTATTTGACAAGACATTATTTTTATGAGGAGAAGACAATGCTAATACCAAAATAAAGTCTATTGTTGGGATTTTGGCAGGACTTTTTGTCTGGTTCCTTTAATTTAGGGCTGGAGTGTCTGGAAGGAGTGAACTGGGTTCTGATACGGTTAAGATGAAAGATTGGGTGAAGGATTCAAAGTACAGAATGGAACCACAAATCCTGCCTGCTGATAAATGGAGGAAATGGTCAGTCTCCCCTGGAATGATTCTACAGATTCTTTGATTATTCCCATTATCACAGTGACTTACTTCTATTGCAAAGAGAGCATTTAATGAATTTACTCATTGATGGC
The DNA here is from genome assembly GCF_038088225.1 of Cyrtonyx montezumae. Taxonomy (NCBI): domain Eukaryota; kingdom Metazoa; phylum Chordata; class Aves; order Galliformes; family Odontophoridae; genus Cyrtonyx; species Cyrtonyx montezumae. The sequence continues at coordinate 32,287,660 of NW_027072089.1, read as the reverse complement.
TTCCTTCATCTCTCTTTTGCTTTGTCATCACAGCAGATGTAAATTCAGGGCCCATAGATGGCACAGCCACACAGTGTCATTGACTGTTCTTCTAGAAAATGAGAAAATATTTTAGTCTGGAAGAAAATACTGGCTTTGTTCCTTGTTCCCAGTGTTGGGAGGACAAAGGCGAGCAGCAGTGGAGGTACTGTAGCTGCTTCCCAACAACTGTGAGCTTCCAGGAAGTTTAGAAGCAGATACATCTTTGGCCTGGGGTCCCTGAATGGTAGGATGGCATTATAAATCCCTCTGTTTCAGGTTAGTGGGTATGAAAATCAAGTAAGATGGACAGTGTGCATTCTTAGGCATTCTTAGGCACTACATACCTGTACTGTTGTAGCACATCCAGAGTGATCCACAGAATGGAACACCTCTCCTACAAGGACAGGCTAGGAGAGCTTGGGCTGTTTAGCCTGGAGAAGAGAAGGCTGCGAGGTGACCTGATAGTGGCCTTTCAGAACCTAAAGGGGAGCTACGGGAAAGAAGGGCACTTACTCTTTACCAGGATCTGTGGTGATAGAACAAGGGGAAAGGGCTTCAAGCTCAGGGAGGGTAGATTTAGGTTAGATATAAGGAAAAAGTCTTTCACAGTGAGGGTGGTGAGGCACTGGAAGAGGTTACCTAGTGTTGTGGGTGATGCCCCGTCCCTGGGGACATTCAAGGCAAGGCTGGATCAGGCCCTGTGCAACCTGATCTAGCTGTGGTCCCTGTTCACTGCAGGGGAGTTGGACTAGATAGTCTTCAGGAGTCTCTTTCAACTCTATGGATTCTGTGATTGTAATTTTTTTTTTTTATTTCTCCTACAGTGGCATCAGAGATGTCACCAGAGTTAGTCCCCCGACTCCTGCCAAGTCTCCTTCACTCCCCAGAAAACTAAGACAGCCCAGCACCACCCAGAAACAAGTCCTACAGACTAGTAATAGCATCAGCAAACATGCATGGATACAGCTGCAAGACTGTGTGTTACCACAGGCCCACCTCCTGCTCTGGATGTGGAGGAGCTCAGATTACCCCAGCCTGCATCGTGCTGCTCTGGCAATGTAGTGCTGTGTCTCCTATATGAGTCTTGCTGAGAAATTGTGGCTCCTCATTCTTCTGTACAAGAGCAGGCACGTGGGTTTGGAGCAGCTCCGTGTGCTCTCATTTTGCTCTGCTGTTCATGCCCTTGGATCAACAATTAAACTGAACCTTGGTTACAGACATTTATACAAATGCCAAGAGCTCGTCAGCACCCATCTCTGACATAACCTGGCTCATCCCCATGAAGTGACAGAGGAAGGCTGAGGTTTTGGGAGATAAGAATTAAAAGCCATGGGGTGGCATCACAGGCATTAGGAGCTACACGTTCACAGTTTCTCCAAGGATGCTTTCAAATGGGATAAGACGGCTCCTACCAGAGCAGCCAAAGCTTTTTTTAAACTTAGAAAATAATGTCAGAAAAGTAATCAGTGCCTCTATTTTAATAAAGTCTAATTTTAAGTAACACTTGCATTGAAATAATCTCTTTTGAGGCAGTCACATTTATGGGCATACAAAGGTTGGGAATGTCCCGACAGTTCCCAAAGTGAAGGCTGTGAAAAATAATTTTAGAGCAGCCAAATTTAAGGTGTTAACAGTGAGTGTCACTGACCTTTGGGTGTTGCTGTAAGACAGCCATGTGAAGTGCTGGCAAAGACACTCCCTGGGGTGGTCTCTCTTCAGTTTTCTGTGTCTTGTGCTCAAGGAAGCTTTTGAAAATCTTTGGCTCAACAGGCAGCTCCTCAGAATATCCAAGGGTGCCATCCCAGGCAGTCTGCTCAGAAATACCTCTGTGATGAGACACAGCCAGTAAAAACTGTGACACAAAAGCACTTAGGGCTTAGTCAGAATTGCTCTTTGGCTTGAAACTGAGAAAGGTCTCTTCCTCTGCTAGTAAGAGAAGGAGGGGGGCCCCTGATTGTAATGTGGGGAGTACATCACAGTCCCTCCCTTATCCTATCTGTATTAATGCTCCTGAGAAGGAGAAGGAGCTGTTTTTGACTTTGAGCAGATAAAAATTGTGCATCCTGAAATCTAAGGTTCTGACACTGACTGCAATTAAACTTGTTTTGGCCCAGAACTGAAAAGCACACACATTCCTCCTATTTGTCTTGGCAGAGCTTTTGGCAGAGCTGTGTGATGGAGGCTGGCTGACTGTTGCAGAACAGGAATGGAAAGGAGATGCCAATAGCAGGCAGCTGATAAGTGAATTGGCACATGACAATAGGTGATTGAACTGCACTATAGCATCGTTATTATGTCAAATAGAAGTATGACAATAGGTAAATATATGTGAGTCTAGATACCTTCAAATTTCAATACTACAGAGATTGTGCTTAAGGGATGAAATTGCTCTCTGCATTCATTTGCTATTCCTGATAAGAAACAAACCCCAAATTAAAGAAATGAGCAAGAAGTGATATTGTACATTTCACAACCTACCAACACTTCCACCACAGCTCTATTTAAACACTCATGTAGCTCCTGCAGGGAGAAAGGGAATGAGGAATTAATCCATCTTGAGATTGAAGGAAGCATGGAACAAATTTTTTGTTATAGTTGGGAACTGAGTCTCTTGTGACTGTCCTCACTCCTTCATCTGCATATCCACATGTGAGGATAAACTTATTATAAATTCCATTACCTAGATAACTCTGAGAGATTAAGGTCCTAGTTTTGGCCCCTCAAAACAGCTTCATTAAAAAAAAATGAGCTATACAATGATCCCTCTATAAAACCCATATGTGTCAATACAAAGCAGAGTCAGAATCTTCTGACAGAAAATGTTATTTGACTCCTCCATCATAGAGAATAAAAACAAAATCCTATTTTTGCATCAAGGCCAGTTTTCAAATAACAATCACCATCCTGAAGTGTAACCTTGTAGCTCTACATGGTTGTGCGTGAGCTTCCACCTTGACCTTGAGGCAGAACCACCTCATGCTCCAAAGAATGAATGCCATAACTTAAATATCTTTCCAAGCTGCCTATTACCATTGCCAGAGTCACAAACAACAAGTTTTCCATCTATGTTAACTTCCATCACTGAAGTACTGTCCAGTCTGATTTTCATCTTCTAAGAATCAGGATTGGAAAAAGCCATTTTTCTGGTTGGGTCTGGTGAATGGTCTTTGACATCTTCTCTAAGCTCTACCAATCTACCAATGTCTGTTCATTACTAAAGTGCAAATAGTCTACTTGTTCAGCCTTCAGCTATGACTAGACCATAGCTTGAGACAGACTAAGGTGTTTTCAAGAGTGGAAACAGAAGTAAATCTTCCAGTGGCTTGCCTTGCCCGACGGTGACTGAACTGAGTTGTTGTGAACTCAAAGCATGTGTAAGTACTGGTGTGTTTGAAGAAGTGGAATTTTGTTACCTTGATATCAGGACTTCAGTTAGGTCACTCAGATTTTATACTCTAATCTGGCTTTTCACTGCACTCGTCCCGAGTTTTCATTCCCCCAGAAACAGATGCTTTACTTTCTACCCATAAAACTAGCTACATCTTCAACTGTGCTAGCCAGTTGAGTACTGAAGAAGTAACAAACATTACACCATTTACTATACTTCAAGAGTGTGAGTTATCCATTTGACTAAGCATCTAGTCAGATGGTGTTCTCTGCCCTCATGCCCAACCATGTGGCTCCAGGGAAGCAATCTGAGGCTCGGGGACTTTGTGATCAAGTGACAAGGTTTGTGTTTGACAGAATAGAATTTTAATAGAATAATATAGATTTTTATTTCATTAATCTGTCTGAACAAAGATTGATTGAGAAGTGCTTTATCTGTAAATGACATCTACAGTAAAAATAAACAAGCTCCATAACATATCATAGCATGTAACATGACTGATAAGAAAAAGAAGCTATTTAGCACATCCAGAAAACTGGCAAGATTCTTCTTCTCCTAGGAAAGATGTCTATTCATGTTACACTGCTGCTTTTGCCTTGGGGCAGGAAGGGCATTGCTTTGTAAATGTTGTAGAATTCTGATTCTTCGGCAGTGTAAACAAAGCAGATGATCAGTCACAGCTCAGATTTGCAGTGGAAATATCAGAAAGCTCAGCAGTGCTTTGTGAGGTGGTATATTGCTTGCTGTGGGCCTCTAACTGGGGAAACAACATCTCTCCAAGAAGAAGAGAGGAGCTGAGTGATATTTAATGAAAAGGGGAAGATTTCTGGCTCCCCATTATTTATTTCTTTAGCCTGAATCATCTCATACCTGCAGGTGGGCGCCAAGAGGTGGTGCTAGAACTCAGTTATCTCACACCTAACAGAAGTCTGTTACATCTGGGTTTCACATGGAAAGATCCAAAAGACGTCTGCACTCACCATGCTTTATAATGTTTCCAGCCCACGTCATTTGGTGCCTCTCAGCTGTCTATGCCATTGGAAAGAGTATAACCTGTCTTTTAGTTCTGGAGATTAACTGTTCTGGAAAGCAATCATCCTCAATTTTTACTGCTCACTTCCTAGAGTTCTTGAAACTGTTCACTCATGGCTACAGCCAGAAGCAATCATTATCAATATAATGAGCATAACTACCTCAGATGCAAATATTCATGAGTTAATCTTGTCTCATTGTTCCTAAATTGAGCACTAGAGCAACACACTACAAAATGCTCAAGGATCAAATCCTGCTTAAAACTAACAGCAGGCCTTTCGTCAGTGACAGTTGTCGTGCATTGAGAGTGAATTTCCACAAGCTCTTCTGCCACAGTGAAATGTGCTGCACTTCAGATAGAAGCTCATGTCACATTTCTGATGGACCAGGGATCTTGGATGAGAAGGAGCACTGGAGAAATTAATGTACAGCACCACTGCTGGAGCATTTACAGTACCTGGGGATTTTTTTTCTCTTCCTGATTCGTGACCAAGCTAGGAGATCTGTGCAAACTGTGCCCTCAATGCTGCCATCCTCAGAAGGAAATCCTGGTGCTAACATTGGAATCTGCCACAGTCTTACGCAGAGTAGGCATGTCTCTGCTGACAGAACCACACAGTGAGGTCCCGGGAGCAGTTTTGCAGTGCAGATGTTTTCAAATCAAACTGAGCAGACTTCAACAGGAGCAGTGAATAACCGGTTCTCTTATCACCCAACTTTTGATTTTTTTTTGATAAGCATTTATGAGTTGCTACCTGCACCACCCTTTAGCACGGATTTCAAAGTCACCCAAATGAACCCTCTTACAGCTTCCAACATGTTTTCTGTACTTGTTTCCGTTAAAACCTGGATGCTTTAGCCTTCTTCATTAACTTCAATTATTCTATGATAACAGCCCACTGAAGACTTTTATTTTGGAATCTATGAGATGAAGCTAATAAATTGTAGTGCCATGATCAACAGCTTGGGAATTTCTTGAAGAACTCCTTCACAATTAGCTGACAGAGCAAATCAAGGGGAATCTTTCTAAGCTGCTCAGGAATAAACCCATTTTACTTCATCATAAAAAACAACACACTGAGATAAGAAATTTGAATTCTAGGGTTGTACCTAGTTTTAATCTGTCACTGTTGTATTCTTATATAATTTGTATAAGACTGTCTTGTTATGCTTTAGACCAATTTGCCTGGAAACAAATTAATGTTATTCCCATCTTCTATTCTGGGATAGATATAAGTATCAATTGTAGCACTCTAGGGAATCAGACAATAAGCGATACTCTTCTTTGTCCCCAAAATATACACACATCACCAATAAAGCCATACGTCAGCATCATTAGCAGGGGAAGTTCATTGGACGTTGTTTTGAGGGCGTTGTACATCTGAGCAAGGCTGAGAAGAGTAAAGCTGCTGAGAAAGAAAAGCAGAAAAGATCATGACATGATCAGAGCATGCTCTGGGCACACAGCTCTGAGTACTCAGCACTGCAAATCTGACCAGTGCCTGCCAGTACTGGATCAAAAGTGCTGCAGCCACCTGGTGCAAAGAGCTGCTGGGTAGGAATTCTTCAAAAGCAAGTTAATTTTATATCAGTGGGGTTTGTGCTGCTCTGGGTATACGGTCTGTCCCCCCCTAGAGCTGGCACAGAAGATGTAGGCAACACAAATATCACTGCACGTGATCCAAGTAATTTGACAGAAATGGGAATGTGTATTCATGCTCCAGCTGGATCAGTGAGCGATCTGGTGGTGAGCTGCTCTACCAGCAATGAATGTGGCACCACCACCAAAAAAAGAGAGAGGGCTTTCAGGCTAAGAACGGGCTGAAAAAGGGAGTCCAAACTACGAGCAATTATCCTTTGTTGCTTGATTCTTTCACCAAGGTTTTAACAAAGAAATGCCATTTTGTGAGCTTTTATGTTTCAGTGGTTACAGACGTATGTCCAAATGGGGAACAATAGTACATTTATACTACAACAGAAGATTTTGCTTAAAATATCCCATTTGGCAATGCATATCCTAGTTTCGTAATAAATCAGCAATAGCGTGGTTATTCAGTATTTCTAATGAACTGAGAAGACCAATGCATTTCAAATAAGACACAAGCCACAAGACAGTGTTTTGAGTTCTCGCGTTCCATCTTTGCCAAAAAACACATGAATAAAATAAAGTCATAAGATCAGAATATTTCTTTCCTATTTATTTTTTTCCTACATTGTTTCTATTACTGATCTGTGTCTCAAAGGCCATATTCAGATATTATTTACTGCAGTAAAATATCCTTAGCCTTTAAGGTTTCTTCATGTCTTCAGTGTGACCAGCAAATGTGTTTGTACCATGGGAAATAGCTGGAGCCAGCATTTCCAGATGTGCTATTGCATCAGTAATTGAAGAACACAGGTTTAAGCAATATCACAAGGATTCACACAACCAGAAAGAGCACTCGTGGTGTCTTACAAACAGGGTTGTAGTTCCTGATCTTTCCAAGATCGTTTGCTCATTCAACCATCATTACATAAGAGTTAGAGTTCTCTGCTTCTGTCATCCCTGGTGACTTTGAGTAAGTCCCATACTGTCTCATTGCCTCACTTTTTTACCCTTGAAGTGTTCTTTCTGAAGATTCTTACAGTACAGAATATAGGGTACAGAGGCGTTACTGTCCTGGAAGCCTGATAACCCTGCAGGAGATCTGCATGGCCTAGTAGCTTCCTACACCGTCCCAACTGTGCAGCCCCTGTTCTGCACTCTCTCCTCAGCTCCCACTGGGTTTATTTCAGAGCTCACAGATGGATTTCTCTGTAGAATGTCTCTAATCAGGCACAATATTTTGCATTTAGTTAATCATTCATATGGGACTCTACATTTCAAACAGTTCAGATTTTCTTAATTAATGTTTTGCATCATGATCGTATTTACAGTAATTGGGACTGATATTTGAAGTACAGTAAAAGCTGTCATCTCATTGCCTCCTAAAGTGCCCAATTACCTTCATTTGTTAGTAAATTCATGGTAACGTTTGGGCTTATTACACTTGACAACATAAATCCAGCTCTTCCAGTGACATGGTTCAGCAGAGTGCTGTAGGACCCAGGCTGAGAAGATGCTGCAGATCTAAATTTGGAGGCTAGACATGAGACCTCCCTGACTTGTATCCCAATAGTGATATCAACCAGAGGGTGTTCAAGACCAGGAATTTGCCTTGTGATTGAGCTAGACCTCGGCCCATGACTCCCAAGGAAGATGACAGCCTTTGTAATCAGCCATTTCTCCAGTGTTTGCATGCCACAGAAGGAAGCTTGAGCCTGGGTTCACTCAGCCCAACTTCCACTAATTCCTCATGCCATGTTTTCAATTAGTACTTCTGAAAGCCTACAGCCAGCCAGGATTAAAAATTAGGCACAGAAACTGGGGTAAAAGTCAGAGCACATGAATCAAAGCATTAGTCTTCTGGAGTTTTCACATCTCTACATTCCAGCCTTAAAGGATGGTTGCAAAGTGGTGCATACCACTCAAGTCATTGCAAACGATCTCTGTCACAGCATCCAAAAGTTAACAGATGTTAAAAGGAATCTGTGTGTCCACACGCATCTCAGAGAGCTGTTCACAAGCATGCCATGTACACAGCTCAGAGCAAGTCAGTGACTCGCAGGGTGGGATAGAGTGGACTGGAAAGAGTGCCAGACTTTCTTTCATTCTGAGAAGTCCTATTTCAGATACTGATTATTACCTAATAACCTAATCAGCATAATAGCAATATTTGGCACTTCAAAGCACTCTGTATTCAAGGAGCTACACAAGCAGATTAGATAGAAAATTAATCCCTAACTAATTAACAAAGGAAACAAACAAAAACTACTTTTTTGCTACAGAAGCCAGGTCAGATAGTTAGAGCGCAGACATTTCGTTGTGGCTTTCCATAGAGATTTTTTTTTTTTTTAACAGGCAAATAAGGTAAACTATGATTTTAAATGATAGTGAATCCAAGCCTAGCGGGATGCTTGGAGATGCCTGATTAATAAACATCTAAACACTAAGAAAAAAAGTTTCAATCACACTCGTCCAAGCTACAGTGGAGGTTTAAAATGGGCTTTTTAAAGTGTGTTGGTGAGCAGAAAAAGAAAAATTCTGTTTTTTTCAAATCAGTTCCAGAGATCCCACCCTCCACACCTACCTGAGAAAACCAAATTTGCCTCTGCATGAAATCTCAGTACAAAGTTTTCTGACTGAAATCTGTTCCATGATTCAACAGCTCAATAAGCAGATACCTCTCTCTCTTCTTGGTAATTTTCCCGAGAGTTTCCTCCAACTATTTTAGATCTTAATTTATCTCTCTCTCTCTCTCTCTCTTTTTCTGCTACAAGCAACTTCTTCCCCAAGCACCTATCTACAATTGAATCCTATTCTAAATTCATGTCAAGATCAGCTTATGTATTCACTGCTGAATGAATTTCAAATATGTGCTCCTTGTGTTCCTTTCCCAACAGGATAGAGAGGCCTCTTGAGTTGCTTTAAATGTCTCATTACAAATGCTTCATTAGAAACTACGTCACAGATTGTGTCAATCTGGTCCACACTTTCATGCCAAAAAGTAAAGACTTTCAAGCTGTGCCTTTCTTACCATTAAGTTTCCAATCTGTTTTTAGAATCTCAATCAGTTCTTTAAGGAATGCAAATGTTACTTCTCCCTTCAGTGCAGAAACTAGCCATTGGGAAATGCACATGCATAATGCTTTCCTGTTCCTGCATGTATTGAAACAATAATCAATGCTGGAGGGTTAGGCTACCTTCTATATATTTTCTAAAGGACACATAGACCTTCTGTGCTCATAGGGACAGATTCCCCTCCTTCACAGTGTGTGTACAGAAATAATTTATTAGAAATCAATGTTACATGTGACAAGAGTTCGATCAAAATCAATGTGGGAAGTTTGTCTATTGAGGCTGAAGCTGATCTTACGATAACATATCATGAGTCAAGATTCTTGGAGCCTGTTTTTCTTCTCAGCTAGACCTGGTTTGCACCACCATAACTGTACTTACTTACTCTTAGCTGCTGCTTTCTGCATAGTGCAACTTAGTTCATTATTCTTTCTTATATACTTGAGAGCCCTGCATTGTGAAACTACAGTAATTCTCACTGTACTCTCTATTATATGAAAGATAGAGGTTCTCTGCTTCTATAGCTGCTGAACTACGTAGTGAAATACAGATTATTTCTTACTAATTCAGTGTTGGAAGGTAACTCATTAAAAGCTCCTAATTGGTATGAAGACAGGAAGAACTAGTGCAGAAAAACACTCTTATGCAGATGATCAGCAGTAAAGATAGAGACAACCAGTGAAAATATGAGATGGAAAATCCAGCACCTTGGTTATAGGAAGTTCAACACAAAAATAGGAGGTGGCACACATGAATTACGAATTACACCATGAATTACTCCTGGCTGACTGTGACAGAGCAGAAGATAGGACACCTATGCTGCTGGCAGCTGTGCACCCAGACTCACTTGCCTGATGGTTCTGGCTGACATGCACCAAACCTTGAGGCAAGAGCCTCAAGGAAGGATCACAAAGACTCCACATCCTCTCCTATCAATCTTTCCTTACAATTAGCAAGGTCTCCTAAAACCTGACCTCAATATCCACATAGCCCATGAGTTTTCATCCTAACAAACCCAACGTTATTTGAAGACTGACTGTCTCTTTCAGTCTTCTCTGTAATAATCTCTCCCTGCTACTTTCCTCTATCCACATACTCTTTGTTTCCAGGGAAAGCATCATCCTCCTTTGGACTCAACATCTTTCTTGCAAGATGGGCACAATGTTAAAGTGAAGCCTTATCTGCACTGAGTAAAGCAAATAGTATTCTTCACACTTCCTCATGGATTGCTTTATCTGAACAACTTGACACGGTTGATGTACATTTGGGCTGTAATTTCTAGACTCTTTTCAGAAAATCCATGTTTACTAAAAACCTTCATTTTATGTTTGTGCATTTTTCTTCCAAGAATAGAATTTTGCTCATTGGGCTGTAGATTTTTAGCCCTGTGTTTTTCGTTCAGTTTGACAAGAATTTTTAATTTCTTTACCATTCATGCTGCCCCGCCCAGCTTGGTGTCATATGCAGGTCTAACAGGTATAGTCTCTACTCCATCATCCATACCATTAATGAAATGCTGAATATTAAGTCCACATTATAACTTTTTGGATATATGTCCTCAGTTGAAAAGGTAATCATAACTACTTTCAGAATAAAAACTTAGTAATGTTTTTACTTCTTTACTAAGTAAAGACTTAGTAAAACCAGAGCTACACTAGGTGTGTTTTATTTTCATCTAGAGCAATCTTCTTCAGCTTCATTCAGCAAGAACCACTTGATCCTTCAGGAAAAATAAATCCATGAACCACCTTAAGCAATGCCACCATTTGAGAATTAGGTGTTGTGAAAACTAGATGAAAGTTTATTTCTCCTCCCTCCTTGTTTTGCCTTCCCAACATGCATAGGAATGTGAATACATTTCTATTTAACTCTTGTTAATATAACTACCTTGAAACCTACTACTGATATCATACAAAAAATTAGAGCTAAGTCCACAGACTACCAGAAAGAAATTTGATCCAGACTAAGTTCCCCTAGGCTGCTTAAGACAAATACCTCCTAGACAGTGTCAAAAGCCAACTGGAGTGAACTTTTATCTGTTGCTTCCTGATTAATTGCCTCTCCATATTCTGGAGAAAAGGGAGAGTTCATAGGCTTTGTGTCATACTGCCACAATACTTTGTCTAAAATCAGGACAACTGTACGCTTTCTTAACGTTTACATGATTTCAGGGAACTTAGGAAAAAATACAACAAATCAAAGAGTGGTGTTAGGGAATGCCAAGTGCTGGAAACTGTAGGAAGGTGTTATTCCCAAACACAGAAATGCTATCCTGTATCACTTTGAAGGGCATTTTCCTATAATACCTAATGCTGTGGTGTGCTTTGCATTTCAATTGCACCAGCTGTACTAGCCCATCTCACTTTCTGAGATTAAGTCTATCAAAAATGCTCAGAGCCTCCAACCTTAAGCATATGTATCTGCAGTATGATTGCCTTCTTTGGCTGGAAGTTAGCCCTGAAGTTGTGACCACAGATTACATATTATGTCATACACCATGCTGTCACAGATGTTTTAACACTTTTGTGTGCCTGACATGAGTAGGAGGATTCTCAAGGGAAGCTGTAACCACAAATATATTACATTTAATCTGGAGGAGAGGCCATGCAATATCTAATTAAATTTTCCTCATTTCTTCCTCACATTTGACCAGTTGGGATGATGAAGTTTCATAATGTCTTCAGTGAAAGCAAGGACTGTTTTCTGTTGGTGTTGTTTTCTTCCTAGCTGACTAAATGTCTGTTGGGTAGTGGAAGAAATTTATTTAAGTTGTGCTGAGCTTCCCAGTGACTAAACAGTCTGCTCCTGAGCTATGGAAGAAAACATTTAATCACCTGTGACGTGTGTTGTCCCAAAAATGAAGCAGTGGAGCTGAAGGATCACTGGAAGATGTGCAGCTGGATTTCTTCTCCAGATGTGGCCTGGACAGTATAGTTTAAGTCTACACTGACTTAAAGTGAACAAGGTAGCAAAGGCTACATCAGGATTTTAGCACAGAAACTAAAGACTACAAACATTCACAAGTTCAAAAATGTGAGATGAGTGTCTTGGACGTATTGGCTCAAATGCATTGCTGAAGGCATGTAGGCCTTTAGGCTGGTGTTTGCCAAGTTCATTTAGAAACCAGCATCAGTTTGACTACATGGGCTCTGCATTACATGTACATCTCCTAGCCTTGCTGAGAGGTGGGACTTTGTGGTTCTACAGAGGACCCAAGCTGGCACTTACTCACAGGACTGTCCTTTTCACTTTGGAGGCTACTAGTCAAGTCTAGAATAGCATAAATGCAGTCTCCAAAATTTGCTTGCACTGAGGTGAAAGTTGAGGAATTGAGGGAGAGGGTAGCAGGCATGGTGGTGTTGGGTTGACAGTTGAACAAGAAGGTCTTAGTGGCCTTTTCTAACTTTAAGAATTCTATGATCTCAATGTGGTCTCCTTTTATTATTTACTGTAAGGTACCTCTGCATTGATGCAGGAGTGCTGAAGAGCCTTTATGCCACTGAAAAGGAGTGCTTTGACTGTACAGTTCTGGCCCAGCCACATCTTACGCTTGTCATTAAGCTGTGGCTGAATCCTGCCCTCAGTGACAAGAAGGAGCAGCCAGTAGTCAGTAGAAGTCCGTGGACAGCATGACAGCACACTGCTCTCCCTGAGGTACTGGATCAGTTGGTCACCTTTGTACAATTTCAGTTTTACAGCTGTGGAGAATAATTAATATGGTCATCCAGTAACAGAAGGCCAGGATGAGGCTACAGCAGGTGGAGGAATTTCAAAGTTCCTTTCCAGGAACATCCATACAGCTGACGAAGTAATTAAGACATCTGACTGACTGAAAAGTGGTTCCCTGATGCTCTGCTTCATTGAGCTCTACTAATTCAGTGGGGAAAGGCATAAGAAGATGTGAGCACTGGAGCAAAACGTGGATCACAAAGATTCAAATCAGGCAAGGGATACACCATTTTTATTGTGAAATTGGGTAACTGTTGTTAGAACCTGCCTAGTCAAGTACTAGGCTTTCCTGTTCTTAATGTTTTCAAAACAGGACCAAGTGTCTTTCTGAGAGGTCTTTCATCAGACATTACTGAATTCAGTTAGAAGATATGCTGAGTTGCATATATGTGGTGCACAAAGAATTTCAGCCTAGTTGTTCAAGCTTATTTTGTCTCTGGCAATGTAGAACCAGCAGCAGGACCAGTCTTGGAAAATACATTTATTATTTCTCTTCTGATGTTAGCCTTTCTAGAAACAGATTTATTTCTTTTTAAACTGATATCTTCACTATCATAAATGTTTTCTTCCAAGGTGTCTTAAGCAAGTATGTTCACATTCAAATCTTTTTCAAACTTGCTGCCATTGTTAAGTCAGATTTTGTTTGTGTATAAATACTAATGTACCGATGTACTGAATTTTAGAATGACTTGTTCTCAGAGTAGGTGGATTGTATGCCTTCACACAGTGAAGTGATTATTCTTTAATCTTAGCCATCCAATTCTCAGTGATTATTCTTTAATCTTAGCCATCCAATTCTTTTACTCTTCAGTGGCAAAGTAATGCAGCTGACTGCTGTTTGAATTTCCAAGGAAGATCTAATTTTATGTCATAAAACACTGTCCATTACACTAGTGCTTACCAGCACGACTTCACACTGCTTCTGTGGGCTACTGGCTCCAAAGAACTGATTTAGACTATGGCAAAATTCAGACCAGTCTTTAAGTTGTTCTTGATTCTGCTGGGCCCTATGTCCCTCTAGGGCTGCAGAGGCTGAAGAGCCCAATGGCTGTGATGTCAGCTGTGACACTCTGATATCCACTTCCTCATGGCTTAGTCTCTAGGCTTCTCAGCGTCAACAGGTATGACTGGTTCCACTTCATGGCACCAGCTCAATATGTCAGAACAAGAGTTTGATGTGCATGTACAGATGTACTTGCTACTGCCTTTAGACTGTGAAGGTGGATGCTGCTATGTGACAAATGTCTATGGATAGCCAAGTGACCCAAAAGAAACCACATGCAAAGCTTCCTGCTTCCTAGGTGTGATGAGCAGCGAAGATCTACAGACAAAGAAGGTCTCAATTGCCTTTTTAAGAAGGAAAAAATGTGGAGTTGAATATTTCTTTCCCAATCCCATCTTGTGCACAATGGTTGTCTCTGTTACATATTACTTAGAGCTTTCTGTTATCTGCTACAATTCAATGAAATCCAGCCTCAGAAGAAGGACAGAGTTCCATTTGAGGTGCCTTGGCCTGCAAACTCACCAGCTGCTCTGTGCCAACATATCTGCCTGATTAAAAAAAATTATAATAAATTTTAAAAAAGGCTTCCATTAAATTTGCAAAGAAAACAGAGTATCTGGAATAGCTTCCCTGTCCCAACCTATGAATAGTTAATGTACTTTTTGCAGGGTATCGGGTTTTCTAAGCATATTTCTTAAAGAGAGTGAAGGTATTGTCTGCTGCAAAGGTGCTGGAGAGGGTCTCAAATAACTGCCCTTAATTAGGGACACATTGCATACAATCAGCAATACCAAGTTCAAAAAATAAAAGGAATAAGGAAGTAATATTAAATCAGCTATATTGATGCAGTACTGGTAAATAAAAGGTCTACACACGGCTGTTGACTGATTTACAATTACTCGATTCCCTGACATTAAATAAAAATAATTTGCCTGATTGATCTTGTAATCTAGGGGCTACAAACTGTCCTTGTTAATTGAAGACCTGCTGGTTTGGTTAAAGAGGTAATTGCTAATTTACTTGCTATTCACTGTGTTATAATTTTTCCTCTGAACTGAATTGTTAAAAATAAACAATTTCTCTTCCTCCTCAAATAGAAAAAAAAGGAAGAAAAGAGAGGGAGAGAGAATTCATTAACAATTGTGTTTTGTGGCTTTAGGGGGAAAGTTAAATTTAGAACTTATACTGGTTTCACAAAAAAGATTATGAATATTTTAAGGAAACAGCTTCTCCTTTCTTCTTAATATAGATAGGAGCAGGGAATAAACCAAAACATGGGGATGAAGTGCTGTTCATGGAGGCTGATGTGTCCCTGAAGATGAGAGAATGCATTTCGCTCGGGATTTAACTTTTCTTGACTTTTCTCTATAAAATTGTGAAGCTGGTGGTAGCCAGATTGGTCAGACAGGAACCTGTCTGTGAGCCAGCCTGTGGCCTATGAGCTGCCTGCCCAGATCTGTCAGCATAGGTCCTTCCTCACCTGCAAATGGCTGGGACCAATGTTGGTCCCAGCAGAAGGATGCCATCAGTGCTAGCCCTGAGAGTAACACTCTCCTGTTGCAGTAAAAAAGCCAAGATGGTTCATTTTGCCTTTATTTGGCTGGACCTAAGCTGAGTGGCATAACAGTAACAAGGAGCCAGAATGACTCCTCCTCATCTCAGGCAGGAAGCAACTCAGGGTGAAGTGAAGCCCATCTCACCTCCAATGGGAAAGATAGGCCTGTTCCCATGTTCATGACGCTAGGATAGTGGTATGCAGACAAGTTCTCCTGAGGATTAGTCCTTCATGTGACTCTATTAAAAAGGGTGTTAAGGACACATTCCTGTAACTCCTTAGCACTGACTTCTCTTTGAATTGAGGCATCAGAATGGAAGCAAAGACACGTGCGTGGACTGTATGCAGTAAAAAACAAAATCTTGGCCAGACCAGAGGTTTGGATCAAAGCCTGGATCTGGGATCTGGGCACACTTTGCAGTGTATATACAGTATGTGTCAAGAGTGACATTTCAGAAGAGCTCAGGAGAAGAAGAAATGATGACTTGCATCTCCCAGAACATAACTCTAATGGCAGTATCAGAAAAGAGCAATCAGCCCTTTTTAACTTCATTTGTTCTCACAGAAGAGTCAGGAAATTAAAGGCTTTTTTTTAGGCGGAGACATCAAATGAATTTTGGTTCCACGCTTCAAAAAACCTGGCACTTTTACCAAACAATGAAGATTTTCAATAGGAAAGGAAAGGTTGCTAAATGTTAAGAAGCACAGAACTTATACATAATCATTTTCATCTGGCAGTTATTCCCATGAAGAGTGCTGTGTTATGGAAAATTAGGAATCTTGACTGAAACTTTAAAGATGGTAATCCAGTGTAGATCTATTATTTGTTAAACCAATGACATAGACACGGGACATAATTTTCTTTGCCATAGCGTGAGTAAAAAAGAAGAAAAATATTGTACCACTGCAGCAAAACTGAGAGAAAAAAAAATGAGATACAATGATCTTTATAAGAGTAATTAGAAAGGGATCATCCAATATCATCCATACAAAACATAATTGGCATTATGCAGGCTTGGGCTCAAGCAAAAAAAATATTGTTGCAGATCTGGCCAAAGATTTATCAGAATGTGACACTGCAAAGATTTCTCTTCTTTTGTAAAAGGTTTTGGAACTAAATACTCAGCATAAATTCTGACTGAACCTAAGGATCTCAGTATCCTACAAGATTTTGCATTTTAGCACAAACTTGAGTATGTCACTAAAATTAAGAAATTCATCTTCAGTTACCATATCTTAAGGAAATAAAAAAGCAAAGATCTATTCTAAACTGTACTTAAAATAGAAAATAATTCCTTCACTCCAGAGGTGGTCACATTTCAGGATTAAGGGTGTTACAAGAAAGCATAAGAGTTCATACTATTAACATCATGAGACAGCTTTACCTAGCACTTTGCCACTTGTCCTTAGATTTTAAGTGAATCTGAGGAAACTTTCTGTCACATTTCAGGCATGACCTCACATGTGCTCTGACACATCATATTGGGCTGCATATGTGACATCATGTTTTCCTCAAAGAAACAAGTTTGATGTGACCTATACAACACAGCATGATGCACCCAGCAGGAAATGTATAAAGATGCTTTTCTAAAACCCACTGTAAAACCACTTGCTTAAGAAAGTCAATTGTTTGGGGAAACAGAAATGTTTTAATAAAAATCAAAAATACTTCCAAAAATGCCGATTTCTACTCCATACACTGTTTAAATTTGGAGAGGTTGTTGTAATATGTCATTGACTTGTAAAGATTTAAATTAGAAGACAGATAGGTAGGTGGATAGATAGAGATGGAAATTTTTTTTCAGATTGTTTTTCCTCTTGCTAAAAGACAGCCTCAGAGTACTTTTATTCTCTAGCTAAGATAAAGGTGAAATGAGCAAACGATGCAACTTGTAATGGGATAATGAGTGCTTCTTCTCACTCCAAAATTGCAAATAGAACAGTTCTGTGCTGGGCCTTCCAAGCTGTATTGTTGTTTTTTTCTCTTTGATGGTGATAGCTGGTTCCATTTCAAATCCATGTCACTTACTGAGTTGTTACCTTCGTAGGAGGATTTTACCTTCTCTCTGAATTGTGAGATCTGCTTTTACCATTTGCTGATCAGCATAGAGTATTCAGCTTTTTTATCTCACTGCCAGGTGTTGTAGAGCATCTCACCATCCCTGAACCACATGGAGCTAGGTGTTGTTCTCAGTTCAAAGTCCTCTGAAGTCAGACACCTAGGAGATGTACTTCACGCTCCTAAAAATAATACTCTGGACCCTCCCAGCCCACCATCAACTATCTTCACAGAGCTGCAGAAGCACAGCGAGAATCACCAACCCTGCTGAGATCTTCACTCTGTATCAGTGACTGCTGCCAAGGTGAAGAAGATTGCAAAGCTAATTTTAAAAGAGATTGAGCAATAACAGACAAGTATTCTATGAGCTAGTTGAGGGGACAGTACAGCCCCCTCTGACAAGAGGAGGGGAAGCACAACATATGCTTGGGCTACAGTACAGCCCGAGACACAAAATTCCTGGCAGCACACACAGAGCTACAGCTCTGTGCTTTCCATGGCCTCCTAGTTTATGGAGGAGGCCTTTTTGTTGGCACCTTCTGAACCACTTGCGTGAGCCAGACCAAGTGAAACAGTCTGATTTAAACACCAAATTCAGATTCAGTTTGCTCGTTTCCACTGGGAAGTGTTTGGGAGTTCTTACAAGCAGACCAGAGCAGCAATGCTGCCTGACAGTGGGCAGCAATGAAACTTGGGGCACTTTCTATTGCCATAGCCACTTCTGCAGCAGACTGCTTGCCTACTGCCTGTTTTACCCCTAAGTGCTGAACTGCTGCACTGAGGCTTTTTTTGGAACTAGAATTAGCTCATATAAAACTTCCTCAGGTCTCTCCAGGTTGGATTGCACCCTGTGCACTGCAGACAATGCCACAAATAAAATCTTTCTCCCTATACAGGGTGCTCAGATCTGCATTATTCTCTGAGAGCCTTTGTCTTTGCCATCCCAGCAATGTGAGGTGGTTTGATGCAAGGAAAGAAAAGCTAAGGGCAGTCTGCGATGTTCATACATTGTGATACATACATTGGTGAGACACTGGAACAGGTTGCCCAGCGAGGCTGTGGGTGCCTCCTCCCTGGGAGCATTCAAGGTCAGGCTGGATGGGGCTTTGAGCAACCTGGTGTACTGGGAGGTGTCCCTGACTACAGCAGGAGGGTTGGAAAAAGATGATCTTAAAGGTCTCTTCCAACCCAAACCATTTTATGATACTCTGATCAATCCTCCATGCTGATGTAGCAAGGTAGCACAACCTATAGCCAAAGATGTTGTTGGAAAAACACTGCTATAAATCAGAATCTATTCTGCAACCTCGTTTTACACTGGCAGTGATCTTCTGAAGAGGATAAAGTAAATCAGACCAGTACTAAATTTCAGTGTGAGAAAGCTTTTAGATATACCATTAAAATAAATCAGTCTGCTCAAAGTTCTGTACATTTTGATTCAAGCTCAAAGTTATCTTCTGCTGTACACTTACACAGAGACGAGCATGCCCCTTGTTCAACAACCTCCCTAAATTAGATGTGTTAGTCATAGCTTGTCGTAAGTTGTGCCTCCCAATGAGGAATCCATACAGTAAACAGTAATAAAATGACATTCCCATTCATATTTACCTACTGCAAGTCTGCATTAAGCAAGAATTTCCTTGAATCCAATTTGAAAATCAATAGGAAATTATGTTTGAAAATTTCATAGCCAACTGGAATCATTAATTAGAGCATAATGTTAGTGTAAATTTTATTCAGAGTTTTCTGAATAGAGATGGGGAAATGCAGTTTATTTACAGCACTAACAACACAAGATATTCTCAAGATGTTCATGGGATGTGTAATACAATTAGAAGGGAACTTAAATTTCTCCAAAAGCAAACACACTGGAAGAGAAAATTCAATCCAATTATTTTTTTCTAAGACAGCAGTGGACAGAGGAGCCTCCTCTGGTGCATCTGCTTTCAGGGCTGGAGATGTGCCCTCTGGAATGACAACAGCGAACAGCTCAGTGATTTATATCTGAGGATTTCTAGAAAGGCTGAGCCAAACTTTGAAGACAAATGGAGTAACTCAGCTTTACACAGTTGCAACTTTAAGCAAAATTTGCTTGCTGGTAGTAGAGGAAAAAGAGATCTTATAACTATGTCACAAAAGTCCTTTGTAAGGCAGACAATCTGATTTTTTTCAATAGGTACAATGTAAGTACTTAGCAGAGTGTCTTTCTCTGGCCCCCTGACATTTAAACAGGAATCTATTAGTCAACTGATGTCATTAGCCAAAGTACATTCCTTCTAAGGATGACACTGATGATCCAATCGATCATCATTATTAAGCTAACATCAATCAAATGCAGGTAGACTACAGCAGCTGTCTGATAGATAAAGTTCCTTTACCAAAGTTGGAAACAATGGGCTTCTTTTCAATTCCTTGCTGTTTTTTGAGACTCACAAAATGTTGATGGGCCAAACTCTTCCACCAATTTCAATGATGTTGTTATTCTGTATTCTATACTGTTGTAAGAAAATAAGAAAAAAACGTCTTTCCTTGTTTCTGCACTGGGAAGGCTAAAACTGTTGTGAATGCGGCATAGCAATTCAGAAAAATAAGTTGAGATAGTTGCTTGTTAAGTACTAACAGCAAATATTATCAACAAGCCTCATCTTTCGAGACCAGTTTAGATCAGTTTAACACTGTAAAAGAAACAGTTAGAAGTTCCTTGTCCTCTTTACAGCAAGTTTTAGCAAAACTGAAGGGACTCCTAGAAACAAAATAGATAGCAATGTGGGCATCCTTGGTCTGTTGAAGCTATTTTGTAGGCAATCTTATGTTTATGGCAAGTAAAATTAGGATCTGTTATAAATCATATGAATTGTCCTGAGGAAACAGGATGTCACTGGCTTCTGAGCTGATTCTTTTCTCCTTTTGCCGATGGGAAGGGAGTGAATCACTAAAGACAGGGTGTGGATGGAGAGTGACCTCCACCAAGTCATGCCTTCCAGCAGTAAACAAGTGTGAGGAAAGAGTTGAGCTTTGCCAGGAAAGGGGCAGGTAGACATTATCCTCTCATAGATTTATAAAGCAGAAGATAAAACACTTAGTCATTATGTGGTTATTCATCTTCTGTGACAACATAGGACTGATTCCTACAGGGCTAACCAGATCAAAGAATGCATGTTCCTCATGGGAGAAATCTGGCACCTGTCTTCTTCTGGAGGATCATTGTGTTCTTGGGTAGCAATCCATACTAGCAAGATAGTATTCAGGAAGGATCCAGCATTACTGTGTTTTTAAAGAGTACCCAGAGAGGAAAGTCCCTGAGCATGAACAAACAGAAAATGAACATGCCTTGTCTGAAATGGGTTTCTGCTCTATTAAGAATTACTTACCCACTTCAAAGCCCCATGGCCCTGTCTATCATCAGGACAGCACAGAGACTGTGAGGCCATTCCATACAGTCACGTTTCCCTCTGCAGCACTGAGACTGGGGAGGGCAGAGCCTGCACCATGGAGACGAGATATCTTACCAGCCTTTGAAAGACAGGAATGAAAGGGAGGGGAAGAGCAAGCCAAGATGGGGGTGCCTGTCAGGTCTGCTCCATCCCTGTCAGATGTCAGCTGCCTCCACTGCTTCTAACTATAAATGTGACAGATAGGTGCATCATGCCAATGAGTGGTTATAATCGTGCATGATGAAAGGATATCAGATTGTGGTTGCTGTCAGTGGATTCTGTGTCAAATTGGAAATTTATATTTAGTATTTACCTCACTTGAAGTCACTGAAGTTATTTCTGCTTTCTTGGCCAATTCGGGACCCACACTCTCCACCAGTTTTGGAAGTAATATTCAAAAGATTCTTTGGGAGGCAGATGTTCATTTTCTAAAGAAATTTGGTAGGATTTAGATATTTTGAAGCACCTTCAGAATCTGTGCCCACTGAATGCTAGCTAAGTGGAAGATGCTTTCTCTTAAGACAATCCTTCACCATAGATTTAAGCAATTATAGAAAATGCAAGATACCAAAAATTTGAGCAGACTAAAAGAAGTAAGCAGCAAACTGTGGGATATCCATTAAGAGATGTAAATCAGCATGAACTCATCAGTTTCCATGGAGTTTCACTGACTTGCACCCATTAAAACCTCAGCTAAATTCCATTTAGCAGATTGAACATTATACCATCATATTGACCAGTTCCACCACTTAATGGAACTATCCTAAAACAGTGCCTGCAGTAATGTTCTTTGGGCTGCTCTACCCTGTGTGTATGCAAAATATAGTATTTTGTGGCTTTGGGGTGTATTTTGTAGTGTAGTCTCATGACCATCTCATACTCATACATGGATGCAGGTTTGCCACATTCATAATGCCTGGCCTAAGTGGGGCCCAACTGTACCTTCAGTAGGAAAATTTTGTCACTGTAACTCTACAGGGATGGTTCAAGAGCTGTAGATTGCTAAGGTGGATGAGTTCTCCCCGGAGTGAATCTTGTACAAGAATAATTGCCTTTAGAGGAATTCTGATAGCACCTCGGGGCATCATTCATTCAGGGAGTGTATTAGTCTGAAGGAAAAAGAATGAAATGACAAAGAGGAAGTTTGGCTTTAATGAAATCAACTCCGCTGAGACGAGGCAGGTCATAAAACAGCCAAATATGTGTGCATGGATATATCTGCAGGCAGACAGAAATTTGTTTTCTCTTCTTCCATTTAAAAGTCATAAATATTCTAATTCTGGATTGATCACAGAATACTCTGATTGTTAGCAAACCATAGAGTCTCAACAGTCCATGCTACCACAAGCAGTCTATTTCAACCCAAAGCAAACAAAATAAAGCTGTGTTATCTGTCTCAACAATCTTGCCAGCAGTAGCTGTTTTTTACTCATTAATGGCTGACTGTGGCAGCAGACTGTGAGGCCAGCAAAGAGGCTTAAGACAAGAGAAGCCAAGTGGGTGATAACCTGGAACACAGTAAAATTTTGGTAATACACATCAGTGGCAACCAATCCCTATCCAAGTAAGAATTAGTTGGAACTTTTCATTCTATTCCCGAAGTTATTCTTGGATTTGCAATGCACTTCACAGTTACCCAGCAAATGATCCAATATGCACACAACCTACCAGAGCGTGTCTATAAATTATGAGCCTGACAGTTTTAAATTTGTCCTTAAAAATGTGTTGTATTTAGCAAAGATAGTTTGCTAATGCCAATCAGAGTACAGTGCTCGATTTCATATACTGAGTACAAAATTACTTAACCTATATATGAAGAAACACTTAAATGTTTCTGGATGTACTTCTTTTAAAATGATTTTTCTACCTACCTTCTGCATATTCCAGACCATCGGTGTATTTCCAGTTTACCATTTTAATGTCCTCCATTATTTTTAATGTCATAAAAAGG
This sequence comes from Cyrtonyx montezumae, assembly GCF_038088225.1. Taxonomy (NCBI): domain Eukaryota; kingdom Metazoa; phylum Chordata; class Aves; order Galliformes; family Odontophoridae; genus Cyrtonyx; species Cyrtonyx montezumae. Next base: position 32,264,831 of record NW_027072089.1, on the reverse strand, counting down.
CAGTACTGGAATGATAATCAGAGTAACTTGTGCCATACAAAGTACTCCATACTTTGTGAATTCTGCTAATAAATATTTATTTAGTTGACAGGAGAAGTAAAAATCTTTTCCAGATACTTCAAATTGACTATACCCTGCACTGCTAGTTCTTAATTTGTGTGGCTCCATCTAAACAAAAAAAAATCGAAGTTTCACATTCATTTACTTGTGGGAAAATAAATGTAACCATGGTATATAATTCTATTATGTTCTCAATTGGAAATGGTTTATTGAGCTGGTTTATCATCAGATGGCTCTTGTCTAACAGCCTGGCTCACGTATCTTAGAATACCTGAAAGACTGAGAACTGCCCTGTAAGAAAAAAATGTTCAATTTAGATCTGAAAATAGTTTGCTCAAAATCTAAGCATGAATTTGCAGAACAAGTCTTAATAGAAACCTTGTTGTGTCTTGGCTCCCTTCAAGAAGAGTTGCTGCTGCTTGCTCTGACCTTTCTCAGAGTGATGCCCTCCACCTACACCTGAAGGGCTCAAGCCGACTTTTGCAAAACATATTTCTGGAAGAGAAGGTCCTTATTACTTAAAAGAAATAAATCAAATCAGTGACCTTTGAATACATCTGTAACATCTTCCAATGAGCTAATGGTTTTGATTCCCATCTAGAGTTGGACGTGTGATGATCTGAGCTATCATTTGCAGCCTGAGTAAGCCCTTACTGGTTTTCTTCCACCCCATTTTTTTCCTGAATCCACTGGGCACTTATCTTAAAGATCTTGGGGAGACTTTGTTCTCAGTTATCCCCATGGAAATTGAATGTAAATCAAGTGAGTGAATGTATGTGTCCTGAAGTGAATAAATCTTCTACGACAACTTCCTGAGTTGAGTTCTTGTTCACATTTTTATGTTTCTCACATATCATCATGATGTTCAGAAGTGCTTCCTAATATATGAACCAGCTCCCATCACAAACCACTGTACAAAATAAATAAAATAAAATAAAATAAAATAAAATAAAATAAAATAAAATAAAATAAAATAAAATAAAATAAAATAAAATAAAATAAAGTCTGTAGCTTTTTCTGCCCATTTGCTACCCTTCAATGTAAAGGCATGCCATGGTTAGGAAAGGCGCCAGCAGCTTTAGATACATGTGTTGCTCCTGAATGTATGGTAGAAACACAAAGCAAAAAGAACAAGCTGAAAAGAAGTTATAAAAATATCGGACTTGGACATGATTAGGAAAACAAATGGGTCTATCATGGAAAGATAACCACAGTTTTAATATGTGTGCTTAAATGCAAGTGACTTAGTAAAGACAAGTGGAAGTTTTGTGCCTCTGTTAAAACAAATGTGCCAGTTTCATTCCCAGCTAATACAAACCAGCCTGTAGGCCTCAGTCCTTGTTCTTTTCCATGTGAAGTATGTGTAAAGTGCCAGTGAAATCACTGAGGTTTACAACCAGCATGAATTTATGCCAACAGGATAGAAAACCAGGGTCATTAAATCCAATATACTTTTTTATGCTGTAAAACAAATTGGTTTTGAGCATATTTCTTTCAGGCATAAAACCTGTGGTAAAATGTCCATAACTGAGAAAAATAAACATCACTTATCATGAAACCTGATCTAAAAAGCATCCAAACATGGGAACACTACCTCTAACCTCTCTAGATTTATTGAGTTTTCATCCCTTCCACAATAAGCCGCAGTATTCCCATCTAGATCTTTGGGCAGAGGCATCTATATGTGAGACCTCTCAGACACAAGGTAAATCAGCGATGGCTAGGATTTTGGGGAAGAAAAGGTCAGTGATTCCAACATTTCTTTTAATTAAAATTAGTAATAGTGTTTGTATACTAGACCTTAAGCGAAGAGAATGGAATCTATAAATGAGGTTCTTCCTACACTGGATATGGAAGACTTGACTACAGTTATCTCCTCTATCTAACAGGAGCTGAATCTAGACAGTGTCCTAAATATCAGGTTCCATTTAGAAGGAACAGAGGATAGGGAAGGTTGGGAAAGTCTTAATGACTTAATTCTTTAATGCCCTTAATTGCTCAGCATTGTATTTTTTTTTTGAGAGAATAAAAGATGTTTCAAGATCTATTGGATTTTCATCCCTTCAGATAAGGCACTAGTTATTTTTTCTGTATATTTACTTAGTATTCTATGCATCTCTCCAGCTAGGATTACTCTGCCAGGAAGCTAGGGTGCCCACTGGGAGATAAGGATGCCTCCCTTGACATTCTCACCCTGAATAAGGTCGCCAGTGGAGATGAACTTTCTTCAATCACACTGTTTTCAAATGTTCTGAAAAGTAACCGAGAGGTATTCTTTTCGTTTTTCCTTTTCAGGTTGGTCTATTTTGCAGTGCGTATTCAGAGTGACCAAGCCCACACAGCAGTCTGATTGTCAGGAATATACTGTGGCAGGCAGTGAAATGAAAGTCCCTGCAGACTGACAAGGGATTGGAACTACAGCGGCTGAGATCCTTTCCTATATTCACCCTCTCTTGACTGCCCCTCCATCTTACAAAATCTGAGAGAGAGAGAGAGATGTGGGCTTGAATTCACTTTGCAGGGGTTAAAACTGACCCAGTGTCTTCCATGATTGGTAGGGTCTGCTCCAGCTCTTATATTACCTTTTAAAGTAGGAACTACTGCCACCAAAATGTTCAAAAGTGAAAAGGACAGTTACACATGGTTCAGAATGAATACATTTCGCTCCCCATTTTGCCAGCCATCAGTTAGTCATGCAGCCTTAATTCTGAACATTAGCAAACACCTCTATTTTTAGAGTGTCCTTATTCAAGAATTCTGAGTCCATATAAGATAACAAAGACATCTGGAAGAAAGAAACTAGAAAAATATTTATCCAGTGTCACCTTTTATATTGCCTTATAAAATGTGCTAGAAGCATTAATTCCGAACTATTGAAAAAGTTTGTTTGTTCAAAGTGTGTTAATATTGACTTATTAAAACTAGCTGTGATTTTTTTCTATCTAAACATCATCAGAATACAGGTATAGAAAAAGGTGAGTAGGTCCCTATTCATTGGATAAAGTTGCTTCCTCTTTGGTGTTCCACACAAGTCAATGCCATGTGCATAAACTCCACAATCAGAGCAGGTGAAGGTAAAATTCACATACTCAATCTGACCTTTGTCAGCCTTGCTACTACTAGCTGCTAAACTGTGTAAGAAAAAATTGCCAAGAAGAAAAATACTATGGTGTCAATCTAAGAATGACCTTCAGTATAACTGAGAGAAAAAGGCAGTAAATGGAATGATGGAAAGACTGTCCATTGCCATTGCAGAATAAAACAAAGCAAGGACCCAAGGGGAATCTCTTCTCTAGAAGACTTGTAATCCCTCCAGGAGTACACTGAAGGCTGTCAAACATCCACCTGGGTAGATGATCTGGTTGGAGGCTGCTCCTGACCTTTTCCTCAGCCAGTCATAACTCCCCCTCCAGAACAACCATACTTCCGAGCAGCTGTTTTTACCCTGATACTTCAGCAAAAATTGCCTTATCCACAGAGAACTCAGAAACTGATGTGGCTGATGATGGGGTTGAGCTCTACTTCTGTTCCTGGATAAGTGGATGGGGACTGGGATAGCTGGCAGGGAGCTGGCAGCAGAATGTGGTGTTACGTCTGGGAGAAAGTGTCTCTACTGAAGCGAGAAGTTTGTTTATTTACTTATGCATTTTGATTTGAGGTACAAAAATGCCTCTAAGCATTCTGACAGTAATTAAATTTACGGTCCTCTTGGGAGCATCACTCGTCAAATATTTTGTGAATGATGGCAACGTAGGTATTGACAAGGTGTCCATAAAAACTGCAGTGTTCCAGCACACAAAATGAACATATGTGTCATGCTGAAGGAGTGCTGTTGTTGGTATACGCTCACCTCCCACATGAAATGCCATCATACCTGTTAAATGACACTTGAAAATACGTTAGCACTTAACCAGAAATATTTTGAAAATAACACTTGAACATAAGAACCCTTAACTGCAGGAAACTTTCCCTTAATTTCCTGCTCACATTTACTTGCTGAAAATGCTCACTTCCCAAAGATATTGCAAGAAAAATTTGGGAGAACTACTGGATGAACTGAATGCCTGAACTACCTCTTACAAATATCTATAGATCACCCACATTATGTTAAAGAGTGCTGAGAACACTCAATGCTGAGAACACTGATGTTGCTAAGGCAAGCACTTAAGGAAATGCTGGCATTAAAGTCGTCTGTGTAAAAGGTGGTTTATGAGTGTGGAGCTGAAGGCATTCAGAGGCCAAACAAATGAGCTGTGATAATCTGCTGTTCTGGGATAATAAAGGCAACCAAATCAAGGTAATTTTGTACCTTTCAGAGCTTGAATCCTTCTGCCATAGTATTATTCTCATTGTTTTATGTGTAGTTTCCTGGCATAAGATTCTTTTTAAAGCAAATGAAGTTTCACTGGTGTTACTTTCCAGTGGCACTCACCACCAGCAGCACCAGAGCTGCTGCTCCTAGCAGACCAGCCAGGAACAAGTGGGACTTCTTGAACCTTGTCCTAGCTGTCCTAGCTGCATCTTCTGGACAAGCCATGACCAGCTCTGCATCAGCAGTTGCAGCTAGGCAAGAATTTCAACCAAAGTATTTCAGAAGGAAGCACTGGTATGAAATTGTACCAGATTGCTCAGGATGGAGTTAACTTTCTTCATAGCAGCTCGTCTGGTGCCGCGTTTTGGATTTGTGACTAAATCAGTGATGATAACACACCCATGTTTTACTGCTGCTGAAGGGCACTGGCACAGCCTCAAAATCATGTTTGTCACTCTGCTCCCTAGGGGGCATGCTGAGAGTGGGCAAGAGGCAGGGAAGGGTCACAGCCAGGACAGATGGCACATGGAGCAAAGGGCTTCCATCCTGAGAGAATCCTGCTCAGCTGGATAACATTGGGGCTTGTTCTGGCTTCAGTCAGTGTTGACAAAGACTAGTGGAGCATCGTGTGAATGACCACCCTTTTATCTTTCTCTTCCATTCACTTAGTAAATTGCATGATTTCAGCCTGCCAGTTGTCTTACTTTTCCTCTTCTCATTCTCTCCCTCATTGAGCTGAGGGAAGGCAGAAAGTGGCTGGCTGGCTGGGTCTCAGTGCCTGGCCAGGGTCACCCTAGCACAGAAGAACATAATCTCAATTTTCCTGGTGTTGGCAAGTGCCAGCCTTGTATACAATAAGGTCACACATTGTGTGCCCCATGAGAATGGTGTTGATAAAACTGCATTGTGGTAATGCAAAGGCAACAGGGAGAATCCACTTTGCAGACTCTTACACAAGTTGATCAGTGCAGAGTCTGATCAAGACTAACTTCTTTGGCCAGTGCAGAAAAGCAAACAGCCCTGTGGAGCGTGACTCTAGGAGTCTGAGTATGGTAGTCACCAGCTAAAGAAAATCTACTTCTCTCTTCAAACCTGTAACTTTGATTCAAAGATTTAAATGTCAGCACTTGTCATACCCATTTTTGTCTGCCGCAGGCTAGTTCTACGATAGAAATGTCTTCATATTCTTCTGTGCTTGGAAATGATTTTGAGTGGACCTGACATTTTCTTGACCATAGACTGTGATGACTAACGATGGTATATTTGTCATGTTCTAACCTGAGGTCTGACAACAGTCAAAAAAACTCAAGAACCATTGTGCTTTGAAATGCAGGAAGTTCTCAGCCATGGTACAACTTCTTAGTCACAACAATACCCTGTGATGAGAGTTTCCACGAGGATTAGGAGGTGATGTGATCTGTTTGTTTCCAATAATGTCAATAAAGCTTGTGATTTATTTGAAATAGCACATCATTTGTTCTATAGTTCTTTTGCAATTTAAGTTTCAAAACAGTTAATTAATGGGTTTTGTGAAGAGCCTCCACAGCTAAGAGCAGTGATATCTACACTGTCACAAGCACGTACAGATACCGCTCTCAGGTTGTCTCCTACCTGAGGATCCCAGGATATAGACACTGATATAAACCATAGACATCAGTAATTACTGATGTAGCAACAACAAGGAAGCAGCTCAAGAAGTTTACTGAAGCTGTGCAGAATTCTAATTGACAGGAAAATATGCTATTACCCCTGCAGCCTTCTTTATATGAGGTAAGATTGCCTGTCATTCGCTGAAGTAGTGTAGATTTTTTCATTAGTATTATTATGCACAGAAAATTATTTAGCTACCTTTGGAAGTTCTGAGGTGTTTTGAATATGATTTAATGGCAAGCATGGAAAACAAATGAGTGTCATAACTAGTCCCCAGAGATTTCCAAATGCCATAAGTAGACAGAGAGTTATTGATTGTTGCTTAACATGCTTGTAGAAAATAATGGGGTTACAGCATCTGTGCTGTAGCAAATGAAGTTATTCCATCTGCTGTGCCAGCACCAATATTTGAACATGTCCAAAGCTAAAGTCTCATTATTTGCAATGCCAGCTCCACTGTAACCAGGATTGAAAGAAAGTGGGTTCCCAAGCCCTTCTCCTTATGCTGTCTCACACCAAAATTAAGAAGTGGCTCAAGGAAGAAGAGACGAATCAATAAGTAATTATTTTACAGCCCTTGCCACTCTTCACCAATGTCAACTAATTGAACTAATAAATAATTCATGGCTGTCTTCTTACCTCACTAGAGACAGGCAGCCGTTTCCTCAAATGTGTCATCTCTTTTGATAAAGAAGGGACAGAGATGATCTTTCTCCATCTCATTTAAGCCACAAGTGGCCTCATGAGCTGAACAATGGTAGTTCACTGTCCCTCTGACAAGCTGAATGCTGCTGGCAGGGGAAGAGAAGAGGTCCAGAAGGCACAGGCTGCCTAATAATAGCATGTAGCTTTTATTCAGTTTCCTCTCAACAAAATAAATGGGTCAAGGCACTCACACACATGTTCCCCATTCCTGTCTACTTCTGATGGAGCTCACCAGAGGGGTGAAGCTGGGGAGTGCCAGCGTGCTGCAGGGTTCGAGAGAGCTGGAGAAAGTGGAAGAGCTAATGGGGCACAGCCTTGTCACAGGCTTCCACCTGCTACTACAAGGCTATGCAATTCATTTAGGCACTGTAACATATAAAATAAGCCACTGGGATCTCCACATTCTTTCGATATTTATTAACAGTTTTAGAAAAACATTGTACTTTTTTGTTTGTTTGTTTGTTTTCTGAGCCTCATTACAATGACTTCCATTTTACATTATTCCCAGGTTTTTAATATAACAGTATGTCCTGATGCTCCATAATTGTTTTTCCTTTGTCCTCCAGCAAAGGACTGTTTTGGCTGACCCAGGAGTCTATAAAGTCTGATTGACTTCTTTTTTCATTTCTTAGATGAGTAAGATTTCTTGCCAGCTTTCAAAGAACTGCACGTATCATCTTCTACATTCAAGTCTACACATATGAACTTATTGTAAGAAATAAAATACATGTGAGGGAGCTGAAGGGTTAGAAGAGCAAGGAGTAAGTTGCTGCTTAAATGTGAAATGCTATGTTATAATATGATCCTCAACTTGAAGTTCAGACTGTGAACAGCGAAATCTAATGGGGTCACTTCCAGAAGATGTTTCACAGAAACCTACTATATGAGCTCATAGGTGCTTCACACTTTAACAGACTTCACCTTTTTGACTCATGTTTTCCGCAGGTATCTGCTTTACAATATTTTTTCTTAAATTCAGCAGATATATTTTGAGTGTTTTTGAAAATGATCTTATGGTAAAGATATTTTTTTGATCAAGTTGAAATAAATCTCCCACTGTGGAACTCAAGAGCCTTGTTCTGGGTCAGAAATTTCATCGTGATGTCACAGATGTGAACTTTGCCATTCTGATGAGTTAAATAGTTGCCAACGAACTTTATGCACATATGTCCAATAAAGACTTACTAGTATTTGATACCTAAATTCTCTGAAGACATTGTCAAATTGAGTGCCTGCAGCCTAGGTCATAGAAGTTGAGTATGATCTTTCCTGCAGTTGTTTTCCTGGACTGTAAGGAACCAAAGTGTTGTCATCATCTTGTGTCTCCATTTCAAGATAACTTCCTCCTCTGTACCACATAGGTTCATCTACTGCTGTCTGAACAAGGAGAAGGCTCCTGAAGCAAATCATTTGCCTGACCACCAGTTCTATGCTTTGCTTTTCATTTTATGGTCTGGTCTCACAATGCATGGGTCGCATTCCTGCAAATAAATGAAACTGACAGGGGAAATGTGGTCCTGTCCAAATGTAAATGAGGATCCTGCACATGAAAGCTTGTCCAGAGTGAAATTCCCTGAAATGTTTAAACAGTAGGCACAGGGTCCTGAACACACATCATTTTACTCCATACATCTGCTCCAATTGGACCACAGTATTTATGTATACACATATTAGGAATTTTCTGCCTTAATTGCAGTGGACAAGGTTGGACCAGGAGAAAGGAAGGAGCAAGAAACCTGCTTGGAAATAAAAACAGGGCTGTTTAGGAGATGCTGTGAAGTTACTGGGACTTAGAGACAGCAAGTCTTCAACTGAGATGAGGAATCTAGGAAAGCGAGACAGACTCTACAGGGGTTTTGTCATTTACTTCTCCTTCCAACTCCAAGCTGATTTAGGACCATCAGCAACATGTAATTTTGGGGCTGTTACAAATGCATTTGAATTTCTGAATAAAAAATTCCTTCTGGCTCCACTAACATCTTGTTTCCTGCTCTCTTCTCATGCTGTGCTTGTGCTTGTAGCTTTAAGCTAAGCATGGACAGTCACTCAACAGGAATAAGTTGTCACTGATCTACTGGCTTAAATAGCATTTCCTCAGATTTATACGTGCCTGAAATCCTGTTCTTGGGATTTGGGAGTTCAACGAAGAAAGAGCTATTTCTGAAATCTTCTCTATTTTAAAATAAAAATGTCTTTGCAGCCAAAATCTAAGTGTGTATTATTAAACATCTTGCCAGCTGTAGTTTACTAGCAAGAAAATATAATGCACGAAAAAGAATAGGATGATATTCAGGTGAATCAGAAATCTCTTCAGAACTGATAATATTAATGGCTTCTACCTCCTGCAGTAGTATGTAATAACAAATTTGTTAATCAGAAGAGGAAATGCACAGCATTTCTATAAATTATTTAATTCAGAAATGACAGGAAAAGATTATTAATGAGTGACACTACAGTATAATGACCTCATGGTGAGACCACCTGTGGATTAATGAATTAACATTATTACAAGAATCTTTGCTTAAGACTTATACATCTAATTTGATTGTGTTAAACATGCCACTTATTTACCATTGTTAATAGGATTTCTAATTTTAGGTATTGGTCTCAACATGAGCAAGGGGACATTATAATCTAAAGAGTTTTCCTTGATGTACAGAAAGGTTGCACAGTATTTCTCTGTGTATTCCCTCTATGCTCTAATTTTGTGTCTGGTCTTGCTACAACTACAGGTATAGACCACAACAGCATCTAAAGAGTGATAGATTATGAAGACTAATTAGGCAGGTGTAGGAGGCTCAAACCTATCAAGCAGCTTTTACTTTTACTTTGGATAATCACATAGAAACACTATGCCTCTCATTTTGCTTGTATAAGTTCTTAATGGTCTGCTCTTTCCACCAAAACAGTTCTGGATCTGCTTCAGAAAGAATGCAGTGCAACCTTGAATCACACAGAAGCCACAGCAGGAAAGGCCCTATGGAGATGCCCTGGTCCAACCTCCATTTGATAGTGAGGCTTCACATCAGGTCATCAAGATCCCTTGATATGAGTCTTTCTGGTGAGGGAGATGCTTTCCCTTCTTTAGGCAACCTCTACCAAAGTTTAATCATACTCAAGGTGTTTTTCTTATCTCCAGAGAAAATTTCCCTTGAGATAATTCACGTTTGTTGCTTTTTTCCCTGTTACCATGCATATCTTTTTCCAGTTTATAGAGCATTAGATTATCAAGTACTGAAAATCAGCACAGTACTGCTAACTCTATTCATCTGCAGACATGATTCACTATCAGAAGAGATTTAGGCTTTTTCTACTCTGATGATATCAGAACAAGTTTTCTTGGAAGACACAACATGAGAGATTGCAATTAGGAACTAGGTACAGGTATCAAACTGCCTGCCAGACTGATTCTCTCAGCCTCTCTGCAATGATGTATAGCAGAGGCACTTAAACTATAGTCTTTGGGTTAGGGCCAGCCATCCTGAAGACTATTCCATCTTTTGCAAAAGACACAGAAACCTTTGCAGGATCAGGTCAGGAGCCAGAGAACTCATGCTAGCATCCTGCTTCCTGCTGCCTTCTTTTCCTAAAGAACTGCAGCTTTCTCTCTTTAAATTCAATCCCATGACATGGTTTAGATGCATTCTCCAAAAGAGTGGTCCTTCTTTGAAAGAGTGAACCTTTTCCTAAAGAGTGGTTCTTCTCCGAAAGAGTGATGATACACTGGAAGAGGCTGCCCAGGGAAGTGGTTGAGACTCCAACCCTGGAGGTGTTCAAGAAATGTGCAGATGTAGTACTAAGAGACATAGTTTAGTGGGCAATATTGGTGGTAGATGGACGACTGGACCAAATGGAGATCACTCCCAATCTTGGATGCTTATAAGTATAAATAAAGTATAAGTAAAGACCCACATCTAAACTGAGAAGAATGTGAATTTACAAAAATTCCATTTAAGCTGGTGATCACACACACACACACACACACAAAAATAAATAAATAAATAATCCAAAATGGTTTCTCTCCAGTAGAATACATTAACCAACCTAGACCATTTTTGAGTAACAATGTTGATGCAGTCTCACTAAAGTCCCATAAATTCAAAACATACCACTCAGCCTTCAATATGGAAAATTCTACACTGCACTGGTATTGGGCCCAATCTTGTTCAATATCTTCATCAGTTATCTAGATGAAGGGATAGAGGTTACCCTCAGCAAGTTTGCTGATGATATGAATCTGGGAAGAGTGGCTGACATGCTGTAAGGCTGTGCTGCCATTCAACAAGACTTGGACAGAATGGAGAGTTGGGTATTGAACCTGATGAGGTTCAACAAGACCAAGTGTAGATTCCTCCACCTGGGAAAGAACAACCACACACATCAGTACAGGTTAGGGGATGACCTGCTGGAGGGGAGCTCTGCAGAGAAGAAGCTGGGTGTCTTGGTGGACAACAGGTTGGCCATAAGCCAGCAGCATGCCCTTGTGGTCAAGAAGGCCAGTGGTATCCTGGGGTGCATTAAAAAAAGAGCAGCCAGGGAGTAGAGGGAGGTGATCTTCCTGTCTACTCTGCCTCGGTGAGGCCTCAGTTAGACTACAGTGTCCAGTTCTGGGCTCCCCAGTTCCATAAAGGCAGGGAACTTCTATAGAGAGTCCAGCAGAGAGTCACAAAGTCTTGGAGCATCTCCCATATGAGGAATGGCTTAGAGACCTGGGTCTGTTCAGCCCAGGGAAGACTGAGAGGGATCTCGTCACTGTTTACAAATATCTGAAGTGTGTAAGTCAAATGGATGGGGTCAGGCTCTTTTTAGTGGTGTGCTGGTAGTGCAGTGTCTACTCCAAAACCAAGATCAGGTTACCTTTCAGAACCTACATCTTGAAGGAAAACTGAAGGATATTACATTACAAATACAGCTTAAAGTTTTTACACGCACATAAAATGTTGAAATTAACTCTGGACCAAATATTTCAATTAATTTTCTTTTTTATTGACTTTTATTGAAGAATTTCTTTCTTTCCCTTGCCAAGAAGTAGGAGTTTGGAAGGATCCAAAGGTAGAGAAAATGTTTTTGTGAAAAAGGAAAAGGTACACTTTGTTCCACATACAAAAATAAAAAAATGATCCACACATGGGTAGCAAATGCTCTTGGTGGGTATCTGGGTATTTGCTTCAGTGTAATTATCCAGTCTATAAGATAATTACAAAATAAAAAAAAAAAACATGGAAGTTTAAACACCTTAGAATTGTTACATTCTTGCAAATAACTAATGTATTTTGCACAAATCAGATTAGATATTCAAATTTACCTGGTGACTTTGTTGACACCTCCTACACATCCCCTGATACGGCTGTGGATAAGATGCAGGATCCACACAGTTATTTTAGAAATATCTTAGTACAAAGAACTGTTGCAAAACCTTGCTAGTGATTCAGAAATGTACAACAGGAAATTGTATAGTCTGATGGTGGTTTCAAACTGAGCAGGCTCTCCTTTTGCATATTAAACTAAAAGTCTTCGTGCAGCAAAATTCAGATCCTATGCAGTGTTTTACACACACAGAGCATAAAATAATTGCATGCTCATATAACACAGTCATTTCTAGCAATAAAAACCGTATGTGCAGAAAAAGAGTTTATAATCTGAGAAAATCAGTTTCTATGTATTTGATCTTTACCGAATTTGAAGGGAGAGCTTGGGGAAAGACCTGCAGCACTGCAAGGAATCCCAGTGACAGCAGCAGGACCCTGAGGGACTGATGTCCCTGCCCGGCTTTGCCCTGTCCCTGTTGCCAGGGAGATGCCTGATGGCTGGGACTGCCCCAGAGCCCCTGCTGCCCAACTCCTGGCCCTACCACCTTCATGGCACCACAGCAGAAAGAACTGTGCTGGTTTACAAGATGCACATCTTAAAAGTCTTTCTGCTTTTGCAACCACAGCAGGGTGTGCAGTGGCAGTCTACATTCAGTTTGAGAAGAATATACAGATTCAATAACCAGACCCTTCATGAGAGGCTCCTCTCAGGAAGTTATGGAGCAGAATACTTGTCTATGCCTTGGGAAATTAACTGAGATCTGACTGTCTATGTGGTAAGAGTGGAATCTTCTTCAGTTTAAGACACCTAATGTTAGCAATGACAGATGTTGTCATGGGAGACAAGTGTCTAAGTTCCCATCACAGTCAATGGAGGTCTAATCAACAGACAAAGAGGTTAAAGAGTTGCTCTGATGGAAGTAAACAGCTTTACTTGTTGGTGGAAAAAATCATTACCTTGAGTGTCATAAGCAGCAAGAGTGGGAGTGCTTTAAAGGGAAGGGTGAGCTAGGACTTGATTCAGCTGTACAAAGATGAGTACTTGTGTCTTTGGGGGTTCTATTGCACACCTGACCTTCAGATGCTGCTTCACCAGGGCTGGTGCCTCTGGAAGCATACAGTGGATTAGTTCCTCTGAGGAATTTCAAATACGGGAGCTTAGGTTTCAGGCTTACCCCGTGGGGACTCTTACATGTAGATAACTAGTTTTAATCTGGAGCTAAGCCCCATACTGGGTGTTCTGCTTAAGCTAACGGCCTGCGCTCCCTCTGCTGTCAGCAGTGAGACAGAAGCAGCCCCACAGCAGCTCAGCTCTTGTGAGGTAGGTTGGATAAATCTCTCTTTAGAAGAGAGATTTCCCTGTTCCTGACATGGCAGTGCAAAATATACTGACTGAAGACTGCATCCCATGGTCATAGCACAAGTTCTTTGTGCCAGGGCTGCCCCTAACACTGCAGGCAGCTACACTGCACGTACCTTTGCACCATTAAATTCTGCACACCAGCCCTGAGAATATTAACTCTGAGCTCCTTGCCTCCTGCCTGCATCTTCTTGGCACCTACAAACTGAAAGCTCTCTTTTTTGCCCATGGCTCTCAAACTATTGATGAAGGAAATCTGTGAGTGCCTCGATACACGAAGGTTCACACAAAAACAGCTAGGAGGGGCTCATTTTAATCTAGAAATGAAGATGAAACAACATTTAGTCAGCACAAGGGAGATCTGCGCTCATCTAGTCCAACTTATCTGCAATGAACATGGACACCTACAGCTCCATCAAGTTGCTCAGAGTCCCACCCAGCCTGACCTTGAATGTCTCCAAGGACAGAGCATCCACCACAGAATCAGAATCATTAAGGTTGGAAGTGACCTCTGACATTTAGTTCAACCATCCATCTACCACTAATACTGCCCACCAAACCATGTTCCTTAGTACCATATCTGCAGGCTGAGAAGAAACCTCAGACACTGGGGATACTTGAGGGCATCTAATCTTGTAGAGGGCATGCATATGAGAAAGAAGAAATCTGCATTTCAGTTCATGCATCAGTGATGATTTACTTCATTAAATGGTTGCCTGAAATAAACTACAAATATTAATTAGCATGGAGACTCATTATATCAATGTTCTTTGTGATATTTAGCCTTTGATTCCTGTTTCCCATAACAGTAATGTGCTGGGTAACATGAAGAGGGCTTAAAATAATTATGACACTTTTTTTTTTTTTTAATCTGAGCATGAGAACTGACTAACGCACTGCTAGAAGAGTTGAGAATAGCATTGATCATGATAGAAATCAGGTCTTAGGGCACTGCATCATGCCAACTCTAGTTCATATGCCCCAAGAAACTATGGATACTAGCAAAAAAAAAAAAGTAAAAATTACATAATTCATTGCCTCTTCACACATCAACTTATCGAAAGGCCATTTAAATGTTTTCCCTACATCACACATACCCATTAATCAGGCCTGGGAGTTTCTTACTGTGATTAATACATCTATACAGTCTTCTGGCACAGAGTGGTGTAAAAGTGGAGAGAGTAGAAAGGACAGATCTTCTCAGTGGTGCCCAGGGACAAGAAACGAGGCAGTGGGAATAAAGTGAAGTACAGGGAGATCTGTCTGAACATTTTTCACTGAGGTGACAGAGCACTGGCACGAGAGGTTGTGGACTCCCTCCCAGGAGATGTCAAAACACTGTCTGGACATAATCCTTGGGAGAGAAGCTCTAGGTGGCTTTGCTTGTGTAAGTTGGTCTAGATGACCTGCGGAGGTCCCTCACCCAATCTGCAGCTCCGTGCTTATTGCATTCTCTCGGTTTGGTGTCGCACTCATTGCTTTGTGACAGCACAAATTAGTTATGTGAGCACTTCAAGGCTTTCTCTTGAGCTATGATCAACAGAACTCATGGACCAAAGTTTGGAGGCTGCTGAAAACCACAGAAGAGAGAACGCTGTTAAAAGAGAATAGATTACTTAGGCACATGACACGTTCTGCTTTTCCCTAGGGAAAACTACTGGAAAAGGTCACTGACTCAATTTATTTTTGACCCACTTTAAACTTCTCTATAAAGGACGTGATTCGGTGAGCTCATTCACACTGGGCTGAACAGCGCAGCTAATATGCCTTGGGTGCTAATCATTTCAATTAACAAAAACTAATAATTTTGACTGAAAAATGTAAGCAGACTCAAATTCTTCTTCACAGCCAAATGCACAGGGTCTCTATTAATTTCTGTCAATCCATGAAGCACACTTAGGATTGTCTCCTCTCTTTGAGGCCAAATTCAATATTTGGCTGCAACCTGCCTTCTTACAAAGTCTCACCTGTCACTCAGTGGGAAATCTACAGTCCTGGTAGTTGTTTCAGGACATAATTTGTCCTTCCAACAAAGGGCATCCTGTTTTTCTTAGTTGGTTTTCCTTTCCACAACAGCAACAACAATAATACCTTACATAATTAAAACTGTAGCTCTGTTTCAAGGTGTTTTAAAGACAGTCCAAAATAATGTGTTAGAAGCAGTGCATGTAGCGATGTGGGTTTAAAAATGTACACCAGTTCTCCCTAAAACAGTCAGAAACAAATTGTGGTTTGAAAACCTACTGTGCAAATGTTATTTATTTTATAAATGTGCTAAATGTTATTTATTTACTTACTTACTTATTAATGGAAAATTAGAAATAAAATCAATGGTATAACTCTTAGAAACAGTTCATAGCAGAAGTCTATATAAAAGGTTTGCAGACTTGTTTTTCTTTAGCTCCCTCTAGCTTGGTAGCTGGACAAATATACTGCTAAGTTTAGTCCCATGAAAATGCAGACTAAAAATATGATGTAGAATAACACTTTAGGAAAACAAAAATCCACAATTTTCAGCTGTGGGTGTCTTTGGTAAGAGGTTTGTTCGTAGTTGACTGGATACAGATCTTACTCAGTCAGTGGGACCTGTGGGACTTGGCACTTCTAAGCTCAAGGACACTTTTATTCCGCTGTGTTGATGTACACGAAGGAATTTTGAATCTGCTTTTCATTCTCCCAAATCATTTCTTTTCTGCCGCTTCATCCTTTTTGTTTCCCTATTGAACCTTTTTCTCCCCTCTAATCTGACAAAGAAAGACTCAGACATCACTCTGTTGAATCCCACACACCTCCAGGCAGGAGGCTGCTGTCCATGCTGCACCATCACAGCTTCATAACTGTGGTGAGATCAAGAGGAATTACATTCCCCTCCAGCAATAGTAGGAAATACCACAAGATGTTGTTTTGTGAAGTACTGACTTTTCTCATTTTTGTCTCTCATGTCATCTTTCAGTAACATACAGAACATAAATTCACAAGTTATAACAACAAAACAGGAGGAAACAAGCATGGCAGATGCAGACTCCAAAAAGCTGGAGATGCTACCACGCTGCTCTGTCAGCACCAGCCTCACAGAAGGCCAAGGGCTGAGTGGGCTAATACCATGTACAGGTCACACATCTGGAAAGATAATCCCCTTCTCCAGCTCCAGCCACTAAGCACATTTGGCAGAATTTAAGTGTCATTTTCAGGGAGATTCTGGTTAATGCTATCTAATACGGAGAAGACATTTCAGCGTATGCACAAAGCACAAAAGTATAATAAAACTAACTGGGGACCATTTTATCATCCTGACCATAATCATCTTAAGTGTAGAAGGTAACAGTAATCAGAGAAGAAGCACCAGACAGCAATGATCTTTCTAGCTCAAATCAAGAAAGTTCATTTCCAACTTGGAGTGGTTACTCTTTTCCATCCAAACTGCAATATTTCTTTGATGGAATTTGACCCCTCAGAGGCAGAATGAGAGCTACCCTACTCAAGGAAAGCAAAGACTGCTCTTCCCTTCTGTCTATGACTAACCCCAATTAGAATTTACTCCTTTTTAAAATATTCAGGCATCATTTGACGCACTTTTGAAGGAAGTTAAATCTGATCACAAAGATCATTCACAGGAGGCAGATACACTCATCTGTGAGAAATGGGAGGTGAAAGCTCTGCAAGGATGGAGCACTCTCAAACTATCTGAAGCACTTGATGGATCTTTTCCCACCCTCTGTGATTAATAGTATGCATAAGCTATTCAGTCTGCACACATTTTGCTTGAGGAAGCCTTGATTTGAAAAATGAGACAAGTGCTTCCAAAGCTGTCATTGATAGGAAATTAGGTGATAAAAGAGAGCACATTCAAACAGCTCTTAAATATTCATAATTAGAGCTGTCAAATCATTATACTATCCCCCCTCTCTCTTGCATTTACCCAAACGTTCTGTCAGGAGTAATGAAAACAGCAAAACCAGGGGGATGTAGCAGTACTAAAGTACATCAGAAGTAATCACAGGAGGACAAACCAGGGGCACAGATACAATCATCAAGTCAGGTGTATCTAATAGTTAACTTGTTATGTTGTGAGGTTTTGAGTTGCTAATGAATAGTACCATCATACATTTCTCCTTCTGCCAAGTCTCCCCCTTCTTGTGTGGTAACAGAGTATTTGACTTCAAATTTTTTCCTACAAATACATTCCTGGGTGATTTTTCTCATGGCCCTGGAAAAAAAAAAAGAGAGAGAGAGAGAGAAAACTCTCAAATGTAAAACCATAATTATAAGCAAAAAATAGCTGATGTATTTGAATATTATGAAAACAATAGATATATAATAGATATTTGTATGGCTTTTTTCTAAAGCACCGTGTTGATAGAAGTCCCACACCAGGTTTTCTAAAGCATCAAGCTCCTGAACCTCTCCAGCAGCTGCCAGATTCCCTCCAACAAGCAGCACAAGCAAAGCAGGACCACACATTTCAGGTTGCTACTGGCTGGACCAAATGCTTCTGGAAGAGCAGTATCTGCTCAGAGGGAAACTCTCGCCATTTGATTCAAATCATTACAATCTGCCTTCTGTCAGTGCAGCTCTGTCTATAGAAGATAACTCATCATAGAGCTCCTACAGGTACATCTCCCTCTGCTAGCAGGTCACACAGGGAAAGTGCAGCTGCAGGAGCTCTAGTGCAACCACAGCCTTAGGTTGATCTGAAGCATACTGCAGTGACGCCCAGCTGTCACCAGTGTCCATTATATTGGCCATTAAGGAGCAACAAGGGCAGATTACAGTTCACCCAGAACATTTAACTACTGCAGGGATCATTTCTAAATTTTAAGAGCACTCTAATGTTGGCTTGAAACCCACTTGAGAAGCAGCAACTAATACAGAGCAGCAGCTGAGGCACAGCAGCATTGCCCTCCAATTTTGGTACAGGAAAGGAAGGTGAATGCCTACAACCAAAACATGAGGAGGATGTATGCATGAAGAACAGAATAACTTCCAAAGACTTTTGTCGAGGTCCATATCCCTGTGCTAATGAAAAAAGATTGGTTTGTAAAGAAATTAAAGGCATCACTGTCTCAGTTATGTATCTCTTCTGAGAAAAATCATGTGGTTAGAACAGAGCTGGGATGAGATTAGTGATTCACAAAACATATTGATCATTCGGAAGTTAATTTTGCAAAATGAAAAAAATCCTTGTTTGGGAATTCTGCAACCATCTCTATCAATGCCAGCAGAGCTTGTGATCCTGATCTATGGGTAATGAAAGAACTGATAGACAAAAAGAAAGCGGCCCCTGGTGGGTGACTAAGCTCTCAGGTCATCCATTATAAACTGGGCGGACAGGAAGGCTTCTTCCATGAGAGGCAGAATGTGCTGAATGTAAACATTCTATTCATCCATATCTGCAAACAGGTGAATTGGATGTGAACATCATTTGTTATACTGTATAAGAAATTTATCATATAAGCAGGGAAGAATAAAACATTTTCCCATGGTTTTGTGATAGTGCACTTCTGCAAAGATTTTGTGCTCAACCCACCATCCCCAAAGTCTTTCTTTAGTCAGAGTAAGGCAGGAATCACAGTGTTTTCCCTTCAGACTGGACAGACACCAGATTGCATTCTCCTTTACAACCATAGGAAAAATCAAGAACTACAACTTGAAAAACAGGAAAGTGCTCTATGAAGGGTGGACTTTATGGAGTGTTATAGGAGGGATCATTATGATAGCCCTTCTGAGAGAAGAAAGATACTATTCCCACCAAGTGGTGGGCAGATACTGAAACATTTCTGCTGTCACATTTTGATTTTATGTTATGTGTCTTCATGTCAGTCCCCAGTTTGCTGCTTTTTATAGCTCTGTAAAGAATACAGTTGAACAAATGTTGCTGTGGTGTCGTCTCCCCCCCCCAAAAAAAAAAATTGCTGTGAATTTTCATTTGCATTTTTAAACAAACTCACTGGGATTACACTCCTAGTTCATCTCGGGCAAATAATCCAGCAAATTATCTGATAAGAAGCATCAACAACAATCAAAAGCAGAGGGAGTTGTGTTTTGAGTATGCAACAGGTTCAGATCTACCAGAGAGAAAGGAAGACTATCTATGTATGTGGGCCTCCATGGACCATTGTGTGAGGTCAATACAGAAAGCAAAGTTCCAGAAGCCTCCTGCTTCAGTGCTGTACTCAAATATTTACAGTATCTTTCTCTTCACAGTATCTTCGTCTTTGACAGACTAACCAGGAGAATAATGACAGCAATACAGAAATTCAGCAGTGAGTAAATGGAGTAAAATTCTGAGCCATTGAAGCCAAAAGGAAATTTCTGAGTGGGAGCTGGACTAAATCATTCTGCTCTACTACTTCACAGACATTTTAAATACATTGCTTTTACACCATGCCCCAGAGCATAATGCTGCTGCACCTGAAACTGTACAGTTTCAAAGAGAACAAAAAGCAGAAATCTCCACCTCATCTCTTTCCCTCAGGAGAAAAAAAAGTGTTATTTTTAATGTAATTTTCTGCTGGTACCGTTCCCTGGGCTGACTCACTCCAAGGCTGGACAGCTGCTGGCAGCACACAGGAAGCAGCAGGGGTTCATAGCCAGGAAGCAGGTGCAGAAGGGAGCACCACTAGAACCCAGAATAGTTATATGTATTGTCCATGCACCTCAGAATGGAATCCCAGAATCATAGAAAAAACCTCTAGGATAACCAAGACCAACCATCAACCCGTCTCCACCATGCCTTCTGCTCATGTCCCAGATACCACATCTCCAAGGTTCTTGAACACCACCAGAGATAGAGACTCCATCACTTCCATGGGCAGCCTGTTCCAAGGCCTCACCACTCTTCCGGAGAAGAAATCATTCCTGCTACCCAACCTGAATGTCCCCTGGCACAACTTGAGGCCATTACCTCTTCTACAATCTATCAGTCAATCAATGGCATCCCCTCTACACTGTCCTGGTGTGTTAGATGGCATTGATGAAATACATGAAGCTGACTTGAAAGACTGCAGGTTGGACAGATGACCCACAGTAGCTTCTCTAAACACAAGGTCCACCCGATAACAGCGGGTTCATTGTAGGGTACAGCCAGTCCAGATGACAACCACTGTCTGCAGGTGGTACTTAAAGTCAAGGACTGAAAGTGGGTGAGACAAGAAGGCAACATTCAGCCAAGGCAGACAAATGACTTTGTTCAGCTTTCCACTTTTAACCTCCAAGGAATTTCTAAAGTAGTTTGATTGCTAAACCTATTCATAGAGAACAACCATCGTCCCAAAGTGTAGACAACAAATAGACTGTGAGTTAAAATACAGGCAAGAAATGTGAGTGGAAGAAGAAAAAATAGCTTTTTCTGAGTAGCTAAAAAGAAAGAAAAGACTTTGGAAATGAAATATATGTAAAAGTACCTTGAAATGTCACAACCTGTGTCAAGGTCCCACACAGAAAAAATAGGATCCTATCTGTGTCACATGGGGGCTGTACTTGAGTCACTCAGGTTGCTATTAAGCTTAACAAAGAGAAATAAGCTTGTAGGGTAAGCTTTGTCTTGTCTCAAAGCCATCCAGAACATCTCAGAATTCCTCATATCTCTTTACTGCCTCCAATAGGAACCTCAACCACCAGCTTTGTGGATTTCTACAGTTTAGATACCTAGAGCAACTTAATTTAATACATTAATGTCCCACACACCCCTGTATGACCTCTTCTACTTGAAGTTCTCTTGGACTCTCTCTGCATTTCACAGAGAGAGGTGCCCACTGCAGACAAAAGCCTCCATACAACCAAGACAGAGACCAGAATGCTTGGGAAACGAGGACTCGATACACTACAACATACGAGTGGTAGATTCAGATGCCTCAGGACATTACTGACATGCACTGACAGTTTCTTGCCATAGGGCCAATACCTGAACAGGTAGCAACTAGTATATTCTTCCCACCATGAAGAATCTTGTAGAAATAGCAACTTTTTCCACTTCAGATTTGTCAAATAAAATTGTCTGCAGTATGTGTCCTTCATAGGCTAGGTTCAGCCCTTGTATAAACCTGCTGAACTCAGTGAGTAGTTGTAACAGGAACAGAACACCAGTCCTAACAGAATGACAACAGCAGGCATTTTCAGTAGCATACTAATTCAGTTCACTAAATTGGGCACTTTCCCGCTTTAGTAAAATAATTATAGTGAAAGAGATGCTTATAGAATGAAAAGTTTGGAACAAAGTTTGATTAAAACAGAAGTGAATGAAATAAAAAGGTACATTTTCAGCTGGCAGAAATAGGCTATATTTAGATTTTGGTCAGAAATTCAAGGACTGTTTTTATCGCCTCTAAATAAGGCAGCAGAATTCTGAGGTTCTGGGTACTGGAAGTGATTCTGGAGGCACATCCTCTTTGGAAGAAGATTAGGGTAATTTTCCACACATTTATATTTATTAATAGAGGGGGGAAGAAAAATTTAACAGTCTCCAAATTGATTGAACCTAGCAAAGCACACTCCATGCTGGGAAAAGCTTCAGTCCAGAGCTTCTACTTTTTGCTCTGGCATGAGAAGCTGAATGTTATCAGGAGTTCTTGATTGATTTGAGAGTGTACTCTTTGACCTGACAAATGTCTCAGCCTTGGTGAGGCTGCACTTGGAGTAATGTGTCCAGTCCTGGGCCCCTCAGTACCAGAGTAGACCTGGACATAGTAAAAAGGGTCCAGTCTTAGGGCTACCATGACAGTGAAGGGCCTTGCAACACCTCTCCTATGTGGAAAGGCTGAGAGAGCTGTGACTGTTTAGCCTGGAGAAGAGGAGGCTCAGGAGGACATCAACAGTGTGTATAAATACTTGAAGGAAGGGTTTAAAGAGGATGGAGGGAGGTTCAGTTCAGTGGAGACCAGTGATAGGACAGGGGGCAATGGACACAAACTGCAGCGCAGAAGGTACTCTCTGAACACCAGGAAGCACTTCTGTGCTGTGCGGGTGATAGAGCACTGGCACAGGCTGCCCAGAAGCTGTGGAGTCTCCTCCTTGGAGATCTACAGGAGCCACCGAGATATGGGCCTAAGTCCTCTGCACTGGTGTCCCTGCTGGAGTTGGGGGTTGAGCCAGAAAGCCCTTCCCTCTTTGACCATTCTGTGATTCTGTAGAATGACAATCAGCTAAACTCACACACCACTGAGCTTGTTGACTCTCCCAGTTTACGTCCATGGTGGTCTTCCAAAGGGTGCTAAGCAGAATCTTCATATCCTTACTGAAGAAAGCCATTGCTCAGCTCTTTTCCAGGATTATTTTTTGGGGGGGTTTCACAGAATCACAGAATTGCAGGAATTGGAAGGGACCTCTAGAGATCACTGAGTCCAACCCCCTGCCAAAGCAGCTCCCTAGCCCAGGTTGCACAGGTAGGCGTCCAGGTGGGTCTGGAACGTCTCCAGAGAAGGAGACTCCACCACCTCTCTGTGCAGCTGTGCCACTGCTCTGTCACCCTCACCGTGAAGAAGTTCCCACACATATTTATGTGGAACTTCATATGCTTCAGTTTGTGGTCATTTCCCCTCATCCTATCACCACGCACTGCTGAGAAGAGTCCAGCCTCGTCCCTTTGCCTCCCGGTCCTTAGATATTTATAGATGTGGATCAGATCCCCTCTGAGTCTTCTTTTCTCAAGGCTGAACAGACCCAGATCTCACACTTACCTTATAAGGGAGTTGTTCCACGCCCTTTATCATCTTTGCAGAAAGACTCTTTCCAAGAGATCCCTGTCTTTTTTGTACCAGGGAGCCCAGAACTGGACACAGTACTCCAGGTGAAGACTCATCAGAACAGAGTAGAGGGGGAGGATCACCTCCCTTGACCTGTTGGCCACGCTCTTTTTAATGCACCCCAGAATGCCATTGGCCCTCTTGTCCACCAGGGCACACTGCTGGCTCATGGGCAACCTGTCATCCACCAGGACACCCAGGTCCCTCTCTTCAGAGCTCCTCTCCAGCAGCTCATCCCCCAGCTTGCACCAGTGCATGCAGTCATTCCTCCTTAGGTGCAAGACTCTACACTTGTTCTTGCTAAACCTCATCTGGGTTCTCTCTTCCCAGCTCTCCAGCCCATCCAGGTCTCACTGAATGGCAGCACAGCCTTCTGGTGTGTTGGCCATTCCTCCCAGCTTTGTACCATCAGCAATCTTGCTGAGGGTGGTCAGTATCCCCTCATCAAGGTCATTGATGAAGATGCTGAACAGGATCGGACTCTTGAGGAACACTGCTAAAACAGGCCTCCCACTGGACACTGTGCTGCCGATCACAACTCCCTGAGCTATGCCAGAGTTCGTTTGTTTTGTTTTGTTTATGAGCTGCTGGCATGACTAGTTGCTGGCTTTCAGTATTTTTGATGGATTTGGGCCAACAGTGAAGTGACCTTGAGCTCATATTCTGCCAGCTGCTCTTTGATGTTATTCTGCCTACTTCTCAGCTCTCTTCCTTTTCTCACCTGCAGAGCTCAAGGGTGTCATCTCATTCTAATGGGACAAGTTTCCTTGCTCCCCTCTTCCCTGCTGTCTTCAGAAAGACAAGGATACATTTCTCAAACTCGCTGACCTCAGTGCAATAACTCCAGGTTTTACCAGTAAAACATACAGAAGAGTCAAAGCTGCAGTTGCACGTATCCCTGCAAAAGCTGCAAAGCACCTTCCTGCTATTAAGAAATGGGCGGAGCAACCACCCTATGACACACAAAGCAATATAGGTGGTGATGGGCAGTAAAGTCTTACTAATAGGGAACTCAGGGGTGATGTAGCTCTTTTAACGCTTTGGGGGAATCTTGTGCCCTCCACAATACCTCTTAGCTCCACAGTTTCACCAGGAGGTGCTTGCAAGACACTGAGAAGCAGTGAGAAAGGGAGTATTATCATGATCCAGAGGAGTGACTGCAGCTCCTAGAGGCACACCTGAGTCACCTTCAACTGTCCAGTTCTGGTGCTGACAGCAAGTATTTATCTGCACACTGTGCAAATCTCTCCAGCACTCTGGGTGAGTACTTGGCTGCTGATGTCCACAACGTCACTGCTCCCTTGTTATCTGTACCAAAGCCAGGAAATTTCAGGTGAGCTCAGGATGGAAAGGCACGCCACAGTCTGCCCCTTGAATTGCATGACAGTGTAGGTGTAAACTGAAATGCTGAGTACGTGGGACCTGTTAAGTACTTTGGAAATACAAGTGGAGTTCTTGGCACATGGGATGGAAGGGAGGTAAATAGGCAACATATCTGTTCTGAAAACCTCTTGCACATCTACACATGCCCAGTCTCTCTATGAAACAGCATCACATTAACTACGTACATTCAAAGGCTTTTAAATCTTGTGATTTCACTGGAAGAGGAAAGCTGAAAGTAGTGCACTTATTTATAATGAAGGCATTTACAGAAGCAAGACTCTTTTATCTGTTTACTGTGTGGTACTCAGAAGAGATGATTCTGTGAGCATGTGCATCAAATAATTGTGAAAAATGTATCACCATTATCTGTGTTAAATATCTCACTAATGGGGAAGAAGGATTAAAGGTCATCTGTCAAATGTAGTTGTGACACTAGAAAAAAATTTCTCATGTTGGTTTCAAGTGATCTTTAGGCTGGTATTTTTGTTGAACAGAGAAAATGTTGATCAACGAATCACTAGGAGTCCTGTGCCTGATAATGGAGGTCAAGAGTGCCTTTTGAGATGAGTTTAAGATGTTTTTATTAACCTGTCTCAAGATAGCCGATTGCTTTCTAAGGTGATGAGACCTTCTCCAGAACTTGAATTTTAAAATATTTAGGGATCTTCATTGAGAAATGCTTCTCAATAATGCTTCACAAAAAAATAAAAAAAAAGTAAATGAAACTCAAGGCAAATTTTAATAAATTCAAAGCTGTTCCAGTATTCTGTACAAAAATACCTTTGTTTTATAAAACACTTGCAATAGTAGGGGAAGCTCAAAGGAAGATACCCTTAAAGAAATTACTTTGAAACTAGATGGACCTTGTTTTCTTTTCACACTAACCTTCTATGTATGTAAATACATTAATTTCTAATTCTAGCTTCTTTGAATTAAATTACGGTTCATTATAAGGGCAGAAACGTGAGCAGAAATGAATACATCTGCACTCAGGTCCCAAGGAGCAAAGCTGTTTTCAGCCTTGATGCTTTCTGATACAAAATCTATTTTGCATCTTGATGGTCAAATAGATTGTATTCACATTCACTTGTATTCACAATTCTGTTGCACAGTTAGGGAAGTGCAAAGTGGTGTTTGGCTAAACAAGAACCAGGCATCCACAAAAGAATTTCCATTTCTGTTTTATGAACCCAATTCTCATTCTGTTAACCCTAAAGTAAATCCATTTAAATCCACCAGAGTACGTGAATGTGAAAACACTATAAGGAAGACCTTATTGAGGGGAATTGAACAGTAGTGTTCATATTTAAATGGTTGCATGCTTTGTAAAGTTAGCATATATAGGATTTTGTTCATGAACTCTTTTTAAACTACGACAGCTTAGGCCTTCTTCTTGAAAGACAGCTCCAATATCAGCTCTGAATTTATAAAAAAGGAGCAGAGCAGTTTTTCAGTAGGTTCTGCCAGCCAGAACTATTCACAACAGATCAGTTTCCTGTTAAGTGTTTTCACCTGGCTGTATGTTAGAAGGCAAATTATTAAATCGCTAATGAAGCTGGTGGCTGTTCAAATTCATGTGTTTTGGCTTTGTTATGCAGCTATGTGACAGAATGCTCAATTGTCTCATCTGCCATCTGGTTTGGTGTCAAGATGTGCTTTTTTCCAAGTGACATTCTGTTGTCAATTGCAATATTCTTGACATTTCTAAATGTCTTTGTCAAGAAGTTTGTGGTCTACTTTATGTTTCCACAAGAAAGTGTTGTTGATCACCGCCGATACTCTAGGACTTGCTGTTGGTGGCAGCGGGAGGGATCGCACACCCTGTCATTTCTACACAGCACCTTAGAAAACCCTGAAGTTTTGCAATCATTCCTCCCAATTCCCTGCCAGTTTCACTTATGAGTGAAGAACTCAGATGGCTTCACTTGTTCTATTTCTATTTTGTTCCTCACTTATTCTACACTCTCAATAGTCTTCTGACACTATGTACATGTGTGGCGTCAAAAAGATGACTGTTGGTCATGAAGCCTTAGCCACCTCATGTAGGTCAGGACTGCAAAGAGTTAGTATGCTGTGAGGTTCTCAGCCTACAATTCTTTGTTTAATAAGCTAGTTGCATATTGGGGTATATTATACTGTCCAGTGTATAGTATTGCACCTCATGAGTGTGATTTTTAACTTTTGACACTTCCAGTTTGCACACACCAGCACGTTCGCCCTGGGAACTGAAGGGAATAGCCAGGAAGAGCTACCTTGCTCAGGGCTAACCCACCCCATCTGAGCAGGCATGCAGTATAAGTTACAAAGATTATAATAATTGCTCAAGTATCTGCAAAATTTTTCCCCTTTACATACCCTTTCCAACAGAGTAACATAACTGTATTCCTGCTAAGAATATCTTGCAGGAATGCAGACAGTTGTTATAATCCTTGTACCTGATTTTACTCAATCTGTGCTCTCAGAAAAAAACAACAACAACAACAAAACAATGCAGAACGACTATTTGGCCTGATGGCTGTAAAGCTGTGCCCCTCTAAATAGTCCTACTAACAGACTCTGCACCAAAGTAGGTGCAGATACCTGACAAGGCTGACATAACCCAAGGCAATGCCAAGCCAAAGGTGGGGCTATAGACACGCACTGCAGCAAGGGAAGACTTTTGTTAATAAAAGTTTTCAGGATCAGGCCCTGCTTGGCTTTCATAATGCATTTAAATAACTTCTCTTAGACTTGGCAAAAAAAAAAAAAGTTAATACTGTGCAGAAAAAGGTCACAATGGCACTTACATTTCAACAAGAGCTAATTAACATATTATTTGGCCTTTAATTTGTCAGTTCTTATAAAGCGATCTACACGGCCAGCAGTTACATAAGTACTCTGTTGTACTCTTGTTAGCAGAGAAAAATATCATTAAGAAGCTCTATTAGCTTCATGGAGGGGCTATAAAGTACCACAGAAACTATTTGCACACTTCCAGGTTTCTTCTTTAAGATTCACACAGAGAATGGATACACAAAGTTGATTTGTGAGGCAAACTGTCATAAGACATGTGTGACTAAACAAAATATATATTCTGTAGTCAAATATCTCGTTGGAACTTCATTTTTAGGTCACAGGTGAGAATACAGGGCCTTCAGATTTCCTGTTCAGTGAGACAGGCTGCTGCAGAATTTTGTGCTCAAAAGCTGCAGTTAAATACATAACTTGAATCAGTCCCTGAAATCAGTAGGACTGTTCATGTGCCTGAATAGCCACTCTGGAAACCAGAAATTTTCCACATAGACAAGCTAAAGATGAAGCTGTGGTAGCAGCCAATTTATTTTTGGTTTATTTAAACAAGCTCTCACCTAGCATTAGCCTTCCTTACATTCACAAGTCCCACTCATTGCCACCAGTTTATGGCAAAAGAGGTGAAATTTTGCTATTCTCTACCCTAATTCAAATCTTTGTGTCATTCTGGGATTTTCATACTGCCACCACAAAAGTTTGCTAAGAATTTTAAGACAAAAGTTGGTTTTTAAACTCTGAAATCTACATCAACCTACTCATTTATAGACAGAATAAATAAGTTGTTTCTTTTGAACTTGTTATAGTACCACCCTGAATGAAGGTTGAACAAAGAAGGATTTCAAGTGGTTTTAGATGACTTGTACATCCAGGTACTTTGTAAAAAGCAAGTTTACAACAATCTATTGATTTTTTTTCCAAAATCATAACAAAACCAAGGCAAAATTGTAGCCCATGTCCTGTTTGATCACGTCTCAGCAAATCTATTTATAAAAAAAAAATCAGTGGATTTCTAAGGGGAAGGGCTCAAAGTTTCAGTTCACAAGACTCATGCCTAGTTCACACATAGTTTATCTGACCAGGTCTCAACTTGGAAATTCAAACAAAAGAAAATGCAGGTGGCTATTCTGCAGTACAAGAGTACCTAGCTGAATAAGGGTAGGAGGACAGGTTTACAAGCTTTTTTAATTTCTTTCTGTATGTAATTTTTAAACAGTGTAATACTGTGTTGTGCATGGAAAACTCAAACTCAATCATGGAGGTATAAAGGCAAGATTACTTTCTTTTTTTTAAAGGACAGTAATGAATTTTTTCCACTACATCAAAGTGTATTTTTTCCAACCAAAGTGTATTTTTTCCACTACGTCAAACAGATATCTGCCACCTTGCTGAATACGGTGAGATGGTAAACACCAATCTCCAATCCAAAACCAGACCTTCCAGCAAACAAGAAGTTTGATATTGTCAATCTACCTCTCTTTTTGTTCAAATTCTTTGACTCTAGAATTATTTAGAAAGCACAGGTTTAGCATCAGATGCTTTCACCATAATATCATATGACGTGAACAAGAGCATATTCCAAGAGCCATGAATATCCTCAGTCCAGTCCTAAGTCATCTACTGTTGTTTTTTTCCTTCCTCCCCTTCTCTAATCAGTGGACACATAATGAGAATATGCTTTATCTAGAGCTGTTTTGCACAGCTTGAGTAAATTGGAGTGAAGAAAAAGCTGCAATCACTGAAAGCACTCGTTTAAAGAGATGTTGATCTCTTTCTTCCCTACTGGTCCTCTAAAACTCATTTATGAAGTATTTTTCCATTTAACTTCTCTTTTCTACCCTCTGCTCTCTTCAACTGTTGGTGTCTATGTTTTCATTTATGTGGAATACAAAGTCCAGGGAAGGCCTCACAAACTAAGTGAAAGGCAATTGCTTTTCCACTACATAAGGCTGCCCACACTACATGTGCAGCTGGGATTTTCCATGATCCTCTAATTGACTGGTAACATCAACAAGGGTTGAGTCATAAGTTTTATTCACAACCCAACTATTTCTCAAACCTTCCTCCAACTATTTCTCATCCTTGCCACACCATTCAAACTTATCACACTATTTATATCAGTGCATTAGAGGAAAGTTAAGCCCAGCTTACTTACACAATTTGGTAGGTACTTCTTCCAGGTACCCAGAAGCAGACGCACACTGGAAATGCAAAGTCTGGCACACTTCACACACAGAAAGCAGCCATTCTGCCCACAGGAAAACTAGTCCAGAGATAGACTTGAGACTACAGCAACGCTGCCCCACAAATCAAGTGAATTTTAGCCTCACAGAAATAATTAGAAATTCTACAGAACATGATCAGGGTAAAAAAGAGACAGTAGCTTCAAAAAACAGAAGCAAATATGAAAACACAGCAGAAGTAACAGAGATGTAGCTGAGGAACCTGTATTAATGAAGAAGGAGGAACTAGTGAAAGGAACAAAATGATGGCAGGAAACCAAGGCTCCAAATGATGGATTATGTGGAGCACCTCCAAGTTACTCTGAATGGGTCTTCAGGGAATGAGGCAAGTTTTCAGAAGCCTGGAGAGCAGGCAGGTACAGAATCATCTTCAAAAGAAAAGGAATTAGTCCTTTGTCAAACCTGGAGACATTTGAATAGGAAGAGAATATGAATGCGAATGTAAATACAAGAAAGTGACAAGGAGCAGCAACACAGCCCAGCAAGCACTCCATTTCCATATAAAAAGTAAAAATAAAAAAAAATCTTAAAAAATCATCATGATAAATTTTGGAACTAACCCTTTTCCTGCACTGAAAACACCAGGTAGTCCTAGTAGCAAAGACAGAAAACAAGCTGTATGAGATATCTGCAGGTTTGAATCAATAGTTAACAATACTGTAGATTAAGCCATTCATGCACATTTTGCCACAGAAACAAATACTGTTGTGAAAATGTGCAAATAATTAAAGATTTTCATTGTCTTGCTCCTGATGGCTGCTACACACAGAACTGCCCTACCCTTGCCTGAACACCTTCTCAGTAACTGAAGACAATTAACTGATTCTTGCTTACATCAACATATTGGAAACTGAGATTCTATACTTGCAGCACAGCAGCTGATGAACAGAAACACACTGCATAAAACTAAAACAATAAGGACACACTGCACAGAACTGCTGATTTGGTTATGGAGTGACACAAGGGAAGCACTGAGCTCTCTCACCCCCTCCAGGGACCTGGAAGCTATGACTGCAGATTAGGACAGGGAATTTCCTTCCCCAGATCTGAGGGCTCTGATCCAACAGCAGTAGGGAGATTACCTTGGGATGGCCAATGTCATTCCTGCTTTCAGTTAACCCCCCATCTCCCTGAGATCCTCCCAACTCCTCTTCTGGAATGACTTCAACAATCTTCTGCCTATGGTCTAAAACCAATAAATTGACTATTTTAATCTCTAGGGCTTCTTTTTCGTAGCAAGAACTATTTCAGACAAATCCATTATCACTGGATAATGACATTCAGTCACACTCTTAGGTTGTAGGGCCTTTGAAATGAAAAATATTTGTTTAACAGAAATTGTTCTAATGTACTCTGAAGTACAACATACATCCTAGCTACAAGCTAACATAATTTTACAGATGATTCTTGTCTTACATGAGTCACCTGTGGTTACATGTGTTTGAAAACCTCCCTAATACTTGGGATTATATATTACAAAGTACCATTTTCCTGTGTGTAAAAACATCTAAAGAAAGACTTTTTCCCTCTTCATTGATATGTATTTCCAAGACCTTGCAGTGACTGAAACCAATGTAATTGAAACATCAGATTTGAAACACAGCACTTAGTATTGTTTACTTGGATACCTACAGGGTACATTATCAAAGTACCTTGTAGGAGGCATAGTCACACACACAGACTGCTGCTTTGTGGCAGGACTTGCATGCATACTCCCCACACCTGATTACACCATCTTCAATGTATATTTCATCACGCTGCTGTCAAAGGTAGCTTTAGGAACAAAACAGTCTGAAAACAAGTTGAAAACAAAACCCCATCCTGCACGATCAGCCTCACAGATGAATGGAAATGTGGAAGATAAGGTTATAAACTGGGCATGGGGTGTCTTCTCCTTCCTGGGAGCCACGGCTTTGCAGATATATGTGAGAAGCAGTGTCTCAGCATACATCACCATGCCACCCTGCAACTGCTGGGATTCAAGTGGTTGTGCTGTATGAAATAGTTGTGGCATGCATATAAAATGATGTTTGAACTTACCACTAGCCCCATGCTGGAGGTTCTCTATAAGTCACTGAAGAATCACTGTCCTGAATGTATTCCACTGATTTGTCTTGGGATCAGATCTCAGACCTTTTCCTTTGGCAAAAATCAGTATTTAAATCTGTCTTGCTCATGTGAATGCTGTTATCTACATAAACTTAATAACATGTATGAGGTATTTGTACATGCACATAAAAGGCTGAGGTTTACTATCAAAGAATACTGCCCAATAACACTTGTCATGCAATTGCTGGAAAATGGGTGGCTTCTGACTTAAAAAGCAGCTGCCACCAGCTCAGCAAGCATGCATTGATTTATTCCAATCTCGGACACATGGTATTGAACCCTCATTTCCATTTGATTTGTCTTGTGGCCCTCTGCTATAAAAGCCTTAGTGACTATAGCACACCTCTTGTATCAGGATGAAGTCTGTTCCATACTCCACATCACTCCAGCTATTGGAGACATTTCCTGCCACGCACCCCACACAAGAACAGAGGAACCATTTTTGTTCTTCTGGTTGCCAGTGTAAACTTAATCCAGGACAAATTTCTGTGCATGACAGGTTTCTTGTAAAAGAAGGAAATCTGTTCAGTGTTTTTAAAAGAACTTGCAGAAACAATCTTATGCCAAAGAGTAGGCATACTCTAGAAAGGTGATAAGAAAGACTGACCCCAGAAAAAGAATATGTTACTACATTGCCATTCTTCTCATCACTGTCTGATAAAGCTCCCACTCAGTTGTTTGAATTCTCCTAAAATATATCTAACAAAAGAAAGTCACACCAACGCTGTGATTTCTTGTATTATGCTACAAGGAAACTTCTCAAAAAATCAGGTCACTGTAAAGCTCACAGAAAAAAAAAACAAAAACAAAATGTCACAGTCAAATTTCAGCTTGATTCCCTAATGCATAGCAAGATAGGCATCATGCACTTGGGAAGGCCTTAGATTAGCTTAGCTTACATTTTGTTTACCCAAAATCAGTTCAATGAAACCACACAATCACAGCTAAGTCAACAGATCAAAACAGATTATGGTCTACCGATCGCTTTCCACAAGGCCTATAGGCATCCAGATTTGAGTGCTATCTCATCAGCCATCTACATTCTTCCTTCAGAACAAAAAATCTGACTCTTCTGGTTATCCACTTGTAACTGTATTTCCAATTACCCAGTTTTAGATTTTACAACTTTATTTACAGCCTCCTGAGTCTCATCTTTCACAAATACATCATTCTGCTAATACATCATTAAATTATCTGTTAGGAGAATTTACAAAAGCTTTTTAATCACATGAGTACAGGCATTAGGATAAGGCAGGTCCTTTAATCCATTCCTAGCTCAAGGCATTATGTTGGACAAACCATGAGAAGGGACTACCCATTTTCTGTAACAGGTAACATAACTCTTTCTTAAATAAAAGAAATTGTAACCACCAAGCATATCTTTTTTTTTACTGCTGAAGTAAAGCACCTCATCTGATAAAATGTGGTGGCGTAGGTCTTTGCAGTGTGCTTCTTCACAACAGTTATTTTTCACATTATATAGACTAGTGAACAGGAAAGTGTCTTTCTTCAGCCTAATTATTTTAATTCGTATGCTCTCTTGCCTGGACTGCAAAAGCACTTACATATCCCAAGAAATAACATACATTTTGAAATCAGGATAAAAAACATGTCGGGTAGCAAATTACATCTACAAACTGTTGTTCTCAATTTAGCTTCAGTGAGCTAACTTCTCCCTTACAGTAAGAAATTCTACCATGTAAATTTCACTTTAAAGTACACTGAACAAAATCAAGGGAAAGTAATCATTTGGAGACAGTGTGGGTATTTCAAGGGCACTTTCTACTATTTCCCAAAATTACCAGCACTTTGAGTTTCCCTGATAAAAGCGTTCTTCATAATGATCCTTAGAGCAGGTTTAACAATTCTTTGAATCATCTTGCAACTACATCTAGTGCCATCCAGAGGTAATCGGCAAAAGTTTGAAGTGTAAATCCATGTTAATTCTATCATGAACAGTA
Organism: Cyrtonyx montezumae; assembly: GCF_038088225.1. Taxonomy (NCBI): domain Eukaryota; kingdom Metazoa; phylum Chordata; class Aves; order Galliformes; family Odontophoridae; genus Cyrtonyx; species Cyrtonyx montezumae. The sequence continues at coordinate 32,231,212 of NW_027072089.1, read as the reverse complement.
GGACGTGAATTGTGCCTATTAGAGCCCTTCCTAAGGAATACAAGGTTTAAACTGTGTCCCAGCTGAACAGAAGCTATTAAAAAAAAAAAAAAAGCAAAGCAGGGTTAAGACACATTACAGCCTATTGATGTTGTGGTTCACTTGGTGCATTGCATCTATCCTGTGTTATCCTTTCTATTACTCTTTTGGCAAAGCGTTCTTGCAAATTACACTCTGCCATCTTATGTTATTTGTGCAGGCCACAACTATAGTAAAAAAGACCAAATAAACATATAAAAACAAACAAACAAACAAAAAACCCAAAGCTTTTTCTCACCACAAAGAAACCTTGCACTCACCCACAGAAGCCAACTTCTGTTTGATCATCAACTGTACAGAAAGTAAGCAAGCACTGAGGAATTAAGCACACGCACGCACACACACTGAGTTATTATTATTGCTCTCAACTGAAGAAACAGTAAGTTGGGTAAGAAGGGTATGGTGAAGTACCCATGGACTGTGAGGGTCTGCAGCTAGAGGGAACTGATCTCAATTTCTTTGAGGGATCACTCCCAAATCCAGTCACAGTTGGAGAAATGTTCAGATCCTAAAACCAGGTGCCCAGAAGAGACGACCAAACTGAATAGACATTTCTAAAAGTTCACCCTTTAAAAAAAAATGCTGCAAAAAACCTGTTAGGAAAGCTGAAGCAAACACGAGATAAAAATATTTATTTCCCAAATGCAATTTCTGCAATTCAATTTTTATATCACTCTTTCATCCTTTCAAATACCAAAATTTTCAGTACACACATCTATTAACTTCAGCAAAGCTGTGTGCCTGCTTATAATTCTCTGCTACAAATTGATGGTTATAAGCTCAAAGCGTGACTCTGATTACTACAGTGAGTATCTCCAGTTCTGCAATCAGATGTCTCCCAAAATACCCACGATCTTGTTTTAAAATCCTGCTTGGTTTATAAATCCATTCAGATATTCTTCAAACTACCACTTCACCAAGCACACTGTGAGATCACAAGCTCAGAGATGTCCTGTCCATCACTCTGTACAGCAGTGCACGGTGCTCTATCACCACCTTGTACAGCTGTGTAACAGCTGGGTAGTCAGACCTCAGTAAGAGGCAACACTGTGTTTAGGAAACATGAACCACAGTAGGGTGAAGCTCATTATTCAGTTGTGTTACGTCTATTATCCACTGCTTACAGGACAAAAAGTTTGGTTAAACTCATGCTCATCAGAAGTCTGAGTCTTTGAAAAGATGCAAGGAGCTTTTTCAGACATTCTCTATTTAAATTATTTCTTGCTTGTTTGTTTTTTAATGCTTTAAGAATGTGTATATCATTTACTTGTGACAAATGTCAAAGACTCACCTACTTCAATGAAAGCTTGATATTCATAAATAGCAAACAAAACAACAACAACAACAAACAGATTCCCTTTGTTGATTATAATTGTGGCTGTACAGAGACTAAGTACACAGGAATGAAACATAAAGCAAAGGGAGAAGAAAAAAAAAAAGGCATCAAAAACCTCACCTTTGAATTCAGTCTGAAACCAAGTATACCAAGTATTGAGTTTCCTGGCAGTGATCATAAGGGAGCCCCCGTTAGGCTATCATTGCATTCTAACTCTGAAGACACTCAGTGAACAGACTTGTTTACTGCTTTGCAAGCACTCATATAGCAAATTACAATTCCTGGAATACTTAAGAAATCTGGAATTTAATTCTAAACAACAATTCCCAGAAAGTGAATTGCTACATTATGGGCTTTTTTTTTCCCCCTTCTTTTTCTTTCTTTTCTTAGCAGTTTCAGGCTCTCAGATGAAACAGAATGAATCTTGGTATGTGCTCCTTCTGCTGTTCTAGTGACACACAGTAATCATAAACTTGCAAGGTAACTTTGAAAGTGTAAGAAATACTACTAATTGCATCCTTTCACTCCTAGTCATTCATATAAAAGCTTTGGGATTTTGTACAAATATTAACAAAGAGAACTCAGAGAGTTTACAGCACAAGAACAAAACTAAGAGAGGACAAGGATCAGCACGTAGGTATTGACCAGACAGCTGTTCAAAAAGGGTAGATGTATGCCTGAATCTCATCTAATAGTGCATATACATCTCTTCAAAGACACTTCTTTATAGTTAATCTTATCCGTAATTCCAGGTGAAAATAATAACAAGGACCAAGAAAGAACATATCCTCCAGTGTAATGCCATCTTGTGGTAAATGGGGAAACGGTCTGCACCATCAGCTCTGTTCCACAGCACACAAACCATACTCAAAACTGCTGAGTTTGGGGTGAAAAAAAAAAAAAAGAGAGAGAGACTTTATCACAGTTAGAGTTATAAGTATATTCATCTCTATTTACAAGCCTACCATTTTATTTTCTTTCCAAAAACACTGCCCTGCCATTATACCTAGAGTCATTTCCATCACTCCACAGATAATGTAGAGATGCGATTAAACTTAGTAGAAATGTCTATCTTGTATAAAAACTCCCATCACTTCCTTGGCTACAGGTAGCTGTCCCCATTTGCTTGTTTTCAAGGCACATGAGTCGCTCAAAATGTCATGGCCATGCAAGCCACATCACTGTAAAAGGATCCTTCCATACCTCATTTATTTAAAAATAGCATGGAGGCATCTCTGACCCAGCTGACCTTTGGGTGCATACAGTTATCACCTCACTTTTCACTATTGTTCACGAGACACCTGCCAGGTGATCCCACCTTCCAAATCACAGAATCAAGGAACTGTAGGGGTTGGAAGGGACCTCTAGAGATCATCGAGCCCAACCCCCTGCCAAAGCAGCTCCCTAGCCCAGGTTGCACAGGTAGGCGTCCAGGCGGGTCTGAAACGTCTCCAGAAAAGGAGACTCCACCACCTCTCTGTGCAGCTGTGCCACTGCTCCGTCACTGCACTGTGAAGAACTTCTTACACATATTTGTGCAGAACTTCCTATGCCTCAGTTTATGACCATTTCCCCTCGTCCTATCGCCACACACTGCAAATGCTGCTCCCCTCCTCCTTCCTTCACCATAGAGCTTTGCCCACAGAGCCAGCATCGCTCCGAGCATGGCCAGAATACACGACTTGAATTTTGGTTCTGCTGCAAGCACTCGCAAACACTGGTCTGCCACAACCACCAAATACCGCAGCGAGGCGCTGGGGACGCGCTTGGGAGCAGCAGGCATGCCTACACGGGGCGGGCACAGCAGGCGCTCATGCCTACAGCTCCCGGCGGGCCGAGCGCCGCTCGCACTTCCGTCGCGCTGAGGCGAAGGGTCGCGCCGCGCTTCCTGCGGCCGCACGCGTCCCGCCAGCATGGCGGCCGTGCGCGTGGAGGACGTGCTGGCGGCGGCGGACCAGGAGCGGCAGCAGCGGCCGCGGAGCGTGCAGGTGGAGAAGGAGCTAGAGCTGGAGTTCGACCCGGGCAACCTGCTGGCGCTGGACCCCAACCCTCCGCCGGCAGCGGCGCTGCGCGGGGCCGGGCCGCGGCGGGAAACGCTGCTGCGGGCGCTGGCCCGGGACAACGTGCAGCTGCTGGCGGCGCGGCTGTGGGAGCTGCCGGCCGAGCGGGCGGACGGGGCGGCGGGGCCGCTGTTGGCGCGGCTGCCCGAGCCCGCCTTCCGCCTGCCGCGGGAGAAGCCGCCGCCGCGCCCGCGGCCCCCCACGCGCTGGGAGCAGTTCGCGCGGCTGAAGGGCATCCGGCGCCGCAAACGGACCTCGCTGGTGTGGGACGAGCAGGCCAAGGAGTGGCGGCGGCGCTGGGGGTACCGGCGGGCGGGCGGCGACCCGGCCCGAGCCTGGCTGGCGGAGGTGCCGGCGGGCGCCGACCCGGAGGAGGACCAGCTCGCCAAGCTGCGGCGCGATAAGCGCGAGCGGGTGGCCCGCAACGAGCTCAACCGGCTTCGGAACCTGGCCCGAGCCCACCGCTCCGCCGCCGCAGCCCCGCTGCACCCCACGGGTCACCAGAGCCGGCAGGAGCTGGGCTTGGCCGCCCGCGTGGCCCGCGTCTCCACCGCCTCGCTCGGCCGCTTCCAGCCGCGGCTGCCCAAGGAGCCGGCCGAGCCGCCCTCCCGCGACGGCGGCAAGAAACGGCGCTTCCAGCCGCTGCTGGGCGACCTGGCGGCCGAGCGCGGGCGGCAGCTGGAGCTGCTGCGGGGCATGAACAGCAAGAAGCCGGCCCTGGACATCACCCGCGCCGTCAACAAGCAGCTCCGCGAGGAGGACGCCGAGGCGGCCGCCGCCAAGGGCAAGAAGCGGGCGCAGCGCGGCAAGCGGGGCCGCCGGCAGCAGCAGCGGCCCGGGAGGAGGAGCGGTGGCAAGAAGGGCGGAGCGGCGCGGAGGCAGCAGCGGCCCGCGGCGGGAGGAGGCCGCAGGAAGAAGGCGTGACGGGCTGCGTGCCCGCCCGCGGGAGCCGGAGGACTGCGTGTAGGGGGCGCGGAGCGGGCAATAACTTTGTCAATAAACGCCCTTCGGTCTTTGTAAAACGTCCTGTGCGCGGCTCCTTCGGGGCGGCCGGGCACGGAGTGGAAACGCGCGGCGGCCCGAGCTGCGCACGGTGGGACCGGGCAGACAAGAGTCGCAGCGCGAAGAACACCTCGCTGAGTGCCGCAGCCAAAAGCCACCGGCGTCCCGTCCCGCCCCGCCCCGCGGTGCCACAGGGGTGTGGCCGTCCCAGCAGTCCCCGCAGCGCCATGGCGGCCGGGCGGGACAGGGCCGCGCGCCTCTTGCGGCAGCTGCAGCGGGCGGCGTGAGTGCGGCCGGGCCGGGCGGGGAGCAGCAGGGGGCGGCATCCGCCGCGCGTTGCGGCGGGTTGTTGGGCTGCTGACTGGAGGCTCTGCCGGGCCGGCTTTCCTGCCTTAGCTTTAGCTTTTAAACGTCACTTTCGTGTTTGTGTTGTTTTTCGTTTGTTTATTGTTGGTTCGTTTCTTTTTTTTTTCTGCCGTCTAGATGTCGGTGCCCGGCGCACAGCCACACTTATTCCCAAGGTATGGTTTAAGTTGTGTGTCTGAAGTAATTCTGCGTGAGACCGTGTATTGCCTGGGTAGAGGGTGTATGTAACCGGTAGAAAAGAGAGCAGTGGAAGTGTAAGGTGAGCAGTCTCTTATTTTGCAGCTCTACAGTAATAAAGATTTTTGTTGGCGAGATCCCACATCTCCATGTAAGCTGCAGCCAGCATTGGCCTATAGCCCTCCTTTCTCCTGCTGGAGGGCCTGCTGCACTGGAGCTGGCTGCTGCTGCTCCCTGGGTCATACGGTCACAGCATATTCTGAGTTGGAGAGGACCCACATAGATCACTGAGCACAACTCCTGACTCCACATACTATTGATAAAAACCAAACCCTGTGTCTGAGAGCACTGTCCAAACGCTATTTGAACTCTGTCAGCTTGGGGCCATGCCTGCTGCCCGGGGCATCCTGTTCCATGTCTGTCGCCCTCTGCCAGTCCCTAACCCCCAGCTGCCCCTCCCCTGACACAGCTCCATGCCGTTCCCTCAGGCCCTGTTGCTGTCACACAGAGCAGAGCTCAGCACTGCCATTCTGCTCCCTGTGAGAGCTGCACCCGCCATCAGCCCTCCCCTCAGCTGCTCTGCGTTGAACAAACCAAGGGGCTTCAGCCCATCCTCAGGTTATCTTGCCTTCCAGACACTTCCCCATCTTTGTAGCCCTCCTGTGGACTCTCTCTAATAGCTTTATGCCCTGTGTACTAGGCTCAGAACAGTTTATTCCAATTTTGGTTGTAAGTTTTTTTCCATATGTCATATCATAAGTTGGGCTTTCCACTCCCAACCCTTCCTTCTCTTTTCTGAACAACTCCTATTTATTGTCTTTGAGCATAGAATCATAGAACTGTCTGGGTTGAAAAAGACCTCAGAGATCATCTAGTTTTAATGCCCCTGCTGTGGTCAGGGTCACCAGCCACTAGACCAGGCTGTTGAGCCACAGCCAGCCTTGCCTTGAGTGCCTCCAGGGATGGGGCATCCACAACCTCTCTGGGCAACCTGTTCCAGTGTGTCACCACCCTCTGAGTGAAAAATCATACTCTGATAACACAATATGCCCTCAGCACTCTTCTTTACCTTACTGCATTTCTCTGAAGCTTCTCACGCTGGACCACCTCTTTTGGCAAGTACAGTACCTACAGATGGACAATAGTTCTGCTGTCAGCTGAGCCATCTCATCTTCACAGCTGAATCTGAGGGGGAAAATGTGTCTGATATGTTAAAAAGAGAAACAAATTAAGGGAACAAATAGGAGCTATTCATGAAGGTGTGCTTTACTGTGGGGATTGCCATCTCAGGCTTTTTATGCAGTCAGTCCAGAGTAGGTGACTCAGGTTAAGGTTCAGGAGCATAAGCAGGAGAAGCCACAGTGGTGATGGAAGAGCCCTTACAGGAGCTTCTGTTTTGGGAGTCCAAGTGAGTAGCTGTGTGCTGTTTAGCCCCCAGATGTTCTTAATACCTCCCACGTGTTGCACAGTAGATATAATTTCTATAAGAGTTGGTATTGGGGCAAAATTTCAGCAAAGAGTGGTTCTGAGTGGTTTTGTTTCTTGTGCTTTACTGAAGACAATTAGGCACTTTTTAAGAATTATCATTGCCATTTTATGTGTGGAAAAGCTAATATATGTTGAGGTAGTTACTTTGTCCAAGACCATCATAGAGAAAGACAAAAGCACAGCTGAGAAATAGAATCTCATTTTTCTGCTTGATTTCCTCCTAAGTCAATTCAAACTATGGCCTTGTAACTAGAAATCTTAATTAAGAATGCCCTCTAAGTATTAGGCAGAAATTGGTTTATAAAGTAGCAGGATATCAGCTCCATAGGTCTGTAAATAATGGGAATTGGCTTAACAGTGACTAGCAAGAAAACTAAATTGTCCGTTATGATTCTTGACAGTGTTGACATAAATGCTGCAGTTTTTGAACTCACCAGAATTCTTCCTGTAAGTTAAATTTGGCACAAGAAAATAACAGCAGGTCACCTATTATCAGAAAGCAAATGAGTAAATCTCTTGGACATGTTCTTAGCCTGTCAAATTAATGACAGGGGATACAGCACATCCATGCTTCAGAAGAGGTCAAACATGTACAGCCTGGCAAGAGATGGCAATGAAAGAGCGGACAGCAGCTGGCCTGGGCTTGAATAGAGCACACATAAAGGATTTTAATACATCTATCTGTTAACTGTTGTGGGTCAGTGCTTCAGTGCACCCCAGAGTGTCTGTAAGACTCATTGTCATGGCTTCACTCATTGGATCTGAATCCAAATCACATTTTTTCAATTAATATAGCAGACAGAAGGCATGACTTCAGCTGGAAGAGTAGAATGCCTCATCTGATCTTTTCTTGGAGATGAATGGGTCGTTTCAGTTGACGTGGTTTGTTTCACTTTGTGACAACATCAGAATATGCAAGAGAGAATTCCGTGAATGACATGGCAAAGATACGATTGAAGTACTATCCTTACTGATATTTTTTCTGATCTACCAAATAGTGTTGATAGTAGCATCAGCTCATATTAGAGCTCTATTATTATTAGTGCTGCATGCAGTTTCTTAATTTCCAAGCAAGCAGTTCAGTTACACCTACAAGTTCGGGATCAGCTGGAAGTAAAAAGAAGTATAAACACCTGTCAGAACAGTTCCCATGTGCACAAAAGACGCTTTCAGTTCAGAGGTTTATGGAGGATGTCTCTTGTGTTTGTCATGCAAGTTGTTCTGAAGGTTATCACATGAGCCCTGCACATTTGTAACAACTCTCAAACAATATGGAGCATCCCGTATGCCCTGCAGATACTCAGCTGTATGTATTTATTATACGTGCATAAATATATATATATATAAAACAAGTTTTTGAGCAAATTTCCTGCTAATTTACTCAATTTGTATAGGAAAAAAATCTTAAGGAAGAAAAAACTACCCTGAATCATACCAATCAAAAGAACTTAAATGATTCTATGATCATTCAATAGCACGACCAACTAAGGACAAAGTGGATGTTAACCAGATAAGCAAAGATGACCTGTGCTGATGTTTTAGTGATTTTAAAAGAAGAGAAATCTGTCGTCTTTAGTATTGCTGTACAGATTGAGGTCACTTTTTGTTCCTTAATTTTAATGTTTGATTTTAATTTCAGTTCCTGAACGGGCTACCCTGAGAAATACAGACTATGCATTTGAGGTATATTTAATAATAAAGTCTACTTGATTTTAAAATGGTATGCTTTTTATTATCAAATATAGCATTTAACAAGTGCTTACAGTAGCAAGTATTTAAATTTCATTTTGATTGCTTGGGGCTTGATGACATATGTTCATCTTTCCTAGAAAAAATATGTTCTTTGTGTTGCAGATGGCTGTTTCAAACATCCGGTATGGAGAAGGAGTCACTAAAGAGATTGGCATGGTAAGCGTTGTTCATGCAAATCCATCACTGGGGAAAAGTTGTTTCCTGAAAGGCTGCTGGTGCTGTCAGTCCTGTATGCATGTATCTGTGACCCCTCTTTTTTCTTTAGTTGTTATTGTTTCAAAAGTCTTACAATAAGTAACTGTTTTTCAGGGTTTCACTAAATGATTCAGCTGATTTGGTGTAGAATTTAAATGGGTCAGTGTATGATTCCACACCGACTGTTTGTATCTTAATTTCATTGTTATTGTAGGACCTGCAGAATCTGGGTGCTAAAAGAGTTTGTTTGATGACAGATAGAAACCTCTCCCAACTGCCTCCTGTAGATGCAGTGTTGAATTCATTGTCAAAATCTGGTATAAACTTTCAGATGTACGATAACGTCCGGGTGGAGCCAACAGACCAGAGGTACTGATTCTGACAGCATGTTTCTTAAAGGGGTGCCAAGGCTCTTTCAGCATGCCTTGCAGCTATCTGAACACTTCTTTGTGACCTATGCACCAGCCTTAGGTTTGTTTTCCCGTGTGCTGTTTTTCCCCTGGCTAATTGGAAAGCTTTCCTTGTTTTCCAAGTTTCCTGGATGCCATTGAATTTGCTAAAAAGGGGGAATTTGATGCCTATGTTGCTGTTGGAGGTGGGTCTGTGATAGACACCTGTAAGGCTGCCAACCTGTACGCCTCCAGCCCGACATCAGACTTCTTGGATTATGTCAACGCTCCTCTAGGGAAGGGGAAGGCTGTCACTGTGCCTCTTAAGCCACTCATTGCAGGTAAAGCAGCAGAGATGTGTGTGTGGGGGGGGTGGGGGGGCAGTGAGGGGAAAGAGAAGAGGATCTGTTCTGTGGTCTGTGCATATTCCTACTGAAATCACTTTACCATGACCTTTTCACCTCCCTTTGGGCTTACTTTTCCTCTAGCTGCATTCAGCAGCAAATCTGCTGTTTGCTTCACAGGTTTTGTCATTTACTTGGTCTTTTGACTATCTTTTACCTAGAAAAGCAATCAAAGGGGCTGTTTCTTTTGACCTGTTGGCTTCCAAACAGGAATACCCCCAGGACTTACTGGATCCTGTACTTGTGATGGCACTATTATTGTGTTTTCATTTATTTATTTTGTGGTAATAGACATTACTTATTCTATGTTACTGTCCTTTTTCTTAAGTGCCTACAACAGCTGGAACTGGGAGCGAAACCACTGGCGTTGCCATTTTTGACTTCAAAGAGCTAAAAGTAAAAACTGGTGAGACTTTGCTATTCCAAACAGTTTTTGTTTCGCAGTGTCTTCATTATTTCCTCGCCTTGAACAAGAGGGATACTGCCTGTCATTTCAGATGTCATTTCATTTGATTCAACTGCCACAGACAGATTAGAAGAGCTTAAAGGTTTCCTTCTCAAATTAAATTTATAGCATATTAAGATAATGAAATGCCTGTGTGAGACGGTGGATTATAGTTTGAAGGCAAACCAGGATACTAAAATCCTTCAAGTCTTTAAATGGCAGAAAATGTTAATGGCAGAGGAAATTTCTACTTACATTCAGGGTCAACCAACTGTTCCTTATTTCCTTTGTATTTTTCTGTCTGTTTTTAAGGCTTATGCTTCTTTGTTTTATAATTGCAACCAAATGTTCCTTTTCCTGACTTTTGAAACCTCAGGCCTGAGATGCTGTGCAAATAAGGGACACTGTCTTCCTTTGACCTTTTCATCCCTAGGCAATTAGGATTACAGATAAAAAGTCATCTCAAGCTTCATAGCTATTTTATTTCAAAACATGTGGATTTTTATATGCTATGCCTGCAGTGGCCGGGGCGCAAATGTGTGTGCTAAGAAGTTGGGACTGAAGCACAGAGTTTTGTAATCTATGTGTAGTCTATCTGCTTGGCTCTCTCTCTCACAAAGCAATGTCTGTGCCACCTTAGCCATGATGTGAAGGCAGAGATTACAGATCTGAGATACAGTAAATATCAGTTTGTTGTGGGAACAAACCAGTCTTCCTCTGATTCCCAGAGGCGTTCACAAGAGATACAAATTTAAGAGCGGTGTTGCAGGTATCATTCAGCACAGATGTTTTAAAAGTACAGTCTACTGAAGGAAAGTGACTGAGAACACTGTCTGGTGTCATTTACTTCAGGCAACAGTCTCTTATGGGGACTTCAGTAAGATTTACATTCATAGATCTTGCTCTCCCTTCTCTCCCTTTGCTTTTCTCTACATATTTTCAAATCGTTTCCCCTCTTTATTTGTATGTATTGAACATTAAACTTCTGTGATCCTGTTTTGTTGTAAAAACTCTTCAATTCATTGTCCTCGTGTATATTGCAGGTATTGCTTCAAGAGCCATCAAGCCAACCCTGGGCATCATTGATCCCTTGCACACACTGTCTCTGCCTGAGCGAATTGTGGCCAACAGTGGCTTTGATGTCCTTTGGTGAGTTTTCTGTGTAGGCTGTATTACAGTTCTGCATTTTTGCTACAATGGTTGTAGAGAAAGTATACTTGAGGAATAGAAATAATCTTTTTTTCTTCCTCTCTTGTTCTTGTTAAGGTGATCTCTGTTATGCTTTCCTCTCAATTATAATGTGCCTTTCACTTTTGGAAAACTATCTTCAGCTTTAACCTACAGCTTTTAACTGTTCAAAATACACAGAAGTTTATATTCTGAGGGTCAAAGCTTGCCTTGCTTCTGGGTGCTGCATGCATTAGTGTAACAGATACATAAGGAAGCTGTGACTTCTCAAGCTTGGTGAGTTATTCTGCACTACGATGTCTGTAATGGTACTTCTGCATTTCTTTGTAAACAAAGATGTTCTGTCTGTAGTTTTTACATCTAAGTGTAGCACTTAGGCAGTGCCCCCACTTCATGTAACCGGATTTGTGAGTATCTGGGAGATAAGACTGTTGTCAGTGGGCTCTCCCACTTAAATAATTCATTTTTTAATCTTCCTTTTAGCCATGCTCTTGAATCATACACAGCTCTTCCTTACAAGATGCGCAGTCCCTGCCCTTCAAATCCAATCAGCAGACCAGCTTACCAAGGCAGCAACCCCATCAGTGATGTCTGGGCTCTTCATGCTCTACGCATCGTAGCTAAATATTTGAAAAGGTAATGCCTTTAACAGCCATCCCACCTCACAGAATATTCAGATTTCAGTGCTCAATAAGAAAAACTTGAGTTTTAGTTTGAAGTCATGTATTAAACCTACATTTTCTACCTTCAGTTTCTCCTAAATTAGGATTACTCCTGTAGAGGTAGCTTTTTAATGCTTCTATTTATTTTAGAAGTCCTCACAGTTAATATGAGAAGTTTGAAGAGTCCTCTTCCTTTGACATTGTAAGGGGAATATGTAACAAACTGAATGAGACGTAAGGCTGGTGTCATTTTCATGGCTTTCAGTGTAAATTAGTATACAGATACATCCATTGAGAAGATAGCCACATTCATGTGAAGATGTGCCAAGTTATGCTTTTACTGAAAACTAGATAATGCCTTCACTTTAAATTTAGTTGGGTTCGATTCTTACCAAGGAAGTTATGGTCTGTATAAGGCTTTTATATACAATGTAAGTTTATGTTAAGGATCGATGTGTTACTTGATAAAGAATTTTTACAATATCTGTCCATCCTAAGTGTTTTCTGTTGTTCTGTGGAGTCTATTCCTGAGGCTTTTTATCCGTTCTGTTAAACTCTAGTAATAGCCTGATGTGTAGCAAGGCAGGGAAGCCTTACTGGTGGTAGGGTTCAAACCAGTGCCTGCTGAGATGGTCCTGGGGCTGTACTTGGGCTGGTGTGATCTTGGGTCTGTACATAGGGTTGTCTGAACTCACTAATAGAGTTGTTGAAACCACCACCACAAAATTGGATACAGCTAATTTCACCCCATTTGTTCAATTTTTGACAAAGTGAAAGGAAACTTGCTCTTCACTGTAGCAGTTTGAACTTCTGGTCAGGATTGCTGTTTGAAGTGACAAACTGATCCCATTTCCAGCATTTTTTTCTCAGCTTATCTGGGAGATTTTTTGTAAATCTGCAAAGAAACTGTTTTTCCCTTCTCTGCCCTGATTTTCCACTCAGTTTGGGAATTCAGTGGTACCATTGTCTCCATGGTGTGCAGAGCCATCAGAAACCCTGAAGATCGTGAAGCAAGAGGCAGCATGCACCTCGCAAGTGCCTTTGCTGGTATTGGCTTTGGCAACGCTGGCGTTCATCTCTGGTGAGTACAGGAAATGTTAATCTCTTCCAAGGTCAGCTTCCACTCTGTGTTTGTTTCAGATAGTCACAGACATTGCTGCCTTTTTTCCAGGGTATATGATAAGGCAGTGTCGCATGGTGCTGCTTATCTCAGGGAGAGCAGTATGTTGTGAGACACTGATAGTTCTTGGCATTTACATGTATGAAGGTTGTGAATTCTGGCTTGTGATTCTCTAGTCAAATCTTATAAGATTTCCAAAACAGCCTTCTTTACCTTTCCTGACCATAAAACTAAGAACTATGATTAGAGAAAAAGAATCTAGGACAGCTAAAACGTTGAATTCTGTGTCAGCTGCTCTGCAGTCAGGAATCACTGAGGTAGTCTCGTGCCATTCCTGAACTGCTGCTATTGGCAGGGTCAAGTCAGTGGATTTATACAAGAACATCACACTCACAGTGCAAGGAACTGCTGCTTTTGCATTTTACAGCTAGGCTGCTAAAGTGTAGAGAGTGAGGGTTGTCTGTACCTGATATCCATACTGTATCTGTACCTAAATCCCATTTATGTGTCTGTGTCTAAGAGACTTGCATACAGAAGGCTGAATGCACGAGGGACTTGAACACACATTTTCCAAATACCAGGCAAGTTGCCCTAATCCCTTTCTCTCTATTCTCTGTTCCAGCCATGGAATGTCTTACCCTATTTCTGGTCTGGTGAAAACTTATAAACCAAAGGATTATAATGTGGATCACTCTTTAGTGGTAAAACTTTATTCATTTTTGTTTTCGTATTATGCATTTCAGTTCTCTGTTATCTCACATTAATGAATGCCAAGCCACATTGAAAATGCAAGCAGATGTGCTATTGATGAGTGTATATATATATATATATATTCTTTTTCCAGCCCCATGGCCTTTCTGTGGTGCTGACATCCCCAGCAGTGTTTGCTTTCACAGCACAGGTAAATCCTGAGCGGCACTTGGAAGCTGCAGAGATACTAGGTAAGGATCTCTGTGGATGCAGCTTACTCCTATTTACAAAAATTGTTCCAAAATGTCTTTTGGGGAGGTAAAAAAAAAGTGTGTGGAAGCAATTGTAGTGTCTGTTGCAGAGCTTTTATGTTTAAAAAACAGGTGTTGGTTTCTAGAGTCTAACTCTTTGTACTGAACAATGTAATTAGAAAAGCTGTATAAATCCACAGAGCATAACTGTGATTGGAGTCTCTCAGTGCTTGGTGGAGAGAGGTTAGTGTAGCACTGATGCCATCAAACAAACCAGTACTCAGGTGCATCTGCTGCCTAACAAATTCCCTCCTGTTGCACTGAATTTGACAGTAATGTTTTGAGTAACTACTGCTCTTTTTCCAGAACAAACAGTAACTGTGGCATTCAGTCCTTCTAATGTAAGGCCTAAGCTTATTTGTAGGTGATGGAATTTCTCAGTGGACAGCTTCAAGGGAAAGCATTGAGTAGCTGTTCTGCAGCCACATCTGTGATGGCTCAGAAGAGGCCTTTTCTGCTTCTTACTGTAATAGAAGTAAATGCTGCAAGCTGACAGTACATTTAAAGATTACATCTTCACACTGCTTTGTAAATCTGTGCAAACCAGATGGAAGGTGTCCTGGAGATCACAGAATCACAGAACTGTAGGGGTTGGAAGGGACCTCTAGAGATCATGGAGTCCAACCCCCTGCCAGAGCAGCTCCCTAGCCCAGGTTGCACAGGTAGGCGTCCAGGCGGGTCTGGAACGTCTCCAGAAAAGGAGACTCCACCACCTCTCTGTGCAGCTGTGCCACTGCTCCGTCACTGCACTGGGAAGAATTTTCCACGCATATTTGTGCAGAACTTCCTATGCTTCAGTTTGTGGCCATTTCCCCTCATCCTATCACCACACACCGCTGAGAAGAGTCCAGCCTCGTCCCTTTGCCTCCCACTCCTTATATATTTATTTGTAGACATGGATCAGATCCCCTCTGAGTCTTCTTTTCTCATGGCTGAACAGACCCAGATCTCTCAGGCTCTCCTCAAAAGGAAGATGTTCCATGTCCTTTATTGTACGTGTAGCCCTCCGTTGAACTCTTTCCAGGAGATCCCTGTGTTTTTTGTATCGGGGAGAACTGGACTCAATACTCCAGGTGAGGCCTCTCCAGGGCAGAGTAGAGGGGAGGGTCACCTCCCTTGACCTGCTGGCCACGCTCTTTTTAATGCACCCCAGGATGCCATTGGCCTTCTTGGCCACCAGGGCACACTGCTGGCTCATGGCCAGCCTGTCCATGACACCACCAGGACACCCAGGTCCCACTCCTCAGAGCTCCTCTCCAGCAGCTCATCCCTCAACCTGTACCAGTGCATGCAGTGTATTTCTCCCTAGGTGCAAGGCTCTACCCTTGCTCCTGTTAAACCTCAATAGATAGGATACTCTTAGTTGCACCCCCAGCATAACTTGTATAATAAACTAAACTAGCTTTCAGCTGTGTATTCCTGGAGCTGTTAGCAGTCTAACTGTGGCAGCACGGCTCTCCCGTGGGCTTTTTTATTTATATCTCAGGTCAGCTTTACTGCCTGCACTACATTCTGTGTTGCAGCTAAACTGCTGCTAATGTCCGTGGCTATCTTGAGCAGTGAGCAATCACAGTCACATGCACAGCACTGTAGACAGCAGAGAGAAAGTGGGTAGGGCAACTCTCCTGGTATTTGGAAAATTTATATTCAATCCCTTGTATGGTCAGCCTTCTGCCTGCAAGTCACAGCAATCCAGTCACATGTATGACTTCCCTGTGCAATCTGAAAGCATTGTGGGTTTCATCAAAGAGTGGGACTTTTAAATAGACAATGAAGATATCAGGGTCACATTAACGAGGGCGTAAAACATGGTCAGAAAAAATAGATTGCTGGGGAGGGGATTCATTCAGATTATTTTTTAATTGCTGATTATGAAGTTTGTTCAGCCTCCCTCCAAAGTACACTGTCCTGTCTGTGGTCAGAAACAGAATGCAGACGTAGCTGGAATCATATGCTGAGATACAAAATGCCTGTGTTCCTATAGCAATGACATTCAGCTCACATAAAGCAGACTAAGAAAATGTTGTTGGAAAACTGGCCTGCACGGTACACATCAGAGGAATTGATCTCTGGCTCACTGATTTTAAAAGTAGGAATGAAAAAGCAGTTCCTTTAGGTTTTGTGGTATGAACGGCTGCCAGAAATTCTGCCTCTAAAAGCTCCATTAATTTTCTCAATAGAAATTTAAACTATGTTAGTGTCTGCCTTGCTATAAAGTGACCGACTTTGCTGAGATGACACATGGAAATGAACTTGTTAATTCCCACCTGGGGTATTTACTTTTTATTCAAGTCTGGAACCCAACTGACTCCGGTAGCTGATTCAAATCTGTCACGTTGCCAAATGCAGTGACTAAGAAAGTATTTTATAACGCGGAGAAGATTACTAAATAGTTATGTTGTGTGAATATGCAGCTGTGAATTTGGGTACAGCCAGAGAAAGCTTAATATCTCCCTGGGAGGATTCTTAAATAGTTGAAGTAGGCGTGCGTGTGGCCAGATATTTGCAGAGTGCCGTCAAAGGCGGATGGGTCCTTTAGATGATCAAAAAAGAAAGTGTTTTGAAACTGTCCTTTACTTTTGCCTTTTTCCTCTGTTCCTTTCCCTTTTTAATTTACTATCTGAAGACAGTGGATTGCCTTTATGTTCTAATCACTCCTCTACAGCAAAACCCAGAGTAAACTCAGGTAGCGTGGCATAATCTCAGTAGCATAAGTCTTCATACCAGACTCTGCCACGTGTTATTTGTCAAGTTCTCCCAGACAGTCCCTACCACAGTACTGCCCTCTTGCTACCCAAACATCTGAGCTCCTCAAGTGAGCTTGTCGCTCTCCTGTTCCCTTAGGCACTCTTAAACTGCATGAGGATCACAGAAAATATTTTTTCCTGTAGCTGTGTTGTGCTCTTACTCATTCTCTCAGTATGGTGCTTGGATCCAGCATAATTCTTGTGTAACATCACCGAGGTTATGCAGAAATAAATTTGGCTCAGCTTGCTAGGGGAAGAAGTCATGTAGAGGAAGCTGCATCTTCTATCTGGACACGTACTTTTTAATTTTAATAAAGTCCTGACTATTCATTGCAGAAAGGGGAGCAAGCCATTCTATAACAAATATCAATAATCTTTCATTTTATATTGAAGCTTCCATTGCTCTTCAGCAGATGTTTCAAGTAGACCAGTTCTGCATTACTCTACATGTCAGTGCACGTTCAGACTTTAGGACTGAGTTAACCCTTTGAACACTGCCCTGCCATCTCCTGTCTTTCTCAGCCCACACACTCTAATCCTCTCTTTGAATGCATGATAGAGCAGAACAGGGAGTAGAAGATTGCTTGGTCGCTGCTTTTCTCTTGTCCTCTAGATGTCAGCAAACTCAAGGCTTGAAATAAAACTAGCATTTGGCACAGCATCCATAAAAATAAATTCCACTGACGTTGATGTGCTAGCTGATTTCCTCCCAGCAGTTAGTCAGACTGAGAAGTGCTTCTCCCTGTAAGCACAGAGGGAGCGGAAGCTAACTTCATGTGGTAGTTAGTCCTGGCAGCAGTTACCTGGTTCTCCTGATCTTGTTTTATTTTACTTTTTACAAATCATTCCAACTTCAAAATGAAGACTGATTCCTCTTCTTACTTCATGTTGCTTTTAGAGCAGTGACTGTTATGTATGGATATGTATTCAACTGATATTATGATTAAATTAAGTCCAGAACAGGCTTCCTCCTCTCTGTCCACCCTACAGTCAAGGCATTATGTCTTATTTTAGGAGCTGACATCCGCACTGCCAGAATCAAAGATGCAGGGTTGATTTTGGCAGACACGCTCCGGAAATTCCTGTTTGATCTGAATGTTGATGATGGCTTAGCTGCAATCGGTTATTCTAAAGCAGACATCCCTGCGTTAGTCAAAGGCACTCTGCCTCAGGTAAGACAGAAAGTAAAAGTTTTTCTTGTCAAATAAAATAGAACATATTGTTTTAAAAAAAACAGAAGTGTTCCTTTCCAAGCAAATATTATTTCTAATCCTACATGAAAACAACTGCAGTGGAGAAAATGAGGCATACTCAGCTTTTCTTTAAGCTTTTATTTTTGGTGAGACAGAGTGCATGCTGCATTCTGTTCTTTGCATGGATTCGGTCTCAAATGGATTTGTATTTCATTTACTGTCCTCTCACTGCACTGACTAATTGTACTGTTTACCATAATGAGAACGTATTTGTAATCGTTAATAGTTCATTACCCACACAGGTAGTCCTGCAGGTCAGTCTCTAATAAATTTTCCTTTCATCTTGTGGTAGGCTTTCTTCAGAATGCAGGATCAATTTGTTGAAATTGATCCTATTCACAACAGTAGTGAGTCTAACTAGCAAAGAAGATCGTGTCCCAGGGCCGAAGAGCTGGCTGGCCCTGTGTGGGATTGGAGGGGGAGATGAGGAAAGCTGAAAGCAGGAGGTGGCAGCGTAGCCCACCCGCCCTTACAAACCTACCAGGGCCGGCCGAAGGATGGCTGACCCACGGGTTGGGTATTACTGGCACGGAGTCGCTCATTACTGGCACTGTACCAGACTTCCCTGAGTCAGACAAGAGGAGCTGGGCCTCGCTGCCTGGGTATCAGTGCATAGCAGCAGGCTGGTGTGGAGGCAGTGCTGGCGCCCTGTGCTGACCAGGGATGAGGAAAGAGGTATCAGCTGTACCTGCAAAGTGACTGCTGTAGGTCGAGGCTTGCACAAAGCTCAACTTTTCAGACTCATCACAGCTCATGCTGGTCATCCGGATTACAAACTGTACCTCAGAGGGGATTTCATCTCCGTGCTGGCCAAGCATTGCAGATAGGAACTGCACAGTGTGCTCTTGCCTGGGAAAAATCAGAGCACTTACAGAGATGGATCTTCCAGACAGATGTCAAAACAGGTTATAGCAGGAGGAAGTCCTTTTTGCCAAAGTGATGGCATTCACCTAGAGACTGCTTTGCTGAGAAACAGTGCCTTCGTGGTGTGAAAGGTGCACGTATACAGGTGGCTGTAAATCACCCCAGTGCTTCTGTAAATGTTAAATTCATTGATTATTGAAAGCATGAAGTTACTAATCATAACCGTACAAGGGCGCTGATGTTAGGTTGTTCTGGCTAAGTGGAATCCTGTCATATTTCTGCAGTAACTGAATTCCTACACAAATACATGTGACTCTTTATGAAGCAGCCTTGCTGCCTTTCCTTGCTGCCCATCTTCTCCGCAGCTGACTTGCAGCCACTGGTTATTGTCCCCACCTACCCAGCTTCCTGGTCTTTGAGAGATGTTGTAATTTGAAGATATCAGTCCCTAAAAATTGATCTCGTAGTTCCAATGATTTTTTTTATATGGACTCTATTCACAGAATACTGCCTGGCAGTGTGCCTGCATCTGTGACTGACAAGACCCATGTTTGAAGCACTCAACTCGGCAGCTGAACTGCTTTTTAGTCTTGATGCTATGTGTTTAATAGCAAGCAATTTTAACTAATAAATTCTTGGAAGTATGGCACAGTCGACAGTGCTTCAACCTTAATTAGTTGATTGCTTACTTGCAAACCTTTGTTATTCTCCATGAAGGACATGAGCACAAAGGCACGTAGTTGAGCCGTGCAGTTAGCTGCTCTTTGATTCAATTTGTTGACAACCTTCTCTAATCCCATTTTTCTTTGATCTTGCAGGAGAGAGTGACTAAACTGTCACCACGTCCCCAAACAGAAGAAGACTTATCTGCCCTCTTTGAGGCCTCCATGAAGCTTTATTAGCTTAAACACTTTGCTCAGAAGTGTGCGCTTTTCTAACGCAAAGGTAATTTCTTACAGATAGGGAGATTTAATCTCTTTAGAGAGTGGAAGAACTTGGGTGTCTTCCATTTCTGTTCTATTGTGCACTGACAGAAGATCAAGGAATTCATCTTTAACTAAATCACACTTTGAAGTGAAGGCTTGCTTGTGTTTTTCCTTGCTCAGTAGGCTGTACTGTTACTTGTATAAAGGTTGAATCAGACCTCTAGCTTTACTGAAAGCTTTCTTGTGCTTCAGAGGTGGTTAGAGGTGAAAATTGTTTTTAAAGGGTCTTAAAAACATTTTATAAAAGACTTTTTATTTCAATTGTCTGTAATTTTGCTAGGAAGTCATGCTGTTTAAGAAATAGCTGGGGTCATTTTAATTAAGGAGGAGCTGTTCCCTCACAGAAAATGTCAGCTTGGTGTATTCTGTACCACTTAATCATCTTTTTAACATCTTGCTTCAGTAGGAGGGCTATTGAAGGGGGTAGCTTGCTGTTTTTAAGGAGAAACATACGTACTTGTTACATGTTTGGAAGAGGCTTCCAGAGATATTACTTTGGCTTAAAGTTTTGAAAGTTATTTTCAGATATGTGTCTTTTCTTTCAAAATCTATCTGAAGTGTGCATAGAAGGAGTGAATAGAGAATAAAGCATGGCTGCACACTCAACAGGAACCACGTAGCAGCAAGACATCATCCATCACAGTCATTTTGTCTCTGTGTTCCCCTTTCCCGCTGCGTTCTGTGGAAAGAAACTACCAACTGTATCTTGCTTCTGTGGGAAAGAATTGCTTCTGCTGAACTTCTGCAAATGCTGCCATTCCGAGCACAGCCACCAGCCTGAGGAAGTGGGGACTGTGCTGTGGTTCACTATTAACAAGTGGTGGTGTAGCATATGGCTACGAGTGCCCCGCTGGGAGTGCTGGTTAGATGTGGGAATGTGTGCACGTTCAGAGCAGTTAACCAGCTGGTTGGTTGTCAACTGAGAAAGGGAAGTGGGAAAGGGAGAAATGAAACTAAAATTTTAATATTATTTTTACGTTTTTTGTTTTTTTAGGTGCACATGGTTGTGTGTGCAGTTCATTTAAATCAGGTTGTGCTCCATGTTGGACCGTGTCAGCATCAGATACGTGCAATGAGGACAGCATAAGACAAAGGCCAGAAGAACCCCATAACCTCTGATATTCTCATTTCTATCTGCTAGGAAGGGAGCAGTTCTGCAGTCTGCCTGCTGAAGCTGAAGGCTCTATACAAACATCTTTGTGCTTTTGTGTTGATCTGCTAAAATTAGCACTAACCTGGGATCTGAAGACAAGTAGGTCCTGGATGTTGGCATCAGGTCAGTTTCAGTGTTCAGTTAAAGCAGGTGGGTGGCTGCTGGTTAGAGACCAGAGATATTTGTAACCATAGGATGGGTTCAGCGGCCATAGGGATTGCACTGCCAAAATGCCTCAGCCTGATCTGGAAAGCACATTTATTCTCCATGTCCTCCTGAATCTCGGCCTCTGTTGAAATTGCCCAGAGGAACCTCTATCACAAAGTCTGCCTCCATAACAAGTGGCAGGGGATTCACAGAATCACAGAATGGTAGGGGTTGGATGGGACCTCTAGAGATCATCGAGTCCAACCCCCAACTCATTTTATTGTATTCTGTTAAGCTGCCATATTTGTACTCTTCTGTACTAAGAAAATCGGGTCATTGTCTTTGAACATATCTGTGTTGTGCATGTGAACATGGCATTTCTGTAGGGGTGGGGGTGAAATTGCAACTGTAAGTGCCCAGTGATGGCTGGGCGTTTGTGTGATACCTGAGTGACAGGTTCCACCTAGGACTTCTGTTAGAGCTGTGTTGCTGGAGGCTCACAGGATAGATCTGTTATTGCCTTGAGATTATAACAGAATGCAAATAATGAACAATACTGTGCTTGCTATAAACACAAGATTATTTGGAAACATTAGAGAGTGATGTTTGACTGTCACATTAACTTAAATCTTACGAAGTAACAACTGTGAACAAGAACCATTCAGTAAAAATAAGCTTTCATTAGCTTCATGGTGCACAGGGACTCCTAGTGGGCTGTCTGCTTGGTGAACTCAGCAGTCCAAAGCCACCAGTGACTCCTGAAATGAATGTTGAAGTTCCATAAATAATAACACCCCAATCGCTGCACTGTAGGAAATACTACCTAAATAAATATAATAATAATCCCAGCAGTTAGAGTAAAAAAAGAAAAAGGAAAAAATAGGTAACCAATATGGCTGAATTTCTGAAAACTCTCACAGTTGTCCTGCATGAATAAAAGTGGAAGAAACTTCAGGTAGATCTGTGTGCATGCTCATTGCATTGTGCTCACTTCAAGGCAGTGTGCCAAAGCAAAAGCTTTGGCAAAAAGTCTTCTGTCTTCTGGTTGGCTTTCCACCTCCCTGAGACCTGAAAAATGGATGAGGAAGAGTGTTACTTAAAAGTCACACTGCAAAGCTATCTCTAGGCACTTATCATAACCCCCAAGTAAATCTGCTTAAGCATCACAGAGCTCCAGGACATGTGCAGTACATCTTGGCTTTCAGTATCTCTAGCCTCATAAATCCTTCACTGCACACAGTACATCCGTGGAGAAGAGAAAGGGCAACATGATGCAGTACAGAAAAAGCCTAGAGGTGTAGTATGCATTTTGCCTCAGATCACCACTGTGTATTTTCTATATAAAGGGGACTTAATTGTAATTCAAAATAGTTGTTAAACATTAGCTAGTGAATAGGGAATACTGATCACTTTCCTCATCTCTCCAAGAGCTGTTGGGATAGGATGCTGAATGGGTATAAACTAAAAGAGGGGAGATTTGGGTTAGATGTTAGGTGGAAATTCTTTATTCAGAGGGTGGTCAGATCCTGGCACAGGCTGCACAGATATGCTGTGGGTGCTGCGTCCCTGAAGACATTCCAGGCCAGGTTGGATGGGGCCCTGAGCAGCTGAGCTGGTGGGAGGCAGCCCTGCCCATTGCATCGGGTTGTGGCTGGGTGGGCTTGTAAGGTCCCTTACAACACAAAGCATTCTGTAATTAATCCTGTGAATCTATAACATGTCACAGTGATTGTGTCTATGCAGTTGTACATGAGAGTAAGCAGAAGCTTACTCCTTTGCTCTGAATTTCTCAGTGAAACTGACACACAGAAAAAAAACAAAAAACAAAAAAACAACATATCACCACGAAAGCTTCAGTTCCCTTAAGTTCTCTTAAACGCAGCATTCCAGAATGCAGATTTATTTTTTGCCACTTTGGAGCTCCTATTAAAAAAGAAAAAAAAGGCCATTCATTTTCTGTTTTTGCCATTGTACTGAGATAGCTGTCAGAAGAGAGCTGGTAGAAATGTCATGCAGCCAAATAATAATAGTAAGAGGAAGGATCTTTTTGACACAGCTCAGTGAAACGTTAATTCAAGGCCTTAAGTGAAATGGTTTCCATTTCATAGCAGAGGGAATTAAGAAAATACTCTCAGACTTGCCATTAAGAGGCACAGCCAGGTAAAAGCAGAGGAAATGTGGCATGTCCTTTTGAGAGTGCTGGCCACTGACATCACATTGCAGAGCCTGGTTCTGCTACCAGTGTGGGCAGCACGAGTCAGCCTGTAGCATCATAGACTCATTAAGGTTGGAAAGACCACTGAGATCATGTAGTCCAGCCATCAATCCATCACCACCATACCACTAAACCATCCCTCAGTGCAACATCTACCCTTTTCTTGAGCACCTCCAGGGACGGCGGGTAACTCCACCACCTCCCTGGGCAGCCTGTTCCAATGCCTCAATCCAGCTGCAAGAACTGTACTGCGTGCTCAGCTCCCTTACATGTTTAATGTGATCTAAGACTGCTGCATCATGAAATATATATCATAGCACAAGCACAAGTTTATCAATGTGATCACTGACTTGTAGCGACTTTGACCCACTTTAACGATACACTGGAGCTTTTTGTGGGATGTGCTGTCTGAGTGTTTGACCATACAGTCTTAAATTAGCAACTTGACATTGAGATGCTGATTTACACCTGCAGTCAAATGGATAACACATGTTAAAGACCAATTGTCAGCAGCTCCAATACATTATTGCTTCATTCTGTGTCACTGTCACTTGCTTTTATGCAATTTAAGGACACCATTGTGAGGCATTGTTGGTATCCTATGGACACAGCTGTAGGGGGCTGACACTTTCTATGGAGTTTGTCATCTATCTAAAGCTGACATCACCTTCAAAAAATCCCTGCGAGCGTTGGGATGTTTAAGTGTTGCTCTATGTTCTAAGGCCACATTGGAAATCAAGAAGAAGTTTTTTGCAGGCATAAAAAACAGTTAACATTGAATGACTCGCTGTTCTGACCTTTTCACCCCAAGGAAGATTAATGGTCATTTAGATCACAACTTCCCCCTGCTCACAGGTCTGAGCCCTGCAGGGATTCAGACAGACAAAGAAAGCCTTTTCCCCTCTGGTCACCAGCCCAGACCTGCGGTGTGTCTCCAGTGACCATGAGGTGGCCGCTCAGCCATTTGTGTGCAGGAGTTGGTGGCTGTAATCCATTTTCCAAGGGACAGTCACTGTCACTATGTGTTTGTCTGGAGCAGTGAGGAATGGGAATTCCCAGAGGCAGCACCTGAATCGTGTTTGCCTCACATACTAAAGCCACACTGCCTGTGTAACTCTCATTTCAGTGCCTCAGTCCTTCTCCAGGGTCACCTTTCCAAGCAGGAAAGCCATGTCCACACTGTGTGTGCGAGCAGCAGCTCTCTTTCCCCTCCTGGAGGGTTCAGCCTCTGCTCCCACTCCCATGCACACAGGTCCTGTCAGGACACACTCACAGCTGTGTCCCTGTCTCATCTCTGCTTTTCCCTCTCCCGTTTCTCTCTGCGCACTCTCCAGAGGTGTGATTTGTGCTCCAGGCAGGAGCTTAGGAGGGAAGGCTTTGCTCTGGAGCTGCCAGGTCAGCGTGCGAACTGGCAATGACATCCCGGCAGAGCAGGTCCCACAGCCTCCATGCAGCTATCTCACAGATCTAGTTCCCAGCACGGTCAATCTGATATAATTTGTACCTACTATATTTGTGTTTTACATGGAAGTTCTAAAACTTGGACTACTCCATTACTAAAAGTGAGCACAGAGCTCAGGGACAGATTTTGATAGCAAAGTAACTTTTGTTTGTGACTTCTGGAGTCAGAGAGATATAACATCACTGACTGTAATGGCAGTAATGGCTGCTCAGGGACCTCAGCCCCAGCAGGGCTGAGCCAACTGCACCAACAGCAGCGTGGGGCAGCTGGAGGCTGGGGAGGGCCCCACGTGTTGAGCTTCACTGGAGACATCTGCATAGCAAACAAGGCATGGGTAAATTCACCTGTGTGCCAGCATAGGTATATAGCACAGCTGAGACGTGGAGCTTGACTATAAAAACGTGGTCACCAGCCAGAGGATAGAAAGCTGAAAGAAAGGGAAAGAAACTGAGGAGTTTAGCTCTTTCTTTTTAGTCAGAATGAAAGGATATAGAAGTGTTGGACTTCAGGGGAATGTCTGAGATCAGGTTAGTTTGCCACACATCCACTGGAGCACTGCAAACTGCACTGGGTGTAGTTTGGGTGCCACAGTATATGAAAGACATAAAACTAATTATTAGAGAGCATCCAAAGGAGGGATACAGGGATGAGGAAAGCTCAAGAGGGCAAGGTGTATGAGAGGCAGCTGAGGGCTGCTCAGCTTGGAGCAGAGGAGCTGAGGGGAGGCCTGATGGTGGCTACATCTCCTCACAGGGAGAGAAGGGCAGCACTGAGCTCTGCTCTGTGTGACAGCAACAGGGCCCGAGCGAATGGCATGGAGCTGTGTCAGGGGAGGGGCAGCTGGGGGTTAGGGACAGGGTCTGCACCACTGGGCAGTGGGCATGGATCAGGATGCTCAGGGCAGTGGGCATGGCCCCAAGATGCCAGAGTTCAAAGATTGTTTGGACAGCACACTCAGACATAGGGTTTGGTTTTGGGTTGTGTGGAGCCAGGAGCTGGACCCAGTGATCCTTGTAGATCCCTGCCCACTCAGGATTTTCTATGATTCCATGAAAAGACTCAATAACTCTTCCTGTTTCAACTTAGTTTTCACTCTCCTAGGCTCACCTCCATACTAGCATGTGCTGTGTAGTGGACAGAGCAGCTGAATGGGTTACAAGCAGAACTGAACTAATTAAGAGGAGTATTTAAGTGCAAAGATTAATAGGGCAGAGGAAAAGCACAACTAGAAATCATCAGTTCCGTGAAAATCAGAACTCCTGGAGGCTGCACAACTTGAAAATGATTGACCTCTATGTAGCTCATAAGCTTGAAAATCCTCCTCTCTGTATTTGCAGCATTAATTCCTCTTGTTATCTGAGGTGATCTACTTTAATCAGATTCCTAGAAACAAGTCAGGTATTAAAGCAGAAGATCTTTGACACCTGTGCTGGCAGTGCCATCAGAGAGGATGAAGACCAAATCAGAATGGAGAGTAGATAACCCACTTCATCCTTCCAAAAACTCTTTCAGGACAATTGGTATCAGGGAACGTCTCCAGTTTCCCCTTCTAGGTTCAAAGCAGTAGGACTGTTTATAGCATACTTCTCACACAACATCTGAAGTCCTACATTTGGAAGAGCCAGCCCTTCCATCATGCTCCCACCCCATCCTAAATCCTCCTCTGTCGCAGTACCATCTCGCATGCTAACTCGCTGCTCCACACAGGCACCATCGCTTAAATCTACACGAAAGAGTACCCCTTACACTTAGTCCTGCCTTTCCACTCTCAGCGCAGCTCCTTGCACTTCCTATTCCTGTTTTCTAGCACTGTGGTCTCAGAGTGCCCATAACAATACACTTTGTTTTAAACTGAATCCCATTTTCACACAGAACTTCTAGAGGAGGGATTGCAATCCGCTGTCCTCCAAAGACTTTCATCCCACAGAGCACGTGTGACACGCGCAGCAGAGCGAGCTTGATGGCTGTGTGAGGACACAGCAGATGCAAGTAAGGTGGCAGTTCATGCTGCCTCACTCTTTTGAACTTATCCATGGGAGGAATCCCAACCAGTTTTTGTATAATTATCCAAGCAGTGGATTTTCCTCCACAGGGTGTGAGATACTTTCTGCAGTTGCAGCAAAAGAGCTCCCACTGATCAAATCCAGAAACAGTGTGACAAGCTTTAATTACGGTGTTTGTTTGTTTGTCCAAAAATAGTTATGTTCCTATCAGGAGACAGTAATCAAAGTAATCTTAAAATGTTTGAAAGAAAAAAAGATGGGAGTGAACAAGCCCCACACAGGAATTATTGTGCCTCGTCACAGAATGCTGATAAAATAGCCTGAAAAATCAAGGACAAATGTAACTGAAGTTCAGGATCTTAATAAATTGTTATCACAGCCCGATTTGAACATATCCCTCCTTTGGTGGCATTTTTAATTCTTTCTGTGGATTACAGCAGACCGGCGTACAAACGCTTGTAAGCTTCCACATGTCAGCTGGGATACACGGCATTGGCCCTGGCGTTAATGCTAGCTCAATGCAATCCTGCTGCTGGCACCAGCTACACGGGACTTGAACTTTACAGGGCTGGGCATTGTGCTCTTTACAAATCATTGTATGGACCTACTCAAGTGTGTTTTACAAGCTTAGGGCAAATTTGTGAATGTCCAATTATCTAGATGTAACTTTTTCAGGAGGCACCAAGCAGGCTGTGTTGTTGTTGTTTTCTCAGGATCCCGCAGTATCTTTCTGTAACTACTGGGGATGCTTTCAGCCTGCTTCCAGGTCTGGCTGCTCTTTCCTTTCCTGATTACCAGAGGAGGTGTCCATGCATCAGCCCTTTCAAACTACAGACATCGGCGTCTCTCCTCATCCCCTGCAGTGAATGTAAAGCTCGCAATGTTTTGTTACTGCCTCAATCTTTTTATTCCCCTCTGGATAAAATCACTCATAGCAGCTGCCAGCAAGATGAAATGTTACTTCTGAAAATTCTTCAGTTATCTGCAGACCATTCAGACGAGCAGCAACACCCTTATTTTGAACAAGTTTTGTACACTGCTGAGAGAATGAGATGAAATTGTGTGCAGCGAAGCCATCTCTTTTTCCTTTCACTTAAAGGAAAATAGCAGGCTATGTATGACACACTAACTTCACATCCTGCACTTGCTGCTGGCTTTACTTTTCTGTCATTGTCATTGTCAGTTGCAATTCTGTGGCTTTAAAACCAAACAAAGCAGTTTTCTTGCCACAGTCTACTGCGTGCACCACATCACGCAGAAGTGTTTTAGGGCAAGCGTCAGCAGCATGCATGTGTAGTATTATCCCATCTTATTTTTAAATGGTTAACTGAGCATACATTTGCCTTCACAATCCTATTCCAAAAATACCTGTGGTTTATCCTTATCATATTGCCCAGCTAACAGTAAGAAATAGGCTCAAGTGGCTCAGTACAGATTAGATTCGCCTATTACGCAAGGGGGTCTAAGATCCAGCAGGAGCCCGGGGACCTGACCTGGGGAGAGCTCTGCCCTCCACCAGCCAGGGAATCCCTTGGCAGTGCTGTGCATGCTGAAAATACAGGGATGCTTCCCATTGGCTCCCCTGGAAAGATACCGTATTAGAAAGACATTAGTTTGTTTTCAGGGGCCTGTATAAGTAAGGCCTAGAGGTTTCAATACTTGCCTTAAATCACTCTGAGTTTTAATTAATTTTTTTGTAACCACAATTAAAAATTAGTTCTGTTCTATTAGTGTGAAGTTTTCCAGTTACAGCAAACAGCAGACAGGAGAAGCATGTACACTTGTTTCTTCTGGATGTGTGTGAATAGATCCATTCCTTTGGAGAGGCACCCTTCTGCTTCCCCAGTGTGACATTTCAACACCTTCTGGGTCACCATGGGATTTTCTGTCTTATGATGTTTTTACTAATTGTTTTTGCCTCGGCATATGGCTTCGACTTACCGACATCACCCTCCTTTCTGCCCACTCCCAATATCAAATGCCTTCCCTGTCTCAGGCCTGCAGATCAGGTTAGGTGGATGTTTAGCCAGAGGCCATATGTCTCTTGATATGTCCTGAGGTGTCCTCCTCCTCCTCTTCAATTGTCCTCACTCACCTTTGGACACCAGTTTCTTCCACCAGCACATGTACTGATCACTCACCGACAACCCTAGGAGTTCAGGTATTTGGTAAACAGAGATGTACCACAGCCCACAGTGAGGAATTTGGGCCACTTGGGTTCCAAATGCTAGCATGGGAGTTTCCAGTCAGAGAGACACTCAAATGTGCAAACTAAATTTTAGCCTAGTTTCTAGATATTTTATATCATTCAACAAAGTAAAGAAAAAGGATCTATAGAATCAATAGACACATTTGGTTTTCTGCTCCCATTACAGACTGAGCTCTTTCAAAGTCCACCAGGAGTTTGAAGGGAGATAGTATGAAATTGTCTGATGTGAGTCTACATGGACTTCTTAGGTTGGACACTGGGATCATGGGTGTCCTCTCCAAGTCTACATTATTGTGCTATTCTTCAAGAGATTGTGTCTGTTGTAGCTGTATGAACCAAGATGACTTCTCCAGAATAATCCCCAAAGAGCTAGAAGAAAGTCACTCAGGATGTGCTGTGGTCCTTCTCCTCGTACCACATTAAGATATCCTGCAAAACCCAAGGCATTCACAGTGCTTGACTACCTCAAGGGCAGAATGAAGTGCCCAACTCCCTGTCATAAATAAGGGAAAATCCATTCCCAATCGACAATCCCAGATGAAACATGCACTGTGTTGGCCCTCCAGAGCCCTGCTTTTTGTATGGAAGGGTGTAAGAGCCTTTTGTCAGCCCTCTGTACAGACTTATTCCCAGAGCAACAATGCCCTTATAGAGGTAGTTGTTGAAAGCTTACCTACTCAAACCATAGCCTATAACCAGATTTTCACTTCTAAATCTCTCTTCAGTTTCCACATCCAGACCACCCTTCAACATGATGAAACATTAAATATTTGTTCTAACATTAAACCCTAGCTGTGGTTTAAAAATATCCCTAGATGATACTTATAACCAGAAAAGGAATGACCCAGATCCAGAGTACTTCTTCTTATAGGACTCTGAATAGCCAAAGGTGTGATAAGGGGAGGGTGAGTTAGATGTGTTATACCTTTTTTTTTTTTTCCCTCAACTATTCAATGTTGCTCTTCATTATTTTTTTATCCTTTTTAAAGCATTAAATCCTCCCTGCATAACCGCCTCTGCTCTATTCACCGCTGAATGGATGGTGTGCTGATCTTTTTATTGGTGGGTAATGGATTTGGTTTGATTGCTTGACACAAGAACAATAGTGGCATAAGCAATTCCATTCAAGCCCATGAAACTCCCCATCTGTTGAGCACGTGCACGTTCAGGAGCTGGGCAGAGACAGATGAACACGGCAGCCAAGCCTGATGTTAATGACATCAGTCATACAAGCAGAACATGTGGCACAATAAATCAAAAACTAATTGAACTTTTGCTTGATTATATTGCTGTCCCACTGCCCGTTCTACGCGCTGCACGTCTTCCTGGAACAATGCCCTGGCCCTGCAATAGATTTCCTGCCCTTGGACTGCAGGAGGCTGCCCTGGGACGTAACAAGTGATAGCAGCCTCTCTTCAGTCAGTTATTTCTTGTAACAGTGACACTTTCCACAGAATGAAAAAGAAAAAAAAAAAAAAAGGTTTCAAGGCTCAGCATGTGGATTTGACAAAATTTATTTTTTCAAAGGAACGTGACACCAACATGTCAGTGACAGCACATGTATGCTGGCACGTTCCATCTGGGACTTGGTGGCAGTATTCTATGGGGGAAGACAGCGCTGGTTTTTGTGCTAATTACACACACGTGCTCATAATGATGGCTATTCATTGGGCTGATATAATTTAATATCATTGTTAGTGCTTGAGAAGTGTTTCTGCTACATCTGTTGCTGAAGCCTGTGAGCCAGCATGTTGGAGCTTGGGTGCCTGTGGCAGCAGTAAGTCTGCAGAGCTTGAAGGAGCTAATTTCCACAGATGTGGAAAGGGACAATTTTTGATGGCAGCATGAGGGAATGCACTTGAAACGTTTGGAAAATAGCCCCTCTAGTAGTGCATAAATGTAGGACGAGGCCCAGATCCTTCAAGTCATGCAGGAACCAGCCTATGACTGGGCCACCTGCCATCTCTCCAGAACCATTAAAGCACAGCCCTATGGATGCCTGCCTGACATGCCCTCCTGTAGACATCTGTGTTTGAAATGTAACACTGACGTGCCCAGGATTTAGGTACAAGTTACTGAACTTACAGGTGGAGCACCAAATGCTTTCCTTAATATACTCAGAATCAGCTCCTCATTACATAGGAAGAGCAACGCTCCATGGTAAATGCACTGAACTACACAAAATGTATCCCAACTTGTTTTAAAATTCCTTGCAGTACTGCCGTAAAGTTTCTTGCCGTACACTGGCTGCACAGAGCAGGCTTTATTATTGGCCATTTATTGCAGAGGATTCTCCAAACCAGTAAAAGGACAAAATGTTTCTATCTGGGTAGAGACTTAAGTAACAGCTAAATTAAATCTTTGCATTCATAGTATTCATACAAAGGCAGATGGGAGCAGAAAATGTTGCGATGAAGAATATGGAATGAGATGAGATCACAGCATCAGTCTGTCCTTTGTAGATCTGGACAATGATCACAGAGCCAGATTGGATTAGTGAAACCTATTTACCAGAAGTTCAGAGCAGTTGCGTGGAGCTGAAAGGCAGTCAGGAGAGAGAGGTGGAAAATGCACCAGATTTACAGCTGCAGCGACGAGAATTTAGAAGTTTTCACCACCGTGATTTCATCCAAATGTGAGTACACTGGGACTATAATAACGGGGACGGTGTTGTCTTTTGGATGGATGGACGGAGTGCGTTATCCTTTAGCGAAACCTTTAAAGGAGCAGCTCATGTGGCTGCTCTCTGTGCCGTGCCGTGCTGCCTGCTCAGCACTCCCTGCTTCTCGCTGGAGCTGAGCCGTGCAGGTGCCTCGACACTGTGGCTGTGCAAAATCTTTGCACAGGCAGAACTGGGAGATTTGGAATCAGCGTTCGCACACCTATGAGGTAATTGCTAAAGTGACAGCTTGCAACCGTGAGGCTATTCTATGTGATAGAAAGGAAAATGAAGTTCTGTGAGCAGCTCGGATGAACTGGGTGAACTGCATGAATGTGGAATTTAAGTCTGCTGGCTCAGTAAGTGGAACATTTCCAAAGCCGTGCCCTCAAAATGAATGCATGATTAACATTAATTGCTTGTAATGAAGAGTAAGAACCGGACAAAGCCTGGTCTGCATTTGATTGAGCAAATTAGTTTAAACTCAATAGCTGCATATTTCAGCAACAAGGAGAAGAAAGCAGGTAAAAGAAGGGAAAACAAATTGTGGGGGCAGATCAGATCTTGCAAGCTGCAAGCCTGTGCTCTCAGCTGCTTAATTTCAGTATGTAAGTGGAAATGACAAAGTGAACCATCACCATAATTGTTTTTGTTGCCTGAAATCTGGACTGCACACACAAACAGCCTCTTGCAGGCAAATCCAGAAACAGCATCTGCAAGAATTTAGCTTTGCCTTCCTGCTCCCTGCAGAAAAATCATGTTTGCAGGGAAAGCTCAGCAACCCCACTGATTTCATTGTTGCCATTGTATTCCTGTGCAAATGGGTCACTTACGTCTACCTCCGTGATTCACTCTTCTTTCAATGGCTATTCAAGTAATTGCATGTTTGCTGGTGCTGTGACTTCCCTTTCATGCCTTCCCTTTCTTCAGCTCGTGTAAGCCATTTGCCATGTACGCTGGCAGATGACGAGCAGTGAGTCAGTCTGTGGATTGTACGTACTCTGAAAACATGACAATGTATTGGCGTTAGGCACATTCATATATGGTTTGTCGTGCACCAGCCTGGGTGCCAATAGCAGCACAACAGTGCTTGCTGTTGGGAAAAACATGCAGGAACTGAGCGCCATGCATTGGCCAGTAAAATACTTAAAATCATACAGATGATTCCTTGTGTCACTGAACTTTTCTGCACTTGGGTTTAATTAAAGTGCTTGTGAACAATTAATGATGCTGGCCTCCACACAGTGCAATGCCAGCAGTAAAATGATTGCAGCAGCTTCAAAACACAGAAAATGACTGTCATCACGTTTGTATAGTTTTCACCCCACACTAAAATACAAAACTACTCATGCAGGAGAAGGCAGCAGGAATCCTTGAGGGTATCACCTCCCAGAGCATCAAGCTGACAGCTTAGCACACTCTCTAGTTCTGTGCAGGCAGATAACTCACTTGTGATAAGCATGGAAACATTGCATTTCAGCAGGAGACTTGGACAAGACTTGGCACCTCCTGTGTTACTTCTCACTTCACTGAGAGCAGAGCTTGGCCAAGACTCTGTTTCTGTCTGATGGGCTCAGTACTTGCATCCTCACTTTGGCATCTGAAGTTGTTCTTCGTGCCATTAGAGATACCGTGGTATGGGCAGCAGTGCCCAGCATGGTGGAGGCCACCACTGCCACCACTCATCCATCCCTCACAGGCAGCAGGAGCACCAGGAGCAACAGGCCTAGGTCCTACAAAACTTCATATCTCAAGGCAGGAATTCAGATTCACTGCAGCTGCAGTAATGAGAAGCTCTCAGCCTACTCCAGCTGTTTCCACATCATCAGAAATCTTCACAGACATTAAAGCACAGCAGTACTGAGCATGGCAGCTCCTGGATCCCAAAAAATGTGAAGGAAAACTCACTTAGAGTGCAAGAGTCACCTTCCTGATTCTTCAGTGCATTTGGGCTATAAATAGACCCTGAAAGGGAAGTCTCTCTTTGCATGCCTTGCCCTCAGGGTCGTCATTTAGAATTGGTGTTAAATACAACTGAATTTTGAAGGGTTATTTATTTTTTTTAGGCTACTTTTTGCACAGATGCTGAATCCCATAGTCATGATTTCTGTATTATAAAGGAAGGGTAATAATTTTACAGTGCGAAGAGTAATATATAATGAGATCTGGGAAAATACCTTTCAAATCAATCTGGAAGAATCTTTAATCAGTCTTTGAAATGACCAGAAATGACTATCCAGAACCAATCACTGCAGTGTGAGTGCACTGTCCAGTCAGAAGCCTGGGTTATGATCCTGGTATCTCATGTGTCTTGTGGCTAATCTTTCCATTTTGCCTGGGATTTTGGTGTCTTCATGGGTTTAAGAAACAATGTTGAGAAAAAAACTTCAAGGAAAATGCCTCGTAAAGTTAAAGAACGGGATAAGTAATTCTGTGAAGTGAAAAAAATGAGTGAATGAAGTGCAAATGTTGTGACTTTGACATAGTGCAGTAAATCTGGAATGAAGCAGTCTGCAATTATTGGAAGTCTGTATCTAGATAAAATGGTGGGCCACTCCAAAGTTAATGCAGATACTAGGCACGGTCTAAGCTGACTGGATGGAAAAGAAGCTTTCTGCCAAAGACCTCCCATCCTAAACATGTCAGCAGAACACAAGGCCACAACCTCAGGTAGGAAATGGCAGATTCCTCCTGGAAACCCACAGGAGAAGCACAGAAACTTTGAGAAAGCTGTCTACTAGCTGTCTTCAGCCCTCACTTTTTCTATGCCCCCCAGCACAGACTTCATGGGAGCTAATAGAAAAACCAACATACCCATGTGCAGGGCCTCCAGGCAAGTGCCAAACACCAGCATCCTCTCTGGAGGCTCTCTCCCAGTGCATTCCCTCCTGCAGCAGGGCAGGAAAGTCTGCCTGAGGTGAGGGTCTGCTACTGGTCTCCCAGCACCACAAAACAGCAAGATCTTCACCAGCATCTTCAATGGGCACTACTACGGAGTGCTACTTGAGTTTGTCCACCTCTACCCACCCCTGACCACATTTCTGTTGTTCTTTTCACAGCATGTAGTCCTGCCCGGAGGAGAGCCAAAAGTGCACATCACGTCCTGACAAAGAGCGTAAGGATAACTTCTCTCCCTCTCTTTTGTTTTCATTCTAGTTGGTTAAGCTTATCCTTCAAAATGCTATGGAGAAATGGGAAGCAGACCTTTCAGGGCAAAGAAACGCACCAGCACCTGGCATGGGGAGTGGGGTGTAAAATAGAAAAGGCAGCTCCTGTACATCTACAGATGATTCAGTCTGTACTTACAGATTGTCACACGAGCACTTTGAAACTCTTAAAAAAATAAGGTCTTTGTGCAGAGCTAGTCAAAATGAATACAGCTTATCAACACTGGTCATCTGAGGGACTCACAGACTTAGTTCTTATCCACAAAGCACTAATAACACTGCCAGAGGGACAGCAAGCAAACTGTAGCAATGCATACACAATCAAGGAGCCAGTATCACACAGGGAACGTGGGAGGAAAACACCATATGATAGGCTGTAACCTCCTCCCAGAGAAATGGCTCTGAGAGAGCCACAGGAGGATGCTTGCTCCTTGACAGTGGTGGCAAAGGGTTAACCTGGCACACACGCTGCATGTGGTCCTCTCCTCTCTCTCTAACCCACCACACAGCACAGTGCTCTCTCTTGTCTCAGGAATGAAAACAGCTGAATATTTCCCACAGCCCTCTACCATGCTATCCCAGCATTTTATTCTCCTTCTCAACTTTCCCTTTACTGAATGCTTCCTTTTAATAGGTTTGTAAATATTTTTGCCCTGATTACATTTTCTAGACATAATTATTAGGTGACAATAGCAACACTTAAGGAACTGAACAGTGAGAAAACATTCTCCAAATTTAGACAGTCATACACACAAGTTTGGTTCAAGTTTTCTTGTGTTCAGAGCCATTTTTTCCTCTTTAAATGCTTTTAGCCTACTCACAACCCATTCCATGATCCTTTTATCTCAGTTTTGTCTTACAAGGATGACAGCCACGCTTTCTCTTCCACATGCTAAAGCACTTCTTATAACCTTTGAGACCCTCCCATCAAAGTATTCTCCTCACAGACACATGTAGTTCTCCAGCCCTTTGTTGAAATGTCTTTCTCCATGGTCTTTCCCCTTCCCTGGTCCCATTTGTAGATACACTCCTCTTCACAGTCCACATTCCCTAATTTCCCTCTGGCACAGTAGGTTCCTCTGCTTATCACACTTACCTGTGCGCCAGGAAAAGCCTTGCCACATTCAATACCATCTCCTGGTTATTAAAGCAGATCACAGGATAATTCACAGAATGCCTGAAGTGAACTTCAGAAGAGTCAGCAACACATCTCTGGTGCCTGAGTGAAAAACACATGTATCTATTTTCTCAGTTTGCAAAAATCTTATTTTCATCACTCAATCTGAGGTTTCAAAATGACTCTTCATCCCAACAGAGGACAATATTCAGTGTCCTAATGTTGCTCAAAATAAGCCACTTTGACATACTCCTTTCTTTATGTGTTGTGTCCTCAATATATTTTGTCACATAATGTAAAACTAGCATAAGAATGCAAAAAAAGAACAATTCTGAACAAATAAAACAAAATGTTTAGATAACCACTCATATATATCTTTTTATTATTTTATTTTATTTAAGAAAATAAGTACTTTTCCAAACAAATGCCCAGATTTCTTCTAATCAGAACTTTCTCATAATCCCATTCAGGTGGAAATTTTTCAGCCAGTTCTCATCAAAATCCAGGACAGCCATAGGTCTGTTATGTTTAGAAAGTTCTCTCTGTCATGTGAGAGCCTCATGTATTTATTGGGTTGGATCAGTGTAGTATACTCACGAAAGTCTAAGAAAATAAGAAAGTCCCTGTTTTGTTGCAGCATTTCTATGTGATTTATTTTTTCCGTTGGGGCTTTCCTGACTTCAATTATAGATATCCTTTGATTGGCCCTTAGTCATCCCCATGCACACAGCATCCTATTAGCAGCAGTAGCACCAAGCCTAAGGAATGGTTTGCAGATCCAGCTAGACAAGGCTTGCAAACCAACAAATTTGCACAGTCAACTCTTTGCTGAGTGTGTTCTGGTTTTTCAGTGCTTACAGCTACTGTGCAATCATTCAGATAAATTGCACATACTGGCATATAGATGCCTGTGAGGAAATGGGGATTGCCAGTTTCTAGACCCACACTCAAGTAGCAGAATGATGATTTGTTTTTCACTTTTACTTTTGCACCTGCAGTCAGTGTTGTAGAAAGGCCTCAGCTAACCTGAGAGCTTCTGCTTTGGCGATTGCAGTGGACATAATGCTGATCCTGAGAAGGGCAAAAATAGCTAGCAATGTGGACATCTGCCAGACGGTTTGTTTTGTTTTTTTTTCCACAACAGAAATACTCAAGTGGTGTAGCATTAAGTGATTTAACATTCGGATGACTGACACTGGGAGGTAACTTCCGCAACATTTGAAAATCCATCCCAAGAGCACAGTCTTGTGGAGAAGGAGGAAAGAGAAGGGGGAAACACCTTCTTTTTAAAAACTATTTCACCAGTATTGCTATTTGCAGTCCCTATTGTCCTATTAAGAGTTATTCCCAATGACAGTGGATCCTTCCTTTTTATTTCCTTCCATTCTTATCCTCTAAATCAATGTCTGGAACTTTAAAACCACTCTTGATGTCAGTACAGGAATGCTCTGCAGAAAACTGACAAATACCTCTATGTATCCTTGTGCTACCATATTAAAAATGAGATTAGCATTAGCCCATCAGAAAGAGCCTAACTCCAAAAATATGTCATTTCCTGCACTAATAATAAAATAATCTCATTGTTCAGCCTCTAAACCTCTAATTTTACCCAGATTGAGATGATTAATTGTCACCTTTCTGAGGCTTTGATTCCAGGAGTACTGATGGGGTTGCTGGAGCAGCCTCTGCAATGGAAAATAAAAAGATGTTTTATTGAGTTCTGAATTCAGAGTAAGCATCCTGCGAACAGAATGAACAAGCTGAGTGACTTACAGATTTAAATCGATAATTATTTTAAGAGTATTTCACTAATTCTGCAGGGTTCAGATGACTCTGCTATCCACACAAGATTTGAACTTCCTGGTACATTTAGAAAAGAAAAGTGACTTCCCACTGATCCTTCTGCCTTACCCCAGGTACCCTAGAGAAATGTCAGCTCTACTTTAGATCAAAACTGTGCTGCAGCAGGTTTAGATTCCTGACCCAGATAAGTCTTAATGTATTACAGTAATGTGTGAAGTGGTCAAAGTCACGGTGAAGTCTTGACTTAGGAGATAAGAAACTCCCAAACTGTACTACAGCCAAATGCTGCAAACAAACACGCTAACTGAAGCTGTGCTGTGGAGATGGGGCTGCTGTCGGTGACTGTAGTGGCAAAAGGCATTGAAACTTGCTGGAAGGTGGGTGGTATGTAACAAGAGGCCTTGAGAGCATAGATAATGTGCCTAAATGATTCCTGCAAGCAGCGGAGTTCAAACTAAATGTTATCCTTTGCAATGCACAGGCAGATTGCTAAGTTTCAAGTCAGTGGTAGTTTATGCTGATCAAATAAGCCACTTTCAGGATTAGAGGATACTGCCTCCAGCATCCTACTTACCAAAAGTGCCCTTTCCATGATCATGCAAAAGAGTGAAGCTCATGTTTTGGTAGGAGAGGGCTGCATTGTTTTTTTGCCATGCACCAATAAGACAGCGTGAGCAAGAGTACTGCCATGTGTTTCCAGAGTTGGTGGGAAAGCTGAGCTTTGCAGCACTCCTTGAAAGCCAGAAGAGCCTTGTTTCATACAGCAGCCCCTACAGCAGTGGGGCTGTCATGAAAACCCCCCGCTGGTCATGGCCACATCGTTCCTGTAATGAGGACAGGTGCCTCCACTGCAGTCACTGTGGTGGCAGAGGGATGCCCCTGCTAAGTGACTCACAGCTTTGGCAGTGCAGTGGGCTGCTGAGCCAGGTCCCAGCAGAGGAGCTGTACAGGGAGCTCTTGGAGTTCCTGCAGGCGCAGGCCTCCCACCACCAGCCTCCCCCTCCTTCCTGAGAGACCGACAGGGGTGTGTGGCATTGCCAGATTCATGGTCAGGAGAGCTGGGCCCACCTCTAGCACATGTTTATCTTCAAGGACACCAGCGGTGCCTTAGGCTTTAACTTCACATTGGGCACATCCCTAAGTAGCTTACAGAGAAAGCACTGCGTTAGGCCGTGTGCCAAGATCCACTGAACTGAAAGAAAACTCCTCTTAGGGCTCAGATTAGGCTTTGGTTACCTCACCACACCTTTCCAGCAGCATTTTTGCCTGCTGCTGGGCCCTTCCTGCTCCTTGTCCTGCCGGTTGGTAGGACCTACATATGTTTCCAGGCTGCCAACCACACATGGAATCAAAAAGTTAAACATCATCGGCCTTGAGCAATTTTTCCTATTTTGGGAAGTATCTGTTTGCATGAGTTTTTAAATCTGCCTGAAAATTCATGCACAGAATATGGCAGATTAACAGTAAACCGAATTCAAACTTCTTTAAAGAAAAAGAACCATTTTATGAATACAAGGTGACATAATGGAATGCAGTTTTGTTTTTATCTCAAATGAATGTTAGAAGGCAGACCAATAGATGGAATAAGGCCTTTTCTGTGTCAGTAGCAGGCTGGGAGATTTGCTGGTCTAAGCCATCCTAAAACGAAATAACTGTGTTTATACATAAAACAAGTATAGGGCAACTGTCAAGCATCATGTGCACGTCTAATAGCAATCAATCTGATGGTTTGCCATGCACCTTGTTTCCTCACTGCTTTGGATCTTTGCCTGCTTAACTTCTCTGAGTGACAGCAGCAGATCTTCAGAGAAGAATGTAAAAAATAAAGTTTGAAACTCTTTCTCTGCTGCCAGGACATTAATCTTCTTGAGACAACTGTTCCTGGACCATCCTGGATAACAGTCACCAGTGTGTCCATCTGCTTGATGACTACCCTGTTTTCCTTAAGATACATTAGCTCTGGCCAGCCCCATTTGTTACCCATGGCACTGCACTCAACAATGTAGGAAAGTATCTGTCTTTGTTCAGACTCATTTTCAGAAATGCTGTTCAAGTTACATAGAGCCTAATGTTCACATACACACACCCGGTGAGTCCCACTCAGCAACCCCCCCTCAAGTAGATTGGAAAGCAGTCAGAAGAGCAAGCATCGTGCTGCTCTCACCTGGGGTTGCTTCAGGTGACTTTAACAATGACAGTTTGGTGGCCCACTCCCTGGCCAGCTGTAATGTGATGGCTTTGCATCTTCACCACAGGTGGTAGCGGTGTCTGACTGTCGACCCCACCAGCCAGACAAGCTACAGCCCCACCACGGTGACCTCTTCCAGGTGCTCTACAGAGAAGAAGAGGTGCGCAGCTTGGGCCGCCTGCAGGGCGGGCAGCAGGGACCCTGCAGCCCCAAGCACGGTAAGTCCTCAGTGATGGCTTTGCTGTCTCCATTGCTTCAGAACAATTTGAGATATTGCAGTCTCCTGGTCTGCATCAAACCAGAATTGTTATGTACATAGAAAATATCTCCCAGCTTAAAACTCTCAGAGGAATTTATGAGTTGAAGACTATGGCGTTGCAGAGCTCTGCTCCCTGCAAAAGCAAGCTAATAAAGCAGTGCTTGCTTTATTCAGAAGCATAAATACACCTTTCCAAGAGCTGACAGTACTGTAGAGATGATAGATTGCTTATAACTGGGCTTGCCTGACTCATCTTTTTATTTAAGATCCCTGTTCAAGTACTTAAAATTTGCCAAAATGTAATCATTTGAGATGAATTTTTAGATTCTGTATGTCAGTCGCAGACATGATTTTGTTTTTTTCAACCAGAACCCATTCAACATATTCTTGAGAACCTGTGAAAGAAAAAATAGAATTTGCCAGTGTAAAACCAAGGAAATGAATAAACATAAGCAGGCTGCTTGTTCGGTTGGTTCAAAGCTGTGGTGTTATGCTTGGAAGGAGGAAACTCAAGCAAGGACATGGAGTTTGGCATGGGATGGCCTTTTAATCAAAACTACACCTTTTGTTCTCCCATGCAAAACCACCCAGATGCAATTAAGCATAGAGACATAGGAAGTTTATTTATTAGAAGTTGCCAAATATGTAGAACAGATTCTACTATGAATGAGCATGGTTGCACAACAATAATAAGCTGCTGTCTTGCTTGTAAGGCACCTGATCTGAACACAGAGTGGACAAGAGCAGGGCCTGTGCTACTGGGAAGGGACAAACTGAGCTTGGGACCATGGGGAAAGACCTGAAACCAGAGACAAAGCCCAGACGTATCTGAACAACAACTTGGGGCTGAGGAGGAATGGAGGAGCAGCAGGTGGCAGAGAGGCACTGGGGGACAAAGAAGTCATCTGTTGTGAGGGGAAGCAATAGGGAAAAGGTGACAGATAGGCACTGATGGGAGAAAGGATGTAGTAAACAAAAAATAAAAGTGAAAAATCAAGGAAACAGTTCTCATAACAGGAGAAAGTCAAGTGACTGGGCAAAGAAAATGGGATACCAAATGCAATTATAGTTAAGTTAGATTGGGTTCAGCAAAAGAGATCTGAGAACAAAAGAGAGGCAAAGGGGTTTGCTGGAGGAGTGGAGGAAGAAAGCAGGTAGCACAGGACAGGACAATTTCATCAGGAGCATCCTATAAGGCTCCACCAGGGCCCTCTAAGCTTATGTAGCATAACATTGTTTGTACGATGCCAGCCCAGAAGGTACTCAGGGAACTTGGCAGGGAATCTCCAGGATCCCATAATAGCTCCTTAAGCTCTGTCCATCCCTGTCTCAGTGATGCTGATACAGCTGACATATCCTGTTTTCTGAGCGCCCATTTCACAATTCTGATGTTGACACGCAGGAGTGCTCATTTCTAGCTGCCAAAAAAGCTGTATGGAAGAAGTGCTGCATCTCACAAAAGTCTTCTGAAAGCCTCATCCTAGGAATTTCTAATCTTAAACTCAGTGCTTTCTGTTTCCCCAGTACAACCTTCTGTACTCCAGGACGCAATGAAACTGTTTATCTCAAAGGCTAGATCTTTGGTGGATAAAATAACTGTGGTTCAGTTCTTGTTATCCATAACTCTTGATTGCTTGGCTTTACAAATTCAGTGTTTTAAGGAAATCAGAAGTGTTTGCAAATATTTATATGAGAATTAAAATAGCCCTTTGCAATGGTGTGCTACAGCTTCTGGTTTCAGTTTGCATTGTACTAACAAATGCCTTCACAGAGCATGAGGTACCATGAAAGAGTCTGGGAAGGTTTCTTTCTGCAGCTGTTTCTCAACAGTTGGAGAGCCAGCATAATGTGATATATAGCAATATATAAATATTTGTCCCAAGATATGTCCCGTTTCCATTGATTTCTATATAAATGTGATCTCTACATAAATCTCACCTCTCAAAAGCAATCGGCAACATCTCTACTGGAAATGGTTCCATCCTAGTTATTCTCCATGCATGTTTCATAGGCAGTTGTTGAATATTAAGGAGACTTCAGACTTAGTGAAGTTCAAATTGAAATCCAGGTTATAGTGCTAACAGTTACTTTTTCACAGCAAGTAAGAAATGCACAAATAGTACAGATGAGAACATCAGCATGATTATTGCTAGCATTAGAAACATCATACAAATACAAAAGCAAAAGAACACTCCATTCTAGCATGCAGGAAGCCTAGTGTAGAAGACCAGAACAATAAACTCCTACTAGCACACAAAGCTGCACTTTGATTCACAGGGTTATAGATTAAATTTCTATTTATGTGTATACATGCATTTGTTCTACAGGGAACAAATAGTTTTGTACAGGTACTCATCTTGGAAATACAGAACAAAGTCAGAGTAAAAGATGCAGAAATCCCTGGTCCCATGCTTGAATACCCACAGCACCTGCTGGAAGTGGCATTCACAGTGCACCCCACCACCACTGTCCCAACGTGCACTTACCAAACAGAAGCCACAAGGCCTTACTTTTGCTTAAATATTTTGCAGAACTTGGCCAGAACATTTTTCTGGATCTAATAAAGAAATAAATGCTGAAGGGAAGAATCAGATAATATAAAACAAACAAAAAGCTGGAGCACTGATGCCTGGAGCCACTTTCTGAATACTGTTAGTACTTAATACACAAGATGAGAGGAAGCAATTGAATTAAAATTTGACGTGAGGGATACAGTTAGGTACCTAATGGAATTACTGGTGAGGGACAGTGGGAGGAGAAAGGTTAGCTAAGATATTTATCACAGTCAACTATTGCCCCCAGAAGGACAAGATAATTCTGACTGTTAAGTCTTGCTGGGGACAGTGCTATAAGTAGCATCTCTATTATTTCTGATGCTTCCAGCCATTGTTTATACTCCACTGGTAACAGCAGATGTGAATCTTGTTGCATTGTCTGTCTCGGTGAATCCTGGTGTGAATCCATCTAAATCCCCACTCTTCTTTTACTTGAATATTAGTTTTAAAAAGGAGCAGATAACTCAAAATGGCCAGGAACAGAAAGAAGGGAAAAGAAGCAATCCACATTCCTGCAGCCACATGGGAGGATTTGGCTCCATGAGAATAAATCTGGAATCCCTCCTTCATTTATTTCCTTGGCACAACTAGCAGGAATGGCAGTGAGCATTTCCACATGGATAAGTTCTTGGCTGAGCACTCACTCTAACAGCAAGCTAACCTCTGGGCCTGAGGACAGCAGAGACGTCCCACCCAGACACAGGCAGACAGAGAGGTTAAAATCCTTCCCTGCTGGATGTAACACCCTGCTGTCTATGACTCCTTGGATCAGTCCAAAATGGAGAATGACTCCCTGCTCCTACACAGGACAGACCTGGCAGGGAGCTCCACAGAGCACAAAAACTGCATTAGCTGATGGTCACCTGCAAAGGAGCAGCAGTTGGGCCTGCCCTTCTCGTGTGTATGCACACTTTAAATATATATAAGTGTATACATTTGCGTACACATACACACACACACGTATATAGTGTTAGCAGCAGGGAGGGGCCTCCAATTGGCCTAAGGACAGTTCCTTGTCTCATATGAAAAGTCTATGGGCAACTAAATGATCTTCTGTAATTACTAAGCAGTTTCAATATCACTCATTTTGACATCATAGCATATGATCAAAAAAAAAGACAATTTTTGCCCCTTTGGTCATAATCAAATCTGGTTGGACTATAACCTGAATCATGGCTGTTTTCATACTTGTCCTAAGCACATGGAAGGACGCTTTTATTCTTTTAATACCAGCTGTGCCAATGGGATACTTACACTGATAATACCCTGTTTCTTATGTTTGACAGTGGGAATAACTGAACGAGAGACATACAAACCCTGTAATCACAATCAGTCAAATGGGAAACCTCTGGTAAGTAAATATAGCAAGATGAAATACCACTGTCTGATGCATCTTAAAGCCTAGCACCTGCTAACACATCCCACAGTAACAGTGTGTTGGTGTCAGCACTTGCAGGTTTCCCAGTCTTCTTTACAGCTGTGAGCGGTGACTGATGCCAAGAACTGCACAGCTGGGGCAGGACAGCTGCCCCATGGGATGGGAGAGGGCAGGTTGCCTTGCTGCATGCCTAGCAACCTGCAAGACCTGGGAGGAATCAGCCTCCTGCTTCTCAGGGAATCTCAGAAACTGGGAAAACATGGATTTCTAAGATGGAGCAAGTGTCAAATAATTCATACTCTGCAGAATGTAATGCTGAAAAGATGAACAGATCAATTGAATACATCAATGGGAAAATCATCATACAAAATCTGAAAATTTGTTTCTTAGTAGTGACAAAATGTTTTGGCTCAGAATGACTCAGATTG
Organism: Cyrtonyx montezumae; assembly: GCF_038088225.1. NCBI lineage: Eukaryota > Metazoa > Chordata > Aves > Galliformes > Odontophoridae > Cyrtonyx > Cyrtonyx montezumae. The sequence goes on along the minus strand of NW_027072089.1, from coordinate 32,186,956 downwards.
AGTAAAAGACTTTCCTCCCCTCATCTATTTATTTATTTAGATTTTCAAGCAGAAAATTGTCTTTTGAAAAGTTTCTAACCAACTACTTGGATGGTTACAATATATGAGGTAGCCTGTAGCTGGGCTGTGCTGGAGGAAAATGGCCGTTCAATATTGAAGGATGGTCAAAATTAACAGCATTCAGTGTAATGAAACTAACTGTAGCTAACAACAATTAGCCTAGTTAAATTTCAAAGGGTGTTTGCAACAGTAATTTCAAATACCTCCAGATCCTGGAACGCTTAGCACACCAAAAAGTATCCAGTTCAGTAAGTAACATTCCTTACAGCTCCAGAAATGGTGAAAGCTGGGAAAGCTGCTTTCTGTCCAGCCTCAGTACCCTGTACAAAAGCCTTAGTTCCTCAGGAACTTAGGCATAAAAAACAAGGAATGAAATGCTCTGCAAAACTCTCACTTTATTTTGTTAAGAGAAATGCATGCTCATACAGGCACTGTGCTGAAGCTAGGGTGACCATTCATGTGAGCAGTGTTTGTGTGGACAAGGGTACAGCAGTCAGGACCTAACTTTTGTTCTCTTGCTAAGAGGTGTACAGTATTCATTCATTTTTGTAAAAAACAGCCTCTTTCCTCAGACTAACCTCAGGTTTCCACTCACCAGTGCTGTTGCTTTTCCCTCCAGCAGCCTCCATCATCGCTAGCCCTCCCCATCACAGCAAAGCCAGCTCTCACAGGCTCAACCATGGATGACCACCCGCTCGCAGAAGAGTGAGTCCCGTGCCATTTTCTCTCTAAAACATAATTAAGAAACGGTTTGACCATAGTGTAGATGCATGTCATCAGTAGATGTTTAACTCAGAAATGGATCTAGGTGATTCACAGTGTCACAGGGACAGTGATAAATGCTTTATGTCAGCACTCCTGTGCTTTATTTGCCAGCCGTAGGCAGCGCCTGAGGAAGATGGCAGAGTACGACCTGACCGTGACAACGGGAGCAGAAGCTTCTCTGCCACTGACAGGAGGGAGCCTGTATGGGACACCCAGCTTGCTGAGGAAGATGTGGATGAAGCACAAGAAGAAGTCAGAGTATCTGGGGGCAACAAACAGTGCCTTTGAGGCAGACTGACAAGTCTCAGCATCCCTCAGAAAGGCAGAAGTTCCTTTAGCCAGGACAAGGTGCTCTAGGATTGATGAAGGAACAGACACGGCATAGTTTCCCCCAGGAAAAGTATATCCTTTTCATTACTTGATGCCATTGCCTCAGAATGGTAGGAGAAAGGCTAATTAAGGTAAAAATGGTGAGTATGATGCAACATATTAGCCTTTCTTTGTTGCGATACACTAGAAACCCAAATATCCCACTAGATTCACATCTTGACTCAGCTATGCTGAAACTACTGCTGACCTATTGTATGCGTCCAGTCTGAATCAGCTCAGACACACAAGAGAAGCCAACCAAGATGTTGGTGTGCTTCTGCAAGGTTACAGTTCTCTTTTGTTATTGCGTGCCATTAAGTGCCGGGGCTTTGTTCATTGTGTACCACTTTTGTCCTCCTTCCCACCTTTTGTATCCTCTCTTCAGAGATATGAGATAAAAAACACATCTTATGATGTGTTCAGTGCTAAACATCTTTTTCCCTCAGTTGTGATGTTTCAAGGCAGGAGTAAAAGACAAAGAAATTTAAAAGAATGGGTGAGTCAGAACTTTTGCAAATAGACATTTACCAAACTTACCTACGTGGCCAGAGATTGGTGTCTTAGTGTCCTACCAGATCAAACTATGAGCAACTGAATAACCTCAAGAAATACCATAGAACACATATACTAAGTCAGCAACTTACAGTCTGTCTGTGTGGCACAGAGTATTTCTTAAAGTGCACTAATGACAGTAGAAAACACATAAATGATGCAACTAGACAATTACATGTGAAATATCTGCTTATAGGATTTCACCAATACTACAGACAATATTATATTAGCCAGGAACAATATTCGTCCCATATGAGTGCTCCCCTGCACTTACAGTATGGGATTGTGGTTTGCCTAAGCCTACAGAGCAGCAGATTTCAGGAGGGATCCACAGCCAGGGGCCACCAAATCTGGGCAGGAGAGAAAGGCTGCAAAAGCAACCAGGTCCATTGGCTTTGGGTGTGTAGTATGGAGAAGCACACAGGAAAGGTTCACAGCTTGACAACCTAAGAAAGGAAAGTCTATGTGATGTGAAAGCGACTGCAGCAGGGTTGGCACTTAGCTTGCTCTAGAGACAGCACATGCCCCCAGCAGGGATATGCAGGAAAAGGCATTGGGACAGGCTAAAAGACCCTGTTTAAAAACATACTATGGCTTATCGTGCTGACAGAGCCATCTCCAATCTATCAGTCTAGAGGTTGCCAAGAGGAGTGAGGAATCAGACCTTCATAAAATACTTCAGCTGCCCATCAGACAGCACCATGGCTATAAGTCACACTGCCTCTCTCCTTCCTCCTTCTTATCAAAAGCAGAAGCCCTGCTCTGGCCCAGAAGCCTGACAGAGACAGCCCAGAGCAGTGAGCTCCTCTCCTGCTTTCTTTCACCTTCCTGGGAGCAGGGCAGCACACAGCTCCTCCTGAACTACACCCTCTCACAGAGGCTCACCTCACCTTTACTTTGGAGCCTGACCCCAATGCCCCTGTACTGCACTGCGTAATCCTGCCAACATCAAATCCTCCACAGCTGAACAGAGCTGCAGCCATCCCCAAAATTTTCCTGAAATGTCTTTTACAAACATCACCAACCATGCTGCCCCTGCCCCCTGAATCCCTGTAGGCACCTGCTATTTTTTATGTGAATCAAGTAAATTCAGTGGGACTACTCACTTGCACAGCAGTGCAGGCACCTAAGGAGTAGAGAAGATGGTAATAACTGTGTTGAGTTATTCCCTAAGCAAAGCAAAAATAAAAAAGCAGACAGAGGGAAGTGTCCATCTGCCGTATTTGGGGTAATTACGACTGAGCATTTGTGATACCTACCTGTGTAGTTAATGTGACCTGAAAAGCATAGTCCAGGGCAGCAAGAATTTTGTCTATTGAGAATTGTATCCTACTAGTTCATTCTGTTAATCAATAGCTTTAAGTAGTATAATGATGGAGAGATACCTGATATTTCTACATCACATTTGCTGTATCTTGACATGTGTATTTATGGTTTCCTTATTTATTTAATTTATAATTTGGGTCTGCAAGCAAAGGAAAGATTTTACAGAACATAATTTCTCTGTGTTGCAGGAACTGTATTGTAGTAGATACTATTTTATTGATTCAAATAAAATATGCCCTGTTCATACAAAACAAAATACCAGTACTGTGGTGACATATGTGTCTCAGTGACTTTTAGGAAGGATTCAGCGGGACATAAAGGCAGGTTTTGTGATGCTGAAGAACATGCACAACTGATGGCAAAGAGTACAAACTTTATTCCCACAAAGGAAGAGACCAAAATGTCAGGAGTTAGACATTACATGCAGAACAACTTCTTTGTGGTAAGGGTGACAGAGCACTGGAACAGGCTCCCCAGAGAGGTTGTGGAGTCTCCTTCTCTGGAGAGCACAAAGAGAGATGCTCCTCAAGGGTAATTAAGGCTCTAGTAGAAACTAATACCAAGTGCTCTCTATTTTCAGTCCTACCAATTGATAGCAAATTCACTCAACTCACCTCAAACAGAGCACAGCCTTTGGAAATCATACACTGAACCATGGAAAGCACAAGGCCCAACATGAGATAGGTGGAACAGAGACACTGGAGCGCAGGCTGAAAGAGCTGACTCAAGCCTGTGAAGGGAAGGACTTCAAGAAACTGTTGGGATAGAAAATATATGGGATTGGCATCCTTTACTAATCTGGAATTTGGATGCCCCGTGCTTTAGAAGAGGCCTAATCTCCTCAGCTTCCATAAGGAGGCACAATGCTGCTGGTACTTTGGTTATACACAGCACCTACACTTACAATTACCAAGACAGGTGTGTGTTCTTGATAAGCACCTGCAAAGAGCTCATCACACTATTTCTGCAGGTGGTGCTGGAACAGCCTGGCTTCTGCTGGGAATCCTACTGAGAATGCCTGATGCTTGGTCAGCTCATAAAAACAGCAGCACGAGCAGGGCATACGGATGGGCATGGGATGTGGGTGGACAATGTCATTTCCAGATGAACCCGTACAGGAAATGATGCTGGATGAGCTGCAGCACACCATCAGAAAAATGTGAAACAGTGATCACAGCACAAGCAAACCATGCCATTGTGCCCAGTGACAGAAAGGCAGCTTACTGCAGCTCAGGGCACAGCTGCTGCCACTGCCTGCACATGCGCGTTGTCACACTTCATAACATCTATGGGAGGATGCATTTTTCAGACACGTTTCTTGTTGTTTCATAGTTTTTCTTTTTCCCCAAGAAAAGAGACAAAAAGAGTTTTTCTTTTTCCCCAAGAGAGACAAACTGGGACACAGACACGACCGAAATAGCATGAGGATAGCCTGCTACGTTTAGCATCACACTTGCAGTAATTTGTGTTTTATTTCCAAAAATAGTTCCTGATTTCTACTCACCACTTCAAAAACATCTTTGTGACAGAGCTACTCCTTAAAATATCCATCAGTTATTTGCATACCACTTCATTTAAATAAACTGTAGTGAAAGCTAGGCTATTACATACAGCAATCCTTACCGATGCATAAAAAATCTCAGATATGCTTTGCTTGCCTTCCTTCCCCTTTTGCTTTCACTCTACAGATCGTATAGCAAAGGGATTCATCAGAAGTGCCACTCGCAGACATCTTTGTTCAGGGGAATAACACACACTTTTCACAGAAAATGCCTTTAAATCGAACACTGGCGTCTGCATGACGGATTTCACATCTTGGAGTTACCCAGCCAGAAGGGTTACGACATCATGACTCGCACGCCAACGAAAATAGAACAAGTCAGATTTCATATTTCTCAGATGAAATCCCAGCTCACAGAGCTCTATGCAAACTCCATAAATGATACAGATGCCAAATAACCATGCATATTTTATGAGAGCTTTTCAAAATCTCAACACAAACCCTGCATATATTCACAAGTGAGCAGCACAACTCTATAATATTGAATTTTCTTTGTTTTTCTTCTCAAGTGTCAGAACTATAATTTAAATGAATGGCTACACAGATTTGCTAAAATGAAATCAGAGTTTAGAGTTTAGAAGGAAAAGAGAGGTGAATGTTTAATCAAGTTAGTTGAAGGCCCAGAAGAATAAAACAAACAGCTGAGCTCAAACAAGGACAAATCAGCGTGAACCGGACACCCTTCTTTTCAGCACCCACGTTGGCTCCCCCCCCAGAAAGGAAACATTTTCAGCAGCCTTACAAACAAGACTGATGCAGAAGTAGACAAGAGGCCCCGACACCCCACGGGTGCCAGCCTGGGCCAGGCACTCTGCACACGGGGCCCATCCTCTCACCCGCAGACCCACCTGCCTCACAGCTTACCCTGTTTTATTTTAGACCAACATTTTCCTACTTGCACAGCTTTGCATAGTGGTGAAATCGCAAAAGGCAGTGTGCAGTCAGTTTGCCTGATGCTCCCCTTTTTGTGAGGGGCGTGCACTGGACCATAAAGCAGAAGAGACATGCAAAAGGCCCTGCAATGTGCTTGCTCCTTCCCTGTGCAACTGAGCAGGCACTGTTGGGTAAAGCCAGCCCTGTGCGCAGTCATACCCGTGTGGGTGCACTCGTGCTGAGAGCTGACGCTGCAAAACCCTGCGCTGCAGAGTCTGCTGCTGCTGCTCAGTGCCAGGGAGAGCAAGGCGGAGGTCAGGAAGCAACGATGCTGTCATCAAAGCAGTTGTCCCAGCAACAAGGGCAGTCAAACAAAACAAAATTACGAAGCAAAAGCTGCCTCAGTCTCAGGGTACTTCAGCACAGAAGTTCAGCGCTAATCATAGCAAGGCAACTGTCAGATGGCACAATGTCCTGCAACGGATTTCTTTTGGAGTAAATATGGTCTTTCCAGTGAAAACTGCAGCTCTGCTTCTCTATAACTCCTGCCCAGAGTCCTGTTAACACTGGATATCTGGCATTTGTCCCCATAAGCTAGGATGAAAGTAGATTTACCAACCTCATTAGATGCAAGATGGTGAAAGATTTGTTTATGATGAACCCTTAATAAAGATGGTGTCGATTCATGCTCTGGCTCTTTCAATGCTTTTATATGAGATGGTGACACTTAATATCAAAGCTTTATTTTTAATAACTGCGTGGGAACTGTTGGATCACGGCCTGAACCACTGATTGATCACCTGAGGTGAGCATTGAGGCAGTCACAGGAGCACAGGTGAAGGCAATGTACCTGTGTGACTGGAAGGGGTGGAGTCTGACTCCATCTTCTCCTAGACCCCATTTAAGTGCTGAACATAAGTGGGGAAGGATCTCCTGGAGATTGCTTCTTTGGAGTTTCCTACTGTGAGCTTAGAACACAGGCGAGCATTTTCCTTAATTTTACAATAATCTAACTGTACCATCTGTAAAATGTCTCAGCTACAATACTATTTGGCATTATTCATTCCATTAACCATACAGTAGCTTATGTCACGCATAGAAATGTCAAGCTATTTAGCTGACGGCAGCATGTTTGAGGTGGGTAATCTCATTAGAGGAAGAGATACAAGTATAGTGGGAAGGAGAAAAAATAATAAGCAATGGGCAGTGGAGATGCACAGAGGCCACGTGGTATGTCAGGAGATGCCTTTTCTCTCTTAAGGATGTAAAACAAACCCCTCCAGTGTGACTGAGGACTCCCCAGGCCGCATGTTACAAAGCGGTTACAGTCTGATTGCTGCCGCACCAGCACCTGCATTGTCCCACCCCATCCTGCCTGCCAGCCAGGGCATAGGCCATCCACTCAGGACCCATTGATGACCATTAATAATAGATGGAGAAAAGGCAGATTCAAAATCCCAAGCAAAAATGCTTACACAAAGTTGCTGGTGCCCGGTGCCTGGACACAGCCGGAATATAACCATGGGCAGTATTAATTAAAAAAAGCCATCTGCAACTTTCTGTGAATACAGTGGTTTTGGAGGAGCCTTAAGATGACTCGGATACATCCTTCCTCCAGGGTCTGATGTGCAAAGGAGCCGCACCCTCTGCTTTCCAATATTCTTTTCTACGCATCAGAATAAAGCGTTTAAGAGAAGTCTGGAGTGAAGCTAGAGATAAATGAGGCCTCATTGTAAGTTAGTTCAGATGGTTACAGTGGTCACTTTTTGTCCCTAGAAACCTCAGGCATCAGGTTGGCAACCAGAAACCCTTCACAAGTTCTCCCATAGGCCCCACAACAGAGGGAAAACTCGCAGTTCTGCTCTTGTGTATCTACTTATGCAGTGCTGGTTTAAGCAGAGTGTTTTGGAAAGCAGCACATGCACAAACCCTGTCACAGCAGGTGCACCCTGAGCGATCCTATCACCCAACCACCATCACCAACTGCAAATATCATTACTGTATTTCTCTCCATTTACTACAGGAAAGCAGGCTGATGTCCATCCAGTCAGAGCAGACACACACACCTGTCAAGTTGTACTGCACTTTGGTAACCAGCACACTCATGGAGGTCCTGAAATAAAATGGTGCAGCGCTGGAGGCCAGGTAAAAACCAAGCTCCCAGGCCCTTATTGTGTTACATTTAAGTGGCTTTAGACAGCAAATTGGAATGTGATACATGGGTGGACAAACCAACCTTGGGCCTGAGCCCTTCCGTGTTCTGTTCATGTCACCCCCTATGGGCTGGGACCCCTCACTTTTTTCACTTACCTCAGGCCTAAATAGAGGATTCAGCATCAGTCTATTATTCGATGAAAAGGGTTGGGCTTTGAGGGGAAGATGAGGCATCTCCGCAGCAATGCAGTCCTGAGCCGCAATGTGACTGGCAGCCAACCTGCCCAATGCAGGCTGGTGCCACAGAGCCAAGCTTTCCAGGTGGCCCTAGGCAGCAGACCCTGGGGTCTGCTTCACTGCTTTGCAGCCCTCACATTGCTGAAGCAAGTCAACAGCTTTATTCACGTTCAGCAGAGTCTATTCTGAGGCTATTAACAGAAGAAACACTGAGGCCCAAAACCCACACTGCAACACAATCACTTCCATTCCCCTACCTCCCTTTGCTAATCTAAACCTCGCAACAAGCACTACCTACAAGCGTTCAGTTCTGAGACATAAGCTAGAACAACACGTATCTCCTATACACTCTCTCCAAGTTCTCAACATAAAAAGAAGTGAAAGGAGAAAATGATACCAGGGACAACACAGCATACTTACATCCAGCCACCACCTGAGCCTAGTGGGTCTGCATACATAGATTTGGATTCAAACCTAAGAACCTTTCTCCCGGACAGGCAGATCCATGCCCTTGCAGCTACCACCACTTTGGAGCTATAAAGAGACCCCAGCACTTAAGTGTGTCACTAATCTTGCCCATTTAACTCTGCAGATTTAAATTAATATTATCCTCTTCTCCCATCCTGTTATAATGAAACCTTGCATGCTTATAGTGATTTTTCTTCAGCTTCTTGTATTATTTTAATTCCTGACTACTTAAGCTTAAGCAACTCTGCAGCACAGGCCTTTGCTATGAATGCTGACTGTCTCCAGGAGTCTGAGTGAGGCAGATGCAGAGGACCAGGAGTGCTAAAGGCTGATGGAGCCACTGCTGAACCAAGTTGCTGCCAGGGCTAGGTACACGGGAACAGAAGTGTGCTCACTGCAGAGCCTAGCACCAAAACACAGGGAACTGAGCAGGATCAGACACCGCTGAGGTTGTGGGTGCTGGCTCCCTGGTTGCCCTTCCAGCCCTGTTCCACTCCCCTTTCAGTGGCAAGCACCAGGTGGAAAATCACTGAGAAAACCACTGACCACACCATCGTGTCTGCCAAGAGCTAGACTCTGCCTCTGGACCCATTCGCCCACCCGAGCATCATTTCCAGCTCTGGCAGCTCAGCCCTACACTGCAGTAACTCTGCTGCAGCACAGGCAGCATCCCAGCCTCCCCAAAAACATGACCCCAATCAACCCCAGACCCCTCTTACATTTTTCTCCAGCCCATCAGACAACAGCAGTGGAGCAAGTAAAGCATTTTACAGGTTTGCCCAATGCAATTATCCACACGCTGTCAGCGGAGGGGCTGCATAGTCAGCCTCAGCTGGGTGCAGCTAAGCAGATTTGTGCAGGCTGACAAAACTCCTTACAGGCTGGTGTCCACAACCAGAGGATGAAGCAGTGAGGGCCCACTGCAGCGCTTGCTGCCCCAGAGCCGCTCTCAGCCCAGCATTCCAGGTTCCCTGCAGGGCAGTTTGGGGAGGGATGGGCAGCTCCTACCCGTGGGTTCCCTCACTGGGGGAAGATGAGGGCTCGCCTCTTGACAGGCCTGCGCTGCAGGCCGCCTTCCCGTTTGCTTTGCCAGGCAGCGAGGCCTTCGTGCCAGCACTGCGGGCCGGTATTTGCCAAGTGCGCGCCACAGAACAGCACTGCTTGCTGCCGGCCAAGTGGAAATGCTTGCGCACTGCTCGGTGCCAGCGAGGGCACAAAGGGAGCACAAACTCGGCACACAGAGGACGCTCCATGCCCAACCCCTGCTTGCTCCCTGAGGAGACCGCTCTAAAGAGAGCTTGTGTGAGCAACAAAAAGGGAAAGAGAAAGCTCTCCCCTTCCCGCCAAAAATTATGCAGCAGCAGGTCCGCGGAGTGTCTGCCAGATGACCCGCTTGTCACACTCATAATTGCTTCCCATCTGGTGTCTGGCGTACACAAAGCCTGGCCGCCCGCCAGCGCAGGGGCGAGGCACAGCCTGGCCTACTTGTGCTGCTGCAGGCCGTGCAGACACCGGCTCGCTCCGTATGGCTGCGGACAAGATGGCATTCACTTGTAAATCGTGGGCAGAGGGTTGAGGGGCTGCTCTGCTCTGCCCAGCACCCAGGGGCTGCCAGGCTGTGCCCGTGGGCAGGCACACGGGGCACGGCCCTGCTCACGCCACCTCAAGATGGTACGTGCACAGCTCACTCTGTGTAGCACCTGCAGAGATCTTTGAGTCACTTTGCTTATGAGCACGTTCTTTCAGTGACCAGTTTTCTCTGTTGCCTATTGGGTTTTAGTGTCTCCTCTTTCCATCTGTTCTGCAGTCAGAAGGCATAAAAAAGCAGGAATCAGGGAAACAATACCGGGGACTGCATATAAAAAATTCCATAAGAGGCAGGAGCAGGTACAGAAATCCTTTTGCAGTAGCAATTGTACCTAGGGGTCATGCAATCTAACAGCAGCTGATGCTAGAGAAGTCTATCCAGTTCCACACCTCAGTGAAAACACAAACAGCAGCAAAGCAGAAGACAAATGAAATTAAAGCAAGCAACCAATGCAAGTTAATACTGAAAGGTGGCATATTGCACATCTCTAACTTCAAACACAAACAAAAGCTGTGGCACTGAAGTTTCTTTATAATCACTAAGGTGAACTACCGTGGGTATGAGCACTCAGATGTTAACTTTATATTAAGTGAACATAATGTATACATTCCAAAGCTGTTTCTAGCACATGATGCTAGCAGAACTACAAGGATCCTATTCTCCCCCAGCTGCAGGGCAAGAGTCCAACCCACTGAAGGGTTAGACTGGCATTCTCCAGGGGAAGCCACACAGACCAGCAAGCTGCAGCTCCAAGGACCACTCTTTTGGCTCATCTGGCACAGGAACAATAACCCACAGCTCCCTAATGAAAGTGAGCATTTAAGCCTGCAATGCTTAAGCTTATCCGAAGTCTAGTGTTAGAAGTTATTAGCATGCTTACTGCCTGTATACACCTAACTTTTGTCTGAATGTTCACCGCAAAACTAAATGCTAGAATAAATTTAATTTTTGGAGTATTTGTTGTTCATACTGTGTTGGACCTTGCAGCTGCGGTCATGCCAGTATTGAGTGCTGGAAGTCTTATTTCATGAAGCCTGATTCCCTTACAGTGTTGCATCAGAACTGTTTTGGTACAGCTCAAGTGGAGTTATTCTTGTGTACAACCAGACTAATAGCAGTAGGAACCGGGCTTGTTTGTGCTAATCAATTCCTTAAAGACCACTTCTTCTAAATAAAACCACACCTTTGAGTAAAGCTCCTCCCAGAGGATCTTTGTATAGTCAAATGTAGGGTTGTAGATTACTCCGTGTTTGGCTTTCTGGTAGCCTGGCTCTCGTTTCTTCCACTGATCAAAGCTGTCACAGGAAAAACAGATTAGCCAGCCACATCAATGGAGAATCTTCTTCTCATCTACCTGTGCTTCACCCCAGTTTCTGGCAGCCACAAGAGCATAATCTACCCACCTCAATGTCTCAAGCAATGGGATACACAACTTCACGCATAGAAACGTGGAAGGTCTGCAGGATATTCATGCAGCTATCACAGCCACAACCCCAGCAAAGCCCCAGTTAAAGAGAGCATTTGCTATAACAGCTTAAAAATAGATGTTGCAAATTACGAGGACATTGAAAAGGCTTGTCTTACCTACCTTTTTCCTTGAAAAGAGCCTTATTTTAACTTATCATTGATACTTTGTCTCAAAATCAGGAAAGGCAATGTTTATATACCACCTGTTGAATGTCCATGTCTCTAGCAAGAGAAAATAGTCTTTCAGTTTAGCAAGTACTTATATTTAAAAAAAAGTCATTCTATACAACTTAGTCTTGCTTTTAACTCCCAAGACCAAAATGCATACACTAAAAACATCAATTCTATTACATAAATGATAGGAATGCAAAAAAAAGATTTAACAATCGTCTTTATTGCTCTAACTGCCTCCTCTGTGTAAATATCTGTGTTGAAATCTTGAAAGACAAATAAGCATTAACCAAATACAGGGAGTCTTACACGCAGCCTGGGTTGAAGTATGTAATGCCAGGAGACTCAGTCTTGCAGTGTAACCTGTTGTAGTAGGCGTGGCTGGGATATGGGGAAGTTATGGGACAGGACCTTCCCTGCTCTGAGGTTGATTAATGATGCATGCTTAGGAGCACAGACGATGGTAGATGTATGTATATCAGGAGCTGCCATGCCTTATTAAACACTCTTTTGCCATTTTCTACACAACCATATTGGTGTCTGTGATGGCAGTGGCCCTAGCATGGTGAGATCGCTAGCCCCAACGGTCCAAACTGCAAGAACAGAATCAACAGTAACCCATGGGTACATATGATCCCTGTTTCTCTGTACCCAACCCAGCATCACGTGCACACATAGATGTTGCTTTAAACAGCACTAAATGTTTAGGCTCTCAAACAAAAGGGGCATACAGTAAACTGGTATGTAGATGCTTTATTTCTGACATTAATATGGTCTGTCTGGTATGTGAGATTCTCTTACATAGAAGATTGTAGTACAACAAAAAGTAAGATAAACAAGGTGTCTGTTGTACAGTATGTTGAAACTTAAAACAAACAAAAATAAAAGGAGTAATATGTATTTAGTTTTCATGCAAGTTTGGCTGCTGCATGTGGTCTACCTATAAACTGAAAAAAATGCAAATGCACACAACATTCAAAAAATAAAAGATGCCTGACATCAAAGATTAAAACCTTCTTGCTAAAGAAACAAAATAGGAGTTAACTAGACGATCCAACCAATACCAAACCAAATTAATACTACTTATAAACCTATGCTGAGACTCAGAATAGGGAGCTTTTTTGATACCATTTCTACTGAAATATATCATCCAAATTCTGGATATTCATTCTCTGTACAGATGTTACTTAATCCTTGGTGAATTAAAAGCAGTCTCCAGCATAAAAGCTTTTATTAAATCCGCTGTGGTAACGTACAACTAAATCCAGTACTGCCAAGAATTCAAAATGCATCCTTTTGGATCTCACTGGTGAGGAGTAATCTTGGCATGATGGATCTTTTTGCAATCCCATTAGTTCTAGGATTCCACCCCCCACCCTCGTCCTCCTCTTTAAAATTTTGGTCTGAATTAAAAACAGCTAAAAAAGTTTATGCCTACACTACTATCACAGCCAGGTGAATATTTAATATTTAAAATAAAAGAACTCTTAAAAATAAGGATTGTATAAGCTCTGAGATGTTTAAACAAGATAAATAACCAATTACTTTCTTTGTGTCAACTCGTCACGTGTTAAAATTCTCCACCAATAAATAACCCTCTACCATCTTTGATATTAAAAATGATAGGAATACTTTCCACGCCCTGCATAGTACTGGTTGATCTCAAAGTTAACTAGAGAACCTGACAACATTTGTGTTATTTTACGTACAGTGCATATGATGCTCGCTCTTTCCATCTCTCATAGCAGCAAGCCGATTCTGCCACCATCTGTAGCAGCACACCCGGGAGTGGAGAGGAAGAGTGTCTGAATTATAAATAGCTAAAACTACAGTGTATAATTCTATTTACCTGTCAGTATTTGCTGATAACACACCACTGCCATTTGCTAGAAATTAACTACATAAAAATTTCTACAACAAAACCAAGTGAAAACATTCCTTCAAAAAAGAAAAAGATAAAATAAGTGCAAATACCTAAAATAGGCAACTAAAGCAACTGTTGTGACCTGTATACCTTTAAATAAGGACCAAGGTTTCGTAAATAAGAGAATGTTCTTTGCTCTTCAAACATTTAGTAAGTATATAATGGTCAAACTTAAGTGCAGATACAACTGTTTTGAGATCCAAGGTGCCAAGTTTCTTTAAAATAAGAATAATAATAAGGTATAAAATGCATTAGTTTTTAGTTCCTATGCAGGACAAAGTACTTCTGGATCACATATAGGACCCTAGCCTTCTTTTCTAAATATATTAAAACAAGGTATGAGAAGAGTTGATGTATATTGCAGGTATACCTTGTAACTATTTTGTAGACCAACATGATTTAAGGGGTATAGTGCAATCTTTATGTAGATGTAACATTCAGTATAGATTTGTATGCTTCAGCTCTGTAATTCTTCTGCTATACCATACTTTAAGGTCAAAGGTTTAAACTTGTCCTCTTTGTTTCAGCTGTTTTAACAGGAAACAACGTTGGCTTCTAGACAACCTGCATACATATAAATATCTACATTTAAGCTTTAAAATGAAAATAAATTATAAAAAGACTCCTTTCCAATTTACAAGTTTTTCCCTGTCACTACACACTGTACAATACATTCAACAATCATCTCATTTTGAGATTTATGAAGAAAATACTGATGCTTTACACTAAAACCTAATTCACCCCTCTCTGCCTACTTCTTAGTACCATTTGCAAATAAATATATTTAACACTGTAGTTAATTTCACTGTTTTGCAGCATACCAAAAAATTAGTAGTGCAACTTTCTATCCTTCCTTTATACAACTCTCCATTGTGTTTCTTTACATACTAGGAAAATGCTACATAAGCAGAAGCACATTCAGTCATTTATGTTGTTCATTCAGAAACCATTAACGATCTATGAATCTACTCCATACACTAGCAGAAAAAAGCAATGCAAGTCAAAAAATAAATATGAAAAATAGACTTAAAAATGTATGTTCAGTACATACTGCAATGCTCTTAGCCTTTCTTTACAGTATTTAAGGGTGTTACATTTTTAATATTTAAGAAATCATTGCAGAACTGTTTGTACTATCCCTTTGTAGAGAATACAGGAGTTTCATGTCTGTTCTTTGTCAGTCAAGAGAAGAAAGGAAGCGTTAAGGTCACCTAAAGGCTTTCCTTAGCAGACAGTCTCAAAGTAAAGACTTAATTCACAAGTATTGTGCTGGCATCCCCTTCAACATCAAATCCATTTCAATAAAAGAGATGGTTGTCAGTTGCAGTGACCATCACAGTATCAGAGTCCTCGAAGAGTTGTTGGTAGCTGTGTATGCATTCAGATACCTTCTTGCTTGCTCAGTCATGATAAGCTGGTCTTCCGTTCTTCCATAAACAACAGCTTCCCATTCGTAATTTGGCTGCATAAAATAAAATTCAGTTTAAAAGATTCTTCTTTAAAGAAAAATATTTCTTCTTTAGAATTAAGCAAATCTCAAACAGCCTTCTAGAGTAGTAATAAATTATGAAATTCCAGCAATACTGTATTTTACAGGGAAGGACCCTATTCTGTAAGACAATACCTAACATCTGCGACAAAGCTCCTTCATCCTCCCATAAATCCAGCTCACCAGCAGTGCATCTGTGTTACATTTTCAAGTTATAACATACCAAAAAATGCTCTTAAAAACAGATTAGTTCAGCAATTGAAACCTAAAAGGGTAGTTAATTAAGTTGTCTTTTTTAATATCTTATCCTTTAAATATGCTAAGCTCAACAAGAAGCAAAAAGCATTATTGACAGCTGTCTGGGTGACATCAAGGAAGGCAAAAGAGTTTGGCAGCTGAAAAAAGTACTGTAAAGGACTTAATTGAACCAAACTGACAGCTGTGCAAGAACAGCCAGACATCTAGGGGATATTTTAGAAATGGTAAAGGCATTAGAAGCAAAAATAATGAATGTAAGTCCTGCTCATTCCGTCAAGTAAATCCTGCACATTTACATGAGTCACTGAATCTTAAACTGATTTGTAGTAGCTCAAAACCAGAACTGACACTAGCAGACCGTAGCATAAGGAAGAATACAAGATTCTCATTTGTGCAGCAGGGAGAAAAACTCATTTAAAATCACAGAGAAAATCAGCCATTTGAATTTCTCTATGAATGTAGCATGACTTGATTGATGGAAGGGCCCCATGATTAGAAGAACTGGTAAATGGAATTTCTGTGGGGAGGGAAAGAAAAGAGAAAGATGTTTCAGTGAGAATAAGGGTGAGCATGGTATGACTAAGTCCCCTTTCAGGCATTCTGAAGCGTGTAGTTCTCAGCCAGAGAGATAAACTGACCTTTAGTACAATTCACAGCATTTAATAATTCTTTTTTTGGATAGCACAATTATGCGAGGTGTGTTCTTTTTCATCATTAAAGAAGATCAGAAAACAATACTGTTGTCTTTGTACTTTAAAGGACATCACTGTTACAATGATTAAGTGAAAAATGGAAGGCTCCAAGTGCCCTGTCTTCCTATATGTTAGCTTTTAGAATTTATTCAGATAAGTAGATGTTCTGAGAGAAAAACTATACATTAAATTCTATGTGACAAAACTATAGGTGCCAAATCAGGTCAAAGAGAATCTTTCCCGAAACCTGGTGGTCAAAATACACACACAAACTAGGTTCCACTGTCTGAACTAATTAACAGTTTTATCAGTATGGAAAATATAGGATTGTACAGGAACAGGCTCATTGCAAGAACAATCACCAAACAGAACCCGTGGATTAATTCTGCTTATCACATCCCCCTGAAGTATGAACACTGGACAAATCAAGAAACTTAAGAGCAATGGAGATTTAGTTTGCAACAAGTCAGTGCTGCAAGTTTTCCTAGTGCTTGACTTCTTCAAACCTGCCTTCTAAGTCCCTGCTCTCCTGGTTTTACACTGGAAACACATTTAGACACTCAGTTTAAACATCTGGATTGTATTTAAAGAACTTAGGTATGAATAAACACTTTGTGGACATATGACTGACTTACGAATAATAAGGATAATGGAAACTCTGACCAAAATTAGAAAGCTCAATAGAACAATTCCAGACAGACATTAGAACAAGACAGAAACAAAGAAAAAAGAATTTAATAGTTAACCTGCTAACCAAACTAAGAAAAATACTTTGAAACCAGACCTGAAGAGATTTCTCCAGTTTGGCATTTTTTGAAGAACAGGTATTCAGTTTCTTCTTAATTACTGCATTTGCTTTGTTTGATGAATTTGCATCTTGGTTTTCTGATGTCAAGTTAAATCTGTTGTCATGTATTTCCAACAATGGTACCATTAACAAAGATGTTGTATATGCATTTTCTGACTATAAATAAAAAAAAAGATAGGGAACATAAATAGTAATCAGTGCTTCATAAAAATAATATTCTACTGCTGTGATCAGAGGAGTCAAAGGGCCTTCTCAAAGAGCAAATAGTCAAAGAAGCAATTTTCACATCCCTTACCAAATTCAGCTCTATCTGTGCCTTGGCTTTCCAGATCTTATCTTTACACATGCAGACAGCGTCCCTATATTCTTCCCAGGCTTCACAACCCTGCCTCCACTCCCTGCACACTTCTCTCTTTTCCCTTAGTTTAAGCTGCAGGTCCTTGCTCAGCCATGCTGGTCACCCGCCTCCTCTGCTCAATTTCTTGTGCTGCCATATTAGTATCAAGGGAAGAACTGCTTTAAGAACTGCAACAAGCACTGGATTGGCCACTGCACGAGTTCTACGTGCTAATAGAATTTTCAGAAATAAAATCCAGCGTTACTACAGCAAAGCAGAAGAAAGGTATATGGCAGTTTTAGAGAATAAAAAGTATCTGTTTGCTTACAAAAATACCCCATTAAAATGTGTTAAACTACCTTTGTGGATTCATTTTACCCTTGGACTTTACTCCTGGCTGACGTCCCTACAGAACCACAATTTCCACCAAAGATTTTTATATCACCAGCATCTCTCCTAGGAAAGTGTAGTTTCTCCTAGGAAATGTGTCTCCTATTGCACCAGGACCTGTCTGTCACTGGAAAGGAAGAAAAGCTATTCCTTCCAGTCTGCTGTAGCAATACATAAATGGTGCATCTCATTTTTAGCTTAATAACCCGACCATAAGTGATGGAAAATACAGCATTCCATAACAAGTCTTTATGAAAAGAGCACTGAGGATTTTGTTTCTGTTTTGAACAACTGCAGCTCTGAGCGATGCTCACGGTAAGACAGGTTGCTTTTGGAGAAGCAGGGAATTTCCACTAGGTGGCGGAGCACCCAAGGCCTAATAGATACAAAGGCTTGTGGTGGGGTCTGAGGCATTTAAGAAAGGAATTTAGAAAACTAGCTACATTAAACAGAAGGGGGTATGACTTAAGCACATGGGGTTTTTTTCAGGTTCTTAAACATGGCTTAAAACCTGATCAAGATTCATAGACACTTATTCCAAGAATTAAACACCCGTGTGCATTATTTTAATATAAATATTAGAATAAAGTTTTCCCACAAACTAAAAAACTAATGATTAATTTATTTAGTCATTCAATTGTAATAATATTAGGCTACTTTTTTAAAGGAATCCGGGACCAAGACAGTCTCATCTCTGAACTTTCAATGTCTTGATTGCTGAGGAAGAAGTATTCAAATTGTTTCAAGAAGACAAATGTCACCAACTTCATTTCCTACATGGAGGATATTTCATATTATATTATATTTCCTATTATGTGAAATGGGAAAAGGAAAACCATGGTGCCTAGCATGCAAGTAGGTATTCTCACATCACATCTACCAGAATGCCTAGCATGCAAAACACAGCTGTAAACGTCATCTATTTGGTTTACAGAGAGCTTCAGTGTGCCATATGTGCTAAAGTTCACAGTTAACCAGCATGGAAAGCAGCTCTGCTACAACACACTTCTAAGCATCCACACCATTCCCCCTAGTCAAAATTTCCTGCTTCTGTTCCTTGAATGCCTGAAAGGAAGAATTAACCAACAGAACCCCAATATTTAAGTACTGCTTAAGTACTTTAAGTAATAGTTCAAACTGAAAGTGATTTTTACTTCATAGATTGATGAATCTAAACTCAAACCAATCTCTTTTAGCTGACACAGTGAACAACATTCAATTCCACCTGCATTAATATTAATACCCACCTGTACATCCAGACCATTGTCTTCTGTGAAGAGCTGGACACCAAGCTCTTCTTTTTCCCATGTATCAAGGGCCAGTGATTTTCTGACTTTTTTAGAAGAATTGTGCTGCAACAAATGTTTTGCAGAGAAAGACTATAAAATGTTATTTAAAAGCCATTATTGCCTAGCTGAAATTATTATTATGAAGTTACCTCCTGCTTGCAGCTTTTATACACAGAGTCATCTTCCTCCTTCTGAAATATATCTGTTCCAGTTTCCTCTTTCAAAACTTCCCTGATGTCTTCCTCCAAGAAGGCAAGTGGTTGTGACTAAGTTAATTAAAAATTAGATTAGAAAATACAGGAAGTCTATTAGCTGCTAGCTTTTACACCACATTTTACTTTTGCAGAATAAGAAATCTTGAGAAATGCAACAGATGAAGGATCTAAGCTATTGTTACAAACTAAGGATCACCGTTTCAAGGCTATTCGAGTTACTCCATGTTATTTCTATCCAGAAAAAAACACCTACCTGCACACAGTGCCTCAAAACAAACAAAAACAACCCACCTAGTTACTCAGCATTGAAGAAGACATGCAAACTATTTGTTCACATTTTTAGCACTAGCTATCCATTGACAAAAGGGATACAAATTCCTTATGTGTACTGAACACATACAAATACAGGTATATATACACATGTACGGACAAAAACGTGCTAAAAACTGTACTATTAAAGTATGGCTCTTGTTAGGAAAGGAATTTATATTAGTTCTAATACAAATCTTTGAATAAGACATCAATAGTTCTAAGTACAGTACAGAATTTCACAGAAGCCATACAGATGGCTCCTTTGTGTACCAACAGGAGAAGAATTCCCTTAAGCCTTCAACATTTGATTTTGAACAGGAGGTTAACAGTGGACAGAAACAGTCATGCCAAACCGCCCCATTTGCATAGTGAGAGACTGTGAATCTATAGGGTAACACAGATGGTGCCAAGCCCTGTGGCAAAGTCTGAGCTACCTTCTGTGTTTGTAAAAAAAAAAAAAAGTAGTCAATATACATTGGCTGGAATTTTTTCAGAACTTGAAAAGCATGTCTACTGAATTCCAAAAGTTATTATGCATTAACATACCTAAGCTAGGTTAAGAAAGAAGCAAAAATTGGATTACTATAAAAAAAAAAAAAACATTATTCATAATCAGCCAAAAATAGTCTTCTGTCACTGCCAGAAGAATCAAAGGAGTCATGAATTGATAAATTAAAGTGTTGTTTTTTGGATGACGAAAACTCCAGGCTTCATTCAGGTAAACTCCTAAGAAGGGTACAGCACTTCTAAGCATCTTCCCATCCAAAAGAGCTCAGAATACTAGCATGCTGTGATAAACATCAAGTTTCAGTCCTAACAGTGTTGAAAAACCAAAACCAGAAAACAACTTAGCTCTTACATGGTTCAGAAGATCTAAAGATAGTGCACTTTTTCAAGTTAAATGTGAATATTTCTTAAAATAAAGAAGTTGTTCACATTCATCTGCACCAGATTGCTCTTGCTAGGTTATCTGACAAGCAAACTGACATCCATTCACTCTCTCACTTAGGATTCTTCTTTTTGAAAACCAGAATGCTAAAGAATTAAAACTAAATTCTCAGACAATGATGTTACCACCTAGTAGGAGGCACAACGTTAACACAGCTGCACCAGTTTAAACTGACAAACATACAGGCAATGTTTTAGTCTCAGTCAGTATTTCTTGAAGATATATTACAGATACTGAACATCATTCAAAAAAGGCAGTGCCTCCATACTGCACTGAAGGTCTACAGTTTGTCCAACATAAAACATCTGCAATATTTCACCTACATCCTAGCAATTCTGTAGGATAATGCTGAAATTCAGTGAAACATTAGCATTGTTAAAACAGGCTAAGATCACACTAGGGCTTACAATGTTTAAAAAAAAAAAAGGAGCATTTATAATTTAAATAACAAGAACACAAATTACATCACCACATACCGTAAGTTTGAGAGGGCCATACTTTTTCTCCTGAGCGGCCAGAGCATTTTTAAAAGGAGTTGGTGTCCTTGGTGTTGAACTCAACAGAGATCTTCTAATCGTGGGAGTCTGAAAACTATTAAACATATAAAATTGTTCACATGTGCTTAAATATTTTACTTTATCAACAATAATTTCATAAAATGAATCTACAAGCCATTTTTAAATTCCTTAATTCACACTATAGATACCACCACCGTTAATCATTAAGTATTGCAATCACAATAACATTACTCTAGCTATATACAAAAATTATAAATTAATTTTGTTCTACATTTAAAAAAAGGAAAAAATAACTGAGTACAAGTCTAACTTGTCTAACTGCTAGGTTAAATAGAAAGCCAATTTATGTTAGCATACAAATATTGACATGTTGTGGTTTCTAAAACTCACCCATAGCATGTATATGGGTAGAATAATTTCTCAACATTTAGAAAAAAACTTGCTTTTATTTAAGCAACACCAACAGATGCTTAATGTAATAACCCTACCCCGCATTTTCCTTCTGAGCTTTTGGTGTCGTTTCCTTGTGTAGAGAAGTCGTAATAAGAACTTTCTGCCCACAGATTGGCGTTGATGTAAATGCAGGATTTTCAAGGTTAAATTGTTCATTTCCAGAGCGAGTGTTGAAAAACTAAGCAAACGATAAAAGGATCACTGTATCAAGCACTAAAAATCTGTATGTGTATCAGAAGAGTTTTCACTGAGAAGCCCCAATAAACTGGGCTTTTGCCATATTTATCACTGAAGCTTCTTCAGTTTAGTAATTCCTGTTGCTTGTTTATGCTAGGGACAATAGGTCTTTATCTACAATTGCTTGCATGTGTAAGGGTGATCTGAGCTGCAAGTCCGCCACTAAAATAGTCTTCAAAACAAAGGAACTGTTATTTAAAAGTTTTCTTGATAGATCTACCCTGAAACACATGTTTTAAGAAGTCTTTGGACATGTTTGTTTAGGCTGTGCTTTACTCCTTGGGAAGAAAGTATTTGCAATTCAGTACCCAGCCACCACAGCCCTCCAAGTTTAGCTGTGTTTATATTTAAACTCACCTGTGATGGAGAAAATGGTAGTGTTTTCACCGGTGTGTGCTTTAGTGCAACACTGATGGCATCATTGCACACGCCATCATTCAGTTCATTAACTGGTGATTGCCCAACACGCAATCTCTTCCTCTTCCTTAGGATAGCAGGTGAAGTCCTATATTTAGTTAAATTTGGAGTAGATGGAAAAACCGCTTCTTCCTCACCACTGACGCTGCTGTGTTTTTTGCCATCAAGCATGACACTGACATTAAACTGGCACTCTGCAGCCCGTTCATTGTGTTGAACCTGCATTAATTTTAATGGAGCTGGCTTGACAGGAGATGCAATAGCCTCTGAAAGGTCAAAACTGGTGACATCACTCCAAGCTACAGGATCCTATAAGACAAGATGAAAAACGCCAAAGTACTAGCAGGTTTATCTAAGATTATTTCACAACAGCTAAACCAATCTTAAAACTCTCTTCCCTCACTATTTATGAAATGAAAAGTTACACTGCCTGTACCTTACACACAATACTGAAACAACATATTTTAAAACAAGCAATAAAACAAATCGCTTAGCATGAGAGAAACTACGGACAAGGGCAGCATAAGGTAATTTCAGAAATATTTTATACTAATTAAGCTCTGATGTTGTGAAATGAATCGTTTAGTTTTCCTTTTAAAAATAGCATGAATACTGACTTACGGATTCAATGAGATCTAGCGTCTCTGCAAATTCAGGAATGGTTTGTAGAGATGATAACACTGAATTTGCTTCCACTGCCAAATACTTAGTGGGTGAATTCTGCTGAACAGATGTGCCCTGGGTCTCATCCACGCTGTAGAACTCGCTTGTTTGTTCCCCAAGGCTATTTAGTGTATTAGGTACACAGTCTTCCATAACAAAACTTCCAGACCAGCTAGGTAGGCTTCCAACCTGCTAAAAAGTTTGAAAAAAAATTTTGAGCATATTCAGCTTTGAAGCTGAACAAAATCATAGTTAAAAATTGAACCAGAGGTTCATCTGTAATCTAAATTAGTGAACAGTAAGGTTGGGTTTCTTAAGTACCCGACATCACTCCCAGCCCTTTGTTCTTGAGGAAACGTCTATCACCTACAAGCTTCCCACACGTAATTTAAGTTCATGAAAGTTTTGTACAGTGCAAATTGATATACTGCTGTCCTAAATGTGGACATTAAGTAGTGCAAACACATGCAAAAGTTTGACAAATATAATACACAGGACTAGAGGTAATCTTTTGAAGTTAAATAGGTCAAATCCAATACATCTTTCACTATTCTCTGTCAAACAGTTGATTGACATTGCTGATCTACAAAACTGAATTGCAGTGATATGAACAAGCACACGCTAACTTTTGATGAGGGTTAAAATCATAGCTCTCAAAGGAATGGCTGTCCAATTGCAGGGCATATTTCTAGTGTTTCTACAGTTTAGAATGTTGTATTTTGCCTCAACTCAATACATAGACTTTCTTTTATAACAGATAGACAACTTCACTTTTTAAAAGGTCAGATAAAAAAATACAAATCCAAACATTCGTGACTGAATTTCTGAAGATTAATCTCAGTGAAGTACATTAAAATATCTATAGAAATGTACAGTCCTTACAGGTGATAAATGTTTTCTTCTGATTTCATTCTCTGTTGACATGAGCAGCAATTCAAGTTCCTTTATTTTCTTTTCTTTGTCAGGGTCATCATCAACAAATGATGGCTGAAAAATTTAAGAAAGAAGCCGTTACTATTTTCCACTTCTACCACCCCTCCACAGTAAGGATTCCACGCTATACTTCAGCTACATTTTTACCAGCAACCTGCTGGAACAAAGCTGTTCCAGCTGAATCACATTTGGTAATGCCATTTTCATGTGTGAGCAAAACAAGCCCAGCAATTAACAGAAGGATCTGACATTATAGAATACAAACTACTATTCTAATATGCTTTCTGAGATAATCTATAAATGCTAAATATAACACTTTTAAACTAAAAGTCACTCCGTTCCATCTTACACAAAGGCATCAATGTTGGTACCTTTGCAGATGTGTTTGTGTTTTCATGCATTTCCTAATTTTGAATAATTTGGTTTTCCTTACTGCATAAGAAAGCATTTCAAATCAACATTTGCTGATCAAGTATCTAGACATTCAGAAACTATCAGAAATGAAAATGTCTTGGAGCTATTTGCTTGTTTGTTTAAAAAAAATGCTTAAAACTTTCTAACAATGCTACAAATAGGCAGCAAGAATATACACCACAAGTTTCAAAACTAGTTATACTTCCCAGTTTAGGGAGGACTTAGAGGAGCAAAAAATATCTTTAAACATTACTTTATAGTACAATCCAGCGTCAGAGGCGACATGAAGCTTTGTTATGATTTGTATTTCTACACTGAGAGCAGCAAAGAAAATTCCATGTGAAGCAAATCAACCGCACAAGGAAACTTAAGATTAGGTACAGAGTTCTGCAGGATGACCTTAACGCACCTACCACAAGCAAAATATTTTTTCCCAGTGTCAAAATTATTGTTTCACTCATTTAAAATTCACAAAATTCTTCCAGGAAGTTTAGTGATAAGCCCAGTTCACAGAATAGAAAGGGTTGGAAAGGCCCTCTGGAGATTATCTAGTCTAATCTATATATTCTGCAATACAAGAGCAATTTCAAACACATTTGAAGTTAACCAGTATAACAAGCATAAAGATACATTAGTCATTGGTTGTGCTCTTTTTTTTTTGTTTGTTTTATACTTCACATTTTCTCAATACTTTGGTATTTAGAATGCTGCAAAACATCACCTTCAACTAATTGACAAATCCTGTCTTGAAATCTCACAGGAGCCAGGTAATTCTAAGAAATTATAATTTCAACCTAAATATTTAGCTAATAGTAAGATTTAAGTCATGCTTTTTTCAGAAGCGAGCACTGAACTATCTTCTTAGGCACTTCACTGTCACCTTATAGAGCTCTCACAAAGAAAGAGATTAAAGCAAACAAGCTCACTTTTACAACTGGTATCTATAGAGACAGCTCCTTTTTTCCTACCAATCAAATCAGAAGATCTACTTACAGAGGAACATACATGAATGAAGATGAATGATAAAGGCTTAGAGACAGTTTGAAGTTACATGTTTACTCCTTGTTTCACAGTTTAATACATAGTATGCTCTCTTCACTTACAAAACTGTTAGCAGTTTACCTGAACTAAGTTAGCAGATGCAGAAGTATACTCCATATAGCTGCCTTCTGGTGAAGCATACTGGTACAATGGAACCTAAAAGACACAAATCATTTTAAATTCCCTTTAAAAAGTAAGTCTATACAATTAGTTCCATTTTACCGTACATAAAATATTTACTATAGTTTAGAAATCCTAGCTTACTATAACATCACAAAAATATCTAATAGACCTTCACTCTCACAGATGAGTTTCTACTTCTAAACCCAATATATGATTCTAAACTGCGAAACACTAGTTATTCTGAATTTAGAACTTACATGTGTCTGAACAGGGACGTAAAATTGATTCTGAGCATGCAAGTTTTCCATAGTCAAACAAGGTTTTTGCTGAAGTTTAGAGGAGCCAGTTATCTCAGAACTAGACTTTGTATCATGTTGTAAATATCCTTCCTGTTCCACCTTTCTCCGCATTGTTGAATTCCAGTGATTTTTAATTGAATTGTCAGTCCTAAAATGAAAGTGTACAACAATAACTGGTTTCCATATCTCAGAACGTTTAAGATACAACACTGTTCACAGGGTCTGTGCATGCAGGTTAATCCAAGGCCACAAATCCAGAAAGCTCTAGTAACTTTGATTGGAAGCTCTATTACCAGTGTTAGGTTTTCTTGAAAGAATTACCAGAAAGCTGCTCCTTCCAAAACTGCCTTCTACTTATTAGTTCAAGGCTGCAGGATATTACAAGTAGCAAAAGAGTAGGTTTTGTTTCTGGTACTTATCATAGGTGAGAACCTTTTTTCTTGGATATTTGGACCAACTTCCCTCACTAGAACATCTACCCCATGCTACTGAATTTGCAGAGCTTCAAGCTGAGACACTTAGCCTACTGCCCTGCAGTGTATACTACCCACAGTGCTCTTACCATTCAAACTCATTTTTTCCCAAAAATGACAGCATGCATTCACAGCTCTAACGCTCACGTACGCAGCTCTGTGGAAGAATGTACCAGTGTCTCATGGTGCCACCCATTATAAGAAAGCAGGCGTGGACAAAGACCAATACCTACTGCCACTCCTATGGGAAGGAAAGGCCCACAGCTTGACAAGCATGATGAAAGCCCTCAATACTAGGCAAAAGTTGAGGATGAATGCATTAGTCTTAAAAACCAGCATCATTACTACCAGCATTAAAGAGGTGCACATAAATAGAACTGGCTTTAAGTACTATCCTTCACTTGAGCTCAACTCCAGGAGGTATTCCTCCTTTTGCACTAGCATTAGACTCTCCCCCCATTTCCCAGGTCTATCTATCTTCAGCAATGAGTCCCATCTGTGTCCTTAACAAATTCACCTTCCCTGCCTGCAGTGCTATTCAGATTGAATGCAATCCTATTCCTCCTAATGATTTCCTGAATTTTGTGATTTCAGTGCATAAACGAAGTGTCAAAACTTCTAAACACACTATGAAGGACTCATTCCCCCAGCGTAACAGGTGCTGACGTTCCCTACACACAGTTAGAAAGTTACTTCTTGAACACACATGCTACATTTGGAGAGGGAAGCTTAACACTGAATTATTGTCAGTACAAGGCTAAAATTTTATTTCACTGAACTTCATATATGAAGATTTTTTTTCTACAAGCATATAAGTTGGCAATCACACATGAAAGATAAGATCAATATATACAATTCATTCTTAACTTCAAGATCAACAAGCTTTGCACTGCACAGTTCCTAAGCCTGGACTCAGGCTCTAACCTTCCCCCTTTCTTTTATTTTTCAATTTTTTTATTTCAAAAGTGTCCTGTTTTTGTGCAACATTTTGTTTTGAACAGAAGAAAAAACACTTTGATATTAAGTCATAAGATGTTAAGGCATTCTTCCACTGTTACTTGCAGGTACTCCCTTCAGTTCTGCAAAATCTTTTGTGTTTTTTTGAAATTAGAAGAATTAAGTGGCCAGGAGGATTCTGAAAGAAGCTGCAGGGTGCTAGAGGTCCTTCTCCAAATTTCCTGGCTTTTTAAGAATACATAACCATATGCAAAAACCTTAAATGATAAACCTATATCTCGATAAGTAGTGTGATATGTAACAAGTTTTGGCAGATGAACTCTGACTAGCAAATCATATCAAAAAGCATTTTGTAGCAACTGCTTTCCGTAGTGCAATAGCTAACATAAATAGTGTTGTACCTTCCAGGAAGAAGCTTTGCAATTTCAGCCCATCGGTTTCCTAAGCGCTTGTGAGCTTCATAGATTATTCTGTCTTCTTCTTCTGTCCATGAAGACTTCTTAACCTCAGGGTTGAGATGGTTATGCCATCTCTCTCTGCATTGCTTGCCTATTCTTCCTTTGAGGTGTTTTGCAATTAAAGACCAGCGCTTCGGACCATACTTTTGAACTAATTCAATAACCTGGAACACAAATGGAAAGTATGTTATAATTCCAAATGCAAACTTCCCCTAACCAAAAAAAAAACCCAACACAGGTGAACTCGTTTCAGAAAAGGATTATAATAGTCAATAAGCTAAGACAGAAAACCCAAGGAAATAGACAGTGACATGGCTTTTCAAGAATTTTTAATTACTTATGAACTTTAGGGTTTAGAAGATTAGTACATATGATGGAAGTAGATGTTCAGAAACTACAGAATGCCCATCATCCACTGCATAAACTGCTACTGGGAAAGTTGAAAAAGGAAACTGTGGTCATGCCTGGTTCAACTTTTTTCAAAAGCATTAGCATGAAAAATAAATCACTCCCAACCTTTCTACAGTCTTTTGGTTGTGTTGCTTAGTTTGAAAATACATTTGAAACTTTCCCTTAAAAAGACTGATGAAAACTGTTAAATCGTGGATTAGGCAGGTCATATTCAGAATTTGATAAATACTAGTTTTAAAAAGCAGGAATAAGTAGGAAATTTAAAATACAGTATGTGAAAGCTGGAAGTACATCTCCATAAGGGCAGTCTGTATTCTGCAGGTAAGAAGCTGCAACAGAAGTGTGGAAAAGGAATCCAACACAGCATTATTAGCTTTAATAGCAGAGCACAAAATAATTCCCCTCAGCCCCGTTCCCTTTAAGTCTGGTGGGTTTGAGAAACAGAAATGAGACCTTTCATGCCATAGAGATCTCTTCTGTACAGTGGGCTAGAGTTCAGCCAGCAATTTGGGCAAAGGAAAATGAAAAACTTGAGTAGACCATACATTCTCTCTGCCTAAGAGCAGCTGCATTTTTTTTCCTTCTCAAACAGCGTAGTGCAATGTAATTCACTGTCACATGATATAAGTTTGAGACATCATGCGTGGGTATGAAGCCTAAGAAAGTGGTAGACACTCTTAGCAGCCATGTGTTAATTTTATTACAGTAAAAAAGTACAGCATCATTAGTTCTCATTACCCTCTGATCTTCCTCTTTAGTCCAAGGACCTTTAATCAGTTCGGGGTTTAGTACTTTCTGCCATCGATGCTGGCACTGAAAATCTGAACGATTCTGAAATGAAAGCCAGTGCATTTGTTGAACTCAAATAAGACAAACATTAGTTAGCCAGAATTATGAGCTTATCTCAAATTTAAATAAAAATCTTAAGTTTTATTTTTATGTCTTCCCTTATTATTTCTTCCATATGCTTGCAAGAACTATTCCACAGCTAAAAAAAAATCAACAACAAAAATGCAACTTTACACAAAGTTCTGACCTGATTACAATGGTCTTATTTGGTATCTTGAGTTAACAACTTGATTTCCTTTAAAGAAAAATTTTATTTCATCCTCAGTACTCCACATCTTTTCTCACCTTTAAGCAACTTACATGCTTTTGACAATAATGTTTCTTTCCCTATATAAATTATTGATACAAGAAATACTTTTTCGTTCAAGAAAACATTTTTCTAAGTCTCAAACGTATGTATTCTTAGTTCTTTACTACAGCATTAAGGGAAAGAGGTTTAGATCAAGTCTAGCTAACACACTTATTAAACAACATGGCTTTTTCTGATCAGGACAGATGGTGCTTTTCTGTAACTTCACTAAGGATCTTTTGAAATACTGTTCCCATTTATGAAAGAGAAGTTTTCACTTCACCTCCTAAAAAGCACCTGTAAGAAAATTTGGGATTATCAAGGGGCTGGCCAGATCTCTAGAAATATACAGATAAGAGTCTGATCCAGTACAATATAGTACCATTCCTTTTATGATGCTAGGACACAGTAATTTTATGCCTTCAGAGCAAGCTGCTGGAGAGCAAGTACTGATTTCAAGGCATTACCATGCTAACTAAAAGTTAAACAAGAGGCAGTTTGCAAGACCACGAAAGGCACAATTACATCTAAAATTACCATAATAATTTCAAGTTAATCACAAATAGAGATTGTAGGTTTAAAAGCACACTGGAATTAATTATTATAAACATATCATTTGCCAGCAAACATGATCCGTAAAAGATAGATCTTCAATAGATGCAAGTTGTTCCCATTTTCAGTGGGGGAAAAATTTTTAAGCTGGAGCTTTGTAGCATTCTTACCTTCAGTTTCTGAAATCGTGATATTTGGAGCAGAGAAGCAAGGCATGGCGAGATAAAACAAAGTCATTTCAGGTCTGCTTTAGCCACAGTAAGTTGAGGGAGAACAAACACAAGTTGCATTCCCTCCCCCTTGAGGGTCACCTTCCAGCATTCTTCACTTTTTCGGGCAGAATAGAGGGGACGGTTTATTTATGTCCAGCCCAAAAATGAAAGAGTTCTAAAAACACGCTGGTAACTCAAGATACAGTTGGTCTTCCTCTCTAAAGAGCATCAGTAACAAAGTGCTACTCATGCCAACCCCTATTATTTGGCTTTGTAATATGAACACAGCAACAGGTTGCCTGGAGAGGCTGTGGAGTCTGTCCATGGAGATACTTAAGACCTGACTGGATACAATCAGTCAGGGCTGGCTGCCCAGGACCTGCCCAAGCAGGGGACCCAGATCAGATGATCCAACCTCAGTAGTTCTCATCTGGGCAGCCAGACCCTCTGTGTACATTTCCCACAATAGTTGGGGAATCTTTTTTTCAGCCTCACTTGGGCACAGCTAAACAACAGCTTTCTGTCTCAAGAAGCATTTGTTTTCAGCTGCAATACTTTTCATGAAATCAGAACATTAGATAAATGCAAGTCCATGCTACACTTACAGATAAGTATAAAAAAAATGGCATCAGCATTTGATATTGTCTCTATCTTCTGCCTTTCACTCATTTCTTGGTAGCAGACAACATATGTAAGAAACAGTGACTTGCTTTTATGCTTCTTAAATTTACAAGCCTTAAAGTTTATAAGCTTATAAGCTCAAGATCTTTGCTGAGAAAAAAATAGTTTTTATGCAGTGTGCTTCTACATACTATGAGAAGAAAGAAATGTTACAGTACTTAGAGTTCAAGTTTACTTTTACCTATTCACACTGGAATTTCATGTAACCATACCATCCCACTCAATATGACAGGAACCAAAAGCAGGGTTTTAATTTTTAGATTTCTAACTTTTAAACACTCTGTACCACTTCTTGGTTGTGACTTCAGCCTTCATAAATTCTATGTTTTTAAATTATGCATTTTAACAACATTTAATCAGAACAGAAAGAACCATCATCTGTTTTGTTGCAGGCATTTTCTACTAGTGCAGCTCATACAGCTGAGGAGTCATTTAGCAATTGAATTGACAGCTCCTTTACTCATTCCTGTTAACCACCAGAACAGAACACTGAAAAATTATAGTAGTAAACTTTCAAGAAATGTGATAAGGTTCCATTCGTAGCAAATGAAGATATCACTTAGTAGAGAGATTTATATTTATTATGGCAGCTGACACTCCTGTAAAAACAGCAATGAATAATAAAAACAAACATACAAATACCATATCCTAAAGAGTTAGAGAATCAATCCCACTCCTATGAAGTGATCTATCAGGTGCAGTCCACTTTCCTACCTGCTTCAGAAGCAAATAGGGAACTGTAGATGCAATCGTCAAAAGGGACAAAACCCATGGAAAATTAGAATATATTATATAATGAAAGCAAGCACCAAGTATGGATTTAAATGATTTTTTTTTGTTATTGTTGTTTTTTAATTAATGCCTTAAGTCATTTCAGTTCATCATTCAAGTTCATCTGAGCTCAAAGCGTCCCGATATCTGAGCTGGAATTCAAGTCCAAATTACGAGCATCCATTAAAACATATACATTAGGCTTTTCTGGCTTGTTTCACCTCAACTCCAAACTGTTTACGATCAAAGTAAATAAAGACCAGAAGGGAACTTAAGCAAAACAAAAAATTCAACTTACTTGTAGATGACTAGCAATGAAAGCCCAATCATGTGTACCATTCTGTTCCACCAGCTTCTTTAGCTTTTCATCCTGTTAAGACAATCTCAGCCAATAAGAATTATGAGCTATCCCAATACTAAAGAATAACACATTTCAATATCTATCCTAAACACTGAATAGGAATGACATGAATGCAGGAAAAAAAATCACCTCATCACGTGTCCATTTCACCCTGTTACATATCTTCTTCAGACTTCTTTGCTGTGAGATTTCATAGTCATGATCTGCATATTGAAAGTCCTCATCTTCTTCACTGCAGAATACAGGAGAGTAAAGAAGATTAAGACAACTCTGAATAATCATTTGTAGTTTTCTCCATAATCATTGCGTATCCTAACATAATGCATGAAGTTCTTGTGAACACAATATCTGCCTCCAGCAGCAACTTCACTATGTCAAAGGAACAGAATTAGTTTAAATTTCCAGGCCATACAACAGGATACAGATAATCCATTCCAAAGGAAGATGCCAAAGTTTGAAGCAACAGCTGTTAAGATTGTCATTTTGTAACACGTTTGTGGATCTCTATTTTAGAAAAAATAAAATGAAGAGGATCACTAGTCTGAGAAGATACATTCATGTTCCACCTCCATAATGCCTACAACACAATAAAGATGCCAAAGAAT
Source organism: Cyrtonyx montezumae (assembly GCF_038088225.1). Lineage (NCBI taxonomy): Eukaryota > Metazoa > Chordata > Aves > Galliformes > Odontophoridae > Cyrtonyx > Cyrtonyx montezumae. The sequence continues at coordinate 32,154,985 of NW_027072089.1, read as the reverse complement.
TCAGGGTCAGCCTGAGTTTTTAAGCAGTCTCCTGACTTGCGCATCGCCTCAGTGTTACAGTAATTAGTTACAAATCACGGCTTTGAAGACAGAAACATTGCAGCAAGAAATCAGTAGGGTGTATGCGCTGACCCCCGAGGGTAGGAGTCAAAGGGGCGGGAAAGCAGGTAACGTTTGCTGCTCCATGTAGGTCATGCTCCATCTACTGGACAAATACATACTTCACAGCCTTGACAAACAAAGCCTTTCAAATACGAAGCACAGGGAAACGCTTCATGGAAACAACACTTCAACTCACACGTCAGTGATTCATGAGACAGTGCAAATCTAAACAAGTGAGGAAATCTAGGCCTAGCAGCAGGAAGGGCAGCTCCTCTGCGTTAGTTACGGCAAAGACACAGAGGGGACTCCCATCCAGTTATACAGCCTTAATTACAGCCAGCTCCACACTGCATTTTAAGTTTCACCCATTTCACTATCAGTATAAAAGCACAGCATCACAAGTTCACATTCAGAACTAAGTTTATCTTCTCAATCTAGAGGATTCTTCCCCCCTACCCCACCCCAAACAAAGGTAAATAAATCTCCTCTCAGAAATGAAGCAAATCTGCTGGTGTCAGAAGAAATATTAGCTGGTAGAGCTCTAAATTGTTTTCCAGAGCTTACAGTTCACCCACACAGCCCGCAGACCAGCCAAGTGTGTCTATCAGTTATTTCACACAAAGTGAATACCTTCTCTGCACTGCTTACCTGAAAGCGTTAGTACAGGATAGGACGTGCCCAACTTCTGCTCTGGCTTTGCATGTAATGCTGCTTCTACACCCTACACTGTATCCTTCAGGATTTTCCCTACTTAACACTGTGAGGCGGGCTGTATTAAAACTTTGTGCAAACAATAAAGCACAAGACAGCTTGTCTAAAGATTAATATCCTTATTCACACCTCTTGAATAAAAAGCTGGAAATCTATATTAAAAAAAAAAAACAACTGCAAGAGTTCTCCATTAATTATCTTAGGACTTAAAAAAGTTTGGGAACACAAACAACAAGATCAACCTCTCATCTTTTTCCCACAGGCTCTTGACCAACTTCAGGAGCATATCTTGGTATTATAATCCTATTTTGTACCGAGTACACCATACAATCTACTTATAACCAAAGATTTGGCCTTGCAGATTTGCCCATTGTCAACATCACCTCCCTACTCAAACGCTGCACAACAACCTGATTCAAGAACTGAGCCTCAGGTTTATGAAAAAACATACAGATTTGAAAATAATTAAAATGTGATAAAAAAAATGGAGCCGGGGCAGTTGGAAGCCTTACACCCACAGCTCTGAAGCCAGTGCACTCTGCAGGCAGTGAGCTCATCTGCACCTGGCTCAGCACAAGGAACTCCTGCATCATTGGTCTCATGCTGAACGGGATACAGGATTATAAAACTGACACAAAGGGATGTTTGGGACTGCTCCCCTTCCAATTGGGAACAAACGATTTCTCAAAGAAGTTAAGACTGTTCACCTGATAACTCATGGCAGCTGTGAGCATGAACTTAAACAAGGCATGGGTGGAACACATTCACCAAGTTCCATCAAAGAAGTAAACTGGAACAATGAAGTGTTCTGTGAGCTATGTGCAAGCTGTCTTTAAACACTGCTTACCTTGAGTTTTCCTTCACTTTGTAATTCTAAGTTGAGAAAACGATAAAAATACTTCCCAATGCAAAAATAAATAAAAAAATAAAAGAACACCAACCAAAGAGTCAAGTATAGTTTAAGAAAACTACACTTTAATTCCGTTTGGTGCAAAACTATAATAGTTTCTTTTCACACCACACTTCAACTAATTACCTTGAAAGTGCCTTATGGGAACTCAGAACTACACCAGTTGAGTCTGGGCTTTATCATCACCATTCACTGCCACAGTGCTCCTCTGGAGCTACACATCTTTAACCAGAGGTTCCTCTGCTACCACAGCTAGTTTTATTTTCTGCCGTGACATCAAAGCCCTTCATGCTCTTCACAGAGTACAAGCTGAAGCTTTGTAAAGATGAAACTACAGTTTGCAGGAGTGCAGACGAAGGTACCTTGTTACAGAACGCACGCTACAAGCAACAAAAACACTCCCTTAGCTGGCTCCTGCAGACCTGAGCCTCTGCCAGCCTTCAGCACGCCTCTGTTCCTTACACAAGCACTCCAAAGTATCACTTTCTCGGTTTAGCTGCGGCTTTTCGGAAGAAAAGCATCTGCCAAATAAATTATCTGCGACTTTGAGAGCGGCACTAGCTCTACGGGAGCACCGCAGCAGCCCCGGGCAGCACGCGCACTGGCGTTGCTCACTGAGCATCCCTTCCTTTCTCGGTCCCCATTCTTCTTTTATGTCGTTTTATCACTTCACAAAGCGGCTTTCTACTTAGGACAGGAGCAATAAAGCACTTCTACCAGACCCACGTTTGAATTCAAAGTGAAGACACACCCATCTCCGTATCAGTTAGCAACAAACTTATCAGGGCCATCTGGGATCTCTGCAGAAGCCCCCGAGGAAGGCTCTCCCTCAGGAAGGCTTCAGGCTGCGAGAAAACACCCAAGGACGCTTTCCGCCCGAGCAGAAGGGGATACCCGCCGGAGCAGCGCCCAGCGGGGCCGTGCGGAGTGGGGTGGGGGGGGTTAGCAGGCAGCGGGCACCTGCGCGGCGCGGGGCGGGGAGGGGGCGGCACCGGGCACGGAAGGGAGAGGGGAGGCGGGGACCGGGCCGGGCCGCTCGTTCACTCACCTGCGCGGTGCGTTGGCCATCCTCGGGGCGCAGCATAGGGGGGGCCGCCAGGGCAGCGGAGCGCCCCAGCCCACGCCCGAGCACCCCGTCCCGCAGCCGCCGAGCTCGGGCAGGGCGGGGAGAGAAGAGGGGCGGCCGCGGCCGAAGGGGGCTTCGAGTTCCTGGGACGGTTCCCTCCTGCCCGCGGAACTCCGCGGCATCCGCGACGCGCTGCCGGCCGCCCTCAGCCCCGGCCCGGCCCGGGGGCGTCAGCCATGGCTCGGCCGGGCCCTGACGGCGAGGACGGGCTGCGCACCGGCCCCGATCCCGCCCGCCGCCCCCCTCCTGTCACTACCGCCCTGAGCCGCCGCCGCCGCCCGGCCTCGCTTGGCTTGGCTTGGCTTCACCTCAGCCTGCCCGGCCCGCCTGCCGCCGCAGCCAGCCGCCTGCTTCTTCCCTCCCCCCCCGGCGGCGCCGGTTACGCCGCCGCGCTCGCGGCGGGCTAGGTCGGCGCTGCCGAATCTCGCGCCCAGCCTCCTTCCCGAGCCACCGTTTGAATCTGCGCAGGCGGACTGCCGCCCCATTGGCTGCCGCCGCCGCACGCGACACGGGCGGGGCTGGGGGGAGGTGGGGCCGCGAGAAGCCTCGCGCCGGCGGGGGGAGGGAGGAGCGAGCAACGGCGGGGAGACGCGTAACGGTGCCTATCCTAACGCCCGCCGCTCGTGAGTAGGGCCGGTGCGGCCCCGCGGGGCAGCGGAGGTGGTTACCGCTCTCTAGAGGAAAAAAAAAAAAAACGGCTGCGGCCTTGCGGCGCAAAAACTAAGCCTCCTTCGAGCCGGAATCGAACCAGCGACCTAAGGATTCCCGCGGGCTGCGCCTCTACAGTCCTCCGCTCTACCAGCTGAGCTATCGAAGGGAACTGACAGCTGCGGCCGTTCCGTCCCTCATGGCTTTGCGACGCGGCGGGACGTGGCCTGCAGTATTCGTTGTCTTTGTGGAGATGGGTTCTGGGTCAGGCTGCAGTCAAACCGCTTTTGAGGAGCAGTTCGTCATTTATTATTTTTACTGTTATTACTTAAGAGCGCTTTTCACACACCACATGAGAAGCAGTTGCCACTCGAAACCCAAAAGCCACGCAGTACCACACGTACACACGAAGGTTGTGTGGGGATCTCAGTGCTTTCCCACCCATGCTTTCTTCTGGCACACACAGCCCAAAGCCATGAAAATTCTTAAGTCTCTGACCCCACAGGATTCCCCAAGTGTGCAGTGTTGCTACAGGCAGGGACACACCTGCACAGCAGGCACTGCTCACTTGGAGGGAATCACTCACCAAAACAAACTCCTGCACCCCAAAACACAGGGTTACAACACCCCCAGGGCTGACTGCTCCTGCAGGCACCCAGGTCTCGCAGGCCTAGCAAGAAGAGGTCACTGAGTTCTACAAAACCTCTGGTGCTCGCATGTCCGCGTGCTGCAAAGGACCCTGGGCACCTCCTGCAGGAGGGGCTGTGGGGCCAGAAAAGCCCTTTGTCCTCCTCCTAAAGTTGTGTGGGGGCAAAACAGACGTATGTTGGTTCTTCTTTTTATTATCACTATTCCAAGAGCAAGTAAAAATGCAGACAGCAGTGTCTGTTCCTAGAGAGGAAGCAGTGAGGTGCCCACTTCCAAGGCCTCCCCTCTGCTGCTGGCTGTTGATGGATCAAGGTAGGGATACAGGAGCAGCCCTTGGCAGCCCTGTGTGGAGCACCATCTCCACACCAAGTACAAGGACAACCCTCTACCCTCCCGTTTTTTCCTCCTCTGAAACAGTGATGCCCTGTGGTTACACATGCACTTGAGAGAACTGAGAAATGCGGGTTCAATCATACCCAGCCATCCCACTTGTTGGGTGGCTGCTCTAACCACTACCCAATTATATATTAAAAAAGGAAGCACCCCAAACATCTCACCACATCCTCTTGTGGCTGCATTAAAAAAAAAAAAAACATGAACTCTGCATAGCTTTTAGGAGAAATGAGCATTAAAGGTGTTAAGGCTCTGGGTTGGGAGTTACTGAGCCGACAAAGGACGAAGCATCTTACTGCAACGAGAAGAGTATTCTCAGAGTTGGCATTTGAAGATACTTGTCAGTGGTGTTTGCTCGGTTCCTGAATGTTTATTGTAGGGCCCTATCATCAGTATTTTTCCTTTATTAATTTTGGTGTGCTTTTTGCTTTAGTGGTCAAAACGAGTCATCAGAACAGCACATGGTTTTCTATTTCAAACACCTTCATCTCAACTTCAGAAGCAGGTTCACCAGCTGAAAACTGCTACACAGCTCAAGAGAGGAAAGTCTTCCCAAGCCACATTGCAGAATAATCTGCGCATTTTCTAGATATTCCCTTACACAAAAGTCTTAAGATTCAATTTATTTTCAGAATATGCTGCGATTTATTTTTCAGAATATGATGCGTATGGAGCCTAGATGCACGCACACAGCCACATGCTACGTCCCTCCTTTCGGGTGGGGAGGTGGCTCGTGAGAAGCCTTGGCTTGCAGCGCCCCCTGCACACGCACACCAGAACCTCAGTCCTCGGCACATCCCATAATAAACCTCTGGGGAAATGACAAAAAGCAAACAAGAAACTAACATACATTACAAACCTGCTCTCACGAGGGTGAAGTTATATCACTGCATCTTTCACAGAAAAAAAAAAAAAGAAAAGAAAAATAAGATTCTGATCTTCTGTTTTGCAAGAGGTCTTTGCTTGCTTCTTTCTATATGGGTGTTCAGCACAACCCACATTCACTGCAATTTGCTTTTAATATCCAGAGATGACAACACAGCAGGCTTACCCAAATCAAAACTGTGACAAAAGCTGTAATTAAATAAAAAAGAAAAAAAAAGAAAAAAAAAGAAAAAAAGAACAAAGATCACCTTGCCTGGAACAGGATTTGTGTCATCAGCATCACACAGCGTGAAATGTCACTTTTTAATATCCATGTATGTTTAATTCAAAGTCAAAGGAGCCTGAAATGAAAATATTGTTGTTAAAGTACATAGCTTGTATATTACCATACTAAATACATATGTTCTCAATTTGTAGGAAATAAATCCAAATGGAAGCACGAGCTGAGTCAAACTACTAAATTAGTAAGTACTGACAGTCCTGCTGGTAAAACATGTGTATATATACATAAACACCGTATGTTATGGCACCCAGTAGACACTCTTCTTGGAGTACCTCAGTAAGCAAATATGCATATCACATAAAATATATTTTTAATTTTGTTTGTATTATTGTCTTGTGTGAGAGGGTCTAATATTTTGCAGTTTCTTGTACTCATACATGACCCACAAAAAGAGAGGATGGAGATGCATCCATAAGAAAGAAGATACAGACTGGTACTTTGTCTCTACAGTGAGATAAAGAGCATTTCCCCCACATGCCACCATTTTAATGGACTCTCTGGGCTATCACTGTGCACAAGCCATCAGGCACAGCCTCCACAGATTTCTGGCAGGACACTCCCCAGTTTGCAGTATCTGAGTCCCATTCTGCAAGACCTGCTTTATATCTTTACTTCCCTACATTATCACAAAGAAAAGGTTCATTCCAACCTAGACCTGACAAACAAGACCAAATTTAAAGACACTGTTGCAGGTTCAGTTTTGAAGTATGAAGCGAATTACAATCATCACTGCATGCTCATTGGTTGGTGCATATACTTTCAGTGCCACCTTACCACTTTCCCATTGCCTGAGTTAGTGGGGTCTCCTGACAAACCAACACCAAACATCACTGGAACCACCTGTTGGTATTTAGATTCTGCTTGCTGTTTCTTGTTTGTTGGTTGAGTGGTTTTGTAGCAGCAGCGGGCATCCCAATTCGGAAGATAGGGCACACATACTTACTCTAACCCAGATGATCTGCTAAGATGAAGTCTTCAGAAAGACTCCACAACAATCCTGTAATTTGCTCTGTTATTCATGCCTTTTTGCTAAGCTTTCTGCTGAACTGCAGGAAAATATCGCTTATACTTCATACACAAATATTATGCATTAATTATGCCTCTGATCAAGAGCACATCAGGGGTCGCTCCTGCAGGGTAATAGGTCCCTTTCTGTGCAGTGCTGATGCTTCAAAAAAATTTCACCAAAAAGTTAAAATAGTTAAAAGTTAAAATAAAAGGTAAAAAAATAATAATAAAAAAACCAACAAAAACAGACTATTAGGGAATATATTAAGCTCATCTCTATATTACTGAGCTCATTTGTCACTGCTCCAGTTCTGTGACAGTTTCATCTATTTCCTGGGAGAGCCTTTAATGAATTAAAAAAAAAATTACCAGTCATGATTCTGTTTCAAAGGTTCACAGAGTTGAAATGATGGAGAGACTCTGAAGCAATGTGCACAAGTTTGCAATTATTTGTTGCTACCCTCCTCGAAATCTCATTGTGAACTCAGGCAGACAGTTAAACATTTATCTGGACAGATAAGCAATACAAGGAAACTACTGCCCAGAAGGCACAGGGCTTATTATCACTGTCAGAAAGTTAAAAACAATCAGTGCATGATCTGCCTGTAGGTTGTTCAGAAACCTTACCATGGAGGAAGTTGGAGTTTTTGGAGAGGTGATTCTCTGCACAGACAGAGAGCAAGACACACAGCTGACTTCCTGCTGTGAGAGCTTCAACTTTTGAATCCAGAAAAATTCCTACAAGGTAAACCCAGGAATTTAGGTTTTTGAGCTGTGAAAACAAAAAGGCTTATTTCCTCAGTAAAGTTTCCTATCTCACAAGCAACTGCTGCCAATCCCATAGAATTTAGGTCTCTAAAGGAAAAGAAACGTGATTGCTAACATCAAGATGAAGGGTGCTATAGATGAACTTACAGCTTTTTACCAAATGGTTTTAGTAGTTTTCAGTGCCTTATAATCTCAAGAGTATAATCTTTAGAGATCTACAATGGCAAAAAAACAGAACCAAATCCACAGGCATCCATCAGGACTTGAGCTCAGCTACTACACTTTGCCTAGGTTTGATCTCACAGCACTACTCATTCAGCAACAAAGATGATCTTGACTGCACTGTCCCTGTGGGGGCTGAACTTGTTTCCCATGTGTGGAGAAATTCCTGGGGAAGAACAGGAAGATGTTTACTAAATACCGCTCAGTATCAGAGATTCTGAAGGGCAATATTCTCTTTGTAGCTGCTGAAAATGATCTGCTTTCGTTGAAATTTTCTCTGAATGTCCCTCACATGTGACAAGTGACAAGTCTTGCAGGAACAGCCACTGCTCACAAGAATGAAGCTTTGAGTGCTTTTGACTCAATCTATTTATATTCTCTTTCAGAGAGGGGAAGAAGTGCTAATGCCTCTGCCTGCCAATTAGCCTGCGTTCTGCTGATCACCACACAGGAGAATTGTATGTACTTCGTGATTTTGTGAATTTTGCTTTACTATATTGACAGGTTTATATCACTTACACCAGTGTAGGGAGGGTGTAAATGTAGGAAATAAAGGCTACTATATCACAAAAATATTGAAATAATTGAGTATATATGGATATGCTTAGAATTTATACTGCGACAGTTATGTATCATTTCAGAGCACAAAAACCCATTCTCTTGCACATTCCCCAAACAACATGTATCTGTTTCTCAAGGAGGCTGTATGAATGCTCTAACAATTTTGAAGTCGGCTTTGGGTCAAGGAGCCTGGAATTAAGGAAAACAAAACCTATCACCTCTCAGAAAACAATAGCAGTTTCCAAGTACGGGAGATCAGTGAAGCAAGTCCAGCAGTATAGCCCTTCCAGAGACCTACATGGGAATCTGCTCAGAGATCTAGTTATTTACCATAGAATAACTGTCCTTCTCAGAGACAGTGCTACATTTTCTATCTCACCAGCTGTTCTGTATCCTTGCTTCTGGCAATCCTCAGCTATCCCTGGCTTGATAAAAAACTGAGGTCATGCTGAGTTCGTGCCTGTCTTTTGCACAGAGCATGAGGAAATTATACACACATGCCTGATAGACACCATCATTTAGAAACCAGGTCCTAAGCCTCACCTCACCTGCTTATACAGGAGCAGTGGCAGCTACTCTGACATTATACCTCTGAAGAGACAAATTTCTGGTTAGCAACCACTTTACATACAGTTCCAATGTCATGGGTAATCATTTATGCAAAGCACTGTATAGGCAAACATTACTACTTAGTGGTTTAAAGTGGAACAGCATTGAATCAGTCAAATGGAAAAAAAAAACATTCCCAGTTTTACACTCATACATTACTTGTGATCTTGCCATCAAACTTTCCCTGTAAAAAATAATGACAATGCTGCAAGATTAGATTACAACATCAGCCTTGGTTAATAGGCCTTACTAATTTCTCAATTGCCACTTGTTTATTTTGGAAATCAGGGAAAGGCTATTTTACTAGTTATGGTCAGTGTGTTTAAAAAGAGAGAGGGGGAAAGAGAGTGGGGGGGCAGAGAGAGAGAGAAAGAAAAAGAGAGAAAGAGAGAAAGAGAGAGAGAAAGAGAGAAAGAGAGAAAGAGAAAAAAAGAAAGAAAGAAAGAAGAAAGAAAGAAAGAAAGAAAGAAAGAAAGAAAGAAAGAAAGAAAGAAAGAAAGAAAGAAAGAAAGAAAGAAAGAAAGAAAGAAAGAAAGAAAGAAAGAAAGAAAGAAAGAAAGAAAGAAAGAAAGAAAGAAAGAAAGAAAGAAAGAAAGAAAGAAAGAAAGAAAGAAAGAAAGAAAGAAAGAAAGAAAGAAAGAAAGAAAAGGAAGGAGGGAGGGAGGAAGGTAGAAGGAAGGAAAGAGATGTAATTATTTCACAGGTATGCATGCAACTTTGGAGATTGAAGAGTCCCTTTGAAGCCAGTTGTTAATCAGGTATTAGCAGTACACATTTTCCCTTGCTGTTTTGGTATTATGCTCTAGAAAGTCATCACTATGAGTGCAGGAGAAGCCAATGTATTCCTTAGATCAAGGACCGAGACCATGGTTCACCAATACCATGAGCACCATTAGAACAGTTGGTTCTAATGCTTTGTGAAGTAGATGGAGGCAGATTGAGCCAACCAAATGGTCACATGAGCAGGCAGTAATCAAGCAAGCAGTAGGTGTGCCTCAGAAGCAGCCTGAGCTAGATTCAAGCACACAGCCTAAATTCTGTGATGTCTTGGTGCTGAAGAAGGAAACAATGGCTCGACTTTCTACCCTCTCAAAATAAAATCTTTAAGAAGAGGATATTATTCTGATCTCCTACCTTCCAAATTAACTACAAGACTCTTTCCCACTCCTAACACTAATTACAGGATAACAGGAGCCAAGGAGGCAAATCTCCAAATATCACAGCTGGTAATGCCAGAGGTGCTGACCTCTACTCCTTGCAAAACTGCACTTGATCTTTTGTTCCAACACAATAAAGTTCCAATGTCCTGTCTAATTCCAGCAGGAGGAAAGGAGGGAAAGTAGCAAGTGATTAGAATTGTACAAGTCTGTACGTTTCCATGCTGGCTTCACTGTTGCAGCCTGTTTTGTGTCTGTGAAAGGTCCTCAGTGACAGTGAACAAATGTATACATTTGTACAATGATATTGAGAGTATGGCAGTTTCAAATATTAGCACCTCATGTTTAGGGCTGGAATGATCCAAAATGTAAAGAATGAGTTTCAGAGTAGAAAAAGGATAATAGTTTCCTTTCCTTCTTTCCTTTCCTTTCCTTTCCTTTCCTTTCCTTTCCTTTCCTTTCCTTTCCTTTCCTTTCCTTTCCTTTCCTTTCCTTTCCTTTCCTTTCCTTTCCTTTCCTTTCCTTTCCTTTCCTTTCCTTTCCTTTCCTTTCCTTTCCTTTCCTTTCCTTTCCTTTCCTTTCCTTTCCTTTCCTTTCCTTTCCTTTCCTTTCCTTTCCTTTCCTTTCCTTTCCTTTCCTTTCCTTTCCTTTCCTTTCCTTTCCTTTCCTTTCCTTTCCTTTCCTTTCCTTTCCTTTCCTTTCCTTTCCTTTCCTTTCCTTTCCTTTCCTTTCCTTTTCTATTTTTTAATCTACTGGCTTATGACAGACCAGGGATAGTTTGGAAACTTTGAATGAAGAAGGGAATGGGGTGGCTTGACTGCCTTCAAATATGGGGAAGAAAAAAATCTGTTAATGAATATGGCAGAGTGAAGGGGTTAAGGTTAGGAGAAGCAGAGACAGTAAAGAGATAAATACTAATGTTTAGCTTCCTCCATTGTATCATGTCTTGAATTTTTTTATTTTGAAAGAAGAAGGTACTCTTCACCATTATTTTCCTCATCTCTCCTGCAGTCTGCAACAATGACTACTATTCCCAGCATTTCTCTTGGGAAGTCTTATTTTAAGAAAGACATAGTGGCAGGGGGAAGAGTAGTTAGTATTCCTGCGAGCACAGTGTTCTCTCACAGGACTTGGAGATGTACTGAGAACTACTTAAGCAGATTTAAGCATGTAAATAGTTATGAAATAACTTCTTTTCAAACATTACAATTTTAAGTTCTGCCTTTGTCTTTTCAGTCTTTTGGCTTCTCTCTTACTGCCACAAATTATTGCATTGTGGCAACAGCTGGCTAGGCCTCAACCCTACTCTTCCATTAGGTAGAAAATCATTTATTTGGCATCTTCATCTCCTAAGAGAACAGAAAGGTGGACATCAAGGAAATCACCAGATTTCGATTCAGCCACAACAGCTTCCCAATGTAATTGCCCTGCAAGTGAAACAACATGGAACACCCCTGCACTGCGGAACTGCAGGGTGATTTTTAGAACTGACAGATCTCTAGATAGCATCTTCCCTCTCCAAAAATGCACTCACAAACTTTCTACTTTCTTAGGAGCCTCCCTTCATTCCTTTCTGTCCCATATGTACGGATTTTGAAGTTCAACAAGATTTTAATTTCTGACAGTTTGTGTGAAATTGGATTATTACCACTCAATCTCTAAAAGCAGTGGTACTAAGTGAGACGATAAGCATAGGAAAATCTCTGTGATAAAAATTATTCAGTATTTAAGGTGCTCAAATAAAAACTGAAAAACAAACAAAAAAACCTCACAACATCAGAACTCAGAAAAATTCTTGGTCTGTGCAGGAATGCATATGAGAAAGAAAGGAAGCTCAGGATCAGGGGGTAGCATGGTTAAAGGACAAAGTATTTCTCTGTGTAAGAATGTGACTATCCAAAAGAAGTTTCATTTGAAATAAGATCTTGTATATAACATCAAATCTTATTCTGAAAGCTGCTTGAACCACAGCTCAGAGGGTTATAGGAAGTGACTTCATGCCTTTCATACAGCCAGGCTCTACATACAATTGGTTGTTAAGTGCCACATTGCCTACTAAACCTCCTTCTAATTTCTGGCTATTTCCTTGTACCTGCCATCTTTCTTTCTTTTTTTAATTTTCTTTTTTTTTTTTAATGTATTGAATACAAGTTTCCAGCCAGCACAGACCTACAACAGATCTGCAGGACTGCTTTAGAAGTGAAATTAGATTAGCTACCAGCAAGACAACCCTCTAAAAATATTTCCAGAAGAAAACAAAATTAGGTAGTCTTAAAGAAAAACAGGTGGATAAAGGCCAAATATGATTTGTGCAGCTACGTCATAATCATCAAATTAATGCCTTTAATTAACAGAACAGAGAATAGTCTCTTCTGAAGCCTCCATCAGTTACTGCAACAGAGGTAATGCTTACACTGAAGTCTCTGAAAATTTGAATAAACATTCAGAATGACCCAGCATCATCAGTTTAAGGGCTGCTCACAACATCAGAGGTGGATGGTGGTGGCATGGTAGAAGAAGCTGAACCTTCCCACCGCCATTCCATTCCATTCTGCTGCCCTGTGACAAAATGGCGTCTGACATGGAAGCGCGTGTGAAGCAGAGTTGTGTCATTGAATTCCCCCGTGCAAAAAAAAAAAAAATGGCACCCACTGACATTCACTGGAGCTTGCTGAGCATTAATGAAGACCAAAAGGTGAACACGAGCACAGTGAGAAGGTGGGTGTTGTGTTTCAGCAGCGGCGACAAAGGATCACCCTCTACTGGTGCAGATTTTCACCAGCACAGCATGTAGCCTCTTGTTAGTCACCGGCAAAAATGCGTAGATAACAGCAGTGACTGCACTGAAAAATAGGTGAGAATTTGTTCTATCAAATAGTGTTATTGTACTCCTTGTAGCTGTTGTAGTCTCCATGGAAATGAATAAATAGCAATTGGCTGACAGGTCAGGCCCAAAGGGCGTTAGTAAATGGGGGTGCATCAGGCTGGCAGCCAGCCACTAGTGGAGTTCCTTGGGGCTCAATTTTAGGGCCAGTTCTCTTTAATGTTTTCATAAATTACTTGGATGTAGGACTAGTAGTTGTTTTGAGCAAGTTTGTTGTTGATACTAAATCAGGAGGAGCTGCTGACTCCACCAAAGGTGGAGATGCCACACACAGAGATCTAGACAAATTAGAGAGCTGGGCAACGGCCAGCATGAATTTTAACAAGAACAAGTACAGGATTCTGCCCCTAGGAAGGAGGAACCCTGTCTATACATCTAGACTGGGGGATGAGGTGCTGGAGAGCAGCCCCACTCTGAAAGGGTTCTGGGTACGTTGGTAGACAGTAAGATGAACATGAGTTTGCACAGGCAGCCAGGAAAGCCAATCATATCCAGGGTACATTAAGTACACCATTGCCAGCCAGGTGAGAGAAGAGATTGATCCCCTCTATACCGCATTGGTGTGGCCTCACTGTATGTAGGTTTGGGCACCACAGTGCAAACAGAACTATTACAGAGTGTCCAAATGGGAGTTATAAAGATGGTGAAGAGTCTAGAGGGGAAGAGGTATGAGGCGTGGCTGAAGTCCCTTGGTTTGTTCAGTCCAGAACAGAGGGGACTGAAGGGAGTCCTCACAGCACCCACAGCTCCTCATGGGGCGGGGGCAGGGGAGGCAAAGGGACAGTGCTGATCACTGCTCTCTCGTGACAGTGACAAGACCTAAGGGGACAGCCTGGAACTTCAACAAGGAGGGTTCAAGCTGGGTAACAAGGTTCTTCATCAGAAGGTGCTCAGGCACCAGAACAGGTTCTTCAGGGCAGTAGACATGGCCCAAGCTGTCAAGAGTTCAAGAAGAATTTGGCCAATGCTCTCAGACATACAGTCTGATTTTTGGGTGGTCCTGTGTGAATCCAGGAGTTGGACTCAATGACAGTTATAGGTCCCTTCCACTTCCGGATATCCTATGATTCTATGAAATAGAATTACTTTCAGAGCTACCCATTTAATTCAAATACCAGCTCTGAGACTCAGGTTTCTGCAACGGCTGCATTGCCATCAAGTTCATTATGGATTCAAGCATTACTACTTTTCTTCACCTATCATAAGAAAATAAACACTTCAAACATCACAAATCAGTAGAAGCCAAGATGTATTCCAGCCTCAATAAAATGAACTCCACGACAAGCAAGGCAACGGTTTCTATTAACTCTTTCAGTCAAAATAAGTTTGAAGTGACTCTCCATCATACCCAGAACACTTCATACTTCACTGACACTCTACACTTGCTGATGAACATCCAAGATCAAGTCTCATCCTGATCCTATGGAAAAAATCAGTTGTGAGGGTCTTGTTCTGGCAAGAAGATGATGCTTTGCAGCCAGATATTTAGATTAGATTTGCTATATACATATGGGAAGCTGAAGGAGGGGGAGAAAAAAATCAAGAGCTGTAATCTAAAAAAGTTTAGATATGCATTGATTAATAAAATAAATAAAATGAAAAGCATTTTAAAGCATTCTTGATTGCTTCATACAGTATGGTTTGGGTTTAGACTACAAATTCTGCATTAAAAAGATAAATAACTGACTAGCTTTGCATCAGGCATTTAAGCCTTTAAAATACAAATCTTTTAAAGGATAATTATCCATTTTTCGTGATAGGACACACAACCAAAATGACCTCAGTACATTGAAATCCATCACTTTAAAGAACATTTTAATGCTATCTCATTTGGAATTAAGGTCTTTCAATAAGTACAGGAAGAAGCAGCCCAAGTTTCACAGATGGATTATAAGGCTTCTTCGTAGGCTCGAAAGATATAATTACAGCCAATTTTTTTTTTTGAAACAAAATGGCATATTTAGCTAGTGGAATAAGAAGAGAGATAATTTAAGTAGTTGTCAATGTGTTCCTCTGCAAGTACTGCCAAATTTTGAAAAGCCTGGTTCTTCCAATTATACCATTCACATTGATATAATACATGCACGTCTTTCAATTGTGGTTTAAAATATATTTTGAGCAGTGTTTCAAACCATGCACGGCAGCATTTGTTCAGCATTTCCCTGCACCTCCTTGTTGGTGACAAACTGGTAGAAGGTTCAGATTTTGCTCTCAAATATATAAAAATCTGCTTGTAGACGTCTCTCGAATTCAAAGGTCCCATGTGTTTGATGAAATATTTAGGATGGGTGTGTGAAGTCTGGAAAGCTTTCCATAGTTACTCTTTCAAAAATCCTTTTGAGCAGAAACGTAACCAAAGCATGACGGATGGCGGGAGCTTACCTTACCAGTGTTTGTACCAGTTTTTCAACCTCCGTACCGGTACTCATGTGTGCAAGGAGAAATCAATTTATACGTAGAATGAGAAAGATAAAGTAATTGCAACTCACTCATTTTGTAGCCAAATCAGTGTTAATTAAACAGGCTAACGTGAGAAAGGCTAGATAAAAGCTGCATCTTATAAAGCCAAAGCAAATGTTTTAACTTACAGTTTTAATATAGCAATCAAAGGAAATTCCAAATACTGTACAGTGAAGTGTAATATAATACACTATATACTGTTATAATACACTATTGTTACATTACAAATAAAAAAATCAAATATAATTAGTACAGCGATCACAAATGAAACAGAACCAAAGTATGCTGGATAACAGCCAGTGCTGTGAAGATGGTAGAATTTCTATGCTAGTTTCTTTTTAATTCCACATGTAAAGCACTTACTGTTTAAAAAGATTTGTTTGCTAAATATATACACTATTAATACTTATTTATACATATTAAATAGCATTCCCTCCTAAAAGTGCACTCTTTCATTTCTTGACAATAATCCCCATTAAACAAAATAATTCTGAAAATACCACTCATTCCAACCTTTTATTGCTCAACCGCAGGTGTAAGGGCTCAGAGGGAATCCTGCACTCTAAGCATCATAAAGCAGCTTCTTCAAGTTTAAGAAGTTAATCTGATATTCACAAGCAAATCAAAGGAATCGCTTCCTATTTTGGTGCTGTTGGCTGTTTGTTTGGGGTTTTTTTTTTTCCTTTTATTGTTTTATACAGAGGGGTTAAATTCACGTTATTTTTAAAACAGCGTGTAACTTCTGCTCTTTTAAAAATGGGAGCCAAACAAATGCAGAGGTATCAGTGGGATCTTCTTAAAACGTTCTTTTCTGATCCCTTACATTTCAGCCTGAGCATACCTCTCCGGCCCATAAGCGTACTATGAATTTTATTAAGTGACATTTCCACAAGAAACTGAGAAAGCAGCAATGAACCCTGCTGACCTCGGGACAGCGATAATGGATTCTGCTTCTTCAAAGATTTGTGATTAAATATTTTCATTTTGAAAGCATGCCCGCTGTACACGTGTGGGGCTGTGCCTCTGGGAAGCTGCTACAGCGTTCTGTTGGAGACCACGTCCAGTTCACGCTGTGTATATTGCAACCAAAAACACACATTGCTGTTTTGCGTCCGTAACGCTGAAGACATCCCAAACCTATTTATGTAATCTCATCTGAGAACTTGCCGCTTCTTTTCCCTTCACTGAGATTCAAGTAATTCTCAGTGAAACAGGAGGATCAAAAATCAACCTTCCTAACTAAGGCATGTTAAGTAGTAAGAAACTCGTGTTTGCCTCCAAAGCCGATTCGTTCTCCTGGGGTTTCCCATGTGGGTTTTGATTTGTGCTTTTGGGTGGTGGGGTTGTTGTACTGGGCCTGTATTTTCAGTAGGCATCTCTCACTTAGCTTACACCTACTAAGCCATAGCAAATTTAAAAACTTTCAAGTAATTTAAGTCTTCTTTGTCACGAGACACTGCATTAAAAGGTGGTTGGCCCCTAGACAAGAAAGTAACCAAGGCAAGCACTCAAAGAGAACGTAGAGCCACAGGCTAATCCAGAGGCAATAGAGTAGCAAGAAGTTGGGCTGGTTGCTTTCTGATGCTGTTGTTCAGGAGAAAGGTGTACGTTTCAAATCATTTCAGAAGCCCCGTTCACAGGGGGCTTCACATCCACAGTGAGTCGACACCTTCCCTGCCCTCACACCCCACCACGGTTTTCCTGACTCTCACAGGGAAGTTAACAAGCACGTGGGTGCTTGTAATACAGGCACACTGATTTATTTCAAATTATAACTGCATCCACTGGTAGCAATTAAATGAAACATCTGTTCAAATTTACACTTCAGTGTTCTTTATTTCACTTCTCCTGTACAGTTACACATCTTGCCAGCACGTAGATGAAGCTTAGCCTTACTTGAGAGTATCAAAAGCCATCTTTCTCAAAAACACTAATATTTAAATGCGTGAGAAAGCTATGTGAAATAAGAACACTGCACCAAAAAACGCACAATCCTACATGACACCAAAAGAGTTCACATCAGCAGATATTGTAATTTTGACACCATTTTACCATTCCCTTGTGAGACCATTTTGTTTTAGGAACTGGAGAATTCCGATCTACATGAGATTAGTGGATCCCAGAGATGACAGTAAGTGCGAGTCAAACAGAGCTATTATCTGTGTCTATTTCTATTTAGTTAAGATTGAAAATATCAAATTACTGCTGAAATGGGAAGCGTGTCAAAATCAAACCAAGCCTTCCTCTTTACACAGTAAAAGGCACACAAACTTCTGCACTCCTACCACAAAGGCATTAAAGTAAGCACCTTTCCTCGGAATAAGGATGATGTGCAATAAATACTTCAATTCATTTCAAAATTAAAATTCTCTCATATACAGTGCTCGTTATCTTTTTTAGCTGAGGAAGATTTTTCTAAAGGAAAAGTTAAAAGTGTCAAAGTGATAGCCATCTTCTCTAAAATGCTGAAGATTCGGGTGACTCCTTCCCCTCGGCCCCTCCTCACTTAAGCTCCTTCCCAGGAACGTGCCACTGCTAGGCTTCTCTACGCCTCACTGTGACAAAGCACAATCCTCTGCTCAACACCTTATATGCACAGCCTTCAGACAGCTACACTGATTCATGGCAGACTAAATGTTTTCAGAAGTCATGGCGAGCTTCCAGCTGCTGCATGCTCATCCTGTTTCTCATTGAATAAGCGCTGCCAGTTAATCAGTGCATGAGCAAGGTCAGTTCTGGTGTGCCAGATTACTTGGTACATTTCAAGTTGCCAAGTCACCAACTTACAGATATGAGGCCTTCAATTTTTTCACACATTTGTGAAAATGCGATTCTCCTATTTTACCTATAAGCAGTGAACTAGATTGCTACGTATGCACTCCCCCTGCGTGAGAAGTTAGTCGAGGGAGGAACTCCAATTTACTTTGACAAAATGGGGGCTAACCTTTGAGTGGTTAATTTTTTTCCACATACAAAACTAAATCCTCGTGGGGCACTTCAGCACACTAATGCTCTGAACGGTTTAAGTGACTAGAAATGTAAAAAGTGGAGACTTTTCTGAATACAAACATATACAACACAAACATTTGTGAACGGGTAAAAACCCACGTGTGCACAAACACTGACTTCAGTATTTAGATGCTCTTAATTCCATTGAAGCTGTATTAACATCTTTCATCCATTCAATGTTATTCTACCATTAGAAGAAGCAACAATAGTGCACTTAAATATGACCATGAAGATAGGAAGCAAAGTGCAATATCAGATAAACATTCCATCCTTAGGGAGCAAGCACAACGGCTCCTACTCAAACATTAGCACTGCAGGTCTGATGAACACACTACTTAAGTGGATACCAGCTAGAACGCTACGGATGCAGGGAAATCTGCATCACAACCTGAAGCCGGTAGAGGTGGGTAATCTTTATAGCCAAAGAAACAACATGTATTCCTTGTTACATCCTTTGTTGCCACTGAGTAAACAGTGAGCTTCCATAAGCTCAACTACTAGCAAGCACTTGAGGAAAACGTGTTTTAGAGAGTTGTTCCTTCCAATAAATCACTAATTTGCTCTGAAGAGGACAGCTATTATTGGCTCCTTCTCTCCTGTTGTTGCATTTAAAGTTGTAAAACATCTGCACCAGCTCAGCATTTGGGAGGAAATAAAACACGAGCATCCAAACGGTTGCGTTGGCTCAGGCAGCCGTGTATAACCACACCACGTAAACTTTATCTTCACCGTACACTTTTCTAACTTGCTTCAACTGACATATGCAGAAATGAAAACTCACTACATTTACACTCATCCCAAGATTTCTGACAAGTGTATACAGCTGTATGAATGAAAATGCTTTTACATCTGAGGAAGTGCCAGTACAATTAATTAATGTATACGCCACATTGTAAAACTTAAGATAATTTTAGTTTCAATTGCTCTCTGAATTTTATCTGTAGTTGATGCTTACAGTGTATTTCTGAGCAGTAGTAAGTACCTGGGACAGGATTAACCTTGTCAACTTTCTAGTTTTGCCTGGTTTAGCCTTTCCAGTAGCCTCAACTAGCACGGTAAGAATCTCGCATGGGCTTCAATTTTAAGACTTACATGGAATTAAAAATTACAAAGAACTTTCAATAACCCACATTACAGCAGATATTCATCTCAGTGCATTTCCTAATAACTAATTTACAGGTAACAGAGCCAGCCTGGGTAGCAGTATGGTAATATTAAAAGCTATTGCCGATCACACACTTGCTTATCATGCACTGAATAAGATGATATAATTTTTTGACATACATACAAGATTTAATAACTAATCGCTTTGAGTGGCCCAGCCAATAAACATTACATTTGAACAGTAATTTCTTCTACCCTTATTAGCTTTTTAACCTATCAAGAGTGATCCATTGGCTCAGTTACGTTAGTAATTCCTGCATCTTGACTATCCATCTCCTCAAGCTCCTCAACAGAATTTCCCTTGTGTGCTTTAGACCTCGCAGGGAAAGTTGTTCCCACAGAATTCACCATGTTATCATCAGCTGACTCAGTATTCAAGTGTTCAGTACCACCTGGTGCAGAAAACGGTTCAGGCAAGCCAGCCTGAAAGCTCCCAGTTTTAGCAGTTGAACTCACTGCCTCTACTTTTCTTTGAGATACATCAACTGATGCTGACTGCTCTGTATTCTGATCCCGCAAATGTCTATCCATTGAAGCCTGAATAGAAGAGACCATTTCCTGCAACTTTTTTCTCTGTGCCTCAATCAAAGTGGGGTCGAGCTGCCTGCTGTCTCTCATTGTCACAACTCCAGGAGCTATTCGGATCAGCTCACTCTTACCAGAAGCAGCTGGGAATACAGAAGGCTCAATTTTAGCAGGACTGAAGTCCGTTTCTGTGCTATGCTTTCTTAAAAGTGGTGTCTCCCTGGCTCTTTGATCATGTTGTTGACTACTAGATGCAGTTCCTAGGGAATGGCCCTTTCCTTGAAATGCAGTTATGTTATGTAGCTGTTCAGATTTCTTTTTCACTACTCCACCACTACCCAGCTTCAGCATTCCGTGAGATGGACTTGCTTCCCTGCTCCGTGAAGTAGCTTCAGCTCGCACTTGACTTAAGGCCTCTTTAACCAAGTCTTCAACATCAGGACCCACAGGGAAGTGCCCAGCAGCATCCACACACAGCTCTAATCGATCTTCTGCTGCATTGTACACAAAGTTTTTACCAGGCAGATGTGGAAAAGTACAGTGCTTGCCATCAACCAAACCTAGAAAGATTAAAAAAAGAAGTTATTCAAAACACTTTCGTAAGGAGTGCTCATAACACACAGCAATTACCACATTTAAAACTACTGCATCCACACCACACAAAACAAACTTTTTGCTGCTGAGGAAAACCAATTACCATATGATGTCGCTCTTCACAGTGCTGCTGCTTTCTGTGCCGATTCGAATGAACTGACAGGATTGTAGTACTACTAAGTAAAATAACTAGCTCAGTAGGAACTGCAGCTCTAATGCAACAGAAGTTGAAGAAACAGCTTGAGCCAAAAACCATAACCACCCAAAGCTCTCCCCTGTGACCCCTCCAGAAAAACCCCCAAACCCACCTACAGGAAACATCCAAAGAGAATGCTTCTGGGGAAGTATTGTTTAAGATCCCCTTCGTACTGGTTAAAACAGCAGGGTTTGGTGTGTACAACTACAATTAAACCTCAACAAGTTGGTATTCTTTATTTTGTACCTTCTCAGAGAGAAAGTGTTGCTAAATAAACAACAAAGCTTCAAGCATTCTACACTCAGTAGTCCTAGAGATTTAAAGTATTAACCTTTACAAAACAAACATGAGACTTAGTATTTTGTTTCATTATTCTGCTTATATTTTGACAGATATGCTAAAATTGAGAGTCACTAGGAACATTTCAGTTCTGAAACTGCTGTCTCAAACAAAAAATAAATCAGTTTTCCAACTTTTTGATCACAAAAAAAAAAACCCAAAACAAGGAATTGCACAGATTAGAAAACGTCAACAAAACCCTTCTTCTACATTATCTAAAATGCAGTCAAAACAAGTATTCTAAGCATCAATAAAAAGGTTGCTCAAATAATATGAAATGTTTTTGAACAGTTTTTATGCTGATTAACCAAATGACCCGTCCCACTCTGCCCCCAGGGCTTCCAGTACACATATTCCTCCAGCTGCAGAGAATCTACAGATATTTTCTTTATTTCAAGAACTTCAGACAGAGCTCCTGTGCTTGCATGTCTGTGGGAACTGACAGCCAATCAGCTAAAACACACTACAGAGCAAACTTTAACTCCCATCACCTATGTTAGCCTGAAAAACAAAATTGAACTACATCAATTTATCAACTCAATCTTCACTTGCGAAAGAAAGTGCTACAGGAATGTCCACGATCAACCTTGAAAACCAAATGAGATCTCAAACAAGATCTGCTAAATCAAATGTGATCGTACCCATGCTAGATGAACAGCTCTGCTCCAAATATTCATTATAATAGTTGCATTACTGCAATAACTAAAACATTACAAATATGTAAGGAGCTTCTTTATGTGGAAAAAAAAGTTGCACAGTTCATTGCTTGATGTGGAAATTAAGTTGTTTATAAAAATGTTAAAATCATGCAAGTACGTTAATGCTGAAATTATAGTTCTCCCTTCCAAGCTGTTAGCAGTACAAGATACCTGAACAAACAGAAATGCAGTAACAAATGCGGAATGTCACCTCCCATGGCCTTAGTTCTTACAACGTCAGGTGGCAAAAATAACTTTTAAGCCAGGCATTTTCTGTGAGTTAATGACTAGCTGGGTTAACATCTCTTGCATTTGTTTCAGGCTCTCAGCTCCAGCTCATCATTAATCAGTCCAGAATGCCCTTTCCATCGGGCACCGTTTAAGCTAAGTCACTTGCCACAACCAATATAAAGCCTTTACTGTACAAGCAGAGTAAAAGGAAGAAAACTAAACCAAAGCAGATCTGCTGTAAGATGCCTGCATGCCCATTCTATTTCTCAGACTAGCAACTCAGCGAGATGTAGCACGCAGTGAGTACGTGACATGTTTTAATTACTGCAAACACAAATGATGTGATAAAACACTAGTTTCTAGAAATAATCAAGGTTAAGTTGATAAAACTGCACAGGTTCAGTAGGAAAGCAGAAAAGAAAGCTTTATAATAGATGAAACCACAACAGCCAAGCTACAAATGCAAAGACATCAACAAGAAAATAAACTTCAAATGAAAGAAAGAACTCAATAGTACGTGCTTTGCAAAGAATCAGGTGTTATTCTTTGTAGGTAGCATTTTTATAGCCATCTCAAACCTAATATACTCAGTACTTGAATTGCTTGCTACGTTATTCCACACATAGCCCAAGATGCAGTATTTATCAACACAAGAGGATGGGTAGCTTTCCTTTTGAACAGCAACTTCGGGAATACAAAAAACAAATGCAACCAACCACTTCAAAGATGCACTAACCACCTAAGAAGCATACAAAAAAGATGAACTCCTTGTTCAGCAAGTGTTTAAATATGTAATAGGAACAGTCTCTATGATTTTCTCTTGTTCTTTCATCTTTCCAGTTGACTTGCTGAAGTTATTTGCACAAGTCAGTAACTTTAAATGGAGATGCATGGTATAGAGACAATTTCAGAACAAGATATTTAAGTTGAATCAACTAAGTTTAATCTGATTCCCCAGACATACAAGACAGTGCATAAGGAGTCTTGCAATACTATGACAATTAAAGATGTACTGTGCCAATAAATAGCAATATACAATGTTAAAGGTTTGAAAACAGACAAACAAAGGGATAAAAACAAACACAAAAAATACCTGTGGTTTTCTTCATTATGCTGTAGAATACTCCGCCCGGCTGAAACAACTGAGGAAGCCCCTTTGCATAGGACCAAACATCTTCTCCTGTAAAAGTCAGACACAATCATCAGAATTAAATGCTCCTATTTTAACATTATAGGCAATGGCCGACACATTTGTTGTAACTGCTCAAGTTAAAAGCTGAATCCTCACTCTTAAATGCAATTAAGAGTTTGAATTCTTACTGCAGTTTATAAAACAGGAACCCAGGACACCGAGCAGCTTCCAGGAAAACCACAATCTGCAGTCAAACCTCTTATGTTCCAGTACAAAGGTTCCCAAACTTGATCTGATCCAAGCTGCAGCGCCTGGCTCTTTGCCTGGCTGTGAACTCAAGTCTCCACTCCCCTCCTATCCTATTCTTCATGCTAGAAAATGACTAACACTCTTCCAAAATGCAAGTACACATCCTTGCATGCCACTTGTGTACCCCTACACCTTTCCCAAAGCCACGTCTCCATCCCATAGCTGCTGCACAGATGTCACCCTGCAGCTGCAGCACCAGCTCCACACAGGCAGCCGGGTGGGAGCTGCGGCCGTGCTCTTCTGGACACCTACAAGTGAAACAGCAATTTTGGGACCCAAAAGCCCCGTAGAAGTTTTCAAAGACACGAGAAATGGCATTGAAATGTGACAACTTTCAATACTGCTGGAATTTTAACAACAAGAAAAAAAAGAACAAGAATAAAATGCAATAAAAACACCCTAGAATATTGAGAGATGTAAAAAAAGAACAAGAATAAAATGCAATAAAAACACCCTAGAATATTGAGAGATGTAAACGGAGCAATTTGGCTGTGATGACAACAGCAGTGACCTGACAGAGCACCTAATAAATGAGGTAAGAGCTGCATTTTAGCCTCATTTTGCCCTCCTCATTTTGCTAACCATTCACCTGCCTTGCAGAAGCGACACGTGGTGCAGTGACAAAGAAGAGCAAATAAAAGTAAGTCCCATTGTCCTGATGCAGAGAAATTCAACGACATTCATCCACTCAAAAATGCTTTTCCTCATTTCATATCAAACCTTCTGGGAACATATTGAGACACTTGAAAGAGAAATTACACCCTTTGGTAGGCATTAAGTTCTCAGTAACCGTTTGCTTCGGTTTTCTATTAAAACAGGAGAACTAAATAACATACTACAATAAGTTAGGTGGGTGCACTTACTGCATGGAATACTGATAGCTGCAAGGTGTGAGGATGCAAAATATCATCCATAAGAACTTCTTTGCTTGTTGTTAAGGGCAAAACAGAAGTTATTAATGATAGCTTACTTGTGCTGAATGTACTGAGTGAAGCCTTCCTTCCCTTTTGTTCACTGCATGTCCTGTGAGGTTCCTGCAGGCAATGTGCCAGCCACCACCTGAGGTAAGAGGCCAGGGGACCACCGTGGCAGCAGCACTAAGCACTGCCCTGTGCTTCAAAAGCTGTCACATCACTGCCCGACGTCCCCAGCTCCCTTCCCTGCCAGGCAGGGCCTCCTGTGTGCTCCCTGCTCACTGTGTGTCCACTTGTGCCACTCTCCTCTCTAATTCCAAGTATTACTCAAGACCACGTTCCCTACTAAAAGGGACAGCACACCTTTCTGCTTTCCCTGTAGGTATTTTATACAAAGGTGCCCTACACAATCTGCTTCATCATAAATGTATTCCATTAGAGCACACGCATGCTGTTTCATTCCATTCATTCACACATCAAGCTCAGAGATTCACCGACTAAACACTAAAAGGACAGACTGATCCGGTCAGACATCCACTTCCCAGAAAGAGCACACAGAAAACAAACCACCTGCTACTTCCTCACTTCCCCTGACCTACTAAGAAGGTGCCTTATCTCCTGACCTTATCCTGACAACTCTCGTCGCTGGACTTGCTCATGAATTTAAAGCTACTCCCAAGCTCTCACTGACCTCGCTAAAAACAACTCAAGGGAGTATTCTCCTGTCCTCCTCACTACTGCCACGGTTTCCCTCTTTTTCATACAGCTGCACAGAGGGAGGGAAATCACTGCTGAGAATACATTTTCCTACTTTTCGCTATTTCAAAAGAGGCTCACTGCTATCCTGCATCCCCGTTCTCATTCACATTTGGAAACGAACATCTCTATGTGCAATGGCTCCACACAACTGCAAGCTGTGACTCTTTGCTTTCCCCTCAAGGAGCAGCAACCTGAAGTCTTCCTTCTGTCAGTTTAAAAACTGCACACGGGAACCAAAATAGCCACTACACTGATAAGCAGTAAAACAGTTTTCAGCCTGCTGAAGCTTGGGGAAGCCACAGCCAGCAGCCACAGCAGCTGACTCTATCTGCACACTGCTGTGCTGCTGCATTTAGCAATCTGCTTTTACTTTAGGCTCCCACAAGGCTTTCAGTAAAGGCCCAGTTCTACCAACTAGTGGCAATCATTCTCCAAGGAGGAATGATACCCATGTGCTCCGGGAAGGCTTTTCCAAGCCTTGCACCAGAGCAGCACCACTGTTTAGACAGCCTTTTATGCAACACTAACAAGGAGTACACGCAGGAAAGCATGGAGAGAAGGGCTCATGAAACAAAAGCAGCAGCCACTGAAAGAAACACAAAACCCTACGCTGTTTTGATAAGAGATCTCAGATTGGAACACCAAAAATAACCAAAGCAATTGCAACTAGACTTTCCCAGACTCGAGTAGCTGCTGGGTAGGACTGAACGGGACTGTGTTTGAGGTCTATGCATTTTTTTCCCGGTTGAGTTTCACTGTTTGTTTTGGTTTTGTCTACGACACAAGATGCTTACAGGCCACAAGTTCAGCTGGGAGATCATGTAGATTACAAACTCCCTCCAGACACTGCGTTTAGCAGAGATGCTGTTCTCCACTCTATTCTCACTGCACTACATGCTCCCTCAGGCCAGAATTCAGCCCCACAGCACAAGGAATGGTGACAAAGGAAGCATACTCAACTCACCAGCATGCCCCACAAACTGCTTGGAGAAGTGGGTGCCCACTAAGCTCTGTGAGTCGGTGCCCAAAGCCATCACTTTGCACAGCAGAGGAGACACACAGGAGTGCAAAGCAAACCAAAAGCTCAGGTGGTAAGCACAGGGTACAGGGAGCCACAGCTGGCTCTAAAACAGGCTGTTTAATTCCAAGCAAATCCTGGTATCCATTTAAACCTGGTTATTCGGATTTCACGTGCACTGACAGATTTATCAACGCAAAAACAACTGACCAAAATAGATCCAAATTTGGCTTGCACATACTCAGAGTGGTTTTGCATTGATGTAACTATATCTGTTTCTAATATGTTTTAACTATGTTAATGCGGAATTAAAATCCCCATAGCAATTTCCTTGAAGAACTGTCTATTTTGAGCTAAACAAAAACAGGGGAGACAGCTTAAAAACAAACAAACAAACAAAAACCCCTCATGATTAATATGGTAAATAGTCCAGAAATTACAGTATCTAATTTCCCAAAGCTCATTTTCAAATTATATGCATAAAAATAAAATGGCAAGGTTTAAAATTTTAATGAGTTGGCTAGCTGAGACCAGAAAGGAAAAATCCTAGTAACTCAAATAGGGAAGAAAAATCAATTCAGCCTCTGTATGGAATCATAACTTTCAAACATCCAGAATGAGTAGCTACAGAACTCAGAATACAAACTTTCACTATGAGCATTGGGCAGGGGACAGGGAGACAAAAGAAGTTTGTCCAATCCAATGCTAGTTCAATAGCATCTCTCCTCTGCACGTTCTAATCTGACCAAGTTAGACAAACCCTTAACAAAAACAAGTCACAGCAGGAGCATGCATGATATGCTGACTCCCAAAGCTTTGAAGCAACATTCTTCAACAGTGCAAAAGCACAACTGAGGAACGGTGGGGTTTCTTGTCCCACAGAGGCTGACTACAGCAGCTGAGGAACTGGCACCTGAACCCTAATATGAACGTGTTAACGACTTCGAGTTTTTAAAGCTTGTCTCTCACCTGCAAAAGAACGATGGGAAGTAATCGTCTGCCTGGATCTTTTCCACAAGTGGTGCTGAAGGAAAATGATGCCCTGATGTGCAAAGTGACTGAATAAAAATAGCATCTTACTCAACAGCCACACACATTGTTACTAATAGCTGCTCTACGGTTTGCTGCCACTTCTAGTTGTAAATGCAACACGGATACAGTCAGGGAAGTGGGAAGTAAACTCCATTCTAACCTGTGCTTCCCGAGCAAAATCCCCCAGCAATGACAGCCAGAGACAAAAACTGACACTTGAATACAACATCAGCTCGCAGTTTATAGACTAACATATTAAAAAAAAAATATCAAGACACCTTCCTGCTGAAGTCACTAAGATATTTTTAAGGCACCTCAGAGCTCTTTGTAAGCCAACTACTGCAATTTCAAGATTATTTCCTGGGAACAGGAGAACACTCTAAGCTTCATTTTCAAATCAAGAAACCCAACCTAACCCTCTCTTGCACTTTGGAATGGCAGCACAGACGTCAGTGGGATGAGGTGCTGAGTGGCTCAGCATGCTTTCTCTTGCCAGAGGTATGGGAGGGACTAAGCAGGCTTGAAAAAAAAAAAATCAAAGTTCTGCATTACAAACTTCTGACATGACACTCTGTGATTATGCCATGGTTTTGTTCCTAAGACATCACGTGCTTTAGCCACACCAAATCCCTCCAGCAGAAGAGAAGTCTTCCACTCAAACAACTGCAACAAATGTTACTGTTCGACTCGTTTAGACAGTCAAACGGTAATTATTGTTCTGCTTCCTGCTACTAAACAGCAAGAACAGCTCAACTTAATAAAGAAAAGTCATTTCAAAATAGCACACTCATACATGCTGGGGATGAAATAAAGAATAAAAGCAAGCCCAAGAAAAGCTGCCTTTTGTCAGTCACCACATTAAAACATTTAGTTATCCAGGGAGCCTGGCACACAAACGAAGGCCCAAATCTCCTGAGCCCAAACAGGAAAATAAAACCACAGGCAACCAGGAGTTCATTTGTTCTGAATGATTAACAGCCATGTGTGAGAATGACAATTTATAAGCATAGCTTTGCTGCCCCACATCTACATTTGGGATTCAAATATGCATTTAACTACTTTCAGTTGCTCCTCTGCTTGCATTCTGAAATCATATGTTTCACGGTTCCTTAGAAAGCCCAGATCTTGATGCAGAATTTGTACATCAGCTACAAGAGAAAATGTTGTACTGAGTTGCTTAAACAAATACAACTCCGTGTGGGAAGAAATGCTACGACTTTTTATCCCAGAAAGGTGAGAACTGAGTCCTCAAACTTCCAATGAGCAGACAGGCAACATCCCATTCTCACTCCTGCTCTGATTTCCTGTAACCTGAAGGAGAGCGAGCGTGCAGCTCACACACGCACATCTCAGATGCGTGCTTTACAGACCCTGGAAAAACAAACAGAGGGACAGCCAGAAGAGGAAACAGACCAACTCCTGAACAGTCATTTTACAAGAGGATTTCATAGCAAAGAACAACTACCTCACATGCATGTTCTAAGTCACAACACTAAAAAAACAAAATAACCGGTGGCACATTAACTATTGTTCCTGTAAGACGAATAAATTAGATATGTGTAATACTACTTTGTAAGACTGTTATTTTCTACTTAAAAAAACAACTTCAAAATACAACTGGAAGCCAGCCTTACCCATCAGCGTTGCTAGAAGACACAGAGAGTACATCTCCTTATCAACTTGCTCCTGCAGCTCCTTGGATGAGATTTTACCGGTCACTGCCACATCGTCGTGTTTCACGGCATGGGCTGAGTGTGCAGCAGCAGGCTGGCTGCTCTCCCCCTTACCTTTCAGGATTTCTATAGCAATTCTGTCACCGTGCTGCAAAGGCACAGGTTCATTTTCCATGCCTTCTTTGGGAGGCAAAAGCTCTTTAGGAGGAAAGCCATAGCGAATACACTGCAAGTAGGGAGGAATATTAAACTCCCGAGCTATGCTTTCCTGTAGTTCCAAGAAAGTGGTAGTGCACTTCAGGGTAAGCATGGACTGCCTCCCGTCATTTGTTGTTATTCGGATCTTCTTTTCTTTCGTAGAGGTTGGTGAATATGGGGTTTTTGTTGGTGTAGCAGGTGCAGACGATGGCCCCTCACGAACAGCCCCCGGGGACACAGTCCTCGGTTGCCCTTTGTGCTCTTGTTTTATTTTTTCACTTTTCCGTTTCTGCATCACAGAGGCCTGGTCTGCAATGTTCTGCTGAATAGTTCTTTCAGTTTTGCTCATGTTTAACTCCTCCTTGTGCAAAGTTTTTGTCTTCTGCCCAGTCAGAATAATTTTGGTTGGTAGTTGCGACTCCGACTCCTGTCCTTGCTGCACCTCCCCAGCTCTTTGGGCGTGAGCACCATCGATATTTACAGGGGTATAATCATCAGGGTTCTTTTTGGCAGTTTGATGCAGTATCGTGTTGACAACTTTCTGAACAAGAATCTCACTACCAAACTCACCAGGGAAGTGTTTGGTGACAAGCTTCATGGCTACATCGTACACGTTGCTGTTCAAAGAGGTGTCACTTTCGTACTGAAACCAATAGACCGTCTCTCTTACCACTCTTCCACTCCACTCGAGAGTAATGGGAAACGCTTCGGGGAGGTTATCGTACTCTTTACCTTCCCAATAGTGCTTGAATCCACAGCCACACTTGCCACCTGTAGATCTAGTGTTAGTTCTGTCCCCATCCAAATAGGAAACAGAGCCATCTTCTCGGACACGACGCACTAGGTTACTGTGACACCAGTTACACGTAGTCAAACTACTCAGGCTGTAGTCTGGTACCAGCACATCCTTCGCAGGGCTGTAAGAACACACCAAATTGTTCAGGGGAAAGCTGTAATTTTTGTCAGGCCGCAGCTGACCGTGGGTATTTTTTGCCAGGTTATACAACTTTCCCCCCGGAGCCAACCACTCTGGAGGCACGTGATGCTCTGAAAGGGCTCCGCACATCAGGCACCTGTGAAGGCGGTTGTCCATCACTGCTTTTTTGGCAGCTGCCGTGACTTCTTCGGGCTGGACTCCTATCACCCCAGTCCTTCTGTAGAAATACTGATGCACATCAGCTACGAGACTGGGGTGAATACCGTGTTTACTCATGAACACCTCCTCCATTGCAGCAACCAGCCTCATCAAGTACTTATCTTGCAGGCTTCTGTCTCCTCCAATAACACAACCACCGTCCTCCTCTAACTTGATGTATTTTTTGATGAGGTCTTGCGGAACTCCCCAGGCTTTAGGCAGGAGCTTCCGAGGCAGTTTAGGTAAAGCAGCACCTTTTATTCCAACCAGAGGAATATAATGGTTACGTCCCGAACTACTCCAAGCGATGCAGATCGGCTTGTTCAACATGCCATCTTTCCCCATACATTTTTCTAGGGGTACCAGGCCAGGGAGGAATGTTGCTGAATAATCTCCGGAGCTCCGCATTCCGCTCAGTGAGTCTAACAGGATGATAGGCCGGTGAAGCACGTTGGCCAGGCCAAAGATGTGAATATTCCTAAGGCCCATGGGCACACCTTCCGGGGGAACAAACAATGGGTCGCACTCATTGATGATGTCCTCCCACTCGGCTACATCGATAAAATCGTGGAAGAGCGCCTTGTAGTGACTCAGGTTCTCCTCAAAATGCTTCTTCAGGTTCTCTCGCAGAGCGTGCCAGAACAGTTCCCTGCCCACGAGCGCCCGCGAGACCGCGTGGACCAGACAGTGGCCGTCTCCATCCACGTGGACGGGAATGAGGCACTCCTGGCTGTTGTTGGCCTTCTTGATGTCTTCCAGAGTGTCATGCAGGTAGATGAGGCTGCCGGAGCGGTCCTTGCCGTAGCCGACGGTCTCGACGTGCTCGGGCTCGATGAGGAAGGCGCGGTCCCCCAGCAGGGAGCAGTCGAAGATGTCGCCCTGGTTCATCTCGGTGAGGAGCTTGGCCTTGCCCGTCTGCTTGTCCATGCCGTAGCGGGCCAGGATGGGGGCCAGCAGCTTGCAGTGGTAGTTGGACAGGCCCAGCACCTTGACGAGCTCGGCGTTCCTGCGGGGCGGCCCGGCGCCGCTGACGCCCAGCAGCGCGTTCCGCAGCAGGTTGTGCAGCACCAGGTCGGGGTCCGTCACCTCCTCCACCGCCAGCAGCTGCCGCTGCTCGTGCCGCTGCCCGCAGTCCGTGCACTCGATGCTGCCGGCGCCCTGCGGCCCGTGGGCCGGGAAGAACAGCCGCGCCTGGCATTTGGGGTCGGGGCAGGTGCCCGAGAAGATGCGCCGCTCCCGCTTCTTGGCCGCGGCCGGAGGCGGCGGCGGCGGCTGCCGCTGAGGAGACGGCGGCGGCGGCGGCTGCTGCCGGGGCTGGGACATCGCTCCGCTCCGGCCGGGCTCGCCCCACCCGCGCTCCTCCGCCTCACAGGCTCATCCCCTCCTCCCGGGCTGCCGGCCGGCGCCTGACGGATGCCGGAACCGACGGCCGGCCGCGGAGCCCCATCCACCAAGCGCCCTGCCCCTGCCGCTGCCGCCGCCGCCCCGCCCGCCAACGCGGAAGCCACCGGCACCGCCGCTCGCCGCCGCCGCTCCGCCGTTGCCCGTAACGCAACGGCCTCTCTCACTTCCACGCCGACGGCGCAGGCGCGGCACCGCGCGGACGTCGGGAGCTGTAGTCGTCCCTGGTGCCGCGGCCCCGCGCGCGGACGGCGCGCGGACTACGAGGACCGCCGTGCAGCGCGGCGGGGCGGGGCGGGCCGCAGCCGGGTGTGCCGCCCCGCGGGGCTGCTGGGAACGGTAGTCTCCCCCGGGTGGGCCGCGGAGCTCGGGGTCGCGCCTCGAGAGGTTTCGGGGTGCTTGTGTCACTGCCCCGGGCGGAGCGGGGGGGAGAGCAGGCTGCTGGGACGGGGCTTGGGGCTTGAGATCACCCAGCGCTTATTGCGATGGGCTGAACGCACACAGCGTAGTAATGATGCGGTTTATTGCCTGTGACTAACGGAGCGGAGTGCTGAGAACTGAAAGCAAACTAAAAGCGCCTTCCTGCCCTTTCACCCTGTTCTGCTTCCACCCTCTGAGCAGAGAGGGAAAATGGGGACAGCTCATTACTCCGTGGTCACTCTCGGCTGCTGCCCTGTGTGGGTCCCTCCCACGGGATGCCATCCTTCCCCAGCTGATCCACTGTGTGCTTCCCGCAGGTTGCAGCTGTCCCAGCACTGCTCCAGCACAGGGCCCCACGGCTCCTGCCAGGGCTCTCCATGGGCTGTGACTCCTTCAGCCGTGTGTGCTGCTGTCCCGTGGGCAATTCCGTGGCTGCACATGGAGCTGTGCCCCGCATGGTGCCCATGGGCTACAGGGGTACAGTCTGCTCCACTGTGGGCCTCTCCTGGGCTGTGGGGAACTTCCACTGCATGCCTGGAGCACCTCCTGCCCTCCTTCTGTGCTGACCTTGATGGCTGCAAGGCTTTTTCTCTCACATTTCTCGCTCTCTTCCACCTGCTGTTACCCAGCAGTGTTTTCCTTCCTTAAGTCTGGTCTCAGAGCACATCCAGCATTGCTCATGGCTCAGCTCTGGCAGCAGTGGGTCCCTTCTGGAGCAGCTGGAGCTGGCTCTGATCTGACATGGGGCGGTGCTGGGCTCTGCTCATGGAGGCCATCCCTGCAGCCTCACCACTACCAAAATCTTGCTATGTAAACCCAATATAGGCGGTGAGTCCCAAGGCCTTTCCAGCTGTGGAGGCTTCCAGCAAGCATCTCTGGAGCTGCCTGTTCCCCTCAGCCAAAGCCTGTGCAGCCACGGCAGGCAGACGCTGCCCTGCACCTGGGCTGTGTGAGGCAGGAGAGCCAGGGTTGATGGGGTAGCACTGGTCCCACTGTTCACCTTGAGGCTGCCAGGGTTCCCTCCCCACAGTGGTGTTTGCTGTCCCCACAGCTAGGCCGTGCCCTGCCCCAGGGGTGAGCAGAGGACACAGAGGTGTGGCTCAGCTGTTGGCCACTGATAGCATCCAGGCAAGACATGGGAGGCCTCAGGGTGAGGCATTAGCAGCAGATCCTCCTGCTGACGTCACCTCACTGATAAGGAGGGAGCATGGCTGGTACAGTCCTTATCTGCAGTAGCCATCTGAAATGACACTGCTTAGGCTGGGAGACAAGTAGCAAGACAGCAGAAAGGGACCTGGGCTGCTGATGACAGCAGCTTGGTGTGAGCCAGCAGCATGCTCTGTCAGCCATGAGGGCAAACCACATTTTGGGGTGCATTAAGCACAGCATAGCCAGCCAGCTGAAAGAGGTGATTGTCCCACTCTATTTAGCATTGGTGTGGCCTGGCCTGGAATATTGTGTGCAGTTCTGTTTTCTCCTATATAAAAAAAAAGGATGTTAAGGTCCTTGACAGTATCCAGAGGAGGACAACAAAGCCAGTAACAGTCCTGAAGGCATGTCCTCAGGGGAGGCTGAGGGCATTGTGTTGCACAGGCAGGAGGATAGGAGGCCTCACTGCTCTCTGCTGCTCCCTGAGTGGGGAAGCAGAGGGAGGTGCCAGGCTCTGCTCCTGGGAACTGATGGCAGTGTAGGAATGCTCAGAGCTGTGCCAGGAGAGCATCAGACCGGGCGTTAGGAATCATTTCTTTACCGAGGGTGCTCAAGCAGTGGAACGGGCTTCCTAGAGAGGTGTTGATGCCCCACACTTGCCAGTGTTGGAGAGGCATTTGAACAAAGCCCTTAATAATATGCTTCAGCTTCTGTTTAGCCCTGAAATGGTCAAGCCATTTGACTCTTTGTAGATTCCTTCCAACTGAACTATTCTATTCTATTTAAAGTTTCTGACAAAAATCAAAGGAAAAAGCATTCACAACTTCCAGCCTAATTACTGCAGCTGGCAGCACATCCATGCAAAGATCTCAAGAGGGGTTACTTTGGGCTTTTAAGTTCCTGAAATGGATTTATCCTTTAATAAAAGAAAACAAAAGTGGAAATTCTGCAAGACAGGATAGCATCTCACTAAGTTTGCCAAACTCAACAACATTGCCAAGCACCAGAGCTGCCCAACCCTACAAATAAAAGGATGAGAATGACTGCTCCCTTCCTCCTCTGTCACCTCAGTGCTGCAAAGCAGACAGCTGATGAACATCCCAGAGGTTTGGTTCTTCTGTTTTAAAATCAGTCAGAATAGAAATAACAAAAAAATGTGTTTTGCTTGCACTTCCCAATGCAAACAGTGGGTTTCACTTTCATTAATCCATGAAAAGTAATTTATGCAACAGACAGGTAGATTACAAGTATATGGATGATTAATGCATACAGAAGAATTCTGTTTGCTGCTTTATCAGAGGCTTTAAGATAAAAAATGTCTCCAGGCCTGGTCCTGTGACAAGCCGAGCACTTCTACCTTCCAGCCAAGTCAGTGGAGCTGAGCATGTTATCCCCTCTCAGCTGCAATAATTTGTCAAGCATAGGAAATATATATATGGGTGTAAAGATATATATTCCACTATAATCTGTTTTCTGATGTTTCAAAATCTGGGACAGGCTTGAAGAGGAGCAGGTGAAATTTATGAGACATTTTCATTCTTGCCTGCTACTAAATCTTATTTATGTGCGTGACAGTAGGGTGCAGCATCACAAACTACATAATCCTGCCATGTGCATTGTGCCTGGGGATAAATCAGCAGTCTGTGCTCATTCACTCCATAGCCCTCCCTTCGTAAGAAACAGGAATACAGAGGCAAATAGGGAAGCTTCTGTCCACTACGAAGCCGTATGTGAGCCATGCAGAATAAAGATCATTCAGCGAGTGTCAGATGGTGACAATCCTGTTGTGACCCTGCCCCCAGTTTGAGGGAGTGTCTAAGAGCTTTTCTGTAACATCAGCAGCCTCTGGAGCAATCAATTTCTTCACAAATGGCAAAAAGACACTTTGTAATTGATTACTATTATTTGCTATTAAATAATAGGTAGCAATCCAGTGAAATAATTAGTTTTTATTGTCAAAACTGTCAAAAGTTTTGATGTTTTATTTATTCTCCAACCAGATGTTGTTTTTTTATGAAAGTGCCTGATAAATTATGACTGTGAAGTCAGAAGGATTACTCCTTCTTGCTCCCTACATTAACTTTGATGACAAATGGCATTTAATAGAGAAATCCAGGTTTTATGGTGATAGATTAATGCTGTCTGTAAGCATTCTAGCTATACACAGACTTATCATCAAGATCGACTGGCCAACTGATTTCTGCAGCTATAAATTTCATCACAGAATCTTTGATAAAAATAACAATGTTTTGGCATGCTAATGATTTATACAAATTAAATAGAAATGTAATTACAAGTTGTATATGCTGTATCTGGTGAACAGGTTAGAGAAGTTGTGTATCATAGGGCTGAGTACACGTTATGGAAGTATCTAAACCTTTGAGTGGTCTTAGAGGAAAGCTCAGGAAAGACAGTATCTGTCACATTAGCTATCCTCTGGAAGTGTAGCACTGAGTCCTATCAGAGATAACAGCAACAACCACAGCATTTTCACAGGCAAAGTGAACAGGAGCATCACAGTCAGAAGGAGGAGGATCACTTTCAGATCTATCATATGTCTGATGATCACCATTATCACAAAGTTGAAACTATTTACGATGGCTCAGAAGGGCCATTACTTCAACAACAGGATATATCTGAACCCATGGTGCTTTGCAGATGATTTGCACTGCCAGCAACAATATCCAGGCAACCATTTCAGGTTGAGGATGCAAGATCTAAATGTTAAGTCTGATCTTCACCCAGGCTGTTTTCTCTCTTCCTCATCCTTCACCCTCAGGAAGGGCTTATCCCTAGAGGGAAGCAATTACTTCTTGTTTCTCTGTGAGCCTTTAGAAGAGCACTGGCAGAAGTGTCCTGTGAAGGGGTTTCTAGCTAAATAGAAATAAAAGGTTTGGGCATGTGCCAAGGATGATGATGAACTAGAGGATGCTCTGTTTTGTCAAGAAGTGAAAATTATCATCAGCCGTCAACTACAACTGTGTACAAAATGGGGTGCTCTCCATACCCTGTGTTATGGATAGAGGACAGCTAACAGTCTGGTGCTACCTCACTACACGGAGCAGCCACAAACCCCTCATTTTTACCATTCCCTTTAAGCCAATCCTGCATTCCAAACCCGGACCACCTGTACTTTGCTGTCATTTCCTGTGGCAGGTGTTACCAACAACCAGAGCATAAGCAGCCAAGTTTACTTCAACATGCCAAGAGTGTGCCGCAGCCCGGGCCCACATCTTTGAAAGGTGCAGCCGAGCACAGAGCTCCAGAAAGACAAGAATCACCTGTGAGCAGCCTCAGGTCAGCCTTCATCAAGGTTTGGGGTAATTGGTGCCAAGCTGATTGTGGTTAGAAACAGCATCTGACTTTTTGTGTGGGACTGGGTCAGTAAAACCTGACCTGGATTCATCCAACACAGCATCCCCCATATCCCTCTTTTACAGCCTCCTGATGGCTTCCAAACTTAAAAACTCTTCTTCTGTGCTTCTACCTGGCCACAGCTTGAGCTGCTGCCATTGCAACGGGTTCTGGCTCTCCTGCACTAGTAGGTGCACCTACTAGTGGCTGTGGCATTCCTGTGTACAGGCCAAATCTGGGCTGCTCAAAACGAGGCAGGTATGTGTTAGCAAAAAAAACAAGCACAAAAACAACATGCCAAAAGGAAGTACGAGGCAAACATTCTAATTCTATTGCTAATTACGGCTACCCAAATTACTCATTAAAGGCTTTGCTCATGCAAAGTCAACATCGCCGGTGTTTGTGCAGGTACAGCCTGGCCCAGTTGGAGCAAGGCTCCAGCTGCCTCCTTCCTTTCCTGCCTGTTCAGAGCAGGAACAACCTCTGCATGCAAGACAAGCTGCTCAATGGCTGCTCTGTTTTGCTCATTTGCTTTTCTTCTTTCTTTTTTGAACCTAGGTTTTTCTTTTGCTTCTTGGATCAAAATCTGGTTCCTAGGCCCCATCTTGCAAGCCAATCTAATTGATTTCACACACAAACTCCTTTGCAAAATTAGGGCTCTGCATTTTTTATCCTGAATTATCTCTTTGAGACTCAGTGCTAGCATTAAAGGAGACAATTAACTAAATTGATTCATCAGAACTGGCAGTGTCCTGCAACCGTCAATAGAAATTGATCTTTAGGGCAGTCAGCCATTACAAA
Organism: Cyrtonyx montezumae; assembly: GCF_038088225.1. Lineage (NCBI taxonomy): Eukaryota > Metazoa > Chordata > Aves > Galliformes > Odontophoridae > Cyrtonyx > Cyrtonyx montezumae. The sequence continues at coordinate 32,117,559 of NW_027072089.1, read as the reverse complement.
AGAGAAGAATGTAAGTGTTATTAGCTTAGATGTGTAACCCGATTACACAGAAATCTCAATGGCACTTACTGTGAATATTTATCTGCTTTCCACAGCACTCTGTCAAATACAAATTGACAGCATTAGTTATAATGGTGCAATCCCATTATACTAAAAGATAAATGCCTGAAAATAAAATAGGTTGAGCAAGTAACACACTCACTGCCATATTGATTTGTATATTATTCACAGGGCCTGCACAGTCACTGAACTCAGCAGCTGTTAAAGGTTTACTTCAGTCTCTGTGTGTCCTGATCATGTGCCTGCTCCTTAGTGAAATTCTTTGGAAATGCTCAGTTTAGAAGAGTCCTATGAGCAGGCATATCCACTACAGAAGAATTAGCAAGCCAAGGATGTAAATGAAAGGCACATGCTTCCTACAGAGCACACAGGGCACTGACACTGACTTGTGGTTGTGCTTAAACTTGGAAGAGAGAACTCAAGCAACAAATGATGGGAGGGGATCAGCTGGATGGAAACAAAGAAACAAAACCACTCTCTTCCCATATTTCTCCAGAGGATTTTAACCTAGATGTTATTACAGATGAAATATAAACTAGAGGTACCCTTCGGACTGGTTTATTGCACTTACCTTTAGCAGTTCATAGGTGCAGACACTCTTACTGCCAGCAGCAATAGCTGGCAATAAAAGGTATATTATAGATAGATAGAAATAGGCATTTCAAAAGGTTCTTAGTCCACTTTACATGTCTACAGCTCTTAAAAGAAAAAAAAGGAAAAAAAAAAAGGAAGGTTTGCAAAAACAAAGAAATATAACTCTCCTGAGTAGGATTTGCTTAGAGGAGAAACTTTGCTTGAATCTAAGGCCATTCACAGTAACAAAGAAGATGTATTGCCTGTTGAAAAATCACACCCCTTTGGCCTTTGGGAAGTATTCATAGAATCTTTTGAGTTGGAAGGGATTTTTAAAAGCTGTCTAGTCCAACTCCCCTGCAATGAGCAGGGACACCTACAGCTACATCAGGTTGCTCAGAGCCCTACGCAGCCTGACCCTTAATGTCTCCAAGGACAGGGCATCCACCACTTCTGGATGTCAGGGGAAGTTCTTCACAGAGAGAGTGGTAAGATGCTGGAACAGGCTGCCCAGAGGGGCTGTGGATGCTCCATCTCTGGAGGTGTTCAAGACCAGGTTGGATGGGGCCCTGGGCAGCCTGGTCTAGTACCAGATCTGGAGGTTGGTGGATCTGCCTGCAGCAGGGACTTGCAACTTGATGATCCCTGGGGTCCCTTCCAACCCAAGCCATTATAATGATTCTATGATTTTCTCCAGTCAACCTGTTCCAGTGTCTCACTACCCTTATTGTAAAAACACTTCTTCCTCATATACAGCCTAAATTTCACTTTTTTTTTTTTGTTTGTTTGTTTGAAACCCTTCCCCCTTGTCCTTCACTACAGACCTTGCTGAAGATTCTGTCTCCTTCCTTCTTCTGCCCCCTTTAAATACTGAAAGGCCACTATCAGATCTCCAGGGCCTTCTCTTCTCCAGGCTGAACAGCCCCAGCTCTCAGCCTGTCCTCATAGGGGGATGTCCCATCCCTTGGATCATTTTTGTGACCCTCCTCTGGATGTGCTCCAACAGGTCTGTGTCACTCATATTGAGGACACCACACCTGGACACAGTACTCCAGGTGAAGCCTCACTAGCCCAGAGCAGAGGGGCAGAATTACCTCCTTCAACCTGCTTGCCATATTTCTTTGAATGCAGCTCAGGATATGATGGGCTTTCTGGGCTGTGAGGGCACATCATTTGCTCGTGTCCAGCTTGCCACATAAAACTGTGGATAGCATTTATGCCTTTAAGCGCAACGCTGGCAGCCTGAAGCCAAAACCACATGCCATTAACCACGTGGGACAGGGCTGAAATTCTCTCGCGTGCTCCTTTGCTGGGCTCAGTTCTGGCAGTAGGTGTCAGTAGCAGCTCGCCAAGGAGCCCTCTGGTGCCAGAAGTGCTGCTGAGCAGATGATGTGTGAGGGCTGTAGGGTACAACTGCAATATCATTCTGTTACCTTTTACCATACTACTTTAATCAAAAACAAAACAGAGTCCGAGTGCTGAACATCCCAGATGACTGCAGGCAACTGAGCCAATGAGCGAGACACACTGCAGGTGAAGCTTTGCTCTCATGCTAAGGTTCATTCACACAGCAGAAGGAATAGGGTTGTGCACAAGGCACACATCAGTATCACTGCTTGTTGATGAACACTGTACACTGAGAATGTGAGTGACTGCTCTGAGGTCCAGAATGCAGTGGGAAATCTACTCAGACAACAACAAAGCAGGAGTGAAGAGAAAGCAAAGCAAAGGTCTCACTATGGTCCTGACTGAGTAAGGAAGACACAGTGGCTGTAAATTTAAGGGGAGGATTTCAAATTAAATCATGCTAAGATCCTTCATTATCACCAAATTGATTTCCCACATTAAAAGATACCTTCTGGTAAATGGGTGCAGTGGGAGGAAGTTGGCTAAAAGGCAGAAAGTTTGGGAGATACACTGTTGATACAGAAGACATCCTATAGGGAAAACTCTAAATTTGACTCTGAGCAAATCCACATAGATGAAAAGAAGTGACAGCTATTTTACCTGGATATTCATAAATTGTGTTGTCCTCTCACATGACACTTTATAATCAAGCTAGCAAAGAATGCACAGATTGCATACTGCTGTCCTAGCTCGAAAAGCTATGGTTATAGCACACTTATGTAACTGCTCTGAGCAGCTGGTCAGCACCAAACTGCAAAAGCCTACAAAATGAGGTTATGCAGGCATCTGTCCTCGGTCTGCTCATCAGCTACGTGCAAGATTATATTTATTAAACTTGGGGGACGCACTAAGCTAGAACAAGTCGCAAGCACTTAGAGGAAGAAATTTATAGTTCATCGTGATCTCGAAGAGCTGTAAACAAGTCTGGAAATCAGTGGATACAATGTTTTAGTCCCACTTAGAATCACAAGAGAAAAGAATGCATTTATCAGAACCATTTTTCAGAAAGGATCGGTGTGTGCAGTGAATCATGCACTGATCATGAGTCAGTCGTGTCATATCGTTACAGAAAAGCAGTATCTTTTAAAGAATGAATACAAGTGTTGCAGGTGAGATAATATGATAACACAAAGGCACTTGCAGCGAGGGCAGTGTGTGTTGGTGCCTCATTTCAAGGAGCGTGTGAATTAGCAGGACCTGGATGGACAAAAACGAGAATTTGAGAAAAAGAGGCTGAGAGCTTATCTTCTTGTATGTGGGTCAGCAGAGCTGAGAGTTTCAGCTGGTTTTATAACAACTTGCAGATCAAAGAATATTTGGATTGAAGCCAGCTACCCATCCCCAGAACGTTATTCCCTGTTCAGCCCTTAAAGCTCTTCCCTGGCACTCTGATATGTTAATGTCCGTGAAGGAAAAATGTGATGAAAAGTATCAAGCCCCAGTCTCACACACACGGAGAAGCAATGGGGTAGGAGTGGAGGAAGGAGATGCACGTGGGCACTCTGGTACAGGGACACGGCCAAAGCAGCTTCCTGTGAGCCCCTGCCACCTCCTCTCCTTTTTGCAGGCATTTTTACTGCAGCTGCCCAAGTAGGATGGAGAAATAAATAGAGGATAAGTAAGTGTGCCCCAAACCTTGCCTTTCAAGTCTCGATGTAGCAGAGACCACGGACAGTTTTCCCAAATAACCCTTTAAAATCTTACTCTCTGATAATAATCTGAAGTACGGACTGGTATTTCTAACATTGGCTCAACATTACATTACGTTGCCTTAATCCCCACCCTTAATATTGTGTCTCAGCCACTTTGTAGGACCCCGAACACATCCAATAGCAGCTTCCTCCCAGCATGTATGCAGAAAGATTTCTTCTTAACTCCCAGTAGTTCCCACCAGCAAAGCCACTACCTCAGATGTGGCAGCTACTGGTGCTGGAAACATGCTCTGCCCAGAGCACATCTATATGCAATGCAGTCAGAACTCTGGGGCACCTACTCTATTCTTCCTGTTGGGGCTGAAAAAGTGTCTGTGTTAATGAAGAATAGTAAGCAACATCTCTTCTGCTTTATGCATATACAAAGAAGATTTTATACATACAAACTCTATTAACTCCTCCACTTCTCTTAAAAATTGGTAACTCAGATTCCTTATAGTTTTCTACACTTGCCAATTCAGGACTCCTCTTCTCTACTTTTAAAGACTTTTATACCCTAATTCCAATCTTAAGAACATCACCTCCATTAACTTGTGATGGGTTTTGAGATTTATTTCTGGGAAGACTATTGCCTCATCCTTCCTGATAAGTCATGGGAAACATCTGACACGGGGACTTTCTTGTTCCCCAAAACAACAACCACAGCTGGAATGAAAATGAAAAGGGGAACAACAACAACAAAACCTCCACTTTATTGAATAAATTTGTTTTATAAGTGAGATGGTTTCTTAAGTTGAAAATTTGGTAAATTAACTCAATTTTTCTTCTTAGATATTTTCATTTTAATCACTATAACATAATAATTAAGGAGGTGATAAATTAGACACCCTAAGTAAAACCTTGAGGTTTACTTTTGCTTCTTAAGGTACTGTTATAAATGTGAATGGAGATTAAATATTAATGGAGCAGGAAAAAATGCAGAATTTTTTATTATTTTCAAGGATTTTTACTACAAATGTAAAGAATATAAAGTCTTCCATTACTGTAGTTAATTCTGCTTGCAGAGGTTGAATGTTACATGCTGTAGCAAATGCATTTAGTGTGCCAAATAGCTCAAAGCAAGGGGAATTCTGAATGCAAACAAAGGGTTCTACTTCGTATGCAAAAATTAAACAGGCTTGTGGTGTGAATGGGTGAACTCTAAAGTTTGTCCAGTAACAAAAACTGCAGAGCAATGGAAACTCTGATCTAACTAACCCAGAATGTAACAGGGAACTCACTCAGATGTCCAAGAGTAGCACGATATGCCTCTGCAGCTGCAAAAGGGAATATGATGAAAGAATATAACTAAAACTCCAACTTTTTGGAAGAAAGAAGAGAAAAGAACTACTATTTAGGCTGTAGATCCCATGCTTAATAGCTTACAGCTTGCCATTTCAGGAGAAGAACTGTACCTAATGCACTGAAAGCTGCTTCTGGCTAGATACTACACTAGGTGCTTGCACAACCTGAAGTGCTGCCCTCAAGTATGGCAGTCCCTTCATCCTCTCAGTTCATTGTTATTCGCCATGTCTCAGGCTTAGACTGATAATGACTGTTAATTAACAACAGCCAGGACTTGGAAACATGTCTGTTTCTACACTTGGGAGATTGGGCAGCCCACCCCAATACTTCCATCTCTGCGGGAGATTCAAATTCTGCAAAATCTGATCTAGATTTGCTCATAACGCTGGCAAGTTGGAAAATGAAAGCATTCAGTGAGATAGGAAGTATAACCAAATGGAACCAGCGTAGAGCAGTGGCTATGGGAAGGGCAACTTTGCCCTTCTGCTCTTGTCTACGTGTGCTGCCTTGGGCATTGGCATGAAGATCTGATGGCAGTGCTTTGGAGAGGAGGATTTTCCCTTGGAAGCACAATGGAGTTAGACAAGGATCTCCAGGGGAGATCTCACAACTAGATTCCAGGAGTTCACTAAAGCATCTAAATGCTTCCTTTTATGCAATATGCACATTAAAATGACCATGTTTACCTTACCTAAGGAAAGCAAATTCAATACCTTTACCTCATTAATAATACCACGCATATTAGAAATATTAATTATTAGCTAGCTCCCTGAAGACAAATTTTACTATTCCTGCGGGTGCTCAGGGCTGACAAAAGATGGGAATTTGTGTGCCTGAAGACAGGAACCTCATGATGAACGCAGATTTAGTGCAAGTGAATGCCATGTCACAGTGAGCTTTTCTTATGACATGTAATTGCTGATTTAATTCCTTGATGTACGCAGCATAATCTTCCTTAAGTGTGGTTGAGGGGGATCAAACCAGCTTCAGCATGTATCGTCCGGTCTGCTGAACAGCCCTTGGTGGAAGTTCACCTCTTGTAACCTGCTTTCTGCTCCCTATTGTAAAACCTTCTTATTTTCTTTTATTCCATTTGTCCTTGGTTTCTGACTGTTTTTCTCCAGGCTTTTGCTAGAAAGTTCACTGCAAGTCTACACCAACTAACAGCTCCTTTGTCTTTGCAATGTTTTCTTCTCAAGTTCAGCCTGTGCTACTGCACAGCTTCTTGGTGTGGGAGGCAGAGTAGGATGTATGGAGGCAGAGTTGCTATGGAGAAAGAGGAGCAGAGGGAAGGAAGGTGGTGGTATGCAAATAGGTGAGGTGACAAAGAATGAAAGCAGGGATAGCAAGCAGGCAGAAGCAGTGGTGACCTCATGAGGCACATTTCCCCCATCTTGGTGGCTTGGTATCTCAGAGAGAGGTGGAGGACACATCATCTCTACAGATACAAAGGGTCTGTCCTCAGTCTGTGTTCCAGACTGCCGATGTTGTTCTGCATTAAAGCAGTTTGCCACAGTCACCTGACTTCTCCCCATTTTCTCTTTCAGACTGGCTGGTGCCTCTAGGTGAGCTGTTCAGACACTGACCTGAATGTAGTTGAACTAATCGACCCATCTGCAAAGGTTTGTGCAAGAAAACAAATGACAGAGCAAACAGAGGACAGAACAGCTGCAGCAGGTTTTTGTGTCTCAGTGCTTCCTATTACAGATGGAGTGGAATTAGGAACCTTGAGTGTGTACTTATGTCCTCACAGGGGAATACCAGAGCAAAAGAAAAACATGCTGTTCTTACAGCTCAGTTACAATGAAGAAAACACTGACTGTAATGGCAAGTATTTGCTGTCTTTGCTCTTTTATTTTTAAGAAGATTTTACCTTACATGAAATTGGCTCATAGTGAGGGGAACTAGCTAAGGCTCTCACTGACAGCCAGGCCTTGTGCTGGGGCTGCGGGGCAGCAATGCAGAGAAATGCAGCTCAGAAATGAGAATGAATTCACACACCAGCAAGGGTTCCTCTCACCAGCATGGCCATGGTCCGTGCTGGGAACTTCTTTCCAAACCTGATTTCCCTCTTTAAAACAATCCCGAAAAAAGTCTTGCGTACAGCTGCACTATAAACAGTTGCACGTGGAAGATGGATCTATACTGCAAACATGTGTGGAAGATGGATCAAGGACACCCAAAGGTGCTGCTGCGTGTATGCAAGACTTACCAGAAGTAGGTTACAACCAAGATTGGAATTACTTCAGCATTCTATGAAAAAGGATGTAAAGAATCTGACAGCTTTTCACAGTTGTGATATTTTGGATCCTCACACAGTTTTAAAGAAGCTATCTGTCAGAAAGAGAAATGTTCAAGCCAACATGAATTGTTGAATGAGCTTGAGGTTCTGATTCCAGCAAATGGCGGTAGGCTAAAGAACAGACAAAGATCAGAAGTGAATTATAGCTATGTCACACAACTGGGCAGGATGATAAGCTAAAGCAGCATTCTGAAGAGAGTGTCAGCAAAATCCTTAAACTAAGTGGGCTAAAGGAATGTTGCATGAAGTTGTACCACCTTGGCATCTTGGCTCTGCTGTTTCATGAACTGTGTGTCGTCTGGCTGCACATTTCTACCTCGTTCCTTTGCTTGCCTGGAAGAAGGGAAGGAAGGGACTTTCCGAAGCGTACTGTAAGGTGTTGAAGGCTATCATAACATAATAGGGCTGCTCCAAAAGCAATGTGTGCTATTTTATGATGCTGGCCCATGAAGTCAGAGCTGATCCTTCCCCTCTACTGTGCCCCGGTGAGGCCTCACCTGAAGTGAGGGCTCCTCGGTACAAAAACGACAGGGATCTCCTTGAAAGAGAAGCCATCAAAGCAAACAAAAAAGCAAAGCGTTGCCAGAAACGTGTGGAGGAGACGCTTCAAGCGCCTCCCGCTGAGATCGGCAGGCCGTGCCCTTCAGGCCCGGTGGGAAGGGCTCTCAAAGGCCGCCCAAGGGCACGGTCCCGCTGCCGAGGCCGCCAGAGGCCGCGGCGCTTCCATGCGGCGCTTCCATGCGGCGCCTGCGGGGAGGGTCCGCCCCGCCGCTCCCCGTGGCCGCCAGGGGCCGCTGGGCTGCGCGTCCCGGCCTGACCCCGCGGCGTGGCGGGGAGGCGGCGGCACCGCCCGCCCCGAAGGGGGCCGTGGGGTCGCTCCGCCGGCGGCAGTCCGGAGAGCGACGGCACGTCGGGGCGGGAAGGAGCGAGCCGAGAGCGGGGCGGTAGGTGCGGGCCGGGCGGGCGCGGCCGGCGGCGCGGGGGGAGATCCGCCGCTCGGCGCGGGCGGTTGGTGCAGCCCGGGGCTGCGCGAGGGATGAGTGACATCTGCGCTTCTGAGCGAGCGGCGCTTTCGGGCTCCGCGGGGGAAAGCGAACCGATCCCCGGAGTCCGGAGCTCATCCTGGCGGGAGCGGGGCAGCGCGCTGCGGGCGGCGACGGGAAAACTTCCTTCCCTTCCCCTTCCCTTTCCCCTTCCATCATAATGACGGATACTGTATTTTTAAAACATAACTTGTGAAGTCATTCCACATTTCACATTCTACATTTATTTATTTATTTATTTATCCATCCCCCCCCCCCCCCCCCATTTCAGCTCTGTGCTGTACCATCCCGGACTGGCCGGGCTCCGGAGCCCTGATTCTGCTGGCTGACACCACTGCTTAAACCCATAGGAGTGATTCCAGGATGGAGGTGAGGGAGGATTTGGGGAGGGGGCAAAGAGCGCGGATACACGGTTGTAGGCTGCAAAAACGGTTACCGGGCTGTGTGTTCCTCTCTGCTGAGTGCTGCAGCCTCTTCAGTGCGTGCTTTGAGTGCTGAAATAGCGTTTATATGTGGATTGGGCACTCAAAGTAGGTGCTGACAGCCCTTCTGTTTAAATGTCTCTCAAATTAATCTGTTAAAGTCTGTACTGTTATCTTAAAAGAGGATGAAATATTCCTTGAGGAGTGAGGTGCTGGCACAGGCTGCCCAGGGAAGCTGAGATGCCCCATCCTTGTAGATGCTCAGGTCCAAGCTGGACGCCCTGGGGCCCTGGGCAGCTGAGCTGGTGGGGGACAACCAGCCCACAGCAGGGGGCTGGAATTGGGTTGGCTTTGAGGTCCCTTCCAACCCAAACCATTGTGCAACTTAGGAGAATGAGAACTGTCATGACTGGTACCTACGAGATACTCAGGTTACTGCAGGGCTTGTGGAGTGCTGGATTTGTTCTGAGGGGATCCTTTACTTCAGTGATCAGCAGCAAATAGGAATTGCTGCTTCTCATTATTGCCCACCTGTGTTTGGATGTCATGGATGGCTTTGTGAGAAGCCTCTCAGGCTGGATGCTCACATCTCATGGAGAAGAGGACCCACAAGGGATGCGAGTTGGGCGGATTCTGGCCCATTCTGCTGTGATCTGCATATGAAGTAACACATTGCAGGGTTCAAGCTTTCAGTAATTCAAGCTTTACTTTAAAATTCCCAGTCAAAGTACTTGTCTGTTCTTTTTTTTTTTTTTTTGAGTTGCTTCAAGTTAGTCCATGAGTAGGTGGATAATTCTGCTGTAATGTATGCATTTAAAGTAGTGATTGCTGGTTTTTAATATTCAGAATTGTCTCAATCTAAGCATCTGGATTGGCTGCCAGCCTCCAGAGCTAACTTGATCCAGCAACAAGACATATCCATAGAATATGCAGAATTCCAAAAATAAAGTATTATTAAATAGAACATCACAGGTATTGGCACATAAAAAGAGGTGCATGGCAACTCTTTTCTCTCTGGGATCCAGGATTTATGATGGAAATCATCTGTCATTTCATAATGTCATGCATGCTAATTGCAGGTTCAGGCTAATCATCACTGTATAAGAGTGCATGTCAAATCTTATTTTTCCTCCCATCTATAGAATGAGCTTCTAAAGCTCTGATCTTGCAGCCACATCCATACAGCAGCACTTTGCCCAGGTTGCTCTTGCATGCGTCCCAGATCATTTTCCAGATGGTTTCAATTTCAGCAGTTGCATGTGAGCAGTAGGGCATTTTTGTCCCATGGATATGAGATGTTTCACACAGAGATGCCCAGCATATCTGCATGTAAATTAAGATCAGATTGCACGTATTCGTATCTGTAAATGAATATTTATTTTTGGCTGTCTAATTTAAAAAGATGTTGTTTTTAAGCTGTTTTGCTGCCATTTGCTCTCAAATGCAAAGTCACTGCTGGCTTTGTACCTTCATTTTTGGACACTCATAAGCCGTTAAAGACTTAAACTGCTGTGATATTTTTCTTTTCTGTAGACCAAAGAACTAGAAAACAGCATAAGTAACCTACATGCTTCTGTAGGCAGAGCTGTAGTAAAGCAATATGTTGTTTTTATTTGAAGTTAGCACCTCACATGTTTATATTGAAGTTTCATTTTGTTTTAGCTTAAGCAGTATCCATCTGCTAACATAACCTGTGAAGCAAACACGCTTTCCAAAGTAGAACTGAAGGACTTGAGAATGCTGCAGGAGTGCTTTAAAACATCTTCATTGAGTTTGTCCTTGCACTCCTGTTTCTCAAACACAGTCTATCCAAGTCTTCCAAGCTTTATAACACAGTGTCTGCCTGATTCCAGAAGTGTCTGAGGTGTAGAACATCTCCCTTCTTGATCAGGAAGTTCTTAAGTGCTCCACTGGGAGCTGCTGTGGTTCAGCATCAAAGCTCTGAGGAGATAAGAAACTGGGACTCCTGGGAAGCATGCTGTAAACACTCACACTGATAGGATCAGTTGTTTAGGTGTTGTCTTGTGGGTTTTTTTTTTTGTGGAACATGGCCTTTCTATAGGTGGTGGTGGTGGCGGCTGGATGGCTGGTAGTTCTGCTAGTCAGAACACTGGGTCCTGCTTCCTGTGCCCAAAAGGCTCAAACCCACATCTCCCCCACCTCCAAAGCTGCTTCTTGGACTGAAGGAGCTGAAAGGGAGGCAAATTACTGCTCCAGAGGTTAACTTGGGCCATTGCATGGAGGGTGCTACAAGCTGCCACAGCCTGAAGTGGGGAGAACCAGTAGGAACCTGGCTCTTGCAGCACTGGGTGTGGTGCCTTTGGTGTAGCTTTGGAGGATGAGTGCTAGCCTGTCACCTCTTAGGCAGGTATTTAGTCCTGTCATACTGACCTCATACACGGATTGGGGTATCTACAACCTGACCTGTAACTGTGTTCAGAATCATCTTCCACAATCTTTAGCATAGGAAGTAACAGGAAGATAAAAGGTTATACCTTCGCACAATCTTTTCACTTCAGTCTTTAAGGCAAAAAACATATAAACATTATGGTTGGAAAAGAACTCTGAGATCATCTTGTCCAATCATCAACCCGTCACCACCATGCCCACTAACCCATGTCCCTTAGTGCTACATCTGCATGACTCTGGATCACCCCCAGGGACAGTGACTCCACCACCTCTCTGAGCAGGCTGTTCCAATGCCTCACCACTCTTACAGAGAAGACATATTTTCCTAGTATGCAACCTGAACCTCCCCTGGTGCAACTTAAGGCCATTTCATCTAATCATTTTGCTGTTATGTGGGAGAAGAGGCTGACCCCTGACTCGCCACAACCTCCTTTCAGGTAGCTGTAGTGAGCTATAAGGTCTCTCCTGAATCTCCTCCAGACTAAACAACCCCAGTTCCCTCAACCACTCCCCATAAGTCCTTTGCTCAGACTCCTCACCAGGTTGGTTGCCTTTCTCTGGACATGCTCCAGGGGCTCAATGTCTTTCTTGCAGTGAGGGGCCTAAAACTGAGAGTACTTGAGGTGCAGCCTCACCAGTGCTGAGTACGGAAGGATGATGACTTCCCTGCTCCTGCTGGCTTCACTATTTTGGAGATAAGCCAGGATGCTGTTGGCCTTCTTGTCCACCTGAACACACTGCTGGCTCATGTTCTGCTGGCTGTCAGCAAGCACTCCCAAATCCTTTTTATCATCTGACAAGGAGGGGTAAATTCCTCTTTCAGTGATACTTGAGATGCTTTGTTTTGCTAGCACTGTATTTCTTTGCTTTGGAGAAGGAAAGCACCTGTCTGTTGGGGGAGGTGTGGATAAGAAAGATTGGTGTATATGTTTATTTTAAAGTTTCTTTATTCAAAGAAACACCATGTCTTTTTGTTGGCTGTCTAACCGTGAGGATGACTGGCAATCTGCTAGTGCTAACTGCCTTGCCAGATCCTATAGCAACGTACTGCCACTGTAAGAAGGTTGTATAACTTTATAGACTGTTATATTTCTCGTGGAGAAAAGTAAATCAAAGGGAGATTGGCTTCCGACACTCCATGATATGATGCTTAAGAGGAGGGAGGTCTCCGCTGAGAAACAAGGTGACGCACTGCAGCTGTTTTGCTGCCACTTGCTCTTCTGGTTCCTAGAATCATTTCTCTTTCAGTAGTACCTCTCCATCTCTTGTTTATTGTAGTGAAAAACTGAGGATGTAAACTGCTTTGCTGTGTTTTAAAACAAAAAATATTTTGAAACAGGTTTCAGACAGGGGAATGCTTTTCCTTTGATTCTGGATTCAGTGTTGGTAACTCTGTAGGTACATCAGAATGGATTAGTAATGCACTTGCAAATATGTATATATGACTGTTGCACCTCATATCTCAGCATTGAACTGCCACAGAATTGAAGTTACTTCCAAGTATTTATCTAAATCATATGGGATGTAAAATCTGTTATCTAAATATATGCAAACTGTGTGCCAGATTTTTAGGTATTGCACCTTTTCTGTTTGCTGCTAAGACACCAGTTGGGCACAGTTCTTACTTTTCAGAAACTACCTTTCACAGCTTGGCATTGTTAACGTTTGATGAAAGTGTAGTTTTAATGAGAAGTTGTGTTTGGGGGACTTGTGAGCTTTGTTGTTCTGTGATACTGTTGTACTAGAGTGACATTTCTGAATTCCAGCAGGAAGATGCACTGAAGGAGAAGTGCTGCTTAGGGCTACAAGTGTTAAGATTGTGCAGCTATTTGGGTCAGAAGGAATCCTGGGATGTGCAACACCTGCTCAGAGTTCAGGCAAGCTTGCTCAGTGGTCTCTGGCTGGATTTTGAAAACCTCCAGAAACAAACTCCACAGCAAAGAGCCTGACTTCTTGGTAACCTTGTCCAACAGAGGCTGCCATTGGGTTCCCATGAAGTCTGAGGCTAAACCCCGTAGGAGAAGGGCTGCAGCCCTTGACCATCCATCTTTGGAGATCTTTCATTCCCCATGTAGTTTCTGCTTAAGTGGAGGAATGTTGGACTGATGTACAGAATCCGCAGTAGTGTAAAAGAACAACTGTGTATTTCAACCATGATAGTCATAATTGAGACCTTTTTAGTAGCATCCTAGCGTTTGGTTTTTATGAACTGGGATCACTATCACACCCTTAAATATGTTTCATACTAAGTTCAGTAAATAAGAAAGGACTGAACATTCAGAAGATGAATTCTTGACTTAAATGCTCTGGAATTTCCAGTTTATGTGTTTTGCTTTAAAATTTGAAGCATAAAATAGGGATAGGAGGTAATTAAAAACAATTTTTTTTGGATGAGCATTAATACCTTACAAAAGAAAGATGCATTCAGTCTAGATGTTTAGAACAGCGCTGAAAGCTTTTAGAGTACCTCAGAAATAAGAACTACCTGGCAAAAACACCCAGCCTGTCAAGTGCCTGAAGACAAGCACAGCAAGGACCTGTGCTTCCTTGCTGCAAGGTAGTAGCCATGTGCCTTGATTATATTTTAAATGTTTAGTGTTTGCCTTGGAATTGCTGGGTCTAACAACTCTTTTCTGTCCTTCTGTGCTCAGAGCCCCTATTGGAAACATATTTGGTTTCCCTATAAGGAGACCACAAAGCTGCCCCTTTGTAGCATCCCTTGAAAAATCATGTTATGCTTGGACCAGTGACAGAGAAAATGAGCGATTACATGGCTCTGTCAGGAGAGTGTGCTTGACATACTCATAAATTGTCAAACCTCTTAGTATGGAGTGTTTGTGTCGAGAAAAATGGTGCAATTTCTGATGATGTTTTATATCTTGTTCATGTGTACCCATATTATATGTAACTCAAAAGGCGTGCGTTAAATAGATTGGTTTAACTTTACTTTTCTGAATTTTTTGGTGGTTGACTGCCTTCTTGGTGCTCTTTTCATGTTAACTAATATGTTACGTGGTGGATGAATAGGATTCTTTATAGAATTATCTAAAATGAGGCACTGGTTTATTTGAAAACAAAGGGTTTCTTTAGAGCTAAGTTTAAGCTGGCATTGCCATGAATCCTAGAATTATTCTACATTTAAATGAGAGAACAGTGATGCACTTGTACTTGTGCCTTGAACAGCACGGAGCTGTTGACCAGAGACTTAGAGGCTGCTAAGCAAATCTTTCTAGGTTCGTTTGCTGAAATTTCCAAGTCTACTTTTCACTTCATAAGCTGATAATGAAAAGCAAAGGTAAAAAGATACTGTATCTTGCAGTAATCAATTAATGTGGAGGTATGCGATTGTTCTGTGCTGTGAATTTAAAAAGCATAGAATCCCAAGTAATCTGTAGCAATTTGAATGTGTACTTTTTCTGTTTTGGTTTGGGGTGTGTGGGATGTAGTGTATAGCAGCTAAACAATACCTCACTTGTTTATAAAAAAGCCTGGGAAGGAGCAGCAAGAAAGAAGAAAATATTTACAATAGTTTTCTACCCAATTAAAACCAGAAGGCAGACTGAAAAGGAGAGAGCTCATCTACCACCCACACCAATTAAAAGTAAGTTTTGCTGCCTGGATTTTAATTTACACATCCAAGGCAATGTAAATATAAAGTAGAAGCTTGACTTAACCTCACCAATTCAGAACACCTTCAGATTTATGATGCACTTGGTTTTGGTTGTGGCATCTGGCTGTTTAAGCACATTTTATGTGAATTGACAGGGACTATTTGAAACTCATGAACAGCCTTAAAATGTTGAACTTGTGGAGTGCTTCACCAGAATGTGTAATTGATGCCTGTTTTGCAAGCATTGCTCTGCAACATGTGCTGGCTGGGATCCTCAAGATACTCACACGTCTGCTGCTCTCAGCCCTTTTTCCTGTTTAATTATCTGGGAATAAAACCAGAATTCTGTAGCTTCTGTCAAGTATTAAAAGGTATCTAGAATTTCTGTGTGAACATTTTAATTGTATTTGCTGATAGGAATCGAGGTTGTTGGTTTTTTTCCCATGTTTCATGTGTATTTGCTTCTGAAGAACTGAAATAGAGGTGGAAGAAGGAACAGCATAGCACTTGCAGGGTTTTACTCAGAAATGAAAGAGCGAAGTTGTCAACACGTGCCAAAATCAGTTTGATGTTTTATGTTGGAGCATCGCTTGAAATGACCTGAAAGCAATATTATCATCAACCACCCAGTCAAAGTTAGGATAATTACATTGTGAATCGTGCTGTATGTGATGAGCAGAGGTTAAGAAACCAACCATTCTTTGATAAGGAATGTGTACGTGCTAAATATTTCCACAGGTGTGCTGGAAGCTCCTTTGCTGCAGAGCAACTGCCTTGTAAGGCACAGAGGTTGGCCTTATGCCCCTGAACATGGAGCTGCTTTTCAGTGTCAGTTGCACGCTCTCAGACATATGCACAATTTTACCCTTAGGGGGAAAAAAAAAAAATTGCATCATGCTAACAAGAAATTAGGAACTGGCGATGAGAAACTGGAACAATCTTTGTCATTGGGGACTGCTTTATGACTTGGGAACTGGAAGAGATTGATGGCTTGGCTGTTAGGCCTTCTGCTTTTTTGCTTTTTTGTGTGCAATGTATACAATTCAGAAAGCCCCAAGACATAGGTCTTAATTTATATTGTTGGGGGTGGGGGTGAGAAAGAAGCTCCGTCATTGTTTGCTGCAGTTTGTATGCACACCTTCCAAAGACACTCACATGTCACATCAGGTGTCAGTGGTCAGTATGCATTCTTGTATCAGTGCCTGGTGCCTGAGCTCTTTCTTGATGGTGTCACTCTGGCATGTTGCTGCAAAGAGCTTACACCGTCCTGGTGGCTGAGACAAGTCGTGCAGCTCTGGGCTGCCACAGTTGATCTGTCCTGCTTTGCTCTCTGCCACACAGATGCCACTGCTGGTCCCAACACTCACAGTTTGGCGTGGGGTGAACCTCCATCATTCACAGAACATTGCTTCCAGCTGTACTTTTGAAGTCTCAAGAGGCCATCTAAAATATCTGTGCCCCAAAGGTGAAATCTGTCTTTTGTTAGGTGTTTTATCTCAGCTCTTTCTAAAGGTCTTGTGGAATTTCTTCAGTGCCTCACTACCCTCCCTTACTTGCTTGTGGTGGTGGGTTTGGTTTTTTGTTTTTGTTTGTAATGTTCTTACCTCTCCTCCTCCAGTGTCTAACCTGAACCTTTACTGTGCTTGTTTTAAGCTCATTAGGACTCGTCCTATCCATGCTTGATTGAGGAAGAGACAATTCCCTTCTTGTAGTAGTATTTTAAAATAGCAGCCATCGCTTACAGGGTTTTCCCCTGTCCTAACAACCAGCTTGTCCAAGATCCCACCCCTAGGTCCTATTTTTAGGGTTTTTTTTGCACTCCCATTGCTGTTCCCTAGACCCTTTCTGGTGCATCCACAGCTCTCCTAGCTATTCAGATAGGAACAGAGATAGATAGGTGGAAGGATATTTTTAAGTTGAGCCGATAATGGTGGCATTGTTGCACTCTCAATGCTTTTTTCGGTAGCTTGCAACAACGTTTGCTGCTCTTAGAACAACTTGGCGTTTGTCTCTTGTGATCCACTGTAGCCTACAGCTGTGTTGCTTCTCATCTTGTCTGTATTTGCCGTTTCCTGCCTGAGGGAAGTATCTTGTATGTGACATTTCACTCTGTCCTTCCAAATTAACACTCTTATCCTGACATTTGTATATTTAACCTTTGTTTCTCACATCCTAAACGATTAATTCTCCCCTCATCTATAGTTTGATTGTTGAAATACCTGGAGGCAGTTTCAAAGCCTTACTAAAGGAAAGACGTGATGTGTGCTTTCTCTTCTACCTATCTGGAAGACCTGTCAGAGGAAGTTAACAGTGTGATTTAGCAAATCTCTTTTGGCTGCTCGTTAAGCTTAAGGTGCTGCTAATTCATTTGTTCTGGACTTTTTAATTTTTTTTCTGGGAATTTGACATTAAACTGACTAACTGGCTCTGTAATTTCATTCTAACTATGGTGGGTGATATGTTTTCCCTTCACCAGTTTTTTCATATATTGCATTACTTACCCTTCATGAGTGACCTGTAACCGAGCTACAGCCTAGAAGGAAATTCATCATTCAGTTTCTGAATCTCTAATTTCCCTAATATTCTTACCTGGTTTTTGATGTTGCTGTTTTGTTTACTTGTTTGTTTTCTCCACTGTATGCACACATGTGCACATGCTTCTTCAAGATGTAGGGCTGCAAGGTTTCTCTTGCTCTTAAGGTAAAGTTATATGGACAGTAATGATTATTTGTTGCTACATTTTTTAATTTGCATTATAACTTTATCTTAACCATGTTGATTTTTGTAGTTATGTACTCATGCAAATGTAATACTTATTGCCAGCAATTTGACCAGCTTTCCACATCCTGCATCTGCCATGAGCTGCTCAGAGATCTCCAGACACAAGACCTAGACAAAGAATTCTCTTACTACAACTTCTGTCCTTTGTTTTTATAGGGCACAAGGTCAGATTATCCTGTTCTATTGTTCCTTTAAGGAAACTGTTGCTTTTTTTTTCTCTTTTAGTAATTTCTCTTGTGAGGTGTACTCTAAGCATGTTGACGTTGGCCTTCATTACATGTAAGAGCTCCCTCCCTTGCATTCCATTTCATGAGTTTTAGTTTGTCTTCTGAATTGGTTGATCTCCATTTGCACAGCAACAAATTTACTGATCTTCTGCTTTCTGTATTTCCTTCATTTTTTAATATAAAAAATAGCTAATTTTGAAATAAAGAAGTCTCGCTTTAAAGCACGAGAGAGCTTCACACCAATTCTGAGGCCTTTCTTCCTGATACCATGCAAATATCAAGATAATCACATGTTATTAGATTCCTGTTGTAGCTTCTTCTGTTCTGTTTCCAACTTGTTAAATGTTCGATCATTCAGTTTGAGATCCCAGGTAGCAGATGCTGCCAGATATTTCAAAATAGCCTAATCACTGTTCAAACTGACTACAGCCCTACTTACATAGGCAGCTGGTTCCTGCAGTGCTTCAGAGCTGCAGGCCACAGTCCCGTGTTGTCCATCACTATTCTTCAATACCACTGGATTTACTGAAGTGGGAAACATCACTCTGAAAATGAAATGAAGTGTGAGTGTGCTTTCAGAGGGACTGTGTGTCCACAACTCCAGCTGGCAACCTGCACCCATCTATGGTAGATTCAGAATGCCTTCCACACACTGATCATCCCACCAAGCAGGGTTGCTGAATCTAAGCTTTTCAAACCATAGATTTAGGCACAAGATTTGGATCCGTTGCTTGTTTTACAGCTGCAGTGTGAGAGGAATCCACTTCTGTTAATATCTCCATCCAAATGAAACGGAGGTTTGGATACTTTTCATACCCCTTCCTATCATTGGGTAGGAGATTTAGAAGTTTTAGCAAACTAATTCCCTGAGCATATTGATGAATGCCTTTAGACACTCTTAAGGAGCTGCAGTATCACTGGGGTTGGTGAGTGAGTGGTCTCCCCAGAATCTGTATGGGAACTGACCGTTCTGCTGTTGCTCAGCTGGTGCACGAATGAGCTATCACTGCTAGGGCTGGGATGCCTTCAGGAGAAAGTAGGACACGCAGTTCTTTGTTCGAAATGGACCAGTTGGGGATTTCTTTTCCTAGCTCAATAAAAAGGCAGTCTTGAGCGAATAATCTTACTCAGCTGTGGCATAATGACTAAGATCTCATGGGATTACAAAGACATAAGGTCTGTTCCTCGTTCTACTGGAAAACCTTTCCACGAGCTTTGGTTGAATCTTTTAGCATGTGTTGCAGGTACTTTTATATTGCTATTCCTATGGTTTCAAATGCAGTAGCTCTTAATTTTATTGCTCCCTGGAATCTGAACAGGCTTGGCCAAGAAAACAGTGCTATAGGCAAAGAAAATGCTACTTAGTCCTGATCAGAGCTGGGATATTATTTACTTTCCATAGCCAATATTATAGATTTTATTCTATATTCTGACTTCCTTGCAAATCTGTGCTATATTCTATGCCACTGTGCTACAGAACTGACCACAAACCAGCTCAGACCCCTTTCCTTTTTAAGACTCTTCAGTAAATTGACTGCTTAACTTTTCAGGTCTCGGCAGATTATGTAGCAGTAGTTGAGAACTTTCTTCTAAAATGTAAATACAGATCCTGTGGTTTATTTGTTCAGAAGATACCAACAAGCATTCTCTGACATAACTTCTTCTTCTTTTAGTAAACCCACACCCTGGGTGGTATATGCATGCCTCTATATCCACTTTTTTTCTTTTCCCCTGCAGAACAACATAGTGAAAAATACTTGGAGATTTATATAGCAAACGAGTGGGAGTTCTGCATGTTCCCATGTCTGCTCCCTCCCTGACACCACAGGAAGCCCAGGGCTGTGCTCTCATCTTTCCTAGGCACACAATAACATGAAAATATAATCCCATATAAATTCAATAACTAATCCTCATATCTCCATGTTTTCATACTCCCAAAAATTCTAGCATCCACACAGGTATAACTTGTACCTGCCTACCATGATGGATGTGTTAGTGCATTCAAGTTTGTGTTTTTGTGGAATGTCCAGAATTTCTGTCCCCTTGGCATTAGCTTAATGCTTTTTGTATGTTCTCTTTTTGTCTCCCTCAGCTTCTGGTCTTTTTGTTAATTGATAGAAACTCTGCTACCACTCCACGATCCAATAAAAGTGCTAAACTGTTCCAGCTTATGTGATTTGAGAGGTCCCTCCCATAAACAAGATTTTAAAATCTGGTACCTAGTTTAACAATGCAGGTTCACAGTGAATGCAATAAAATGTGTATGAAAAGCTTTATTGAGCAGTTACATATGTAGAAACACAGGAGCCAGGAATCAGCATTACAAACAGCCATGTTGCTTGCTCTGACTTTCAAAGAATTAGCTGTTTTTTTCCTTCATTCTTCAGCATTTCTCTTCTCAAAATCAGACTTTTTTTTTGTAGGAGTGAAAAACTGACAGTGCTGTGTTTACTGGTTTTGAAGACTCATCTGAATCAGTAGAATCATTAATGGAGGCAGATGGAATTATCCACGATTACCCAGACTTTATTTCAATGGAGAGGGAAGCAAGGGTAATACAGAGCATGTGTTTAGGAGGAGGTGTGGTAAGAGGCCCAGAGCAGACAGGCAGACTGAGGGGACAGGGAAGTGTTAGGAAGGAAATTGCATCGTGGTTTCATAGGTTATTCCAGTGTATTTCAACTGATTCAAATGGAGGGATATATAAAGATGAACAATGAGACAGTATTTCTGAAGTGGGTATTTTGAAGGGCTGTTGTTTGCAGCGCTTTATATAAATGAAAAGTGCATTTGAATCAGAAGCAATTTGGTGTAGTAATCTCCTAGTGACTCATCCCAAACTTGAATGGAAGCAGAGCGAGTGTCACAGATAGATGTTTGAGCACTGACATGGTACCTGCCTCAGAATGAAGTTATATTTTCATCAGTTAAATCAAGAGTGGAAGACA
This sequence comes from Cyrtonyx montezumae, assembly GCF_038088225.1. Taxonomy (NCBI): domain Eukaryota; kingdom Metazoa; phylum Chordata; class Aves; order Galliformes; family Odontophoridae; genus Cyrtonyx; species Cyrtonyx montezumae. The sequence goes on along the minus strand of NW_027072089.1, from coordinate 32,096,781 downwards.
TTAGCACTCCCCTCCAACACCACTCTCATTAGCTTTGCTTGGCACTGTGCATATTCCAGTGTAGCCGTCCTCGCCAACACTGCCATTTCATCCCAATGGAGATTGATTTTTGGTAGATGGAACGTTGTGCAGATGACCAACAACTCCCGTACTTTACTCTAAATGCAGTAGCAGTATATTTACTGAATGCTTCTGTTCATGAGATGTACAACATCTTCAGTTCTCATGGCTTCTGGAACAAAATTGTTCCTGTGCTTAATAGGAAGATTTATGAAAACGTTTAATGAATCAAGTTGACAGAAAGTAAGATTGCCAGGTAATTACAAAACTTTGGCATTTTGTTCTTTTGTGTTCTTACGCAAGCTTGAAATTGTTCTGTCGTCTACAAAAATTACTTTAATTTGTGCAGCGCTGTTGAAGAACGTTGCATTTGGAGTAGGACACGTTCTCGTGTCTTACAGAAGGAAAACAGAGTTGTTTAGATTTGTGTGCAGGAACACCTTCCTGCAAAACACTTGACTACTTCGAATGATGAATGCAGGAAAATACAATGCATTTTAAGTAATTTGCTTCTTATTGTCCCTTTAAAATAACTGTAGGAAAATGTCAGCAGATAAAATTATCCTGCTTCATATTCACGTTCCATGCAGTAACCTCCCATACCTTTCCTTGTTCCCTCTGTTCTTTACCACCCAACACCATAATAGCTAACATCCAAAAAATTGCTGACCTGAAAGATTAAATGCTGACATTTGCCCTTTAAAAACTTCATTACAGTGGTCTTGACTTAATGTCAAGATTAGGGGGATTTACATAACTTTTAGCTGTGCTTCATACTCAGATCTAGTTTTTCTCTGGATGAACAGTGTGTATTTAACTGGTTCTGCTAGATTGCCATGATATTTCTTATGAAAAGAAAGATAGATTGCTTAGTAGAGTCCGAAAGTTGATAATCTGTCTTCTGCCCTAGTTTGTTCTTGGACATTATCCTGTACTGTATTGGTTTTACCCAGTCTAGGAGGACAGAACATATGCACCTTTATATAAATCTATCACTTCCTAGTTCAGACTCATGTAAACACATCTTCCTGTGGAGAAGGACTTGGGGGTCCTGGAGGATGAGAAGCTGGACCTGAGCCAGCAGTGCATGATTACAGCCCAGAGGGCCAACTGTATGTAATGCAGCAACTGGGCTGCATTAAAAAAGGGGTGGCCAGCAGGGAGAGGGAGGTGATTGTCCCCCTCTACTCAGCTCTTGTGAGGCCCCATCTGGAGTACTGCATCCAGGCCTGGGGTCCCCAGCACAAGAAAGATGGAGAGCTCTTGGAATGGGTCCAGAGGAGGGCCACTGAAATGATCAGAGGGCTGGAGCACCTCTCCTATGAGGAAAGGTTGAGGGAGCTGGGCTTGTTTAGCTTGGAGAAGGCTCTGAGGAGATCTCATTGTGGCCTTCCAGTATTTGAAGAGAGCGTATCAGCAGGAAGGGGAATGACTGTTTACATGGTTTGATGGCAACAGAAAAACTGTTTTAAACTAAGACAGGGGAGACATAGGTTAGATGTTAGGAGGAATTTTTTCACATAGATGGTGGTGATGCACTGGAACAGGTTGCCCAGAGGTGGTGGATGCCCCATCCCTGCAGGCATTCAAGACAAAGCTGGATGTGGCTCTGGGCAGCCTGGCCTAGTCGTTGGTGACCCTGACTATGGCGGGGGGGTTGAAACTAGCTGATTTTTGAGGTCCTTTTCAACCTAGGCCATTCTATGATTCTATGGTAAAACGCTGACCCAAAACTCCGAGGACTGAAGAAGAGAGTGCTTGGAGAACAAACAGACAAACAAACAAGCAAAAAACAAGCTAGACTCTGTAGTTAGTAGGTGGAAATATATATTGTCTGTGGACTGGTAGTAGGCTGGACATCAGGTGAACATGAGGAAATGGCTAGGTAAACATGTAAACAAAGTAAGAACAGAAAATATTTTACTTTACAACATTTCCCTTTTACCTCTGTCCTTTTTGGATGGAGATGCAGCTTCCTGCTTTGATACAGGGTCTTTTAAATTGTTGCTGTCAGTTTTCTACTCTTGAATTGGCATGGATCAGTGCTGTAGCATCTTTTGTTTGCAGTTTGTGAAGATATTAATAGAATAGTAAATCCAAATCTGGTCTATTTTTTAATCTTAGGATGCCTTTTAAGCACTGCTATTTTGGAAAAAGGCTGTAAACAAATGAGAATAGGAAAACAGCTGTCAAATGAGAAGGCCAGTGATACATCCTTCCTATCATCAGGGTCAAGCTTCCGAACCCTTCTGTCTCTCTACTTATGTTCTAAGGCTCAATGCACGAGGAACAGAGAATAGCTGGCGAAAGGAGACTCATAGTGAACCTTCCTGATCTCTTGCCAACTAGTGAAGATATTCACCGTGAAGAGGATGGAAAAGCAAATAGGAAAAAACAAAACAAAACAAAACACCCACCCTTGTTTAATTTCATTTGAATAGAATACTTGGACAGAGGAACAACCAATAAATATCTTGAAAAAGCAAATACAGTGGTTGTGTTCTCGTTCATCTCTATGATTTGGGGAAGAATTCTTGACATTCTGGATAGACCCCACCTACATAACATTGTGTGCCAAAGCATTTGTTTACCAAAGCGTGTTTGTTCACCCAAGCCTGTATTTGCAATTCTAGTTGAACGTGCTGTAGCTGGGATTCGGGAGGCTGAATTAAGAAACATCCATACAAAATTACTACTTTGAGAGCTTTTTTTATTATACTTAGCTTAGCTTTAGCATACCTTCCTGCAGACTGCTCAGATCTTGGGCGTACTCAGCTAGCTGACCTGTTTTATGAAACTTTTTATAAGCTGAACACCGAAGAGTCTATGTTAAGAACAAATGCAGGTCTTATCGTGCTGTGAGCTGGGAGGAGGTTTTTTTTAGCAACTAGTGCTGGTACTTCAAGAGGTATATTGGATAACTTCAGCTTCAAAGCATTCAGCAGCACAGTAATTGATTACTGTGATGCATGCACATCTATTGAAGCTTGCCCCAGAACTTGCTAGTGCATACCTGCAAGCTGTATCTTTGACACATGAAGAACTTAATTTGCATGGATTTGTAAAGCAACCTGTTATCTTGGGTATGTTGTTGTATATGGGTGGTTGTTATTTTTTTTTTTGCTTGGTTTTGTTTTTGTAGAACTCTGTAGGACTTAAAGTCAGGTCCAGTGCTCTTCTTTTGCTCATACACTTGGAACCTCTGTAAATCCTCTGCAAAACTTCCATGTAAGCGAATGCCTCGAGGCAGTATTGACAATGCTCATCTCCAAGATAAGCTCGAGTAAATTAGGCTATCTGTAGTTAAGGGCCTTTTCCAACCTAAGCGATTCTGTGTCTCTATCTGGAGTTCAGTATTCATGCCATTATCCTCCTCCTGATAGATGAACTTGTTGTAGAGATTTTGTTCTGGTACCTGTTCTGCACTGCTCACTTCTGTGAGTGAAGGCAGCAAAAGAGATCTGGTCTCAGAGGGCTATTTCGATAGCAGTGAGCATATTTAGGTACTGGTATATATCCACACACCCGTGGTTAGCAGGGCACTGTCTGGTTGGTGTCTGCTGGTGGAGAGTGAGTGAGTGGAGAGCCCCCCACTCACTCACTGGGGGCTTAGAGTCTGAAGCACGCCTTGTAAGGCAGCTTCATGCACTGCACTGCTCACTTGAGGTGCTTTGTGTTGCAAGTAATTTTTAGAAACTAATCATCAGAGTTGTTTGTGTTATAACAGAATACATTGTTCAGTTTGCCTTAACTGAAAAAGTAGTCCAAAGTGACTGAAGCTGCAATAATAATACATTCTGGTTATGTATGAGGAAGTCTATGTAGAGCACAAGGAGAGGAGAACGGGTGCTCATATCTTAAAGGCAAATATTGCACTGCCTGATGACTGCTTTTTATCTTGAAATTCCACCATGCCTTTATGCATGTTCTGCCCCAATCTGCTTGCCTATATCAGACTGCCCAGAGGTCTGCTAGTTATAGCACCATGCTGTAGAAAATGAATTTTCCCGAGGAGATTTATAAAAATATACTCAGGATTTTGGTCATATAACAGAATGTAAAAAACTAGAACTCCTGTATAAAAGGATAAAAAGGATAACTTATGGCCTTATTTGTCTCCATATTTTCATTTTATTTTCCATCCTTTAAAATCCTTTCTAATGCTTGTGACAGCAACTTGGTTTGCACGTATGTATGTTCTCTAATAATAGTTTATTTGGATAAAATATGAAGCTGATTATGATATGGTGTGGATTATAGGTTGGTATCAGATTCCTGAGGTACCTGACTTTCCTGGTGGAATGAATCTTGCAGGTTTCCTCCCCCACCACTCAGCCCACCATGTTGCATTTTCTGTCACAGTGTGGAGATAGCTGCTGAGCTTATAAACTCCCTTTTCCATGGGGGATTTGCCCATAGTTGTTGCCTGAAACAGATCTCTTTTCATTTTGATGGGCTGTGTGGAACGTAACCGAACTTGAAGCATACGAAGAGCAGCCACATACCCTGGCTTGTATGCAGCTCTGAATATGGTGATCACTGCCTTTCAGGGAATTGAAATTCCTTAAAGCTCAGTAAGATCTGAAACTCAAAATTGGCTTTTGGTGGAGGGAAGGGAGATACCTTTGGGTCAAGTCACTTTTGCTTCATGAGGTATAAGGGCTGTGTTTAGACTGAGATGAAACGTGTAAAAAGTGCCACAAGTCCAATTTTTCTCCAGAGATGTTCTCTCTCCTCCTATAGAGGAGATATCAGGACAGCATGTGATCTGTTTGCATTGATTTGGAGTAGAGAAGTAAGGGTGGCCATTCAGTGCAGACTACAGATGTTTAGAAGTCCCACAGAGGTCCACTCAATGTTCAGATTGATGCTGTTGCTTCTAGGAAGGACCAGACATGCTACATCTGCACTGCATCATTGATAAATGTGAATGTCAAGGCACTGAGGGTGTCACTGAACTCTTTGTTACGGAACCTTTGTGCATGACTGGGAGCAGCTGTTGTTTTCTACAGTTACTCCTGCTCACAGAAACAGGGGGCTTTTGACAGTGTCTTCTTGGGGTGTAAAGGCACTGTTGAAGAGACTGAGAGCTTCAAGTATTTTTAACAAAAAATGTAATTAGTCTGAAGAGCACTAGCAGGAAGTTTCCTTTACCAAGGTGGCAACAGCCTACATGGCATACATGTTCCCCTAACTGCCTTTGGTATCATTCAGCCACACTTGTTTTTCTTTATTAGTGACACTGCTGTTTTTGGCACAGTGCTTGCTTGTGTTCTTGTGTACCAGCATTCATTTCTATCATGCTCATCACTTGATTTAATCCTTTTTTTTTTTCAAGCTTCTGTGAATAATTTCTTTGATCTAGTGCTGCTGTCATCATTCCTTTAGTCCATGTTATGCAGGCTCTGTGATGTCTGTGAAATGATGCAATTTAGTACTGTTTTCCTCCAGTTATCCCTTGCCTTGTTTAGCAGTGTTATGCTAAGTGTGGTTCCATTCTGCTTGGGATGTCCACCGGCCTCTGTGCCCCACAGCACTCTTGTTGTAATGCAGGGATCATCTTCTTGTCTGGAGCTCTGGTCAGCTCACTGTAAATGTCATTCAGGATTGGGAAGCCTCCTTTCCTTGCAAGTTTTTAGCTTTGTTGAGGTAATACTGACTCTTTCAGTAGCTCTTACTGAGGTGTCTTGTGTTCCTTTTGGGTGGTGAATTGGTTTGTGTGGGAGCAGAGGCTGAAGCATATTACTACAAGTCGGTCTCTTAAGTATCCATTCAATTCCTCCAAAGTGAAAGACTGTCTCTGAAATCTGAAGACATTTTGTGGTTGATTGAGATTATGAAAAAAATAGGAAAAAAACATTTCTCCTACAGAGCTCAAGTTAAACTGAGCCATTATTCAGACTCCTCTAATAGGCACAGGCATGCAACTATGAAAATGAGCTAAATGAAAGCTATTAATATGCATACATCCATTAAGTGTTACAAAACCAGCTTCGGTAAAGAACAGTTACCTGGTGACACTGTTATTTGCACATGCATTGCGGAGTGTAAATCAGACTTTTTTTTTCCATAGTCTTAACTGAGAGCTAAGAGTTGGCTTTCAGCCAAATCACTTTCCCACTGAGGGAGTTTTCTTGTTTGATTTTGTCCTCAACAGCCCATGTTTTCTGGTAATCTTGTGTACCTAGGGAGTCTCTCAGAAGATTTTTTTCTCCAGTAGGTGAGTCTTGGGTGTCATGATTTGCAGCACTGAGTGTCGGGTCCCAACTGGCGCAGTCCCAAGCTTCTTAAAAGTCCAGTTCCTAAGCAAGCAGTGCAGATGGGTATGGATTAATCAGATGAATCTGAAACAGAGACTGGGAAGCAGAGTGAGTGTAACTGATAAGAATGATAGAAAAGGGCAGATATCTGTCTTCATATGTTTTATGGGGACTTTGTGGCAGTCACAATCCTGTAGCTCCAGTTGGGTTCTTGGATTAAAATCATTTGGCAAACACAGTTAGGTACAATGGCTAGCAGTTGTTTCCTAAGAAGTGTCTAAGTTTGGGGCTTTATAGACTAAAGTCGGCCAGTAATTACTTAAAAGTGGACTTTGTGGCAGTGTTGCATTTGTGCATTTTGGTGGGCTTTATACAGATGTGAATTTGGTTTAATTGGAGCTGCTGGTATGCGAGATATCATCACAGAAAAGTTCAATCCCAGACATCAGCTCAACTTAGTGTCCAAAACTGACTACTAATTGTCTTTCTAGGGGGACATGGAGTTTGTGCTATCAGGATAGCAAGCTGAGTGTGAAAATGCTTGAAGCTGACAGTGAGGTGGTTATTTCAAGGTATCAGTCAATTGACCCACAATGTTTTAACAGCAATAAAAAATACTGACCTACACTTCTCCAGTGATTCTGCTTGTTGTGTAAATACTTGAATCTAAGTACCGCAGAATATACATATGGAACAGTGCTTATTAAGGAACGCTGTGGCTGTGTTTAAACAAGTTTTCTCCATTCCTGTTTGACTTTGTCTTACAGTGTTTTTGTTTATACTGCCTGTTCTAGACCTCTGAAAATTAAGACTCCTGATCTTTGGTCAGCAACACAGATTTTCATACCAATTTAGGGACATTTTAAAAGCAGTTTTTACTTTACACTGAATAGTTAATATTATAGTGCTGCCTGTTTGTACTGGGCTTGGAGAAATCCAAGTGGGTTGAAACAGATCCTTCCTTTTTCTTTCCTTTTTTTTCCTCTCCCCTCACCCAGCCACTGGCAGTCTTCAACAGAAACTTAGTTTGGAAGAAGCACATAGGTTTGTAACATTCCTCAGAAGCCAGGTGCTACAGAGTAGTTGGTGGAGGCTAGATTGTGTACATTACTTGCCAGGGAAACGTAAATGGGGAATGCTGGGGAGATGCCGTGAATAAAAAGCATCAGAGTGAGTGCTGACTTGTTAAGTTCACTTAAAGGCAAGTTTAGCTCTGTGGTTTTATACCACCAGCTATCCCAGAACAAATCGTCATTAGAGTACTAAACTTTAAAAGCTCATCAAAGAAATCTATAAATTATGGTTACTTTAAATTTCAGGATCTTAGCAGTGTTTTGTATGGTGTGATGCAATATATAGATACAATTGGTGTGGAATTCATTCTGGCAAATTGCAGTTTAGGGATGCATACCACACTGCTGCTCTGTAATTACTTAGGCTGAGGCCAGCTCCGTAGTGAGAACTACGATGTACATACAGAAAATTAAACAGATGACAGACCAGTCTTCAGAGAGTTTTTAGCTGCAAGAAAGGACAAATTTCTGTCTTCATTCAAAGCTTTTGGGCTCAGACTGTGAGGTCAGGTGGGCAGAGTTAAACTACCCCTGGGCCAGGGTCCTCTGCTCTCCCACCCTGAGGCCCCTCTACTGTAAATCAGTATGTCTCCACTCGGTGGCCCTGCTGATGAGTGAATGATTAACCAAAACCTATCAACTGGATTTGGGCACTGCTTAATGACTTGAAAATAACTCCTGCATGCAGATTAGCTGATTAAATTATTTGCCAGAGAGTTACTTGTTACTGACTGAAGTTCAAATCCTTCTCTTCTGGGATTGGAACAAAACGTACCAGCACATTTTCTTAAAAACTACCAACGAGTGCAAGGCAGATACCTCAACAGAAGGCTGCTGCTGCCTTGTGTCCCGATCTAGCAGCACCTGCCCCAAACGATGAAATTCCCAAACTGGAAAAGGGCAGGCTAAGATGGGAGAATTCCTCATGCCTTCCTGGGAGGGCCCTGTAAAAATGGCAGGCTGCAATCCAGTTGACTTGCAGCCTGTGTGCGCACAGTCACAACACGCTCACCAGAACGCTGACGTATTTCAAACCACACCAGGCTGCTTTGCTGGTTGGTGTGCAGAGAGTTCTTGGACGACTGTCAGCATGTGACGGTGTGATTGTGTAGAAACTCTCACAGCTCAGAAACCGGATCTCCTCAGCTGGGATTCGCCAAGGACATGCTGATACCTGTGACTGCGTCAAGGAACTTCGCAGTGTCTCATCTGGTCTGCGTGTGAGTCCTGTGAAGACATGCTTGCAGAACGCAGGGCTTTTCCACCAAGCACCAGTAGAACAGTTCGCTGAGGAGGGCTTGGGGCACCTGGATGCAGTGATGTGCACCTGCACCATAGCAGTTGAAAAGCAAAGAATCATTCTGAAGTCCGCAGAATCACTTCAGGTATTTACACAGCAGAGGATGAAACGTCGTAATCGCTTCTTCAAACTTGGATGTTACACTTTGTGTTGGATGTTTGCCTCTTCAGCTTTGTGTGCGGTGAATGGATGTGCGTTTAGGGTGTGCAGCTCTTGCGCATTACACAACTGATGGCCATTCATGGTTAGAGGCTGAACGTGCACAGGTGTCTCTGCGGACTCCTGGCAGCCCTGAACACAAGGGCCCGTTCAACCAAAGTGGAAGCGATGCTGCCACCGAAACAGAGTATTTCTGGAACGCGTATTTTTATTAACTTCCTTACGGCCACACTCCGCTCTTACCAACTCCGACGTGTAGCCGGAGCGCTGCCCCAGCGTACCCTGCAGCTCCGCAGCCTACAGAAGCGCTTCCCTGCAGAGCCTCCGCCTGAGGCCAGCCCCGTCCCGCGGAGGCCGCCGGGCAGCCCCGCCCGGGCCGTGTCCCGGCGCCGCGGGGGCGGAGGGGAGCGGCCGTGGGCGGGCAGGGGGCGGCCCGCCTCACTTCGCCGCCCGGGGCCGGGAGCGGGAGCGGGGCGGGCGGAGCTCTGCCGCCCGCGGCCGGCGCGAGGGCCGCACGTGCGGGCTGTGAGAGCTGCCCGTCCCAGGTGAAGCCCTCCCCGCTCCGCTTGGTTTCTGTTAGCGTGCGTGTTTGGGTTTTATCTTTTTCCGCCGTTGGATCCGTTGGCTGAGGACGAGCCCGAGAAGGTGAGCGGCTCGCGGGGGAGGGCTCCGTGCTGCCGGCCCGCGCCGTTCTCACCCCGCGGCGCTGCGGGGAGCGGCGGGTCGGGCTCCGCGAGGGCTGTAGTTGTGAGCAGGCTAATGAACGAGGCGCTCATAACGGACGTTCTGACAGCTTGTTTTGATACCGAAGTGAATGCGTCTTCTGTAAGAGCTGTTAGCGATGTGGAGCTGCCCCGAAGGATCCTGCGGGTCCCGCAGGGCTGCCGCTGCGCTCTGTGCCGCCCTTCGTGCGCCGCCCTCACCGTGTCTCTTAGTGAGCGCGGTGCGAACTAATGGTGAAGAGGGGAGGTGTGTGTACGTGGAGGACTGCTTTCCTGAAGACGCTTGAGAGTTCAGGAAAAAATGTTCCGAGCTTTTGGAAAGCGTTTTGGAAAGTTCCCTGCTAATGTTGTCAGGGCAGCCTCGGTGCGTGGCATTTGCAGTAATTCAGTTAAGGAGCACGGACCCCTTCATTCCTCTGAAGGCATTTAGAGGTGCTTCTTTGGGTCAGAAGTACCCGTGTTTAACTTCATAAGCGGTGTTGTTTTACCGCCCTGACACTTCAAGGCTGAGGCATCCCCTGTGGTTATAGGGAGATGATGAATTGCCTTAAAATTGTTTTCCAGCCTTAATTTCCCCCTTTGATTGTAAATTACAGCCTTGCCACATCATAACGTTACTGCACTGAGCTCTGTTGCACATGCATAAACCAGTGTGCAAATTCAGAAATTTGTGCTCTCCAATTGGAGCACCTTGATGCTCTGTGCAGCTCCAGAACATGAGGTCAGTGTGTGTGTTTATTTGTAGGAGTGTGTAAACTGCCCTTGCAAAATGGATGTAAAACGCGAGAGGTAATTGCATGAGGAATCTAGCAGCAGTGAACTGCGTGTGTAATTCAGGTGCTACAAGCTCTTTCTCTGCTGTCTGTCATTGTTCTGCTGCTTAAACTGTTGCCTTTTCCCCGTCCCATGGTCGTGTGGTTCTGGCAGTCGTGAGTTCTGCTCAGAACCGTAGCTCGGGTTTGCATCCTTCATTATTTTTTAAAAGTCTGGTATGTTGTGTTGTGTGGATTTTTTTGTCAGTGTCAGTACATAAACCCCAGTAACTTTCTCCTTCCTGGATGCACAGCAACAAGGTAAATCTGAAACAAAGGTGAATCCGGGTCTATTCGTGTAGTGAAATGGGAACAGTTGGTGACTCCAAGGTCATGTAAAAATAACAAAAACAAAAACAAAGGGCAGTACATCTGGAACTGAGATTTGGGTTCCTCCAGCTTAATTTTCCACAACAGGGACAACGTGAGGCTGGGATTATTTGCTGTGTGTTTACTGAAGCCTGACTGCCCTCTTATGTAGAGCCGAATAAGTTGCAAGCAGCTGGTATCAAGTGTGTGCAACACTTCTGGGAAGCAGCTTGTGCTGCTGCTGCTGCTGCACCTTCTGGTCTACACTGTCCTTAGGCATCTGCCCTTAACTGTAATTGGACCTGGTGTGTAGGAAGGCTGAGGAAGCATGCCAAAAATGTGCAGGTAGCATGTGTAATGCAAGCTTGGGTCTTGCTTGATCTGCTGTTGCTGTAAGTCAGTCACCATCTGAGGCACTGTGACCTTTCTGGAAGCTGCAGACAAAGGCTAAAGATTAAATTAGTATATGCCCATGTGCAGATTAGAAGCCATCTTTTATTGGCAGTAGTTGTGCTTAAGGCCCATTCTATTACTCAGGGATTGCTTACCACAGCAAAGAACCTGCGTCCTGTCATGTAATAAACAGGAATGCAAGTAGATCCAGTCTGAGCCACTGAACTTATTTTCTGTGTAGAATATTTATTTCACATATGCATTATACACTGTATGTTTATAAACGTAAATATAAATATATATTTGTATGGATGAGGTACGTATATTAACTTACTGGAGCTTATTTTGGGAGGTGGGGCAGAGAGAAGGCATGTGTTTACTGCAGTTGGGTGTTGGGAAGTAGAAGAACTTGAGGAAAAGGGCTACTGCTTTCGTTCCCTTGGTTCAGTTTTCAGTTCACTGCTTCTTTCTACTTGTAGAAACGAACAGCAGGTAGAATTGGACTTTGCCCAAATGGCTGTGGAGTAGTGGTTTGCTCTTCATGCTGGTGCTACTGAGGATTTTTAACAAGCAAGGTAGGTGCTGGGTGTGTAAACAGGGAGCAGCCTTTCTTTCCGTCATACCAATGGCTCATTTAAAGGAGGGTTTTGTGATAAGACAGGGATTGGAGAGAATATTTTGGTTAGTTTTCTCCTTTTTCATCACTTCTAATTTCTGGAGGTCTGCACTGATATCTAGTGTTTTCATATCAAAGCGGTGTGTGTGTATATGTGAAAGGGTGGCCTGTTTGCAGCTTGTTTCCTTCAGAGCCAGATTATTCAACAGCTTCTGGGCATCCATCTCTCCTTACAGAAGAACAGTGATCTGTGTTTTGCTTTTGAATCTTCTATTGTGATTCCTGCTGTCCCTGTCTTTCCTCCCCTTGTGTTTCAGCATTGAATTATGGATAGCTTGTATCTTGTTTCCTGGTGACAAGTGGTTGGGTCACTCCCTTTCATTATACAGAACAGAGAACAAGTTGGCTTTCTCAAAATATGTGTAAGGTCCTTTGATACATAAAGCTGATGTCAAGGTGTTAGTGGAGAAGGCTGAGGAGGTGATGAAAAGTGTGCCAGACGTAGTGCTCTTTAAAGTAAGAGGACATCAAATAATGTCGATAGCAAATAATAGGGCTGTCTTCTGTGCCTTTGTTCTGGTTTCCCTAAGTTTGTTCTGTAGCTGGAATTGCACTCAGGTGGGATTTTCAGCAGCTGGTTTTACTTGTGACTCAGCCCTAGAGTAACTTTTTCCAGGTGCGTTATTAGTGTGTGGGGGAAATGCCTGTTCTGTTCTGGTAGATGAGTATGGATCCTGGTGAGTCTTCCAATTATGCTTGCAGAAAGACTGGCTTTGAGGCTTTTTAACTGTTCACTCTGCTTCCCTTGTATTACTTGGAGTGAATATAATAGCTGATTTATTCCAGCCTTAGTCATAGGCACTTAGGGCAATTTGACTACAGCTATGAAGGCAGTGGGTGCTTCCTAACCAAGTTGTGGTAGAGATTGACTCATGAGCTCAAAGAGCAAGGACCTTTGCTTATGCACTGTCTTCAGGTTATTCTCATTTAGAAATATTAAACATTCTGGTTAAACTTCAGAAATATTTTATAATATATTTGGAGCCTACCTTACTAAGGAGTTGAGAAGAGGTTGCTGGATATCACTGTACTCCATAGTGTTTGCCTGTTACGTATAACTGTAATGGGGTTGCACAAAGTGCTTTGTTGTGAGGCATTCAGAAAATTCTTCATTTGTGTGACTAGACTTACGTATGTTCATATGGAGTCAGTTTTGCTATTGCCATGCTCACTTCACCAGGGGCAAGAGTCAGCCTGAAATTTGGCATTGTTGTGGCTTCCTACAGGAAGCAGTGAAAATATTGCTTGCTTCTGGACAGCTGCAGTGGAGAGAATGGGAGTGGAGCTGTTGGTTAGGCTTGAAATCTTGCCAGGAGGATGCGTGACTTCTGTTCCCCCATCTGACTGTGCCTTCCTTTTTTCCAGACGTTGGTACTGCAGTGACTTGAAAGTTTTAGCTCGTCAGTTGTTTTTAATGGCATTGATCTCAGTGTTAATGTCCTTCATTGCCTGTGTGCTCTTTATCTAGCACCCAAGTATGTTTTTAGGGCATTTATTTTACAGCCTGTCTCTCACTTTTTTTTAAGAGCTGCTCCTCCTTTCTGCTTGCTGCCAGCAGTGAGGCCAGGGTTTGCTTGTTCTTAGCTACAGAAAAGCTATAAGCAGAGGCAGGGACTTCTCACCTGACAGCGTCTATTGCGTTCACTCATATCTGGCAACCTTCAAGACACTGAGACTTGTGCTTTTGAAGCAGTGTGTGAGAATGCTGTCTCTTTGCTCTTCATGACTTCATGTAGTCATCACGGCTCTAGTGGCTTTACCTACTGCTAAAAATTCAACATGGACTAGGTTAAGGTAAACCTGCCTCTAGCTCTCCAGGCAGACCTGCAGTTCTGACAGAAGTACTTCAGAGCTAATGTGCTTGCGACAAATAGAGTTTAAAGAAAGCTGTTATCTTCTGGAGTGTAACGGCCCAACTGATAATGCGTTTATTCCAACTTTAGGATTCCACATAGCATTGGTGACCGAGGCACAATACAGAGGAGATGCCTCGGGGAAGGAAAAGAATCCCAGTTGGGGACCTTCCAGGCAGCTTAAAGAAGCATGAACATTGCAATTTCAACTTGTCAGATGATTTTTTTTTTCTCCCCAGCAAGTTGAATAAACTCTTCCTGAATTAATCTGTGTGACACTTCCTCCTTTTGTTTCCCTTAGAACTTTGAGTTTCGGATCTGGAATAAAGCTCAGTCTGCTAAGCAATGTTCTTTGTGCTCCAGCTTTTAATCTGTAATACTCCTTGTGTGTTGGTGGAACTTTGACACCAAGAATCAAAAGTGAAAGGGATCAGAGAGGTGCAGCCTGTGTTGTGAGAGTGAATGTGTGCATGCTAGGAATGAATGTCAGTTTACAGGAGGATAAAGGCACTGAATAATATTAGTCAGGGAAGTCTTAATTCTTGTTAAAGCTTTGCTGTTTTCTTTCTGTGATGAGCAGGAAGGCAGTTCCTTGATGCTGTATGTGAAGTGGCTGAAGATTGACATAAGTGTTCAGTGAAGTGTAAGTTTAGTGAATTGCTGACTGAAAGCAGCACCCATTGACTATTTCAGTGGGCCTCTTAGTGCTGGTGAAGAGCACTGTTGACCTTTAGATCTTAATTTTTGTGTGTGGAAATGGGTGAAGAATAGTCTTAAGGAAGTGCTAGTGTGAAAAGGGAACTGTACCTTGTTGTAATAAGGGTTTTAACAGTGACTTGCCAAAGGAATGGAGAAACCAAGTTGGAACTTCAGGTCATTGACTGAGATGTAGTGCAATAAATAGGGGAAGGAAAACACTTCAACCCTATAATTGCCAAATCAGTAAAGAACAAAACGCTTGAAGTGACTGCAGATGTAACGAAGAGTAATTCTCTGGTTATGTTGCAGTATGGGTGATCTATGACTCAGCTCTGATTGCAGTAGTTTCAAATACTCCTTTTTGTTTAAAGTCACCGTATTGAACTTCCAAAATTACTTCATTTTAAATTTCTACAGGAGGAATAATAGAGTGAAAGTTATACTTGGGGAGATGATCTGGCTTTTGAGAACAAGAAAATAGACTGACTGTGATTAGCAGGGTATCTTTTCTCTGAATTCCAGGGGCTTCATCCTTCTTGCCAACATAAATATGGGTGTCTCTCTAATAGCAGAATTACATCAGATTAGCTTGTGTTTTTGAAAGTTTATGGCATGAAATACGCAGTCCGCTTTAATACCTCCCTGTTTTAAGAAAACAGGGAGTTAAATGTTGAACTTTTTCCTCTGGGTGTTTTGAAGAGAACAGCGGTCTCCTCTTACTGAAAAAAAAAAAAAAAAAAGCCAAACTTCTCTTATGTTTGTAACTCTGACATGCAGTGTTCTAAAAGCTGAGCCATGCTCACTGACAGCACACTTGAGGTGGCTGTGTGGGCCTGAGAAGGGCTTGTAGGTATTTCAGTGGTGTTCTGTGGCACTCCTGAGGTTCCTGTTACTTTAAGTGTGCTCTGGTAAGCAATTGGCTTGTGCTTGCTGCCAGGTGGGAATAGTGTTCCCCACTCAGTAGGGGAACACCCAGTTAGGACTGAGTGCTCTGGCCTTCTGCCTTTCTCAGGTCCTGAAAGGACGTGGACTGCTCTGCTGACAGTAACAAACACCTTACTGTTCTGCTAAACACAGGCTATGCCAGGTAGAGGGTAGGTATTCAGGCATGTGATGCTACCTGTGTCCTCTGAAGTTCACATGAAAAGTTCACATTATCTTCTGATGTCATCTTTGATCTCTGATGTGATAATTAAATCCACTCAGCCTGTTGTGACAAATCTGAAAAGCCCTCTGGTGTGGCCTCGTGCAGTCAAAAATACTTGGTTTTGAAAGAAACCCGTCAGTGACCTTTCTCAGCTGATACCTAGTTATTATTTCTCTTGGTTCTGTCTTCATTCCTTCGAGCGGACCCCAGATCTGTGTCCAGAATGCATACAAGAGGCTTTTGTGTCACACTGAAGTCCTCAGAGAACATGAGCTATTTCAGTGAACTGACAAAGGACCAAAGGCACGAAAACTTGCAAAATCTTGTGTGTCTGTGTGCTTGCATAGTAAAGCGCATTTCCTGTGAGGAAAAGTTCTTGTCACACAGGTTCTAGCACTGCGAGCTCAGTGTTCCTGGACTTAATTTTCCTTTTTATGTTCGCTTTAAGGTTACATGATGGAATTCACATTTTCTCAAGAAGAGTTGCATATCTTAGATCAATACAGCTGAAGATACCTTCTGATTGCAACACCCGAGCACAGCCCTGTAACAAATTTGTTAGAAGAACGCATACAATGGATCTCAAAGAAAGCTGCCCAAGCGTTAGCATTCCCAGCTCTGATGAACACAGAGAGAAGAAGAAAAGGTTTACTGTAAGTAAATGAGTATAAGCACTGTAGGCAAATGCGTAGGTTATTTCTACTTGGAAGTGTTACTTGTTTTCAGTGGTGAGCTTGTTTCTATTTTCAAGGGGTTTACAGAAATCTGTCCACTTGCTCTTGTGAGTACTGGCCATAGTCCAGTGTGAGAAGCTGTGAATGTTTTACAGTTCCTAACTACTTTCTGCAAAAACAATTTGGCTTCGCAAATTTCTGATACTCCCCCTCCACCCACCCCCAAATAGCAATGCTTTCTCATATAAAATATGGACGTTTTCAAATGTGGGTATAACATTTTATTGCCAAATCAAATTAAGATTCGGCATTCTTCTTTACAAGATAAGTGTTTTCATTAAAAATAAAGGTATACAAAATATTTGTGAAATTGCCATTCTTTTTAGGTGTCATGTCGTGATATTTTGAGCGTAAAAAAAAAACGGTAAACCATCACATTTTGAAAGACCATTTCTCAGCCTTCCTTCCTGTTTTTCCAGTTATAACGCTTATGAGTTTTTTCCTATCCTGTTCCCATTTCCACTCCTTGTCATTCCCCTCCCTTTCTTTTTCGGTCTCCCAGTTTGACCTTCTTTCCGTAAATAGTCTTCCCATTCTGTGGAGAAATACTCACAGGCTGAAAAACAAAGTTTTTTGCACTTGTTTGTATACAAGGACGGTATAATAATCCTTCATTTAAAAAGCTCAGACTGTTTCATTGCTCTTGTGCAACTTCCTCTAAGCTTATTCTGTCTCTCTCCGAATTAGTCACTCTTCAGAAGTGGAGTGTAAATACACTTAGACTCAACCACTGCCTGAAGAATATAACAAAACAAAGATTTACTTAATTATTTGTCTTCCTCCCCACCTCTTTTCCTCAGTGAAGAATGATATTCAAGTCTTCAAGTATGTCAGAGTGTAATTTGAAGCATAAATGTGCTGGTAAAAGGAACAAGAGAACATTACTAATACTTCGAATGTGTGTGAAACTCAAATGAGCAAATAAAAATGAAAGCCTAAACTTGAGCAAAACAAGCTTGTTTTATTGCCTCAGTCTTGGCAATCCTGCAGTTAAAAAAGTCTCAGTGTGGTACATCTGTGGAACGTACTAGTATTTAGATTTCCTTGTCATTTTACCTAGATTTGTGTGACAGCCTTAGCTACTCAAAGGCACTTTATCTGGGCATGCCCTTTAGAAGGCTGTGCCAGCAATACTAGGAAATATCAGAAATTGGGCGTAGTGAGAAGGAGGAAAAAATAAAAATCCAGCCCAGCTTGTATTTTGTGGGGGTGTGCCTTGTCTTGGCATTTTCTGCTTTCTGCATCAAGGAATAATTATCAGCATGACAGGGGCTCCTTTCAACATCGAAGCTTTGGACTATTGCTTTGTGTGTTGTAGGATTTGATGACAGAAGTGAGGGTCATGCTAAACTTTGTGGTAGGAACACTGAATTCCAGAGCATGTCTGTCAGTGCTTTCACTTTGCTTCTTCTTTTGTAGCTGTGTTGTAATGACTGGAGCCTGTCAGTTCTGCTTTTGGATGGGAGTGAGGGAGGGGTGAGGGGAACACTTAGTTCTGAGCAACTTCGTGGTAGGTCATAGCTGACTGCTTCTCATGGCAAAGTCTATACAAACTGGGTAAGGTGAAATAAAGGTTTAGGGTGAAAGAAAACATGAAGTCTTTCCTAACCTTTGTCATCTTAAAGTGATTGCTTTGTATAAACTTTACCAATTTATCAGTTACAGTGCATGTCACTGCTGCTTCTATTAAGGAGACTATTTGAGAATCTTAGTGATCTGAATAGAAGTGGTAATTTGTAGCTCAAACCTTACTGTGGCGCCTTCATGTTGGCACAGAAAGGACACAAGTATGCACATTTTAGCATAGACTAGCTCTCATCCTAACTGAAGCATTTTTAGAAAGTCATGTCTCTGTTGAATCCTTATTCTGATAAATGAGTAAACGTTTCAGTTTGGTCTTTGCAAATGAGCTCTTAGTTCCTCCTGAGCATCTGCATAACCTTTTAATTGAGCGTTCAATTTTTTATAAATGCTACCTGTATTTTATATGTTTATTACCTTCTTTTGGGAGAGTGAGATGGGGAAGGGAACTAATAATAATTTCACGTTTGCATTTTTTTGATGTTCTGGCCATGAAACTTTTCTGCTTCCACTC
Source organism: Cyrtonyx montezumae (assembly GCF_038088225.1). Classification (NCBI taxonomy): domain Eukaryota; kingdom Metazoa; phylum Chordata; class Aves; order Galliformes; family Odontophoridae; genus Cyrtonyx; species Cyrtonyx montezumae. Next base: position 32,078,489 of record NW_027072089.1, on the reverse strand, counting down.
AATTCCTGGCAGCCAGCCTCTTTGTGTATCCTCTTGTTCACTGTCATTCATTCTTTTTTTTTTTTTTCCCCTGAAGATTCAACATTCATTTTCATTTTAAAAAAGAGGCCTAAATGCATACTTCCTTTGGACTACACAAATGCTGTGTTAATTGTTATTTGTTCCTTACTTTATAGTGGCCTGCTTTCTTTTGCCTGTGTTGACTAGTTGTGTGCTGGATTCTTTGCTTTTATCCCTATGTTATTTAATACTTAAGGCATCAAATTGTATTTCCTGACCTCTTCTCTTGTCTTCCCCAGTCATAACACAGACTCACTAAGAAATCATCATTTTTCTGATGAAATCTGGAAACTTTTCTCAGATTTGTAACTAAGAAGGTACAGCTTCGTGAGGACTGTGGGTTTTATGTCTTTTTTTTTAACTATAATTAGTTTCCTTTTCCAATGCTTGCTCTCTTGAAACTGGGAAATGTATATCCTACCATTGTACGTATTTTTGTTAAATAAAAATATTCAGTCTGGGAGTGTAAGCTACCAAAACAGAATTGAAACTCCTTGATTTCAGTGATATCTTCCCTGAGAAAATCCCATTGAGAAATAGCTGGTTGCTGTCCAGTCTGGATCTGGGAAGACAGTTTATGATGATGGCTGTGATGGTGATGTTTTCAGGGGTTTTGTTTTCTCTCCTGTTGTTTTTTGGGGTTTTTTTTGAAAGTATTACTTATCCACAGATTACAGGTCTTGGATCTTTTCTGTTTTCTAGGAGTTGCTGAGGACAAGTTTTGCTTGAGGCTTAATTCAATTTGAAAATGTTATTATCTTAGCAACTCACTCTTTATGGATGGTGGTGGTTGTTTTTTCTTTCCTCTTGCCTGTCTAGAGTAAGTCAGGATAAGTGTAGCTGGTAGTAGTAATAGAGCCTGAAGGCATGGAAACGTAGGGTGAGCTGCTGATGCAGGACAGAAGGGAAGGAGGCCACCAGAGCATCAGCCTGGTTTTCTAGGTCAGGAATTGGCAGCTTTCTCCTTGTTTGTTTGCTGTGTCCATCTTTTCCCTGAAGAAAAGCTGGGCTCTTTCTGGAAACGAAAGAAAATGGGGAAGGAAGATGAACTGCTTGCTTTAGCGGGAAACGTCTTACTAAGAGATAGGAGTTCTAGCTGTTAAGTAGGCTTATGAATCCAGGAATCCCAGTTTGCCTAGTTACTAGAGTCCTCTGCTGTCATGGGATTTGAATGGCCAGAATTTTGAAGCAGGTTCCAGCTACTCCTCCCTTGACCCCAGAACTGTATTATGTAACCTGCATTTCAACTGCAACAGTTTTGTTTTTTTTTTCCCTTGAAGAATTCATAGAATGATTTCAACTGAATTTAGAATTGTCCAAGTTCCCAACCATCTGCTAGGATCCTGAATATAACTTGCATTTAAGACATTGCAAGGGATTTTTTATTCCCGTCTTCTTTATACAGTATGTGCTTGCTCCCCAAGTTTCAATGAAGGCAGTGTGCAGTGTTTAAATGCTTTTTCCTCATTGATATTTGCTATTAGCTTTTATTTTTTTTCAGGTGCCAGGTAAGCAAAAGTCATTTCTAAAAGCAGCCAGACTTTCTTGATTGCTCTCTTAATCCTTTGCATTGATGATTGATGTTTATGACTACTGTAAGAAATGTGTGGCTCAACCAGTATGTTTACACAATAAATTTAACAAGCTGGCCTTACTTTCACTCAAGGATTGAATCTGGGAGGTTGTGTGGAACTGTTGACGTTAACTTGTATTTATATTATTGTAGGTTTACAAAGTGTTGGTCTCGGTCGGCAGAAATGAATGGTTTGTCTTCAGACGGTATGCAGAGTTTGATAAACTCTACAATACGGTAAGCACGACGCAGGGTATGGCATTGTGCCAGGGCAGCACAGAGTGACACTTGTTTCCAGGGTTAAGTTTTTAAGTTAATTCCCTCATTTAGGAGTTTGAGTCAGCATTCGATGACTGTAGGAGCCTGTTTAAAGAAAATGATGGTGTTGGGTTGGGTTTTTTTTGTTTTTTTTTTAATGTTTGAGTTCAGAATTCAAATAAACCCAGTCAGTTCCTTTGCCAAGGATCATTGAGTAGTGAGGGATATTTCCAATTACCCAATTGCCAAAACATGCAAAGTGTGTATTTGTATAAGGAATTGGTTGGGTGGTTACGGCCAAGGGATTGTAGTTGATGCTTCATGCCCAGATGAAGGCCAGTGACGTGTTGTCCTTCAGGGTCAGTCCTGGGACCAGTGCTCTTCAGCATTTTATCAGTGACATAGACAGCAGGATCAAGAGTACCCTCAGCAAGTTTGCTGATTCAAGCTGAGTGGTGCCATTGGCACAATAGAAGGAAGGGGATGCCATCCAGAGGGACTAGGACAGGCTTCAGAAGTTGGCCCTTGAGAACCTAATGGGATTCAACAAGGCCAAGTGCAAGGTGTGGCACCTTGCTCAGGGCAATCCTATATACATAGATGGAAAAGCTATCTCAAGGGGTACTTCTTCCTGTCTAAGAACTTGGGATCCTAGGGGGCAAAAAGCTGGACGTGAGCCAGCAGTGTGCAGCCAGGTAGGCCAGCTGTATCCTGGCTAGCAGGGCAAGGGAGGTGATTATCCCCCTCTACTCTGCCCTTATAGTACTCTAGATGAGGCCTCACGTTCAGGCCTGAGTTTCCCTACACTAGAATGATGTTGAGCTGTTGAATCAGGTCCAGAGGAGAGCCATGAAAGTTATCAGAGTGCTGGAGCACCTCTCTTGAAAAAAGGTTGAAGGAGCTGGGCTTGTTCAGCTTGAAGAAGGCTCTGGGGAGACTTCACTGTGTCCTTCCAGACTTGAGGGGAGCTTATAGACAGGAGAAAAAGAGACTTTTTAGACTGTGATAGAGACAGGACATGAGGGAATGGTTTGAAATTAAAAGAGAGGAGTTAATTGGACTAGATAATCCAGAAGGAAACTTTTTACTCAGAGGATAGTGAGGCAGTGGCACAGGCTGCCCAGAGAAGCTGAGATTGCCCCATCCCTGGAGACATTCAAGGCCAGGTTGGATAGGGCCCTGGGCACCCTGAGCTGTTGAGTGGCAGCCCTGCACACAGCAGGTAGGTTGGAACTAGATCATCATTAATGTCCCCTCCAACCCAGTCTGTTCTGTGATTCTGTAGTTATGATTGTGATGGTAAAAATTACTGCAGAAGTCTAAGCATAGTTTCATTTTGTGTGTTATATTTTCAGCTAAAGAAGCAGTTTCCCACTATGAACCTGAAGATTCCAGCTAAGAGAATATTTGGAGATAATTTTGATCCTGGTAAGTTATTATCTTGTTTCTTGTTTTATCAGTCAAAATTTGAGGCTTGATCTGTTGCAGTGTATAGGAAGCTATCTTAGATGAATATTACAGCAATCCTCGAACCAATGACTAAACCAAAGGTTAGTCATACTTGAGTAAAGAACAGGAACTAGTGTAGGTTGGTATTCTTCTTTGCAATTTTGAACAAACTGTTGCTTAATGGAACAATATCTCTTTTGTACTGAGTGCTGCAGTTCCTCCTGGCCGTGTCGTACTCAGAATTGTGAGAGATTCTTCTAAACATATGCCCACTGAACTTTAAATTGGCTTTTGTGACTTTTCTTCCTGCTAAAAATTTAAGCAACTAAGGAATTTATCCTTGAAGAATTTTGAACTTTGTATTGAAATGTGCTTTCTTGCACAGTTTAGATGAAAACAGACCTCTTCCTGTTGTTGTTACAAATATGGAAGCCTATTTTGATAATATCACTGTGTGATCCAGTTAGGACTGATAAGACCCAATTAAACCTGCCCTGCCCACATCCAGATATTAATGGAAAATCACTTTTAAAAGTGCATTGAATTGATGTAAGTGGGACTGTGGATGAATAAATACAGGCAAATGGACAGGCCAGGCCTTTGCTCTGTGTGTTTATATCCTCAATTCAGACCTTTTCATTGAGGGATTTTCCTGATGGTCATTGGGATCCTCCCTCTACTGACTTATTGATATGGTCAGCCCATGTTTGTAGTTTTACATCCTCCTGTACTTGTTTTAGGTTTCATATTCTTTTTTGCTAAGTACCAATGGATCCTGGGATGATCTGAGAGATGCTGACCTTCTTTGGCACTTGTTTGAAAGAACTCTTAAATCAAACATCTTGGTTTTTAGAAGTTATTGTTAATCATCCTGATCTTGACACAAAGCTTTTTTTTTTTCTATTAAAATAATCACATTCAGTTACTCAGGTTTGCTTTCCTCTGTTGGCTTCTGGGGAAGACTTATTGTATTAGTTTGTCTTCTTTCATTTTATCCAGCCTTGAGGCTTTGGAACTAGCTGAGGACTTAGTGTCAAGCTTTCTCGTCTTTTCAACAACCAAGCACTCAATTGGATTTCTTGGATTCAGATCTAGGAAACTGGAGTTTAAATGGGGAGGTGGGGGCAGAGGGAAGATGAAAACTTTATTAAAATTATATACGTAAAACACAATCCTCAGACTTATTTTAAATTTCCATCAAATATTCTGTAATCCTGAGAGCATGAGAAAATAGTTCTTAAGATTTTTCTTGCTGCAGGGCAGGGTGATGCTCATTTAAATAATTCTTGATCTTAATGCTAATTTACTAGAACTTTGATGTAATGTTTCTGCTTTCTTCTGAAATAAGGTATATTTTATAGCTTTGGGAAGATATTTTAATTTTGTCAGTCTGTTCTTGTACGTGCAACGTGGGCATTCATTATTGTACTACTGCATTATAGTTATAAGCATAGTAGAGTGAAACTGAAATATGCCTTTCCCAAGGTCTACTAAAAATACTATCATAACATATGTTATCATCTAAAGCCTCAATTTTTATTGTCATCTAGGTTATTTCAAAATTAATCCAATTTTAACTTTAAAAACAGAGCAGAGGGAGATAATAGAAACTTAGAATACAGAACAAAAAAATGACAGCGTGAATTTGAGCAGATTTGAGGCAGATGCTTTTTCTTCATCAGTGTGGATAAGCTTCTAGTCTTAGAGTGATTAACTGCACTGAGCATCCACCACGTTTAAGTAGCTGATGCTGGTGACTCACATAAAATCTTAATGCAGATTCACCCTCCTGTTCTGGGAGATTATTTAATATCCTGATTCAGGTTTATGTTCCCGAAACAACATATTTCTATTAATAATTAAAGTTCTTGTGGCTTTTTTTTCTGAATATTGTAAGTTTATTCATTTAACATTAGAGATTATGTCCAAGATGGAAAGAGAAGTATTTTACCTAATTATTTGTAATGGTTACATCTGAGTGCTTGCTGGATGATTGTGCAACTTTCCCATTTTCATTTATTATGGAAATATGCTGTTTGGTGGGACTGTTCCTGTGAAAACATGATTTGTGTGACAGTTTTGCCTGTGGCTTTTTTCCAAGAGAAATCAGGACCTGGAGGGCTCACCCACGCACAGAAGGCTGCAGGAGTTAGCGTGCTGTGGTTGCACGTTGCTCTTGGAGTGCTTTGTAATTCACCTGTCTTATTACACTTTAAAGTAGTGCTGCAGAGAACCTGAAACATGTTCTCTCACTTCACCTGAATGTTCTTAAACTTGTGATTTTCATGTTAAATCAGTCCTGTTCTCACTTGGCTGTTATCCATCAACATTCTAAGATATCTTAAGCTTGAAGATGAGTCCCGTTCATTAGCTGACTGATCATTCCTAATAAATCTTTTTTTTTTTTCAGATTTTATTAAACAGAGAAGAGCAGGACTGAATGAATTCATTCAAAACTTAGTTAGACAGCCAGAGCTATGCAACCAGTAAGTAGTTTTTCTGTTTTAAAAGAACTATCTTAAACATTGTGAGGTGTCGAATAGAAAATCATAAATTAAGTACTTCTGACTAGAAAATTTATTTTACCTGTCAGTGCTTCTAAGTATAATAAATAATCTTTAATATATATGTTCTTTCCTTCCTTTCAGAGGCTGAAGAGCAGTGTAAGATGTTTTTTTTCTCAGAACCAATCTAGAAATAGTTTTGCAATTAACTGATTTTAGTTCAAGGGGTGCTGGTTGCGGTGTAAACTCTCTTCCTCTAAGGCAAACATTTGTTCTGCTGATAGCTTTACTGTTAGAGAACTCTGTCACTTGGTACTGTGTTGTCCTTGTAGGAGTGACTCCCTGTATCCTTTTCTGGTCTTCTTTAACATCTTCAGTGGTGATGTGGATGAAGGGATAGAGTGCATCCTCAGCAAGTCTGCTGATGATACACAACTGGGAGGAGGGGCTGCCACACCAGAAGGCTGTGCTGCCAATTGAGATATGGAGAGTTGGGCAGAGAGGAACCTGATGATGTTTAACAAGGGCAAGTTAGGGGCTGACTTTCTGGAAAGGAGCTCTGCCAAGAAGGACCTGCATGTCCAGGTGGACAACAGGTTGGCCATGAGCCAGCAGTGTGCCCTTGTGGTGACCAAGAAGGCCAATGACATCCTGGGGTGTATAAAAAGAGCGTGGCCAGCAGGTCTAGGGAGGTGATCCTCCCCCTCTACTCTGTCCCAGTGAGACCACATCTGGAGTGCCGTGTCCAGTTCTGGGCTTCCCAGTTCAAAAAAGACAGGGAGCTTCTAGAGAGAGTCCAGCAGAGGGCCACAAAGATGATGAGGGGCCTGGAGCATCTCCTGAATGAGGAAAGGCTGAGAGAGCTGGGACTGCTCAGCCTGGAGAAGAAAAGACTGAGAGGAAATCACAGTGCTTATAAATATCTGAAGGGTGAGATGGGGCCAGGCTCTTTTCAGTGGCGCCCTGCAACAGAACAAAGAGCAATGAGCACAAACTGGAGCACAAGAAGCTCCATACAAAAGTAAGGAAGAACTTTATTGTAAGGATGACAGAGTGCTGGAACAGGCTGCCCAGAGGGATTATGGAGTCTCCTCTGGAGATATTCAAGGCACATCTGGATGTGTTCCCTGTGCAACCCATTGTAGGGAGCCTACTTTGAGTAGGGGGGTTGGAGTAGATGATCCCCAGAACTCCTTTCCAACCTCTGTGATTCTGTTATTTTTGTTGGAGCAGTTCACATGTGTACTGCAGGACTTGTTTTAAGCATGTTAACCGAGTAGCTTGGTCACCTTCCTTTGTTGACTTGGGACAAGCAAGCTACTTGCCTGAAGCATATGAATAAGATTCCATGTTAACTCTTTTGTCAGAAGACCTGTATGAGTGATAACCTCCATCAGTGCAGTGGTGATGAGGTGGTGATACATTATAAATAGCTTCTCCATGTTACAAATTTGGAGAAGTGCACTTGTGTGAACTGATTTTGATGGTAAACCTCTGTTTCCTTTCTGTTTTAGTCTAGACCTAATCAATTTACGATAAAGCCATGCAGCTTTACGTTGCTCGAATTAATAAATCAACAACATTCTATTTCTGGCTTTTGTGGTGACTTTCTTTAGTACATATGCTTAGTTTAATTATCCTATCAGTACAACACATGAAACTGTCCATTTCCCACAGGAAAAAAATTCCAGAGAATACTGCTGCAGTTTGAAGTCTGCAGTCAGGTTTTATTTTCCAGCAGACAAACTATTTAATATCTGTTACGTTGACGTATGTACTTCCTTTCTTCTTTGGAAGAAAAAAAGACACATATACCATCACTGTGAAGAGTGGAAAAAAACTTTTGAAACAAAGGCTTTATGGCGAAATAGTTTTCCACTAAAGGAAATACTGTGAGTTTTGTAGTTGTAGCACTGATCTCTGGGAAAGAATAGAATACATTTCTAAATAACCAAGTGTTGAAAGCTGATCTGTTTTGTTAAATTATTGAAAAGATTCAGATGTTCTTTTTTTAATTTAGCACAGCTCTGTCATCAGTATGTCCAAATACCAAATATTGTCTCACAACACTGTATATTAGTTCTCCAAAGGTAAAGCCATATTCCTATACACATCACAGATTACAACTAATGATGCTAATAATTATATAATCTGTTGTCTTTTCTATGTGCAGATAAATACGAGCAGTAAAGGAATACCAAAGCTTGATGACTTTGAGTGTCTTGGCACAACCTGCTAGAAACTACTTCAGGAGTATGTGGTGACTGAGTCTTCACAGATAGCCCACATACATGCTTTCTTAAACTGTTTTGCTTTAATAATAAATTTGGTATTAGGTAAAATAACTCACAGAAGTTTAGTGATGTACAAGGGAGACTAAAAGGGCTGTATGCTCTTGGAGAAATGTGAGGGAGCTCATCTTCCACTAAATCTTTAATCATTAAAACAGGTATTGGGATTTTATACTTTCTAATTCCTGCCTGGGAAAACTGTTTCAATAAAAGCTGAAGAAGGGTTCATGGAGGCTTCTCACTTCTGGAAGGGAAGGCACTTGAATGTCTCAATTGAAAAACAGGAATGTCAGATTCATGTGTAATGAACAAATTCATTAAAAAAACAAATTCATGGTGGTAATACTTACATTTTTGTCTGAGGCAGGCCACTCTGACATGTTTTGTTTTTCTTTCAGTGGACTTTGTTCTTGGGTCTTGTTTGTTACATAGTGTATCAAAACTAAACCTTTCTGCTCCATAATAAACCTGGCAAAAACTGGAAGTCCACTAGAGTGGATAGAGAGACCCTGTAGTGGCTGCTGAAGGGTTTCCCTGCAATCCCTGTCAGGTGGAATACTGGGTTGGGTTGATCTTTGTCTTACACTGCATTGGGAATTAAATGGGACAGCTTCAAGCTGTGTTTGCAAATACAACTGTGTTTGTTAGTGAACTTGCTCTCGTGGATGGAATGCAGAGCGTGCAAACCGAACAAAATCTCAGAGGGGATGGAGATCTGATAGCACCTTCCCCTTGATGACTGATGCCCTGGACAGGAGCTGGTAATTTGTGGATTACGAGTGCCGTGTCACCCCAGAATCACTGAGTGACTTTCTAGATTGGGTTGCTCTCCCTCTCCAATGTAGGTCTTCACTGAAAAGATAATGCGTTTGATTATCTAGCAGAACATGTGCACAGATGCACTTTATGCATGGTTTATGTGGGAAGGCCAGCATAGGACTAGTGCCACAGAGAGGACTGTATTTAGGTGGAGCTTAGGACCCCTGTGGATTTTTTTGTATAAACAAGATTTGTCCAGTCCATCATAGAAGTCTTGGAAAAACAGCTTACTGGTTAAAAAATAGACAGTGTGCTCTGAACATCCCTCCTACGCTGTTTTCTTTATCCATTTAATTTGATACGTGAGATTATTTTAAGAACAGTTTCAATGTATTAATTCAAAGTATTCTAAAACACAACTCATGAGCTGCTGGTCACCCTGCGATCTTGGTGAAGAAATGGGTCCATTAGACTTCATTTTAATCACTACTTTTTTTCAGCCTTCCACGACTCCTAAAATTACAGATGTGAACTATGTAACATTGATCAGTTGTACCTCTGGCTGCTCCGTATTGCAGGAATTGCTGAGTACCCCAAAACTGTTCAGCAGCCTTTCCCTGTGAACTCATTTTTTTTTTTTTCTGCTCTGAATTCACTCATGGACGAAGTTACTATAGTAACTATTTGAGATGTATTGCAACATGCCCTACTTAATCAGCCACTTGTCCAAAATAATGAATGCAGAAAGGTAATTAAGGTCAAGTTTTGGAACTCTGTATCTAGTGAAAAATGTGAACTGAAACTTTTTTTTCTCATTTTATGATATCCAGAGGTTCTGAAACTTCAGTTGTTGTCTGATAGGTCAACATTACTGTAATTTTCAAACCAGTTATTTACTCATCCTAGGACTAAGGATACAAAACATACCCTGAAATAGATTGGAATTTGGAGTTCGTGTAAGATTGGGAAAAATAAGCTGAACTGGTTGTGAAATTGTGTGAACGGTCTCATTCCTGAACAGCTAATGGTAACTGAAATTGGATTCCAACCATATAGGGTTTAGGAATGCAGATGGAGGCTTACGTGGTGTATGGTGTGAGTTAGGTTCCCGAACTCAATACGAAATACATTATCTGGAGAAGTGTCAAAACTAACTGAACTCGCCCTTGTGATCCTTGCTTTACAGAAGTGTGGAGGGTAAAGTAGGCTGAAAGGAGCAAAAGAAGTATATCTGCTTCTGATATAAAGACTACCCTGCGTTGTTGCCCTAAAAGGGCACCTTCAAGATAAGGTGTGGGGTTTTGTTGTTGTTCTGAGGCCTTGTTTTTTTCTTGTAATGAATACCTCATGCAGAGTTTCCCAACTGCAGCTGACCTGAGAGCTTTTGAGAAAAAAGCTCTGAAATTTAAGTGAAATTTCTTCCTGAGTAAGCCATCTGCCTTTTAGTGAACTTTAAAGGCTCAACTCATCTCTTAAAGCTGTATAGAGCTGTAAGTGACACCCATTTAGGAATTAATTTTGCCTCACCCTGTGTACTCTGGAAATCTTACAGTCTCTCTTACTGATTTCTGAAGTAGAGTGGAAAGATTTCTTGCATTACTTGCCATGCCCAGTCAGAGTGCATTGAGATTTCAAATCCATGATGTTCCACTTAAAAGCAGATGGGGACAAGAATATTACTACCACTTACCTCTTGGGACATGCATTTCTTGATCTTTAAGAGTTTTTTATTTTCGTTTTGAGCGTGTTGAAAGAAAACTTGTGGTTGCTGGCCAGTTGGAACTGATGCTTTGGATAGGGTTTTTTTTTTTTTAATAATCATTTTTAATGCAGTTCTACTGAGCGTTCCCTCATTAAGTCTTCACATGCATATATTTTAACATTTCAAATTTTTACCAGTTGAAAAAAAAACAACCTTAAACGTAGCATACTCAGCAATCGAGCTGTGTTTCTTTGAAAGTGTTTCTTACACAGTCCTTAATTACTGAGTGTAAAACGTAGTGATTAGTGACTCTGTTCATGTCAATGCCATTGCTCTTTCTATGATTCTGGCTGAAAATCATGCAAGTTATTGGTTTCCTAATGCATTTAACTGTGCTTCTTTCTAGCCCAGATGTCAGAGCATTTCTTCAGATGGATAACCCAAAACACCAGTCAGATCCATCTGAAGATGAAGATGAAAGGAGTAATCAGAAGGTAATAAAACATAGAACAGTCTTCTAAATTTTAGCTACTTGACAGCAGTCTTAAGTGTATTACATACAGAAGATTACCAGTTGGTTTTGCAATAAATCTCTCCTGTGATCTTTTAAACAAAACCGTTCTGCTGCGGGCTGTAAGATGTTTTGCTGTCTAGTATAAACTGCAGAGAGAAGTAATCCTGATTGTGAGCTTTGTCTTGCTTCTTCCCCACTTGCTGTGAGTGGAAGAGGCACAGAATGAGTTATATTTTAGCTGTCACAGTTTTTTCAGTCTCCTCAAACACTCTTGATTGAAAAAGGAGTCTTTCTAGGAAGGCAGAATTGCTATAATTAAATTTGCTTCCTCTCATTTACTTCATACTTTACTTTTTTTCTATTTGTTTCTTCCAACAGTTAAATTCTACCTCACCGAATATCAACTTGGGACCATCTGGAAATCCTCAGTAGGTTTTTCAATTAACTACGAACTGAAAAATTAGACTGGGTATAATTGCTATTAGTATGAAGAGTGCTTTGAATATGTGGCTTTACTTTTTATTTTCTCTGCTCGGAAGGAAGCATGACACCTAATCCTGTGTTCAGTAAACAGACTCTCATAAGACATTTTCCTTTTCACATTCAGGTTTTGTTAGTCTGCTGCCCTTTTACTTGAGAATGCTATGGCGAAAAAAAACCTCAGCAAAACAAAACAAAAAAACAGCAAAACAACCCTCTCTCTTTTGGAATGGTCCCACAGCTGTTAGGAATGTGAAACATTCTGAAAGCAAGTTTGTTTTAATGCATGCCAAAGGAGTGGCTTAACTTGTTGATATTACAAACTTCATCACTGCAGTTACAACTTGCTTCTCTGGTGTATGCTTCTGTAAACTATTTTCTCAGATCTCTATCTGTGCTTTTTTTCATCTGAGAGATGACACCTACTCTGATTTCTCTTTCCTCTCAGATTTTTTTCTGGGTTAACCAGGAGGAAATGCTGAACAGATTGCAGTGAGAAATGAGATTGTAGGAGTACTTCCTTTGAGGGGCAATAAATGAAGAGGTGTGTGACATAACTGTTGTTTCAGTGGAGGAAAAGATAATTGTTTTGCTGACAATAATGCCTCTAGACTGTACTTAGGAAAAAGTGAGGGAATTAGTGGAAATTACTGAAAGTAGTGGTGACTTGTCAAATGGAAAAACTGGATTATGCAAATAACACACACAGAAGAGGAAGGTGTTAGGGCCTCTCTCCTGTTACTCTAAATTGGGGAAGCAATGGATGGAAGAAGGATGGGATGAGGAAAGATGGAATGAATGACAAACTTCTTCCTTCCATCACGTAAGCTTCGGAATCCAATTGGATGTCTGCAAATGGGAGATAAGCTTCAGGAAAAGAAGACTTAAAAATTAGAAGAGTCTAGAGTCTCTAGAGGAGAAAAGAATAGTCTTGTTCATCCTCTACGTCTTAAAATCAGAACAATGCAATGAATTCAAATGCTGCAGCTCTGTCACTTTTTTTCTGGAGGAAAGTGGAATTGCAAAATGAAGGGCAGCTTTGCAGAAGTCCAGTTGTTGATTAGAATGAAGAATTAAGAAGGGTACTGACAGACTCTTCACCTTACAGTTGAAGGGCTTCGCCAGGCTTCTGTACAGCTATGGAGCTTGTAATTTTTACCCAAATGACCTATCTTCTTCCTAAATATCTTTCAGTGCTAAGCCAACGGACTTTGATTTCCTGAAAGTTATTGGGAAAGGCAGCTTTGGCAAGGTGAGCTTTCTAATGGCTATGACTGGCTGTTGTGCAGTGCTGCCAGCTGGTGCCTCATGTTGTGGCTGAAAGCATTGCCAGAGGCTTTGAAAGTGGTGTCATTCTAGGATGGCACATAAACTCACATACTGGATTCCTGTTGCTACTTCTCCATAGCCCTGCCATTGTTTTTTTCCTGGTGTAGTACTTGTTACCTGCCTTCTTTGCTTGTTGGGATTGAAAAATTAGTGTTTCCCTTCCTCATTTAGAGCAGTAGGGATCCTCTTTTTCCCCCGGGGAGGAAGGGAGGTACCCCTGTGCTTATGCAGCTGGAGTACAAACCCTGTGTTTTCCTTTGTTTGTATGGTCTGCCTTCTGAAGCCTGGTGCTATGGAGCAGGGCAGGCAGCATCATCAAAACAGTACTAACACTGAAAAGTGACTGATACTGATACTCCCCAAAGAGATGCATTTAGTTTTCATATAGACAGACTGTGCTAAACTGTAGGATCACTCTATTAGCAACTGGCCGTATTGAAAACAAAGAGACTATGTATACATGTGAATGTACAACATTAATAATTTTCAGTTATGCCGAGAATAATAAACTATCAGTGGAATGTGATCTACAGCAATCACATTTGTTCATTTGTTTTGAATTTCACAGGTTCTTCTTGCAAAAAGAAAACTGGATGGGAAATATTATGCTGTCAAAGTGCTGCAGAAAAAAATTGTTCTTAACAGGAAAGAGGTACAAAGAAAGGCACTTTCTTCGCACGCTTTTTTCCCTTGATTACAAAATTGCATCTGTTTACTTACTGATCCTTTACTTCCTTGCAGCAAAAACATATCATGGCAGAACGTAACGTGCTTCTGAAAAATGTGAAACATCCATTTTTAGTTGGGTTACATTACTCATTCCAAACAACAGAAAAGCTTTACTTTGTCCTGGATTTTGTTAACGGAGGAGAGGTATGTGGTGATTCTGTTTGGATTTGTGTCTGTTTATTCCGCAGTTCTGTTATTCTGCAGGAGGAACAAAATGATCCTTTACAATGGGCTGCGATCAATCTTCTCCCAAGTTTTGAAAATCCTCTTACTTAATCTCCAGCGATGCTGTTCCTGCAGACTTCCATAGCTAGGCAGACCTTGCTCCTCTTCTTATCAACAGCTTTAGCCCAGAATTAATTTTCAGTTGTCAGATGTAAATACTGTCTCTTTGGCAGTTACCTAAATCGATCTGTTGTTAATTAATCATATGTTGATATTTTTCAGCATGTAGAATTCTTTTCCTTTTTCATCTGCATTACCTGAGGTGTTTGTATTTCAAAAGTGCAAGGAAGGGAAGAAGTAAACAGACAACTGGTTGTATTGCTATGACTTTATTGGGGATCTTGGGATATTTCAGTGCTTTGCATGATCTAATTGGGTACTGCTGAATAGCCTTATTCTCGTGATTCTTTGGAGTGATGCTATGGAGTATGAGGAGTCCGTGAGTAATGTAAGGGAAAACTTGAAAAAGAAATTGAGAAAGTCTTTCAGTACTTGAATACAATGTTCTGGAGCAGTTTACCTTTAGCTAGGGCCGTGTTGCTTTTCAGAGTAACCAATACTTTCAGGAGTGCTCACGAAACTCATGGTTGAATAGCTACTAAATATGATAAGGGTATAAAATGTTGCTTTTATTTCTTCAGAAGGTGTTATTATACACTAACAATACCTGGACCTGTCTAGCAAAAGAGATGTGATTGAAGATCACAAAACATAGTGAACAATGATTGTGTGCAAGTAGCTTTTTGGCATAAGTGCTTTAAAGGGAAGCTGTCTTCACATGCTATATTCCCAATTTAGTAGCATTTCTGTAAAATACACACCTTTTCAAAAGATCTTAAAAAACATTCTTACAGAAGGATCAAAGAGAAGGACACAACATACTGTTGTAGATAATAAAACTAGTTACTGACAGAGGACAGGAGAAAAAAAGCTAGAATTCAGATTAGTTTGTTTCAGCATACCTCAGGGTTTCCTATTATGTCCCTGCAGCTGAATATACTCAGACAGGAATAAAGCACGTTGAGTAAACCTGGTGAGGTATAAACTGAGGTATATCTTGGTTGATATTCATAAGGACTACTTGGCAGCATTCATGATGATCCTAGAGCTGAGATTCTGACTCCTTTTCAGTGCTGGAGTCTGCACTTGATAGGCCTTTCTCTAGTCCTGTGTACTGTCATCTTATTTGAAGAGCATGATCAAACTCCCAAGTTTGCTCTGCTCTGCTTCATTTAGCGTTCTCCCAGGCAAACTAAAACAGAGCTCAAAACAGTTTTCTAAGTTGAATTAAGCACTTGGAAGATTTTGGTGGCTTGTTATGTTCCAAACTTTGCAGGCAGAAAACAGAGAATTGCAGTTTTTGTTTTTAATTGAATGTATAGTACAGTTTCATATGTGTATGATTGAATCTTTGGATAGACTTGTGTGTATGCTCAAATTGTTCAAAGCCTGAAGACTCTCTGTAGTTGAGAACGTTCATGGATCAGCGGTCTGGAACATATATCTCCTTAAATAATCTCAGAATAAGGCACTTTTTATACAAAACTTTGAACACAAGGTTACTCAGAAATGAAAGATTACTTATTTGGCACCTGACTATTAGAAGACTGTCTGTACACTGTTGTAGATGCCCCATCACCACTGGTGTTTAAGGCCAGGTTGGGTGGGGCCCTGGACAATCTGATCTAGTACTTGATCTGGCAACTGGCAAACCCTGTCTGTGGTGGGAGGTGATTGGAACTTGATCCTCGAGGTCCCTTCCAACCCAAGCCGTTCTGTGATCTTGCAAAATTGAATCTTGCCACTCTCAGTTAATACGGTTTTCTCTAGTTCTTTTTGACTAGTCTTGCTTTGAAGGGAATATCCTTGTAAGTAAGTTGCCTGTGCGTTTCTAAGTTGTAAAAGAGAAAAGGAAGTGAGTGAAGGAATGTTGTCAATTTTATTTCATTTTACATTCTTAAAATTGTAGGCAGCTAAATAGAATTACTGTTAAAATTACACCATTTTAACTTGGTTTTGTCTATGATTTTTTTTCTTATTTACTACTTTGCATATTTACAGCTGTTCTTTCATTTACAAAGAGAACGTTCCTTTCCTGAGCACAGAGCCAGATTTTATGCTGCTGAAATAGCCAGTGCACTGGGATACTTGCACTCCATAAATATAGTGTACAGGTAAGTTTCTAAGTGTATTCTTGTCCTGTGGAAGTTCAAAATAGGACAAAGTAATATGTAAAAACTAATGCATGAAATAATCTCATGGGAAATTTGAACAAAATGTTTTCTCCAAAAACTTAAAGCTTCATTTCAGCTGAAAAATCAGTCATTGCCTTTGAAGCTTTTGTGTTGGTGACTGCTGTTTTGAATTAATACAATTATTTTCTTTTTAATAGGGATTTAAAACCAGAAAACATTCTCCTAGATTCACTAGTAAGTAAGGAACATTATCTTTGATTTTAAATGTCCTCTGGCAAAACTGACACTTATGGATATGCAAATGTTGATCGTGATCTATTTTTTTTTAAACTCTGTTTCTCAAACAGGGTCATGTTGTATTGACAGACTTTGGACTTTGTAAAGAAGGGATTGCAAGTTCTGATACTACTGCAACGTTCTGTGGGACGCCGGAAGTACGTTGTCAACTTTGTCATCTTTTGGCTTATAACTAACTGGTTGTTGAGTGTTATTAGTTATGTAAATGGAAGATCAAAAATGTATGTATTTATAGTTATGTATTGTTGGAGACAAATTCTTACAAGCTCTTCCTGAAACCAAAGACAAGTTCACTGCAGATTTATTCTTTGTACTGTTTACTAATATTCAGTATCTCCTACTTAATTACCCACATCCTCAAACTCATCTCTACCATCTTCCCTCTTCCCAGTCCTTTTTGCATTCTGTTTCTTCCTGTGTGTCTGACTAGACATAAGACAGATGGCTTGTGGAACAGCTGTAATGGATTTGCCAATGGGAATCTATTTACTATATCCTGCCATTAATTTTTAGTAAGTTTAGAAGCACTTAGTATCTTTGAGACATGGACAGATTTTGGTATATGGGAGAAGCTTTGAACTTACTGTCTCTATTGTCTTTTTTTACTAAGAGAAACGGACTGGAAAACTCAGTCTGGAAGTCTTAAAAACGTATGAGATATTCACCTAGATGTCAAGAAACAGCAGCTTTGATATTTTGATAAAATATACTTTAAATTACAGGAAAGGCCTTCGAAAGCAGTGAAGTGTCGTAGTGTTTCTCAGTGATAGGCTTGCAGCAGAATTAACTGCTTTCCTTTTTTGAATACTGGAGGGGAGAATGTGTAGGTTTAGAATGGCATAATAGGTTTGGTGAGTAGCTGACTTGCTGGGGGGATGTTACCTCCACTACAGCACAGAAGCCTATCTGAACTAGAAAGCAAGTTTCATTACTGAGGCAGCAAAGTAGCTTGGCAAAAGCATTGCTTCAGTTGGCAGAAGAGCTGTCCTACCTTGTTAAATGACCAGATGGTAATGAAGGATTTGTTGAGGTCGTTGAAGGGCAAGATAGTCTCACAGTTGCAGTGAAACAACATAAAGTTAAACGTCATCTTCAGAAAATGTGATGAAGACCTGAAAACCTAGCTTTTATTATTGCCAGCCTAATACTCTACCTTTTTGTGTATTTGTTTTTAGTATCTTGCACCAGAAGTTATTAAAAAGCAGCCCTATGACAACACAGTAGACTGGTGGTGTCTTGGTGCAGTTCTTTATGAAATGCTTTATGGACTGGTATGTATTTAATATGGGTGGGAAAGTGCCATTAAGAATGCTAACTTTTTTCAGAGTACTGAAGTATTCTGCTTCAGTGGAGGAGTGGCTTGCCTTAACATAGCATCTGTTTTTCTCTTTGGGATTTTTCCATTGCCTCCAGATGTCTAAACTTCTGCTTTCCAGTGAACTGCTGGATATCTGCTGAAAATAAGCAGTGATAACTGAGGGAATGTCAAAGTAAATAGAATAAACAGTGAGAGTACCCAATAAATGAAAACATGCATTTTAGCTTGGGTCTTCCAGGATTTCTCCTAGTTCTTCTGCTTCTTGACATAACGTTAAAAGACAAAAAAACAAAAACAAAAAAAACCACCTTACTGTACTTCTTCTAGTCATTTGTAATCACTCCAATAATAATCTGAGTTCTTGATTTTTATATGCATCTGAACCTTAAGTAGGGAAATGGATTTGTTTGCCCGCTCTCATTCTTCCCAGGCAAGCTCAGTGGGAGATTTGAATCTTGGTGGCATCTGCAGTTACTTGGGAGTGTGAGAATATGTTATGGAAAGAGGTGGTGGCAGGGGAAGGTATCAAGCATGGAGACCTGGCTGTGTGAATGACTGAATTAGAAGTTAGCTGCGTGTAAGATTTCTTCCTTTGCTGCTAGTGGTTTGCTCCTTATAGAAGTGTTTGTTGATCCATACACACAAAACGAAATGTTGATGTAGCTTTGGATTAATGTATACCATTTGTATTTCAGCCTCCTTTTTACTGCCGTGATGTTGCTGAGATGTATGAGAATATTCTTCACAAGCCTCTGGTCTTGCGTCCAGGAATCAGTCTTACAGCCTGGTCTATTCTGGAGGAACTTTTGGAGAAAGATCGGCAAAGCAGACTTGGAGCAAGAGAAGATTTTGTATGTAATGTCCTAATTTATCAAGCCCTTCTTCATTTAAAGGGGCATGGATAAATTTGAATGCATCATACAAGTTTAATAGTAAGAGATAGGAAGTGCTTTTCAATATATCTGTCTCTGTTTTTTTTTTTTCAGTTTGTATTCTTTTAAGATACCGGTGGTGGTCGTCAAGTCCTAAAATATGTTTGGAATAGGAAGGAGATGATTGCTGTGGGATATAATATTTTTAGCTTGGCTGGAATCAAACTAGTCAGCAGGGAAACACAGTTCCTGGTATAGTAACCACTAAGGTGTACTAAGGTAGAGCTTTTCTAGTTAATCTAGGAAATAATCAAAAGAAGAGGCTATTTTCTGGTAACATCTGTTTAACAGACTGCATAAAAAGTGTTCCTCAAACACAGAGGAACACCGGTACTGTGCAAATAGCAGCATTTTCTTTTTTAGTTCAGACTTAAAATTGTAGTAAATATTTTCCCAGTATAACAGTGAATTTTATTTCATTTTGCTTGCAAAAAGGTATTGCTAGGAAGCACTGATGATTTCAGAAATTTACAGTGAGGAATAATCTAGAAAGATTTCACTTCCATCCATGAATAGCATGTCTTCTGTTTGCAGCCTTAATGTTAGGTGGCGTGTTGACCTTACTGTAGAATGGCTTAGGTTCAAAGAGACCTTAAAGACCATCCAGTTCCAACTTCATGGACAGGGTTGCCAGCCACTGGATCAGGCTGCCCAGGACTCTATCCAGCCTGGCCTTGAGCACTTCAAGGGTTGGTGCATCCATGAGCTGACTGGGCAACCTGCTTCAGTACCTCACCACTCAATGATTAAAAAGTTTCCTCCAAACATCTAAACTAAATCTCCTCTTTAAAGCCTTTTGTCCTATTGCTATCAGACAGTGTAAAAAAGTAGTTCCCCCTTCCGTTAATGAGCTCCCCTCAAATGCTAGAAGGCCACATGAGGACTCTGCAGAGCCTTCTGCAAGTTGAACAGCCTGTCTTTCTAGGGGAGGTGCTCCAGCCTTCTGTTCACATTCACAGCCCTCTGTCTGCAACTGTCCAACCAATTATTTATCCACTTCACATCCATATCTCGCCGATTTAGAGATAAAGGACATGGTGCAGGACCACATAAAAGGCCTTGCACAAGGCCAGGTAGACAACATCATTTGCTCTTCCTTTGTCTGTCATAGAGGTCACCAGCCAGTACCCCCTTGTAATTTATTGGTCAGGTGGGAGGGAGTGAATTCTCCTTTGCCTGTCTCTTCTGACCAGTGTAGCTGTAGAATCCTTTCTTGTTACTTTTTGCAACTCCTACCGAGTTCAGTTTCAAGTGTGGCTTTGGCTTTTCTGATGTCATCTCTGCGTGTTCAGGCAGCATCCCTGTATTCTTCTCAGGTCACATGTCCCTGCTTCCACACTCAGTGCATTTCCTTCTTTCCTCTCAGTTTGAACAGCAGGTCCTTGCTCAGCTGTGCCAGTTTCCTGCTGCTTCTGCATGATTTCTTATCCTGAGTGGGGATGGAGACCTCTTGTGCTCTCACAAAGGTGTCCTTACAAGAGTTGCCAGCTCTGTTCTGTTCCCATGTTCCTAAGGACAACTTCCCAGGGGATCCCGTCCAGAAATTCCTTAAGTAGCTGGAAGTTCACTCCCCTGAAGTTCAGAGCTGCTGCTCCCAGCTCATCTCTTTGCTCTTTGCCAGGCTTGTATTCACAAACTTGACCAGGGTGTTGCTGTTACAGCACAGACTGTCTCCAGTCTTAACCTCTTTAATGGTCTTCTCTACATCGGTGAGCACCAGATCCAGTAATGCTTTGCCTCCGTTTGGTCTGTCCGGTACCTGGAGCTGGAAGTTAGTGTCAGCAGACTTCAGGAATCTCCTGGATTCTTTGCAGCCCACTGTGTAGCTTTGCCAGCAGACATCTGAGTGGTTGAAATCCTCCACTGTGATGAAAGCCTGCAAGTGCTTGCAGCTCAAGTGAGAAAACCTGGTTGGCAGGCTCCCCTTGATCAGACTGCCTGTAGCAGACCCTGACCATCAGGTGTCCTTCATTGGTCTGGTCCTAATCTCAATCAGCAGGCTCTTACCCTGCTCATGCCTTTTTCCCAGAGGCAGCTCTTAAAGTAGATAGGGCATTATGCTTCTTCAGTGGGGAATATGACGAAAGGATGGTAGTATTCAGCCCAACTGTTTACTGCATGAGGTGTATTTTAGTGTTGTTTAAGCAGGCACTTCTCAGACAGTGATCTTTATAAAAATTCCCAACTTGAAGGGAGGAGCAGAAACACCAACAAAAAGTATTCTTGCCCTGTGGTTGATATTTAAGACTTAAAAGCAGCAAATAGGATTTTAAAAGAAAACTAGTTTGTAGAGGCAGGCTAACACATTTAATTCTTCTTGCTAGCTACAGCTTTTATTGCAAAATAAAGTGTAAATGGAGAACTTGACTTCCTTAGGTTTTGTTTGTGCATTTACTGTGATGCATGGGATGGATTTCTGAAACATCTGTAATTTCTATTCTTTACTGCAGCTTGAAATTCAAAAGCACCCTTTCTTTGAATCTCTCAGCTGGACTGACCTTCTTCAGAAGAAGATTCCACCACCATTTAATCCTAATGTGGTAGGTGCTGTTTTAGTTCTTAGCTGCCAAATTTCTGTCTGTGTGGCCTTCTCTATTTGGAAAGAACGTGTGTCTCAGAGTGGATGGGAACCTCTTAGTGCTGACTGCACTTCTGAGCAGTGACACTGTCTTTTTGACTTAAAAAAAATCACTCTGACGTAGCATTGTTTCCTCTGCTTTTTCCCCTCCAAGGACCAACTTTTTTTTTTTATGGTGTCTAAAGACCACAGAATTTACAGCCTCAATTAAATAAAATTGTTCAGATTACAAAAATCGTCATTTGTAAGCCTTAGTCGCAGCCCTACTCCTGTTCATCTTCCTGATGGTTTACATGTTTGACAAAGAAGCCTTTGCTGTCTTGTCTCTTCTCTCTGTAACTGAATGTTAACTGTGCTTTAGCTCTTAGGTCATAGGGTGACTTATGGCAGTAACTGTTGTTGCTTGAATGTAACAGTTTTATATTATTGATGGAAAAGAGAGAAAAAGAACTCTGTGTGGTTACGTGGTTATAATTTTAAGTTTTTTGCATCTAACAGTCACTTAAGAAAGAAACATTTCTTAGTATTTCTTACGTTTATTGCATCATAAATGTTGTGTAGCTTTTGACCTGACCTCCAGCCCAGAAGGAACAAGCAAGCTTTTAATAACTGCTTGCAGGGATGCTGTGGTAGGTTTCCTTAAGCTTTCTGTCCTTAAACAGGAAAGAGTAGTACAATTTTTGAAATACAGAATGAACATGACAAATGATGGATCTTTTGTTTTTCTAGGTCGGCCCGGATGATATTGGGAATTTTGATGCGGTGTTTACGGAAGAAATGGTCCCATACTCAGTTTGCATCTCTTCTGATTACAGCATTGTTAATGCCAGTGTCCTGGAGGCGGATGATGCGTTTGTTGGCTTTTCTTATGCACCACCTTCTGAAGATATGTTTTCCTAGGAAGTTAGAGGCCAGCACTGTTCTGGAAGTCTTGGGATGAACTGAAACACGATGAACACATCCCAAATTAGTGTAACTAGTGCCTCATTTTGTATATAGGTTTGAAACTTTTGAACAAACATTCTCTGCTGTATAGGAGGAATTTGGGTATTTTGAATGGCTTTCTTTGGGGTTTGAACTGTTTATTCCTGCTGTAGAAAATATTTTTAAAAAGACTTTAAATAACATTCTCTACATTTGCATTTTTTTTTTTTTTAAGCAAAAACACTGACTGTTCTCATCAGTCCCTTCAGGTTTACATTCGTACGTATCTAAGATAAGGCCGGCACAAACAGCAGCGTATTTAGTACATTTATAAATGCCTTTGTACCTATTTACAGTGACTTTGTGCTTGGATTGTAACTATGCAAATGATCTTTCGTATACCCCTGTTTAAAAGAGGTTGTTTGGTTGGTTTTGGTTTTTTTCCCCTGATATATTAGTTTGAACTTTGTTAACCTGTCAGCACTTAAATGAAGATTTAATTTAAGATTGAGGTGCTTGGGGGACTTCTGTAGAATGAAAAGCTGGGTATGTAAAACTAGATCGTCACTTTTGTGTATGCTGGAGTGCCTAGGTCACTGAACTGGATTATTTGAGGTAAGCAGGATTACTCAAAGCAAGGACAGAACAAATTATATCAATTTGGTAACTTTACTGATCGTGCATTCTGCCTTTTTTCCTCCCTGAGATAAACGTGTCTGTATTTCAACTTCATTAAAAATATTTTTGGTTAAAACTCTGCTTTTCCAAAGATATAATATGCAATAATCACTGCTACTTTGAAAGACTGCCTTGCTTTAGCCTTCCTACGGTGGATGGTGAGGGATCACACCAAATGTGAAGTCCTTTTCTCACTGATTTATATTGGGAAACACTAATATGTTCCAGATCACTTGTATTTCAACATGCATAGCTACTTTGTGGCCCATTTTGGACCATTTTTAAATCTTCACTTGATATTTGGAAGAAAAAAAAAGTAATGTAAATTGTGTTGATAATTTTAGAGATGTGAAAAGTTAGTATATTTCTCATTACGTACACATGTATGGAGAAACTGATCATTCTGATCAACCTCTGTATAAGGAAAACTTTTAACAATGCAAAAACTGCAGTGTGTGGTAGGTAGTAGTATTAGTATGTATATCACCTGTAAATAACTTTTTTTTTGTCTGTTACTTCATAATTGTTCTGTGTTTTGTTCTGTTTTTTTTGTTTGTTTTGTTTTGTTATTCATAAATGCATTCAGTTGAAAGCCTTTGTCTGAAAGAAGTTTGATAGGACACAGATGAGCAGCCAGATTCCTGAAGGAACTGGCTGATGTAGGCACTGAGCCACTCTCGATGATATTTGAGAAGTCATGGCGGCCAGGTGAAGTCCCCAGGGACTGGAAAGAAGTCAACATAGCACCCATTTTTAAGAAGAGTAGGAAGGATGACTTGGGGAACTGCCAGCCTGTCAGCCTCACCTCTGTACTGGGAAAGATCATGGAGGAAATCCTCCTGGAAGCCTTGCTAAGGCACATGGAAGACAGGGAGGTGATATGGGATAACCAGCATGGCTTCACTGAGTACAGGTTCTACTTGACCAATCTTGTCACTACTTCTTATGGCATAATTGTGACAGTGGACAAGGGAAGAGACAGTGAATATCGTCTGGGCTTCAGTGAGGCCTTTGACGTGGTGGCCCACAACATTTTTCTCTCCAAATTGGAAAGATATGGATTTGATGGGTGGACTTTGATGGTGAACTGGTTGTGAGATGGTATCTAGGCAGTTGTGGTCAATGGCTCAAACTCCAGATGGAGAGTGGTGACAATCAGTGCCCCACAGGCATCCGCGCTGGGACCGATGCTCTTTAACGCCTTCATCAATGACATGGACAGTGGAATCATGTGCATCCTTAGCAAGTTTGTGGATAACACCAATCTGTGTGGCGTGGTCATCGTGTCCGAGGGACAGGATGCCATCCAGAGAGGACCTAGACAGGCTCAAGCAGTGGACCCAGGTGAACCTCATGAGGTTCACTAAATCCATGTGCAAGGTCTTGAGACAACCCCCCACTACCAGTACAAGGTAGGGGATGTAAGCACAGCTCTGCTGAAAAGGGCTTTGGGGTTACTGGTCAATGGCAAGCTGGACATGAGCCAGCAATGTACCCTCACAGCCCAGAAAGTCAGCTACATCTGGGCTGTGTCCAACAAAGTGTGGCCTGCAGGTCCAGGGAAATGGTACAGTACAGTAGAGAGATGGGAAGGGGAGGAGATACTTCAGAAGTTGCAGTGTAGTATATACTGTACCCCTTCATTTTTTGCCCTCTCTTTTGGAAATGTCTGTAACTGGCTTTCTGACTAGGTACGGGCTCTCCTATCTGTCCTTTCTCATCATTGTTGGGGTTTCTTTCTTTTGGCTTTTTGGTGTGAGTGTTGTTACTCTTTCACTTGAAGTACTCTGTTCTCTTTATTCCTTCTCTTCCATGAAGGATCTGGCAAAGTAACAGACTTCACACAACAAAGCCTCCCATACTTCAGCTCAGAGCACGCACACAGATCGGTGCTCTCGTTCAGAATCTCTTTGCGTTTCATGACAATCCTTCTCAGTGTAAAATGGTGAGGGAGTAACTGGGGCAGCCCCTTCACAAAACCCCGAGCTGAGAAGCAGAATCTCAAATGAAGGTCAATCCGAGGCAGGAGAGCCTCAGAGAGCCCGCACAGCGGTGGCATTCCCTCCCTGTGGCGGAGGTCACACCTGTGGCTGATGTAGAGGGACTGACGGCGAGGGGCCGCTTTCCCCTCACGGAGCGGCGGGAGCGGCGGACAGCGAAGGCGGCAAAGCTCTGTCGTGAGGCGAGGGGAAGCCATGGGGAGCGTTTTGGGCTGAGAGGAGGGGCAGTCGCCATGAAGAGGCATCTGGGAGCTGGGGAGCTGGTGCTGGGCGCGGTCGGGGGGGGGGCTGCGCCCGGCTCTGCGAAGCTCAGCGAGCGGCAGCGTGTGGGGAATGCCCGCGCTGCTGTGTGCTGTCCTGGACCACGTAGTGCCGTTTCATATTGGTTACCTACAGGAAAGGCAGACGGCAAGTTGTAAAAGGAAGTCTGCATGACAGTTAAAAGATCACAGAATCCTTGAGAGTTGGAAGGGACCTTTAAAGGTCACCTAGTCCAACTCCCCCCGCAATGAACAGAGGCATCGGATATATCTGTGCAAAATGCCACATTCTGGGCTTAGTGGTTCTCCCTATGGAGTCATCTCTTATGAGTGACGTTCTGAGATTCTACTCTGAAAATGCAGATATGCAATAAAAACAACACTGAAGAGTGTGGTCACCTTGCAGACCTACTCCATGGTCTTGAAAGTTTTATCTACAGGAATAAGAACTGATCATCTGCATCAATTGATGCAGCAAATATAGTTTGCAAGATCTTTGCCTTAAAATGGACGCTACAGGAGGTGACAGCAAGCTAGGAAAGTGTAATTTAAGAAAGAAATGATTCCTCAGTTTCGTGCTCTCAGCAGCTCTGTCAGCCTTCACAGCTACGCGTATATAGTCTTTAGCTCCAATGATTGGTACTGGGAGGGGGGGGGAAAGAGTGGGGGAGACTTTATGGTGCCTTTATTTTGATGGGTCACGTTTTGGGCATTGAAATAATTCAATAACAAGAATATTAGACCATTTTAGGAATGTATTATTATTGTAGAGTGGCCAATTCTGTCCTAATTCTTCACAGCTTATTCCAGAATTGTCATTCAGAGTTCAAAGGTCTTTTTTTGGAAGATGGCCAAGGAAATACAGAAAATGAAGGAAATTATCCTCGTTTACCTCGACAGAAGTGGTGGCCTTGAGAAATTTGTGCACGATTGCAAAAAGTACAATGGTATTACTCACTCAGTAGATATTTTGTTAACACTGGTAAGTACTGTTAGGTAAATATGTTATTTTTAAGACAATATTTGCTCCTGCAGACTCAAAACAAAGTTACGCCGTGTACCGTTTCATTATTTCAATAAACCCTTCTGATGTTGGTGAACTGGATGCAACCCTTGGAAACTACATTCTTCATAAACCCATGAAAGCTGCAGGGATTTTTCAGTCAGTAAGTTTATAGTTGTGATCAGGGCTGACAGAAACAAATCTTCCCTATTTTAACCTGATTTTCCTTTCTAAAATGAAGTTACTTTTCAATTACAGGTATGTTTCATAGCTATTAAGACATTATCATTAATTGAACAATTGCAGACGGAGGCCCAAGTGAGTCCACACTGTTTCCCCCAATTAGATCTTATAAGTCTGGTGAAGTATTAGCAAAGATGATTTTTGTATTACTTTTTCAGCCTTTATTACCCCTTTGGTTGTAGCATACTTCATACTTAAAAGACCTGCAATCCTCACCCCAACATATTGCAGGAATTCTGACATAACTGATTGAATTACTTTTACACTTGATATGTTTCTGATTTTTTTTTCCCTAAGAGCAATTTGTACATCATGTAAGAATGAATTTATAAAGAGCATTTTGAAATACAAATGTGTATTTTACAGTATTAATGTCATCGTGTCTCTTGTTAGATAAGCATACTGCTGAAGCCAACACATTTGCCGCCGTTACCGAGTTATGTTCTCAGCCTTTCTGCATTTCCATTTGATTACACATCTAAGAGATTTTATATGTCTGAAGGAATAGCGATTGTGATGGGAACTGTCACGAAATACACCCAAGGAGCAAGATTTCTTTGCACTGAGGAAACCTGTCCATTCTCTGAAGGTAGAAGAAATTAATGAATCACTAAGGTTGGAAAAGACCTCCAAGACCCAACCCTCCACCTAGCACCGTTATTTCCCCATTAAAACACGCTGCTCAGTGCCACATCTAAACACTTCCTGAATGCCTCCAGGGACGCTGACTTCACTGCCTTCTCGGGCAGCCCGTGCAGTGCTTCAAGTGCTCCTTAATGATGTAGTTAATTAACTACAAAAACTAGCTACGTAGCCCTTATGAGTGCACGTATGGTGTCTCCATGAGGGCGTGTGTAACGAATAAGTGTCTGGCGTCGTTTCCACGCCGCCCTGCGGTCGCGGTGGGGACTGTGCCATAGGACGTAGCGCCACCTGGCGGCCAACCTGTGCCACTGGCAGCGTGCTCATCTGGAGAGGCGCTCTTGTCAATCCGGAATTTCTCTTTCCAGTTTTGAATTACTTCTGTGAAACGTAGAATGAGGACCTTGTTCTCATTATAAATGCTTCCTAGCATCTTTTTTCTTTTTTCTTTTTTTTTCAGGATTTAGGTACATAAGAGTGCACGTGCCCGGAGCTACGGAATCTGCCACAGTGAGGAATGACTTTGTGTGCAGTTTGTGTTCTTCACCACTGCAGGAAGATATGAAATTCAGAGTACTTGGTGGTAGGAACTGCGTTGTTTTATTTCTAGGTCTGTTATTCCCCTACTTCTGTAAACAAAATGTCTGTGGGGCAAACAGCCCCGAAAGACAGCAGTCATCTTAGAGGGAAGCAAAAAGCAAAAAGCTTTGTACTTGGTTTTCAGGAGAACTAACCTTTTCCTTGCCTTTATTTTGAAAGATAAACAGATAGTTGAAATGATTGATGCGAGAGTTCTTAATGCTTTAAAAGGACGTTCCGACCATAAATCACACCTTAGGATTCAGACTTTTACAGTTTTCTTGAGAGGTACGCTGAGTTTCAATTCTAAGATTTGTTAACAATGATTTAGATGTGAATTGTAACAATCACTTGCATTTTCCTTACAGGTCCATTTCTTTGGATAACCTGATGAAAGTCATGATGATTTATATTGAGGTTATTTCTCTAATATAATTAGAGGGGGCATTAGGCAGGCACAAATGATTACAGAGAATTTAGAGCCAGACTGTGGTGTTTGCTTCTATGTCTTCATTTAAGCAGTTCCCCTAGCCAGCTCTGCTGCATTATATTCTACCCGAATAGGTTTTTCCTCCTTTCTGCTTCCTTTGGTCATAACTGTTCTGCACTCATTTCTGTGTTTTTGACATCTTTCCTCAATCCAGCTGTTTTCCAGATTCAGTCAGGATTTTTGCCTTCCTTACCTTTTGCACTAATTAATTTGAATTGTGTGCTTCATTTGATTCTACTCCACAATGGTAAAAATGGAATCCAACTGTTGTGTTCTGCAACTTAGTGTTAAAAATGAAACAGTTTGGAAAAGTTTTCTGACCGAGCTTTTAACATTTTTTATCAGCTTCAACATTTTCAGGTCTCCCCCCCCGTTTTGTTCTTCATTTCCAGATGAACTGGCCAATAGAATGACGATAGGAAACCAATACAGGATTATAGGAATCCCAGCTTGTGTACAAAATGGCCCACAAGCTACAGCGTGTATGGAAGCCAGTAGTGTACAGCTCTGTAAAACAAATGGTAAGGAAGTTCCAGTAAGAACTGACTTCAAATTCTGAAAAACCTTTGGGTTTTTTTTTTCCTTTTTTTTGGAGCAAAATCTATAGAACACGTGGCTCACATTCTGAATTTGTGTTTAATGCCTAGACATCTTAGTTCTTTGTAAGCTTTTGTATAGACCGGAGTGGCAATTTATTCTTGCATATCTGCACTGCTCTATGAAGTGCTTGCTGATCTCTCTTTTGCTTTAATTAGGTCCTTCTTTTATCGGTGAAAATTTTAAGTATCTACTTTCACTGACTTCAAGTTCATGCTGGAGGTTTACAGCCACGCTTGCCCATGTCTTTGCTTCTCAAGTTGTTCCACCAGGCACTTACAGTACTCTTAAACTGGCAGTACTACTGAGCCTAGTACAGACGTGTGAAATGGAAAGTGCAGATTACCTTGATCTATTGATTGTGACAAGTGATACTCTAATAATCGATAGGTAAAGAGATTCCTTTGTTCTTACATACATTATTATTATGTTTTTAAAGATAATAGGATAGAAAATAGAAAAGCAAGAGAGGAGGCTTAAAAGGAATTGACGGAGTTCTGACTTGGTTAAAAATGACAATGAAACATCTGTTTCAAATGATTTATATAGGATTACTGCTAGCAAATATCCCTAACAGTCTCACAATGATCTCAGTAAACTTTTAAGGCTAGCAGTTTAGCAGAGGTCAAACTAAACCTTTTTCTGAAACCAAAACTAAAGATAGCCCCGAAGGCTGGTGATGGTAAGAGCGAAGTTCTCTGCTTTTCAAATCTCGTGTCACTTTAAGCCTTTTCATCACTAGCTTCTTATCATTTTCAGTTATGCCCTGGTTTGCCTGGCCCACAGTTACTCCAGAGAAGCTTACACGGTGCTGTGCTATGCACGTGGTGCTCTATTACCTGTAACCTGTCGGAGCAGATGTTGCCTGCATATTATAGCCCCTTTACCAATTCTTGCTGTTTTAATCTACAATTATATCCCATTTCTTAATATGAGAAGAAGTTGTGCTTTAACATCTTAAAATCATAAGGAGCCTTTGACTGTGGAACCAGGGAATTTGTAACTTTGTGTGCCAGGGAATATGACGCACTCTCCTTTCCAAAAACAACTGGGGATGTAACTGAGGCAGCCAGAGCCTAGAAGTTACCAGCCTCTTCTTCTTTCCCCAGATGGACAGAAGTTACGAATCCTCTGCCTTCCTCTAGAACAGGAATAGCTGTTAATGATATGCAGTTAAATTAGGAGACTTCTTTGATTTCCTAGGTGTTACTTCTGTTACAAGCTATGATTTGCCTCACGTTAAAACCATCAGAAATACAGTCCTTCTGGAGAGAAAGCTTAGACTTCTGCATTTGTATTTAAGTGTACTTGAAACATTTAGTTTTAGTTAGTTGTTTCTAAGTAGATCTCAATATATCGAAATACCACTACAAAGCATTAAGAACAGTATTATGTTTAGAAAAGCTGAATGATGACTTGGCAATTTACAGCTGATGATTATTTAATCCTCTAGGCTTCTCACTTACAGCATCTGTCTCCTGCCTCGTGGCATCCGACACCCGGCTGCTAGTGAAATCTTTCCTTCTGTGTCCAAAGATATACATGGAACTGGAAGCGCGAGTATTCAGGCTTGCAGCGCTCTGCTGGCTCAGGGTGGTATCTGTTACATAGGAGACTTATCTTCGTATAAAAAGGATAAACTTGAACTTCTACAATCTGGTAATTTCACATCTGCTGACAAATGAGGGGACAGGATGCAATAATGTGTAAAACAAACCGTAGCTAGTTCTATTCCTCAGCTCGTGGCCCTCAGATGGTTGGAAAATACGAGCTACTTTTAACAAGTCCGAAAGAAACAAGGTCAAGAATGGCAAACTGCTGTGAGCTTGCATTTGCTACACAGGCTCCCACAGGGATCCATTTATTGGCAAAGGAAGAATTTCTAGATGGAGAGAGAACTGTATTCATCATTGTAGGATTTGTGATCCAGCCTCTGAAGGGTTCAGGCACTCAGTCCTCAAAACTGGTGTGGAAATGTCAAAATGTTAAGAGAAATTCAGTGCAATACAGTAAGGCCTGTTTTCAGCTAGCGTGTTCAGAACTGGAATTTGTAGTTGACCTGGATCAGTTTCCTAACTGACATCTTTTGTCCTGTCCTAGTGGTAGAGAGCAGGACAACAACGCTGTTCATTCCTGGGAAGAAGTATGGAGAAGAGGCTGACCAACAAGTGACCATTTCAGTTCAGACCAATTTTTGGTCTTACGTAGATGTGGGCTCTTCCCCAAAGAAGCATATAGCAAGGGACAGCTTTTTAATTGGGCAGATGGTAAAGCAATTGGCAGTTATTTCTGGTTATTGTTAGTTCAGCTTGTGAAATAACGCGAACAAGCCTGTGTTTCTCAGAAAGCTGCAACTTCAGTGACTTTAAATCAGGTATCTTCTAAAATGAGCTAGCTTCCCCAAAAGTAAATGCCATTTATTTTATTCACAATAGCTTCTGACAGCTCCAAGCTATGTTGTGGACAGTAGAGATAAATGCTTAGCTACTCTCACACCATTTAGCGCACAGATACTGAATATTACAAAAAATTGCCATGTTCATAATGGCCAAAATTCTAAAATAACTTATTTTCTTTCTCTGGGACCTTCTCTTTAGGACTTGAGCTTGATCCCACCAAATCTTTTGGACGTTTTTGGGCTGTTGATACACAATGAATCTCCTTCCTGTCAGCTGTCTTTTCCTGTGGTGCATCACGTCTTGCAGAAGGCCGTCCATCCCGAGGCCGTGCTGTACAGGGTCTCGCAGCAGTTCAGAACACAGGATTATGAAGAGGTAGTACATATGATGTTATCATTTAGCCATGCATTACGCTTGGAAATATACTGTTCCCAGAATCAGAGGGCTCTGTGCTGATGCTCCGACAGCTTGTTTTAAAACCTGTCAGCACTCACAACTCTGCCCCTCTCACTCTGGAGAAGCTGTCAGTATTTGTAGTGGGATTAACGTACTGTAGGGAACCTGCTTTAGTGGGGAGTGGGACTAGGTGACCTTCAGCCATCCCTTCTGATCCCTACTGCCCTGTGATGCTCCAGCAGGCAATTCAGCCCAGTATCTAAAAGCCCATCCTTGTGCACAGCTGAATGACAAGCTTTTGTATAAAAGCTGGTGGTGAAATACACTGCCCTACCTCTATTACTATGCTACTATGTTAAAACGTATGAAAAAAATGGAAATGACCTATTTTCCACAGTTAAATATTTGAAATGTGTACCTTCCCTCCAGTTCATTTTGTTTGCTAGGAATCTTCACGTGGAAGTGAGTTCCGAAGCAGAAAACCTCATTCAGGGTTACTACCTTGCAAGTCGCAGAGTGAGAAGAGATTCTGTGCGCGGATCAAAATTATCAGCATCTGCACTAAAAATTCTGTACGTCCCATGCTCACACATACAAACACATCTCAGTTCCAGTGCTCAGTGCCAACCCGCTCAGCTCGTGAGGGGAAAATCTAGACACCGTTTAAGTTTTGAAAAGTACAAGCACAAAGAATACCTTAACACCTACGAGTCCCATGTATATTACAGGATTGGAAAGAACTACATAAAGAACTTCTTTAGACGCAATAATTGCTTCTTCAGTCTTTAATTAAAGCAGTCTTAGGACAATAAAAATGGGGATTAAATTACTGTAGCTTTCTCTTAAATAAGTTTCTTTTAAAGCAAAAAACGCAGCATGAACTCCTGAATTACAGAAGTTCTTGCAACACAGCAATATGCAGTGCCTTCACTGCTGCAACTTTTTCATGCATTTCTGATGTGCTTACATTCATCCCCTAGGATCTCACTGTCTAAGGCTCATACTAAACTAAGTTTAAGAAAGGAAGTGCTTGAGGAAGATGCATTAATAGCCATCCTGTTGTTTGAATCATCTCTCACCCTAAAACACGGTAAGTCAGCCTTCAGTTTGGGGTATATTGGTTTCATGCTTTGTTGGTTTGACAGTCAGTGGCAGTAATAGAGGCATTTCAGTTCAAGCTGAGATCAGAGGAAAGTCTTCCAGTTGATTTCTAGTGGTGAGCCTCAGTGCTGTACATTAGGCCCCTGACAGCATCAAACCTCTGTCCTTAGGATATCACACTGGAGGCACTGCTCCTCTGCAGCTTTAACATCAGTCCAGCTTACACCATAGCCAGTGTTATTTCCCTGAAGAAAGAGATGGTGTTTTCTTTCTGTATTATGTCACGTTTGTTCACTCTAATTTGGCAGTGACAGAATCACAATGTGATACAGAAGTGCTAACTTCCACAACTGAATTACTAAATCTACACAACAGCTTTTTTTCCTCTCCCCCCTCCTTAAAAGTACTTCTAGGGTCTGAACTGATTCCTTCTTGCTTAGGTAAGTCTGCATTGTGCATAGAACCAAATGCAGTATTTCCATTTGACCTCAGTGATGAAAACACCCTGCACCAGAGAGACATTTACCTAATGCAGTGCCACCATCAACTGCTTCAGTTTATTGGTGCATACGGCCCAGGGACTTGTGTTAACACTAATGAAGAATGATATCTCCACTAAG
Organism: Cyrtonyx montezumae; assembly: GCF_038088225.1. Lineage (NCBI taxonomy): Eukaryota > Metazoa > Chordata > Aves > Galliformes > Odontophoridae > Cyrtonyx > Cyrtonyx montezumae. The sequence continues at coordinate 32,045,364 of NW_027072089.1, read as the reverse complement.
TGAGTGTGAACTTCTACTTTAGCTCTCTGGGACTGCAGTTACAGAGAAGTAAACGAGTGTTTCCAGTGCTATTTTGCTAACCAAGATGCTGTATTTCATCTATGATCTGTGCTTTTTCCTGTTGCTTCTTTTTAAATGTGTTATCCAGCAAGGGATAGTTTAAATAACTACAAAAACTGTATTGATGTAAGACAAATTATTCCTGTACTATAAATTTTAAAATACAAGTATAATCACACTGCTTCATGCTTTATGCCTGTCCTTACATTACAGCACCATCTCATTAGCACAGGATGCAGGCATGCTCCTCCAATCTGAAATAAAACTAAGGACAGTGGAGACAGGAGAGCAAAACCATTATTAGTAGGCTGAACTGGGAGGCAGCTCAAGGAGTTCCAGTCCCAACTACCTCACTGCAAAAATGAGTGTAAAGACCAATACAGTAGATATGCTCCTCCAGCTAGAGGGACTTTCCTTTGTCTTCCTAACAATGATGTAGCTGTAAGGCATAACACTGGGCAACTTTTAAATCAGAGATCCACGCTAAACTCAGCAGAAAAGGGGGTAGACTTCTACTCAAATATGGACAAAATGAACAAATACTGAAGGCTTGCTGTGACTTCTGCACAAGCCATGCAGCAAGATCATGGTGCTACCATTCACACAGCCTTAACACAGCTCTACAGCCACTGGAAATACAAATCCAGGATTTTATTAAAAACACTGATTGAGGCAAGAAAACTGTGTTTTACTTCTTGAATCCAATTTTATTCAGCTGCATTTAAATATTCATACTAAGTTCTAGCAGTGTCTGAAAGGCTACTTCTCAGTCACACTCTCACCTGAGCTTCATTCAGGCATTATTCACAGATTTTCATTTAAACCCCCAACTCCATCTTACTCATTCTTTCTTCCAGCACAGCCTTAAGTCACAGAACTTCACCTGGAGCACATCTGAATCGAGCAGTACTCCTGGAAAGCAGGAAGGGCCACAAAAGCATTTCCAGGTGCATTAGAAATCCACATTTCACACTGTTCCCTATCTGGAAAAAAAAAAGCATTTCAAATTTAGCCAGTTTTCTGTACGTTTAATCTCATACAAAGTTACTACTGTACTGGCATTTCAGATTCAAAGATACACATCAACAACCAGTCAGATGGGTAAACGGCAAAGATATCATCATTATGCCAGGAAAATTAAGTAACAGACTTAGCAGAAATAATTCTGAAAACTATTTGAGACACAGTAAAAATAGATATTCTTAGGATAGCAACATCTTGCAGAAAGAGCACAACTTTTTATTCTTGCTTCTCTTCAGCTTCACCTATGTGGTGCTTTAAGGAAAAATGAATTCTTTTAACAGTATCACAAGAACATCGAAGTCAGGCAGCAGCCTAAAAGTGGCCTGTTACTCCAGGATGCATCCATGTGCTGGAAGCCAGCACAGCTGCATGCAGCAGCAAACACAGCCAGCACACAGCTTGCTGCAACCTCAGTACTGTAGCATCACAGCAGAAAAACAACTTACCTTCTTAAACACCCATACTTCTGGAAATGAGCAGTCTGCTGTTGACTATACACAGTTTGAAGTCAGCAGAGAAGGTCACCTGATAACACCTTTGAACGAATAGAATAAGTCAAATCAGGAACGAAGGGTTTTTCCACCTTGATTTGCCACTAACGATGAGCTGGCACATCAGATACAGTGTTACTCATCAAAAAAATCAGTTGGGTAAACGGCAAAGAGTCATCATCATCATCATGCCAGCAGACAGATTCCCACCCTCCCTAAGCCTTGCTACTTCTCCCAGCTATCAAATACAAGGGAATTTATTAAGTTGTCCCCCAGAGATGTGCTTCCTAGAAATCAAAGCAGAATGTATGTTTTCAACCATTAAGTACACAATGTATTTGGTAAAGCCAGAAACAAGAGAAAAGCTCTTTTAGAGGACAAAAACATGGGGCTTTGTTGATGCATTCAAGCCTTCTGTGCCAAGTGCTTTTCAGAGGTGAAGTTCACTGCCATAATTGTCTGTCTATTTTGACTGCATTCTGACAGGTTAAGTGCCAGCAGGGAGAGCTCTCTGAGTACACATTCTGTACTTCAGCCTTTCACTTCCAGCTAACATCTGTTAATCCTTCACAAAACTATCTATGCAGTTCAAACTAGATTATCCAGTGTTCTTACAAGTCTCTCATTTCTGATTCCTTCATGATTCTTAAAATAATACCATCACTTCACAGCAAAACAGTCATAAAGGCTTTATAACTGGCCTAACACCTTTCAGAATTTCAGCCTCAAAGCTCCCTTAGTTCTCTATTGTCACAGGGTTCAAGTTCAAAGGGAAAAAAGCTAGATTTTAAGGGTTATGGTTGTTAACTTAAAAATGGATGAAAACCTCACCTTACAGTATTCATGGCAGTGGTATGCAGTAATGCAAACTGGAGTCATTATACAAGTAACCAGAAGTTTAGTAGTCAGTCTGTAGTTCAAAATGTATTAACCACTGTGTGCTAACTGAGGAATACTGTCTAGGACCGCTTAAGACTTAACCCTTCAAGCAAATGCTCACATGCCCTGTCCCATCAGTAAGACAGTTCACAATTACCCAGCTCCTGAAATCTAGACCTAGATTTCTGGAGACAGCTTCAGATGCTTTCCTCAGCAGTAAGAAAAGTGAGAGACACTTACTTATGTTGGAATTCACGTGACATTTTTCTGCTTGCAAGATACAAACGGCATATAGCCCAGGCTGAAGACTCCTAAAGCCAAAAACCAACTCATCTCCTAATTGCTTTTGTTGCCTAAAACAGGAAGAAAAAAAGAGGTTTTATTCTCCAGCATGTTCTTTAGCACAATGCATCCCCCTGGGGACAGCAAGCCAGTCACACAATTATCATGAGTACTGCTGGCTTCACCATCACTCAGGGAGCAAAGGAGGGAGCACCAGCTGGAATTACGGTTAAGAACATCGCATTCCACCAACAGAAAAGATGCAGAACGAAGAATGACTGACTGTAGGGTTAGGCTGCTCCTAGTCAGCATTCACCACGGACGACACGAGCAGCCCGCAGGGATGCGGCTGGGCCCGCCCCGGCCCTCCCGACCCGTGCCCGCTGCACAAAGAGGGCACGCTCAGGGCCACAGCGTGGCACCAGCCAAACCCCTCTAAGAAAAACGCTAATGGGAAAAACACTCAGGCCTCACGGAACTGAGAGCAGCTCCTACCAGCGCAGCCGCTGAAGCACGACCGACCACAGCCCGTCTGTAGCACCCACCACGGCAAACACGCGCGGCGCCGCCTCAGGAAAGAACAAGATGGCGGCGCGCTACTCTTACATAGGGCGCGCGCCGCGGGGCGGGGCGGGAAATTCGCGCGGGCCCGGGGCGCTCCTGGCGGAGTCGCGCATGCGCAAAATGTGGCATCGCTGTGGGTGAGTTGGTCCCGAGGGGTGGGGCGGCCATGCGCAATGAGGAACTGAGGGAATGCGGCTCGACAAACGGCTATCGTCCGGTGAGTGATATTTAATGTTTACCTTGACAATAACAACATGTGAAACGTACAGTGTTTTACAGAACACACATATCAGGTGGTGGGGGTGCGTTGAGTTTCAATTTTTCTTGCCTCAATATAGGAAATGGTGTGGTGGATCATGTGCTACGGACAAGCCAGCTCTCAGGGCTCATTCATCTGTGAACCCATGGATGAGAGGAATGTATCTTGATGTCTTGAACAGGCAAGTAATAGTTCTGAGGTAACACTTAACAGACATGTCGCATGCAACACAAGTCTGTGGATCAATACGAGCAATACTTAATTAATGGAACTACATTTAATCTGTAAGAGCAGCCTGTGTTTGTTGTGGGTGTGTAGGATGGATTTCAGCGTGTTTTTACTTAAAGTGAACGGGCACTCCCACCTTCAAAGAGCTCCACGCATTTATGACTATCTGAAGGATGAAGGCATGACCTGACTGCTGTCTGTGGGGGGTTCTGCCATTGGCACCATGCGATGAGGACACTGCACACGCTATTTTGATAGCTGTTTTCAGAATTGTTTGCCATTTGCTTTTCTCCAGAGCTTGTATTGCACTGCACTTAGCCAATATGCATTTTCCTGTCTCCTTCTACTGTTGTGTACCTATCAGCTTCCTCTGCAGAGGTGGATGAGAACAGCTGTTGTTAGCAGTCTTGCTCCTGTTGCTGTGCTTATGTTGGTGCTGTTAGCAGCTGCCTTCTGTTCCTCCCCTGGTTCAGATACCAGCAGTATCCTCAGAGGTGGAAGCCAATGATAAGTTGCATTAAGTCAACGAAGCATTAGAGATTTTTAAGAACCAATTCCTTCTGATCCACAAACAGTATTTAAGGAATTAAGGCTTGTTGATGTTGTTGTTTGTTTGTTTGTTTTAATTTAAATATATATGTGGTGCAATAAATAACTTTTTTTTTTTAATGCAAAGGGAGACTAGTGTTGTGAATTTGTTGATGTTTCTCCTTGGCTTGTGCTTTCTCCTTGTGCTGAGTGATTCAAAAACTGTCCTGTAGCTCCAATGTATAACCTGGATCGCATCGGCCATTTCTGCAAGACAAGAACAAGCACAGTGCTGAAACACCTGGTGTCTGAATACAGCTCTGAGTGACAAAAGCAAAGCTTTATGTGCTGACAGAATTGTGATACAGGAAAACAGGAAACTTAGTAACACCAAAAAGGTTATACATTGTCACTTAGTGGAAAATTAGGATCTGTGCAGAGGAACTGCAGCGTGGATAGCTTCCTTGGAATGAATTGTGATGTATAGTTCCTAAAAATTCTCAAGACCCAACAAACAATTGTAAGTCACGCTGCTGAGGTGTCACACCAGAATTTGCACTGCAGCTGCTCTGCCACTAGAACAAAGCAGAGCATCCCCTTGTGGATGGGATGCTGCCACGGTGCCCCAGCATTGGCGCTGCTTGCAGCCCCTGGGTGCACACCCAGCCATGCCAGCCTGCCTGCTCTGCACAGGAGGGCTTGTTCTTGCAGCCATGCTGCGGGCATTACTTCAGCTGCATGTCTTGCTGTGGAAAGGGATGAGCTCAGCTTGAGATTGGGAAGCTGTGTTGTTTGTTAGAATCGGGTGCAACCTGCTGTCTTTTTCAGGCATCCCTGTGATGCAGAAATACCTGAAAAAGCCAGCCTGGTCTTTCAAGTAATAATCTTTTAAAATGAAGACGCTTGGGGGAGCAGGGTGACACCTGTCCTCTGAATGACAAAGGTAGCTCTAAAACTGGACGGGACTTGTCGAAGCATTAGCACTACAGTTAAATCTTAACCCTTCTACATAAAGACATAAAGAAGCTGAATGTTCTCTCTTGGAAAGACTCAAAGATCTCGTTCGGTATTTTCATTGTGAGCCTGATGTTATGAACTCATCTCTATTAAGGCATCTGAGACATTACCTAACTTGAAGTAATTAACCCTGCTTCCCATTCCGTGTACACACAACAGCACGTAAATGTTTTCGTTTCCATGTTATTTGTATTTACTGTGCTCGATACAGGAGTGTGGTGACAGCCCTGACCTCTGCTGCTTATATTTTTGAAGCATTTAACTGTGATTTCTCTGGGACACTTCTAGTTCAAACTAAAACATTAATTTACTACTCAAAATACCAGAAAGTTTGGTTAGACCGATAGGATCTTTGGCAAAACTGCAGGTAAATGGCACATAAATAGGATTATAAAAAATAATCGCTGAATGAATCAACTGTTGCTGTATTCCAGTAGCCTGGGAAATGTGCAGCTGGATATTTTAACTGCTTTAAAGGCAATTTTTTCTGCCAGCGGTAGTTGGCAGCTGTTGAAAAGTGCTGTGAGACCTGTGTCCCCTCACTCTGGCCAGGCGAGCTAACTGGAACTAGTGAGAGTTTATTTTGAAACACATGACAGTGTTTATTTTTTTTTCTTCAGTTATAGCCATTTTCTGATTTATGTGAAGGTTTCACTGCCCTAATGAGCCTGCTAATCATCTGAATGGGCTGGGAAGCCTACGTTCACATCACAGCTTTTACCACGACCAAGAGTGTGAACAAGGAGCCCTCTGTGACTTAGTCACTTCAGAGGAATTAGAGATTACTTCACGAATTAATCATAATTAAATCATTCTGAATTCATCAGCCTCTTACTAAAAGACCAGCAGTGCGCTAACTCACTCTGTTAGGCTGGAGCCAAAGAAAACACCTTGCAGCATTTCAGCATCACGTCAGTCACTGCATGGTGTATTTGGAAACAGCTCCCATCCCCAGGTACTCCCTAATAGTAGTTCCCCTTTCATGTCCTCTGCATTTCCAGGACTGTTTTGGATGAAGGCAAGAGAAATAGTGGCATATACCAACTACATGAAAGAAATGCATCAGAAAAGCACTTTCACAGGAGAAATTAACACATGGCCAGTAATTAATGTCTTATTTCATATCTTGGCTGCCTCATCAGGAGAAACACTGCAGGCCTGCACACACTGCTGCACTTTGCCATGGCTATGATGGCTGCTATGGAGCATCTCACATCTTAGTGGTCCCACAGGTTCTGTGGGTTTGGTGTGGCTCTGCCAGGCTTCCCATGGACACTGAGCAGATAGTGCCATTTCCCTTCCAAGGATCAAATCCCTAACGACATCTGATAGTTCTGTGAACAAAGTCCCTGAAGAAGGGGAAATGCCAGCAAGCTCCAGGCTACCTGGTATGAAAAAAGACTGTCTCTTCTGGAAAGAGTCCAGTGGAGGGCTACAAAGATTATAAAGGACATGGAACAGCTTCCTTATGAGGAAGGGCTGAGAGATCTGGGTGTGTTTGTTTAGCCTTGAGAAAAGAAGACTCAGAGGGGACCTGATCCATGTCTACAAATATCTAAGGAGCGGGAGGCAAAGGGACAAGGCTGGACTCTTCTCAGCAGTGTGTGGTGATAGGATGAGGGGAAATGTCCACAAACTGATGCACAGGAAGTTCCGCACAAATGTGTGTGGGAACTTCTTCCCAGTGCAGTGACGGAGCAGTGGCACAGCTGCACAGAGAGGTGGTGGAGTCTCCTTCTCTGGAGACGTTGCAGACCCGCCTGGACGCCTACCTGTGCAACCTGGGCTAGGGAGCTGCTTTGCAGGGGGTTGGACTCGATGATCTCTAGAGGTCCCTTCCAACCCCTACAGTTCTGTGATGCTGTGATTTCCACCAGGCCCAGAGCATGCAGGTGCATGGTTATATGCCTCTGGGGTACTCAGCTAAAGCAATCTTTCTGTGCATGCATTCTAGTGAGGTAAATCAGCCTGAAATCACTAGTTTCCTCTGAATATTGTAGCACCAGTTTGCTGTCCTACCTTGACGGGATGGAGGTACCCATCTCCTCGGAGGGCTCCCAGGGCCTCTCCTGGAGACTCCTCCTCATCCTGGAGGCTGCGCGTGAGGTGTGCGATGTAGGTGGTGGCCAGGAGGAGCACGTCCAGCTTGGAGAGCTTGGTGTCGGGTGGCACGGAGGGCAGTGTCTTCTGCAGCTCCAGGAAGGCATGGCGCAGGGTCTGTACCCGGCTGCGCTCCCGTGCAGCATTGGCGGCCGCGGGTCGCCCTGGGCCTGTTCCGGCCCGCTGCCCCACTGTGGAGGGTAGGCAGGGTGTGCTGCCAGCAGCTGGAGGTGGCGGCGACTTGGGTGCCGGGCTTAGGGTCTCCTTGCAGCCCTCAGGTAAATGCCTACAGTCCATGGGGGGCTTCTCCAGCAGGGAGGGGCCTGTAAAAGACAAGAGTGTCTGTGAAGCCAGCGGCAGTGGCTGTAGGCTCATGGTGGTGCATGAATCTCGGCGACAGGCCAGAGCTGCACAAGCTCCTCACCACCTCTCACCTCAGGCCCACTGCTCTCCCACTGCACTCACACTGCAGCGCTGGCAGCTCAGCTCCTGGGCCCGGTGCACTGCTAGGAGGAGACTGGAAGCCCCACAGCTAGGAGTCATTGTGGGACCAGGAGCATTGTGGGGTGCAAGCAGCACATGAGCTTTCAGCACAGCCCCTGCTGGGTACAAAGTTCCTGTCTGTAACCTCAGCTTGCAAATAAACACAGCTTGTGGGCATGCACCAAAAAAAAACTTACGAAGTGAACATAGTATTTTCCCCACCGAGAGAAAGAGATAAAGCACAGAGTCACATTATCTCCTGAGTGCTGAAACAGATGCCTTCCAGAAGCAACACCTACGGAACATTTGAGTGCTGCCAACTTTGAGCAAACCAAGGCTGCTACATGGAGGTGTGAGTGACCATGTTTTGAAAGGGGAAGTCTGGTTGCTCAAGAGATTGGGAACAGCGTCCGCCTGTCCTCGTACACCCGGCACCACTCAGCACTTTGGGAGCTTGTCCTATTTGTTTTCAAATTGGAGTCCTGTAAGCTGTATTTCAGCCATCGGGGGGCAAAAGAATCACGTGAAAACATTGGCAAAAACCTTCCTTGAGCAAAGCTGCAATAACTGCTGAACAGTCCTTCCCAGCTTCCAGAAAGCACTATGGCAAATTCCCATTCTTTCTGCTCATTCAGTTCCCCAGCAATCACTACTCTGTCGCTGTTCCCCAGAGTGCACTCCGCAGCGAGAGCAATACCTGAGGCAGTCGCTCTTACCCGAGCAAAGCTTCCCAACTTCCTGGGCAGCTCCCAGCTCCACTGCCTTGGAGAGCTTTGTGCTGTCCTGGGCCAGCAGCAAAGACACCTTGTTAAAGCAGTCAGACAGTGCCATTTTAAGCATCTCAATAAAAATCAGTACATGTGAATGAGTGAAGCACTACATTTACACAGGTCAGACCTTGGTGCTGCAAAGCGTTTCAGCCCCATGCTGACGTCCCCACAAGTGCCAGTGTATCCACAGCTGATGACAGCAGAAGAGCCTCAGCAATGAACCAAGCCAATGACTGTGACAATTATCATCTATGTAAAGTAAAACTCGTGGAAATCTACTTGAGTTTGTCCCGAACGACAGCAAAAACCAGTCCTTGAACTGTTCCCTTCCATTTAAGATGTGACTGAGTAATAGTGTATTCTTTCCTGGTGTTTTGGCTCTGCATGCCTGACAGTGACACTGCTGAGTCAGTATGATCACCAACAAAAGCAGAGCATGGTATTGCTCCCAGTTTCATCAGTGAGATTTCTTGTTTGCTGAAAGCCCGCTGAAATGAAAAAGTCTGACCCGATGCTGGAAAAGCCTGAGTGGCACAAGGATACAGACAAACTGGGTTAGCAGTACAGGTCCATGTGCTAAAATGTGCCTAGGGCAGGTTTACATGCGGCTCTGCAGTGTGTAAGCAAACAGTTACAGTGGTGTATATGAGAAACAGTATAGAAATGCAGGTACCTGAACACCTCATCTCCTCATGCGTCCCTCGGAAACTGGAGCGTACCTTGCAGGAGCTTCACATCCACAGGGATGAAATCGCGAGCCTGAGGAAAATAAGCAACAATTCACCTATGGAAATGAGAGGTTTCATTCACTCCCAACGTCAGCTCTGCGCTGTTGGCTTTCTATAGTGTGCGTGCATACAGCAGCAGCCCGGGGCAATCTGATGCCCCAAAAAGCCAGGATATCTGTGGGGATGCGTGTGTGCTCACATCCCAGCCGCCGTGGTTTGGTACCCCGGCTCCCGTGGTCCCCAACAGCTCATGATCCAAAGGCTGCCAAAAACTGAAGCTAACTAGTTCCCATGTCACCTGCTATCAGATTTTGCAAGCAAGAAGTTTGGGTTTTAAGACAATAAAGCATTCCCCTGAGCAGTGTGGCAGCACACACGGGCACAGGGCAGGCAGAGGGACCCAGAGCCGGCGGCGTGGCATCCCGGCTCTGCGGCACTTCCATCGCACTCCTGCCGGGTGCGGCACTTCGGAAGCAGGCAAGATGCACGCGTGCCTCGCATGAGATTACACAGGCAGCGTCGGATCGAAGTTCTGTTAGTTCACAAAAGAAAACAGCACAGTGCTTTTTTTCATTCCTACATGCTGCGTGAAAGAAGTGACAATGAAGGGAAGGAAAAAAGAAGAAGAAAAGAGAGAGATAGAGAGAGAGAGAGAGAGGGAGAGAAGCCCCGACGGCACTCCGACTCGCACTTACCGTCCCGGCTGCAGCAGCCGCCCGGCCCGGCCCGCCCCTTTATAAGCCGGCGGCGGCCGCAGTGCGGGGCTGGGCGCACCTGGCCCCGCCACCGCCCGCGGGCAGCGACCGCCCCTCGCCGGGGGGGACGGTCCATCACCGCGCTGCGGGCGGCCCGTGGGGGACGGGCAGCTGCGGTTGGGCTGCCCCGCGGCGGTCAAGCGGTCTTTGCGGTGAGCTTTCCCTCCCGTCCGTCGCCGGTTCTTTCTCCGGTTGTCCCGCGGCCGTGTGTCCGCCCGTCCGTCTGTCCCCGCCGCCTCGGACAGAGCGCCGTCCCTCGGCCCCGTGGGATCCGGGCTCCTCCGAGCCCCGGGTGGGCCGAGGTGCTTAGAGGGACGGTTTGGAACCGAGTGGGGTTGCTGCGGATCAGTGACGCTAATGAGGAGGGACGGGGCAAATAAACAGCGAGGGGATTGAGTTCTCCCAGAAAAACATTTTGAATGGAACCTGATTTCACGATAACGCAGGCACAATAAATCAAGTCATGGGTGCAGTAGGGAAACAGAGTCTGAGCAATTTGTCACTGCTTTTGCAGCCAAAAAAATTAAGAAGTTAATCGCTAGCCGTAAGCAGGAGCCCAGGAAGGGCGGTTTGGGGCAGGAGAGAGGGAGCCGGGTGTGTGCCTCCGGCCCCATCCTGGGGCTGCACGGCTCCTGCACTGCCCGGCTCCGCACGGTGCTGTGGGACAGGCAGGGCCACCCCACGGACGGCTCCTCCTGGGGGGTGACAGCTGTCCTCATCTGCTCCTCACACACCTTGTCCTCCAGACCATTCACCATATCTGTATCCCTCCTTTGGATGCTCTCTAATATTTGCGTCCTTCTTATGTTGTGTCACCCAAACCTGCACCCAGTGCTGGAGGTGAGGCCGCACTGCACAGAGCAGAGTGGGACAGTCCTTTCCCTCACACATCCAGCAGCTGGGCGCATCCATCAGCGTGCTGGTGCTTGGAAGAATGATGGCTGTGGCTCCTTGGAGGCTGATGGAGCACCCCCAGGAGCTTCTCTTTCCTTCCCTGATGATTACAAGTGTGCCAGATCATGCACACATGTCAGGGGATTGGTTCTGCCATACCCCAAGGTGGTGCCCTTGCCTGCCCAAGACATGTCCACTCAGAATGGACTGTTTGCATTGCAACAAGGAAAGCAGATCCAGTGATTTTTCCTTGCAACAGCTATTCGAGTGTAAAGATGTAACAGGCTGCTGCAGCTGCTGCTTCTCTCCCAGAGAAATGCCTGAGTTGCTCCCTTGTCTTACCTTCTGCAGTATATTTCAGATCTGAGAAATGCCCTGGTCACAGAAGAGCCAGATTTCAAGTGTGATTTAGGTAAGGAACAGCTCTGCTGGAAACTGAGATATTTTTCCAGGTATGCTTTGCTCCCTTCATGTCACATTACTCTCTGCTTTTTCAGCTCCAGTTCACCGTGAGCTTAAAGTGAAAGCCGAAAATACTCCGAGCCTATGAAAATTGTTGCACTCTGACTGCCTCACGCAGCAAAACCCACACTGAGAAGTACTACAAATCCATTACATGTTTTTAGATGGAGATGTGCAAGGGCAGAAAGACATCCCCACGTAACACCGCACTACAGACGCCAGAGAGTGGTTTTCAATGCCATGCATTGAATCCAGCAGCTGTCAGCGTTCAACATTCATCAAAATATTAACAGTCATCTCTGGGAATTGTCTTAATGAGAAGCAACTTCCACAGTTCTGTCTTCCTTGACCTGAATGTCATAGATGATGGCAGCAAAAAACCACAAGTACCATGCCAGGTCAGTACTAATTTCAGTAGTGGACTAATAGCAACGGTTACACATCAGAACTTTTTTCACTGTTTCATCATCTTCTGGTTGTTGACACCTCCAGGTTGAAACACCACCACCTTGGTTTTGGAAATCTATTTCTTTGCTACCAAAGAAAAGTACCTTGTAACTCAGGGAGAACACATACAAGAGTTGAATTTGTTTGAATTACATTTCTCTAAAGACAACAAAATACACGGACACTGCATGTAAAAGACAGATCCTGATCTTTGAATTCAGGGAGGATTCCTTCCTTGTTGCAGAGAGGGTCTCGAGGATGAGGCATTGCACTGACATTCATACAGAGAAACTCCAGGGAAAGGCTTCATTCCAGGGGCAATTTGCAGTCCATACTTTCCTTATCAGTACGCTTGGAGTTTTCCTGTATCTGAAGACTTGAGCACTCATCCAATTAGTCAAACCAGTGCGAAGCAGCCAAACTCAAGTCCCAGCTAGGTAAAGCAGGAGCTGAATTCAAATTAATGTGCAATATCCCCAATCCAAAAATTCATCAGTACAGATACCATCAATGTTGTTGAGCTTTCTTCTAAATATTCCACATCATTTACCAGAAACTAGAATAATCCAAATTGTGGAAATAACTTTTTAGGATTATGAATCATCTCGCCCATCATGTGCTGATAGCTCTCTTCTTCTTGCAGCACAGGACTATTAGCATGCCTCTGTGTTATTGTTAAGAGTGTCACACATGGAAGTAACCCAAGGCACTGGTTAAAGGCAGCTTGTTTTCCTGAGGAGGGTTAAGAAAAAGACAACTGGCTTGGTCCACTAAGTGCTAATATTTTTACGAGCTTACAATACAGAACATTGCTTCTAAATAAATTGGCAGTCACCTCACATTTCCAAGTGTTCTTGAAAGGCAGTGTTAAGTTCAACGTACTGAATTTTCTCTGGTTTTCAGATTATAAAGACACAGATAACGTATTCAAATAGATGTCAATAACTTTTTTTTTTTTTTTAGTTTTGAGAAAGAACGAAAAATACCCTATAATGGTCAACTGTGCATCCTCTAACTTCTGACTTTTAGCATTCGGTTTGGTTCTGCCATTACTTCAGACTCCTCCTCAGCCTGCATCAGAGAGATCAGAGAAGAGAGATCAGACCATTATGCCCATAACCACTCCAAAGCCATTACTGCTTCATCAACGCAGCTTGATAGTGATAGGACAAGGGGGAATGGGTTTAAACCAAGATGGGAGATTTAAGTTAGATGTTAGGAGGAAGTTTTTCACTCAGAGGGTGGTGACACACTGGAACAGGTTGCCCAGAGGTGGTGGATGCCCCATCCCTGGAGGCATTCCAGGCAAGGCTGGGTGTGGCACTGGGCAGCCTGGTCTGGTGATTGGTGACCCTGCCCACAGCAGGGGGGTTGAAACAGATCATCTCTGAGGTCCTTTTCAACCCAGGCCATTCTATGATTGTATGATTTATCAATGTGTCTCAGGACCACACATTTCTACAAAGTTTGTAATCAATGTCACCAGAAGCTGGAGGTGAAAAAAGAACCAAGTATGCTTGTTCTTTCCCCACTGTGAGGATATCCAGCTAGTTTGATGATATGGGATACGAAGGGGCCCTCAACACAGAACCGACCAGCTTTTTCCGTATATGCACAAAAATGGTGACAGCTGACAGTTTGGTCAGCCGTCAAGCTTGTATCAAATACTGTTAATTTTCAAGTTCCACAAGAAATAAAACCTTACTAATAGCCAAAGCAAATTCTCATATAAATGAAATCAGATAAGACTAAGTCATTTATTACAAAATATTTTACTACAAATGATGTGTAACTGATTACATCCAGCTTTACTGGACACACTATCAGTGATTAATATGACACTCTATTGTATTAACTCTTTAAGAAAGGAAGATCTTATTGTTCCAAATCTCTTTTTGGATTAAAATACTCGTCTGCTATGTGGGTCATGTCACAGCTGGCTCTGACCTCTATTGGTTTCGATGAAGCAATTAATTTTGCTCAGAATTAACAGAATAGAAATATGTCATTATTTCTGCAGTCTCTGGTTACAGTGTTACTTGAGATTGAGAGAGATTCAAATACGTCTTGTTTTAGCAGTGAGCTTTTACAATCCTTCAAGGTCAGGTGACTAACAAAATAAAAACACTTTCTAGCAAAGTATAATTATTGATTACAATCACTACCTATTACATTTGTTATTAGGGACTGTAAGGTATCTTTGAAATCTCATCAGTTTTTTATCTGAATTCACTATTCATATGTATGCAGTGATGACAAAGCAAAGTGTCCCTACGTATTCAAGAGAGCAGGAAGAGGTGTTCAAGCAGTTATGCCTTACTTTGTTTTCCTTCTAGCAGAACAACGCCCTCCAAAAGCACTGTGAGCTGCTCGGAAAGCATCGAGATCTTTATGGAAAGGCCTGGTCTCAGAACTCCCAGGTCTGTGGTCCCTGTGATGGTTTTTAGTGGGAACAAGCACCAAGAACAGTAGATGATAATTGAGCTGAAACCACTCAGGCAGATCTGACACATCCAACTCTTTGCGCCTGGATGGGATACAACTTGGGAGTGCTGAGGGAGCCAGCCAATGTTGCACAGACGTGGCTCTCGTGATAATTTAATGGTGGTGGCCAGCCAGAAGGCAGCAAAAGCAAATGTCAGCACATTTTGGTGTTGTATACCTCTGCCCATGGGAAGGCTATGGGACAGATCTTCCTGATAGGCAGTTTCAGGCACCTGGGGGGTAAAGAAGTGATTGAGAATAGACAAATAGCAAGGGAGGCTCCAGGGAAAGGCAAAAAGAGCTGTGAGGGCATTTGTGCAGTGCAATGGGCTGCCCACCCTCTGTGATATTGCTGTCTTTGAAAACTTTTAGAACTCCACAGCAATCCAATCTGACCTCAAAGGCTTTAAGTAGACAGTTATACCGAGAACAAAGGTAATATTTTACTGAAAGCTTGCAGTCATTTGTAATATATATGAATTCAATGGCCACTGCAACATATGTTCATAAAACCATGCAACTTCGAGTTGGCAAGGTTGGCATTTTTAGGAAGAAGTTGTGGAACCCAGTGACAAGTGCACACACTGAAATGCCCCAATCCCACTGTGCTCAGTGCTGACCTACGAAGTATCTGACAGGAGCTGTATCTGCTCAGCTCTGATTTTTTTGTTAGCTCACAATGGCCCTTAGAGCCTGGTTTAGCAGGAGGCGTCCCTGCCTACAGCAGGAGGTTGGAACTAGATGATCTTAAAGGTCCCTTCCAACACAAACCTTTGTTCAATTCTGTGAAGCCAAATGGTGAAGCAGTGTTTATATCACTGCAATAAATGAGTGTACGGAAACTAGCTTCAGCTGAACAGCTTCTGGAGTAATACTGCAGCTTTACAGGAGTTATTAAGACACAGCACTAGTTGTTTACATTGTTAATTGGATGCATGCTTTGTGCATAGAAGTGACTTCTATAATTTTGTAAATTACACAATAAAAACGTGCAGTGCTAAGGCAGCAGACTAAAATGCTACAGAGCTTTGAATGTTTATCACAGCAGGAGGCTGTTCAAGGACTGAAAACAGAGACCTAACAGTAGGAAGAGTACGATCTGAAAAAATATATATGTAAAGATCAGAATTTAATTTTTGTTTATTTTCCTATCCTATAGTACTTTATTCCACTTTAAAATCACTGAACAGTCCTCTGTATGAATCTCTGTTAAAAATGTTACTAGTACAATACTCATGTACATTATGCGGAAGGTTTCAAACAATCTGGGTTTCAGTGTTGGTGCGAGCATACAGCAAGTCTGCACATAACAGCCTCTGGACCCAGATGTGCCCTGCTAATTTTCTGACCTCCTGTTGTGTGCCAAGTTGCACGTGCCATTTGGTCTTCGAAGGTCAGGGAGATAACACGCATCTCCTGGAAGTGGAGGCACACTAATGCAGGCAGATGTGCCCCTGCCCCCCTGCCAACCAGCAGGCATACACCTCCTGATGAGAACGTGCCTGTAAGGAATATGCTCATCAGGATGTCAAGGGGGGGAAGTGTGGTCTGGCTGACAAAGCTCATCAGGAGATATGCACCCTCATTCAGCTCTTCGAAAAAGGATTTATTCTTTTCAAGGGTACAGCATGTCTTTCAGCCTGTGTTCTCTTACTGCATGCAGTGTTCCATACTGTATCTAAAGATCATTTCTCTTTCCCAGTTTTGGGCACAGACAGCAGCACTGAGAACTGGAACGAGGAGGAAAGAAAGAGTAATTTCCAAATCAGCAACTTCCAGGTAAATGGTGGAATTCATGGCTAAAAAGGGATGCCTTCTGTCACTGTCTTTGTGATGCTATTAGATACTTAGATAGTTGCAGTGTTAGATACTGCAAATTGGGCGTGATGGTATGAAAAGTACTTTTTTGGAATAACTACTACTGAAATTTAGTTTAGACAGAAGATAATTACAATATCTTACATGTTTTTATTGATACAGCCATCTTCTGCCTTCTAAAGATATTATGAATTATCACGTGGAGAATCATTCAGCACCATATTTAACAAAACTGTAAACATGGAGAAAGAAACTCTATTTTCTGAATTGCCCATTGTAACCTTACAGGGACCATGGTAACCAGAAACTGCTTATTCGTGATGCCCACCCCAATAGCTCTGCTTCAGTGATGCTATTTCAGAATTGCATCTCTTCATCCTTGTAAAGCATTCCACTGTCTCCTCCCATATCCCACATCATGGCTTTCGCATCCCATCAATGGCAAGAAAATTCCTCACGTGTCTCTTCCACAGCCTTCATAATTAATTGCCAATCGATTCTTTCTATCCTTCACTGAGAAGATGTTTACATTTTTCTTTCTACACCCACACCGAGTGTTGCAAAAGGCACTGCAGGCCCATTGAAGAAGTGATCTCAGCTCTGCCCAAGTATCTTAACTCTGTAGTTCCCCTTTCTTTCTGAAGACAATGCCGAGAACGCTCTTTATTTTTGAATGTGCAGAGGTGTGCTGAAATTGGTATTCAGTAAGAGAACGATATTTAAGGTTGCGTGGAGGTAATGCTCCTCTCCCTCCCCCAAATAAGAAAACTATATTCTCTAACATGACATAAGCATATGATTCCAAGCCATGTTTTGGGTACACAACTAATCCTCATGCGTACAAGTTCCTTCCTCCACAGCTAGACCTTGAACTACACAGGACCTATGTGACGGCTTGGAGATGGCTTATGATTAGTTGACACAATCCAGAGTAGGAACTATAAGTTGGGTGTATAATTTAAATGCATTACCATATTTCCAAACACGTAACATGCACTGGAGAGACGAAAGGTGACTTTCCCACCAAATTCTGAACTGCAAAACTACAACAATATTTACCTTAACGAGTAAGGAGACGTGGGCAGGAACGGCTGGTTACAGTTTAAGTTTACATCATCAAAATTTCAACAACTTCCCTGTTCAGGGAAAATTAATAACAGTGTTTCCCATTGGAAGGTATTGGGTATCTTTGAAATAATTATTTGTTTTCTTTTAATTAATTCCTGCCAATATCTCTAAATGTTCAAAACTAAGTTTAAAAATCCAATATGAAGTTGCTATTGTTTTTGTATTATCAGAAAAGAAAGATTAATGACACATTTCAGTAATTGAGTAATAAGTGGCTTTCTTCATTGTTCAGGCTATATGTAATCCTCAGTGGATCTTAGATGTAGGTTAAGAAGGTATTTAATGCCTGTTTTTCAGTTGCCAAGGGTCAAAAATCACCTAGCTTGTATAAAGAAAGAGGAAACATCTGTTGGAATAATTTATTTGGCTAACACAGAGGGTAGGATTAAAATTCACTGATTTCTTTGCTCTGATACTGAATTTCAATTAAACAATGGAAGTAATTGTTCAGTTTGACAAAATTTCCTTTGCTTCACACTTGGGCACACTTGTGCATATCACTAATTACCGAACCTGACTAGGGAATACTCTGATTTGTGACTACTTCACGTCTGCCTGCACTCCAAGAAAGAATACTATTTTGACTTGTTTTTCATCTTCCTAAACATTTTAAAGAATTCACAAACCATTTACTAATTCTCAAGACTCTTTGGTTGACATTCCACTAGAAACAAGAATACATTGTTAAGACATATAGATCCACCATTACACATGGAATCGTGATGTACAACAACCTCTGGCATCCAAGAGAAGTGTCCTACTTACAAAGCTTGTTTGAAAATGCTAAATGCAATTTATCTTTCTGTTGTTCACTATGACCTTTATGTGAATCAAATTAAAAACTTGTGTACATATATACACACATATATATTAAATACGTGTATATTGAATTAACATAAATCACATAATACATATATATACATATATGCGTGTGTGTGTATATATAAATAAAATATGGATTTATATAATACGGAGATAAATATATATTTTATATGGATTGTACTCCTTCATAATGCTGGGAAAACTTTTTCAAGTTTTAAAGAAGAACCTAACTAAGAACCTCAACAGCTGTAGAGCTTTTTGACATAATCAAGTAGAATCAGAATGTTTTGTTTAAAGGGAAATAGCAGAAGTTCTTTCACTGAAGAAAGTGACTTGGAGGTACTGCACACCCACGTTCCATTCTCTGTTAGCACTGAAGGGCATGGTAAATGAAAGCTTGAGTTTTATTCAGCACAGCTCAAAAGATGAAATGCTAATAAAGATGAATTGTAGGCCAACAGATTGCTGAGTATTAAGCTTGTTTCACAAATGAATGCCTGCAGTTCTTGTTTTTGGACTTCTCCATTGCTATGTGCCTTCTGCATCAGGAAAAAATATCAAGAATAGGCACATTTGTGAGTTAAGTTTCTTTTTAGGACAGAATATATCCAATGCCATATGGAGAGCAAAATTATACTTCAAAATTGATTTGTAATCCCTCTTCCCTTCTTAAGGGAAAGGTAGATACTTTTAGTGAGAACAAATAATTTGGAGGAACAAAAGCAAAGGAATGGGAAGTGATAAATAGTCAAGAATAAAACAGTGTTAAATGTCGCTCAATCAAAACTTCAAACACTAATAAATTCTGATTTGAATGTAAACTAAAATGCTACATTTAGTACTTTGGTTACAAAAGAATAGCTACGTCAGATGAATTTGTTTATCTTACATAGAAGATTGCTTAAACATTGTTTTTGTTGCTGTTGTCCAGTAGAGCTGATAAATAACAGAAGAGTTAAGTCACAGGTAATATTAAAAGACTGAAAGGAGTGGTGTTAGGCTCCAAATACAGAACTAAACAGAAACACTATTAACAGGTAACACTGAAAAAACTAAGGTCCCGAACTGCAAATTCCTATTAGATTTTATTCCCACAGTCATTTTAGAGTTGGCAAGGATGCCTTCGTGAACAAGGAAAACATGTGCTGAACTCCCAATTGTTTAAGCTCATCTAATGTCTGAATGTCTGTAAGGCACAGACATCAGATTTCCTTTCTTGATTATCTTGTTGGTCTTCAGCTGATGTTACAGGAAAACACTAGTTGTGTATATAGCACACTGAACATAATCCACTAGAAGTAAGCTATAATAATGAAAAGTTTCTCCTTCATGTAATACTGCATGCAAAGTATCGGTGTTCACCAGCACTGTTGACAGTAACTGCATTTCCAAGAATTAACATCTGTATTATTTTACCTTTGTTTAAGACAACAATCAAATTCTTATGACAAACCAGTAACACCGGAGAACAGCTCTTACTGTTACCTACTCTGCTGATTTGTAATCAGAAACCAGAATCTATTATCCTGTCTTGCAACAAAATAAAGACAACAAACATGACACCATTTAAAAAACTGAAACTGATCTGAGATGAAATTCTACTTCATGTACTTGTTTTGCACTGGCTCAGCCAGAACTGTAAAAGCAGTCCCCAAAAGCATTAAGAGGAACATGTCTGAGGAACATACCTGAATTTTCCTCTGATTTATTCTTTTTCCATGGCTCTTGGCAGAGGATTTCTTCTGTCTTTGTGCATCTCAGACAGAGCTAAAATATTTGTTTTTTCTTTCAGAGACGGACTATAGTTAAAAGGAAGAATAGGATGAGGTGTTCCAAAGCTGGCTGCAGAAAACAAAGAAAAAAAATTAATTCAATATTCCAAGTCAAATTGTATCCATTTTAATATTTAATATAGTTAATAATGAGTTGTGCGTTTCAAAATTAATCTGTTTTCCCACTTCAAGAACCCACTGCCTTTTCTTTTAAGTTTTTTTTTCTTCAAGACTAATTTTTTTCTATGTTTCAAACCTTACCTCTGCTGGTCATGTATTTTTTACAGGCCCTTCACAGGGCTGGCAGTATAAACAGTTCAGGTATAAAAGTCTTAATGTATGTCAGACATATTTATTGCAAAACACCCAACACTTTATTTTTATGACATGGAAAGCAATCATGGGTATTTACAAACATTCAAAACATACAAGCTACCGCATCCCACGATTCTGGGAGGCTGTGGTGGGGAAATCAGAAAAACCTGTGAGCTAGCTCTAAAATTAAATTTCATGTTGGAAAAGCTCCATTTCAACTCCTGTTTTGTTTTTTGTCTTACCACCGCTAAAAGTCTCATTTCTAATATATTCACTGTTAGCTGCTATTACAGCGCAGTCACAAAGTGATTTGTTTCCTTACAAAAATGTAGATAGTCTGCATGTTCATTTGTCATTCTTCCTTTGCTTTTTTTCCTGGCAGCTTTGGAGGCTTTCCAATTCATTAGGAACAGCCTTTCCATTTCTTTAATTTCTTTCCCATCGAGGTATTCTGTCAAAGAAAAGGAACATTTTCTGTGATATCAGAAGTGTACTTGGTCTCTTCAAATCTTTTTTGCTCTTTTTAGTATTTTGGTTAAAAAAAAAGCAGCTAAAATTAAAAATGCAACGATACATTCCAGCTTGATATTAATCTTTTAATTAGATGCAGTTATGAGTTGACGTATCTTAACTAAAAAAGAAAGCACCAACTATTTTATAATCTTCAAGATAAATATATGTATTTATATTCAGTTAAAATTCTGATTTCATGATTGAGGACAAGTGCTATACACCAGAAATTCAAACTAGTAAGGTAGGAATAACTGTCATCAAAGCATCCCAGCAACACCCCCACGCTGACAGAGGAACAGCCTGAACTTATCTTTTAAAACCAGTTTCACACAGGGAATGTGAACACAAAAAAGTCTTACTGTCTTATAACTATCTCACTAATCATCTATCACTAAAACTAATGGCTGCTACTACTAGTAGAGACTGCTAGGTAAAGAACTGTGCAGTTGATCAGCGGCGCAGTTTTAGCTATGTTGCTTGTACATAAAGTAAAAATATATCATTTGACATAACTATATAGGACAGTAAGTGGGTTTATATGCACTGTGTGATTCAAGAATGGTTAATGTGGCAGCTACTTTCTAAAACAGTAAGAGTTATGAGCAGGCTCTTCGGTTGGCTATTGGTTTTACTGCTTACCTAAGGTTTGTGACTGTACCACAACCCTGTCCCTGTACTTCGGTTTGTGGCAGATGGGGTTTCCTGTAAGATCCATGCTGCATAGCTTTGTCCATTTGTTTAGCACAACCTCCAAATCCTGCATTTAACACAAGAACAGAATACCGTGGTCATTTTCCCTTCCCATTGTAGAATACAATAACAATGAGTTTTGTTCAGCCAGGCCCTTATCCTGCACACAGAAATCACTTCAGTGAGATTCTTCATGTACTCTGAGAATGCGTATTCTCATAAAGTGGTGTATAGCATTCTGTCAGTGTATCACAGTTACGCAGCAGAAATAGTGAAGCAGTTGAAAAACTGTTTTTAAGGACACAGTAATGCCAACTATGGAAAATTACCACTACAATCCCTGCTATGGTCCCACCTATAAACTCCTACAGCAGAAGAATCGACAGATAAAAATATATATGCATCAAGTAAACTGTGCGTCCCCACACTCTCACAGAGCCCTTGGAGTACCACAATGTCTGAAGAGATTTCACAAAGACCCTAAAGAAAGCTACAAGGCCTGCAAAACACAGTAGATTGCTTCTCTATTTATAGGTACGTAAAACTCTTTTAAAGGAGGAACAGTAATCCCTACCCTTCAATAAGTGTGGGTGGTCAGTTATAGTATTGGCCCCAATAGCAAAATCTTTGAAATACACCTTTCTCCATCTGCATTTCTGTCTGGTTACCCAAGGGCAGTATGACCCAGAAAAAAAAAAACGAAAAAAAAAAAAACCTGCTGCTGCTGTCTTTTAAACACAATAAATTCAATTTAAAAGGATGCGAAGCTTAGCAGCCTGCTCCGTCCTCCTCAGATACTCTAACTTTCTGAAATCCCTTTCAAAATTCCACCAAACCATCATTATTGATATGCTTCCTTGTATGTCTGCAAAGCTTAAGCAAGCATTAAGAACAATGTATATGAATACAAAAGATTTGTTTAATGTTATACAGTTGTAGCAATTTAAAAAAACCCACAACAATTATGATCTGATAGATTCTAAATCACAAAGTCCACAGAATTGTGTACTGTGATGCCAACAATGAAATATCTAGCAATTAGACATCTCTTGCCTCCTTCAAATTTAGAAAATCACTCTGGGAATTCTGGATTTAGGTTAAGGTGATTAAAAATGAAATAGGATTTAGCAAGTTTATTTAGTTCTTTATTCTTTCCTGGGCATTCAAGCACTGCTATTGAAATTTGTAACGTGTTCTGGATTTCACTAGAGAAATTTTTTTCAGGTCATGGTTTTGGAACACTACATTGTCTACTACTGAAATAAAATGTATACAGTTTAACTTTGATGAATGCATACTAAGAGTCCTGTAGATTTTTGTTAGCTGTTACTTACTTGATAAATGACCCAGAACATGCTTACTCCAGTGTGTGTTTATCTAAGAGCACACTAATCCTGTGCTGAAATATGATTACCCTTTCGATACGCTCTAGTTGTTCATTGCCTTCCTGTCTCTAATAAAGTGCTTTCACTTCCCAGCCTTTCAATAAGCTGTACTAAAGGGACCAGACACTCTTTTGGGCAGTCTCCATTTGATAAATGATCATGTCATGCTATCACTTTGAGGTCTGCTACAAAATAGTGACGAGCAAATTATATTCCATCTATGGGGGAGAGGGGGAAGGGCAAGTGCCTTTGTAGGCAGCTGGAGTACTGGCAGTGACGTTCTTACCAATTAAAGATGGCCATTTAAGAGTCGGTATTTGACCAGTTTGCTCCAGTTTTTATTGGGAATGTCTAGTACAACTGCCCTAACTGCATCTACAGACAGCCATTTGTCACCGTTTTGACTACCTGTCATAATCAGTTCGAGAAAATCTATAATTTTTCTCTCTCTCCTGACTCAATTCTGAAGTGAATGAATTCATCTTTTGTGATATCCTCTTGTCATAATCAATACTGGGCAGAGGTTGAATAAATTAAAGACTTGGAAAATACTGACTTGTATATGTATTTCTAGCTGTACTTTTGCTATCTAGCCAAACACGTAAGTCATAATCTTCCCAAATCTAAAGTCTATTTTTTATTCACGTATATACATATATCTGTCTTGGTGTAATCAGGACTTCTAAAACTACAAGTAGCTTTGAAAAAAAATCCCCTTAGTATTCCTACCAAAATATACAGTAACCTAGAAGACCTTGTGAGCTTAACTGAAGAAGAAACTCAGTAGAATGAAATAGTAATGAGCAGTAGAAAGCAAAGAAAAGCCAAGTCCATTAAAATCGGTGATACTGTTGATAACTTGCATAACGTGCATTTTACATGTGGTAGCTAGTCTCACTAAATCATTTTGCATGTGTTGCGAATTACTTACTTTCTGTTTCATCTACTGTTCTGACCTCACCACATAAAATTCAGTCATGTGAAGCAAGGTCATACGCCTTATGTCTGTTAATGATGCTAACAATTCCCTGATTTAGCCAGAACATTATGTGCATTAATTCACTAGCCCTAATTTTCTACTATACTAAAATCAGCATGGCAGCTTTGAAAATTGAGGGGATACGGGTTTATATAAAAAATGTGAAAAAAGCTGAGATAAATCTCTAAACATAAAGTGATTATACTAATTGTAAAAAGTAAGGAAAGTTTACGTGAGAAGGCTGTCTTTCACGTATTTGTTATGTTTTCACATTTCCCTTTTTTTCAAGGTCCCATTTTATTCCCGCTGTCATCTACCTCTGCTACACAGCTTACAGCTATTGAGCAGGGCTGCTAAGATCTGGATGGTTCCTCCACAGCTTCTCTTCCCATTGGGTGAAGCAGAGATCCATTGCTCCTCACTCACTGAGGCACCACCATGATCTCTGATCAATCCAAAGAATTCCTGGGATGTTCTTGCTGGCGACAATGGGGTGGTAGGAATGAGAAAATGGGATTTAGAGCTGGATATCCAGCTGTGTTACCCCGTGTAATTTTACAGGTTTGAAAGAACAAGAACAGAAACACTCAACCTGCTCTATTCAAAACTTGGACGGTGCTTATTCAACACGCAGGACACCCACCTTCAAAAATGACCAGAGCTTGATCCGAGTTTAAATGACAGTGGGAGCAGCAGGTAAGTCAAATGGTAACAACGTATTTTTTCAACAGCTGTGATTATATCACATGGAAATCTGTATGCCTGATTTACTGGGATAAATACTAGTCCTTGTCTGCCTGATGATAAAATAATAAATTATAATAATGAACTAAAAAATATACACATAGTCACTGAATAATGTATTGTTTTCATTCATTCATTCTGTTTCAAAAGACACTGTTTTTTTCCTCTGAGTCACTGAAGATACTGCTTCTAAACTGGCATCCTCATTCTCACTATCTGGTTCACACAATCTTCCATTAAGATCATCACAACCGAAGGATTTTGTACTTACAAGAAGGAAAGAAACAATTAAAAAAATCATGCACTAAGCTTTCTTTTGAAATGGATTTTTTTCTGAGAGGAATCCTTTTAGAAAGACAGACCTATTGAAAAAACCTCAGTGTTATTTTGATCCAGCCAACACATTCAATATGGTTTTCATTAGCCAGCCTAAGCTTCAAGTATGTACTTCTATATGAATTCAATTAAAATTACCAGCTAGAAGCTGGTTTGAAATACAAGCCATTAATAATACTCTAGCTAAAAAATAATAAAATAAAATAAAAAATTATTCAACATTTTTAATATTAAATTATATTTAAAAAAGAAGAGTCTAAATAAAGTATATTGGCCTAGGTATTTCCTAGATTGTGCACACAATGTACAGGAATCTCCCTGTTAATAAACAGAACTGACAAATTAAACATAAAAGGCATTATGTATCCTAAGAATTAGTAGCCATATTTGTTTTAGTAATTACTAACTTGTAATAGCTAGCTTTTTGTAAGAAAATGGAATGTATATACATTTTCTAAGCAAACAGAATGTATATGCAAACCAGTAATAAGACAGTTTAATTTCATCAAGGTATTTTCTTGGTGAATTGGTTTATGACTGAAGCCAGTTCGTTTAAATATTTATTAATTAACAAAAGTCAAAAGAAAGCAAAACACTAATGCCTAAATTTTTTATGAAATCAGGAAGTGTTTATAAAGTTTGTTCTTTCATGCCTGTACCATCCAATGATAATGTTAACATGCTGCTCATTGTAAATTTAATACTCAGTAGCTTGTAACATCAAACTCAAATTATTTTTTTAAGTTCTATTTATGTCAAGAAATAGAAAATATCTTAACTTCTAAAATCATGAGATGACAAGGCCTATTCTTTTTTGAGAAGCTGGAAATTTTAAGTCCAGAGCATTCTGCTTAAATCATATCCACTAGTGCAAAAGGAAGAATAAAAATACTTCTATTGCACATGTTTTAGTTGTTACTGTAGGAGTTAGAGCTCTTGCTTATGAAGATATAACTTTCCTTAACAGAAACTTATGAAAGATTTAACATATTTTTCCATGACAAATACTTCTTATTCTATGCCAGCAACGATGGTCAAAAAGACATTTTAATATTAGAATGGCAAAAAGAACAGCTCCATGATCTGATATCCAAGAATTCCCTTTTATTTACATTTAAACTGAGAGTTAAAGACTACAGTATGGTAAAAAGCTGCAAGTTCATTACAAAACACTGGCCGTGGACTCTTTGCAAATTTACCAACTAACTGTCACTCAGATGGCCAACACATACATGCTTTCTCCATGTTTTACATGTTATACTATAGTTTTAACTTCGTGCATGTAGTATTCATTTTGTTGATAGATGCATGCACAGTTGCATCTTTGCATAGGATTAAAGGACATTTGGACATCCTAAATAAATGGTTCCCCAGTTTTAACTTCAACAAGATATCTGCCTGAGAAAACCATGCTTGGAAAGTCAGAGGTTCTGAAACTGTAGAAGGCTTTTTTTTTTTTTTAATTCATTTATTTTGTGATAAAGACGAATGTCACTTTTTTTTTAAATTGACATAGAAAAAATTCTGATTTTAATACCTTCATATGTTGAAGTTGATTGTCAGCTGCTCTAAGATGAGAAAGATTTTCCAGAACTGCCAGTTCTTCCAATTCATCGATGTTGTTATTGCTAATATTCAACACAGACAAAGATTTCTGGAGGAAAAAGGTAGAAAAAAAAAGTGATATTTTTCATGCTATGCATGACTCAGTTGGAAATTCTTGAAGAAAAGTATCTTAAGGAACAAGTGCGTGAAGCACAAATGTAAAAAATGCAAGCACTTCACACATGGTTTTTTGTTGGCTTTGCTCCCTGTCTTAAAGTGGTGTTTATTCTGGCTTTCCAGCATCAGTCTGATACACAGTGTAACAAGCTCCTCATGCGAATCATACAGGATACTGTCATCAGCAAAACGTGCTCATAGTACACCGAGAGCTACCCGGCCCCAGGTTTTGGCTCTTTCAGCTGACATCACTGAGAGCCAAAAATGGGAGCAAATGAGATAAGAAGAAAGCTTGTAAAAAGGGACAAAATGCTTGCTGTTTGAGGAGTAAAAATACAATGTTTTTACAGGTAGCTTCCAAAAAGGTCAAAGATGAAAAGTCTTTCTGGAAAGAAAACCAAACCAAAGCAACCTCCAGAAAACCTAAATAAAAGCTAGGAAGAACAATTTACTTGTGAATCTTTGCAGGGTGCTGCAAAACACTGAAATATATGAGCTATCATGCTGGGAAAATTGAAGCTGTATAATCCTCCTCTACTTTCATCATCTCTCCAGTACAGAGGGAAGAAAACAAAAGTGCTGTCACAGTAACGGCCCATTTATTCTAAAGAAAAATAGTAATGCATGTCTTGGATTACGACATCTCAAACCAGCAAGAATTAGAGCTAGGTGAAATGTTTATGATACACACATGAAAAGAAGTCACTTTTCAGAGAATGTTCTTTGTTCATCTTCACAGAAGAGATCATAAAGCCCTGACTTCATCAGGAGATACAGCAAGTGAATTCTACTGCAGTACAAAACTACAAACACTAGTAATTGAAGTTTTTATTAAAAACAAAACAAAACAAAAACAAAAACCAAAACTACTTCAACAATACATTTGATGTTTACTTGAGCAACTAACACCTCAAACAAAAATTTCCAAAGCTGAAATTTTTATATACTACAACATAGAAGAATGACACTAGTAGAACTGAATACTTCAGACCGCCTTCCTCTCAGTATTCCCACCAAAGTGTTGTTTGCCCCTTCTATTGGCCATTGCATTGTCTGGAGAAGTACAAGAGGCAGTAAATAAATTAATGTGATAATCAAATCAGGGAAATATCAACAAACTAGCCGTTTACGCCTTGCTTATGCAACAGTAGGGATAGGAATCCCTTGGCAGAAATCATCAATCTGCCACCAGTACTCAGAAAAAACGCACACAGTGATCGAGTCCTTCTAATCATTCATACTAAAACTACTGACCTATTGATTAACAGCCCGTTGACAATCTCAGTGTACTTACTGCCAAGGACCTAAGGGATCCTGGATCAAAGAGAAGCTTTTCGCCAAGAGGGAGGTGTTGACTTTCAATATGCAGCTCCCTTATTTCTTTTAATTGATCCAAACCCTCTACTACAGCAATAGAGTTGCCCCCCAGGTACCTGAAGAATAAAATACAAAGTTGGTTTAACATCCTATGAAAGTGTAAACAAAGTCTTCAAAATACTTAAAAAATAAAGTAATGTTGTGCAATGGTTGGAAATAGTTATAAAAATAGTAAGCCAGCTAACAGATCCAAGCCTTTTTTAGGAAATCTAAATGAGAAAAAAGGAATACACATTCAGATGTCACCACTTTACTCATCATAGAACACTTCATTGAAAAATCATAAGCAACTATTTATATCTGAAAAGCAAAACTTAACTGTTGAAGAGGCCTTAATGGCAACATCATTTTTTCATTTCTTAGTGTAACAATTATTCTTCTACTCATAACATAAATTCATGATTTTCAACTTACAGTTTTTCAAGGTTTTTCAGTGATGAGAGATTTTCAATGCACGAAATACGGTTGTTCTGTAGGTAAAGGTGTGTTAGATGTGAAGCAAAGCCCAAGTTCTGGATTCGACTGATTTGGTTATCATATAAATACAAAACTCTAAGGCTTCTGCACAAAGAGATGTCACCCTGAAAGAAACAACAACAAATTAATGCATTATTATTTTTACTTACTATCTGTTTTCGGAAGCTGTTGATTGTTTTAAATTTAAATTGATTAATTAAGTGCACTATTATTTACACATTTTTGTTTTTATTAAATACTTCTAACAATTCTTTTTCCTAGAAAAAAAAAATAAGTTGGAGTCAGTAATAATCTCCAACATAGATTTATGACAGAAATAGATGATTACTGTTCTTATGCCTGGAAGCTGAGGATTGCAGCCATCAGCAGCAGGCAGATCGCATCCTGTGTGACTTCATTCCCTCCCCTGCCTTCATCAGAAAGATTTCAGAGAAGCACAGTTGTTACTGAGTTGTCTCCATCAAATCTCAGTGATGTAATACAAAACAGTTCTTGGCAAAGGAATACCGATTTCTACAAAAACTTGCACGTCAACGTATTTTAATCTACTTCTGATACTACGATCCCACTCAAGTGTCAAGTTTCTTTCTAATCCTCTCAAAAATTAAATGGTAGCACTTTTATTTTTTAATTAGGGTTTCTCTAAACCTTCTCTATGGCATGTGAGGAACCAGTCCTAAGCAAATTAACAATTCACTGTGGCTGATCCAAGGAGTGTGACAACTGAAAAAACTTATTTGCTTTCATGGATCTACAAGGTACTTAAGACTTTTTGGCTGAAATTACGCTTTTGTTTTTAAAACAGAAATCCATTACGCACAACAATTCGGTTATTCAGGGTTCAGCCATTTTGAAATGCACTCAGTATCTTCAGGGGATTCAAATTAACTTGGGACTTACGAAACTGGTGTAAATTTCATACCACTGAGCTCAAAAGGAGGAGGGACTGGGTTAAGTGTGTAGGTTTAGTTTCTGAAAATTGAAAGGTCATGGATTATTTTTTAAATGAATAAGCTCCAGGGAGCAATTAAAAAAAATATATGTAGATTTTAACCTGTTTAATTTGAAAAAGCCACTACAGCAGTCCAATTCTGTTAACCTCACTTGGATCACATCCTGTTCCCAAACTCTCCTTTCCTTTCTCAGACTTCCTCTGAAATCTAAGGACTAAACCACAGATAGACTGCAAATATTTTGCTGTGAGTTAACAACCCTTCATGAAATTCCCAAAAATGGAAAAAAAATATGGCATTAGAAGGAATGAAATGAACATTGCACTTAACTGTTTGTAATATCATTACAATCTCCTTATAGAAAAGAATAAATCTGATTTGATTTCCTTATCTCTCCCTCTGTTCCACACTTCAGATTTTTTTACAAAGGTAACCATCAATACATACAATTTTTTAAATCAAAACCCGAGCTAGCTTGGACCTAAAATCTCCAGAACTGATATAGCTGGATGTCAGTATCTGAGCCCTGCACCTACTGGTTACATGGCAATGACCTGCCTGCAGTCTATAAGAAAAACATCATGTCTAAATGATTGATTTTAAATAATAATTTTATAGAAGTAAGTGGAGTTATAATTTTTATTCTGGTGACTTCCTAAAGGGTCATTTACAATATAGCAACTGTATGAAATAATACAAGCAGCAAATTGTGGTTTATTTTTGTTGATTTGTGTAACACTGCAGCACTGAAAGTGCTGAAATACTGCGAAAATATTCTGCTATTACACTTGAGTTCAATTACACGGATTCTTCTTAATGGCAAGAATTGGTTGATGTACTGATAATGCCTTTCTTGTCTGCCACAGTGATGTATATATTTCTACAGTTTCCCATGGGTGAGATACTTGAACAGGACTTCTGGTCCAGAAAGAGAAGCGCGTCAGGTCGATAGTAAGGGACCTGGCAGGCTGCTGGAGGCACTTGCTTTGCTGCTGCCTACAGAAAGTTCACTTACATATTTCAAATGCATTTGAAAACCTTTTGTATGGCAGCAGGTAAAAGCGATTTTCCACAGAGCAGCAGCACATTAAGCGGTGGATGTTGAAGCACGTTTCCTAACAGTTGTAGCTGCAGATGTAAACATCGAGGAGTAAGGCAGCTGCTACGTAACATAACCTTGAATATAACCTTTGCTTTGCCTGCTGGGCTCTCCCCTCAGAACAGTAACAACAGAACGCTTAAAAAAGGAAAGAAGAGGATCCGATCTTACGATTGCATCTAGATTTTTATCGGATAGATTCAGATGAGTCATTTTTCGCAGCTGCTGTCCCAAGTCCTCCGCGCGGTCCCTGCGGCCGAGGCACCTGGCGATGAGCTCGGGGGTCAGCCGCACCATGCCTTCAAAGGGAACAGCAAAGCGTCAGGCCGCTCGCTCCCCGAGCCGATTCCTTCCCAGAGCGAGCGGTAACAGCCGCCGCGACTCGCGGGCCCTGCCCGTTCCCAGCTGGAACGCCGTCCCGCCGCCGGGAGCCCCCGGCCCCGCTCACCTCCCCACCCCGCGGGCACTGAGGCCACCGCCGGCGGTTGCCGCGGCGACCGAACGCCAACAGCCCCGGGACAGGCGGGGCTGAGCTCTTCCGTGCTGAGCGGGTGATGGAGCGCTCACATCCCTGCCAGCCTCAATCAGCCTGTGATTCTGGGAATTAAGCGTATGAGTGGAACCGTAGAATCCTGAGAGTAGGAAGGGACCCTTGAAGGCCATCGAGTCCAACTGCCCTGCTGTCAACGAGGACACCACGGCGAGGTCAGGTTGCCCGGGGGCTGATCCACCCTCACCTTGGAAGTCTTAATATTCGGGGCATCAGCTACAGCACTAGGTAATCTGTTCCACTGCTTCACCACCCTCAATGTAAAAGATCTTTTCCTTCTATCTAACCTAAATCTGCCCTCTTTGAACTTGAAGCCATTTCCTTTGTTCTATCGCCACAGACCCTGCTAAAGAGTCTGTCTCCTCTCCCGAAGGACCCATTTAGACACTTGAAAAGCCACTATCAGCTCACCTCGCAGCCCTCTCCTCTCCAGGCTGAATGGCTCCCAGCTCCCTCAGCCCATCCTCACAGGAGAGGTGTCCCATCCCTTGGATCATTTTTGTGGACACACTCCAACAGCTCCGTGTCCCCCCTGTACTGAGGGCTCCACATCTGAACATCTGAGTAACACCACCTCTGAGTAACTCAGTTTAAGCCAATAAAATGCGTAAGTGCTACGTGCTTTTTCTGTTGGAATACAGAAGGGCATCAGTTGAAGTCAGTGACAAAACACACTACTTCCAGTGAAACCAAGATCAGGATTTTATTTCTTTGACAGGAAAAAATGACAGAATGTTGTAAAGAGCAAGTGGGTTCTACTTTGACCTTTGTTAGAAATGCAGACAAGGTATAAAGAGTCTCATACTTCCAACCTGGAATTTCCTATACCCTTCTCTCTGAGGATATAGATCATAAGATGTCTTTATTTCGGCCAAACCGAGCATGCCCTCGAACTGCTTGTTCTGAGAACTGTTTCTGTTAAAAAGTACTTTAATGTTAAGAAAGTTAATTTTGGATTTAGTCTGTTCTCCCTCATGGTTGTAGATTCTGCAGGTGTCCAGGGCTGTCTGTTGGTAATTTGATTTAAAAGCAGAAAAAATCTAGGAGAAGTTTCAGAGAGAATATTTATTCATTAAGATTTGAAGTAGGATTCTCATCTAGTGGCACAGAACATTAAACAATCATCTGTGTACTCTCCAGTGTGGCAGTAATTTGGCTGAGTACAAATAGCCTTTGTCTTCAAACCAGCTTTTGGAAATACCTGTACAAAAACATTGGTGGCTATATTTCTTACAGTTCTAGATTGGAACACTGAACGGACATATATTTCTAAGGACATGAAACACCTTAAGAGTCTCCTTTGCATAAATGCTAACTTGTATTCTGCATAGTGCTCTTTCTGTGTACATTAATTATGTGTGGGGGTGTGTCACACAATTATGGAGACTAACGATCTTAGAAAATATTTAATACTTCTAACTGTAAAAATTTACATTCAAGCCTAACTATTTCTGATAATTTTTCTTTTCCAGGGTCAGGTTTCAAACTTTTATTCAGTAACAGCTAAACCTTCTCCTGAGCATCTTACCATCCTCCTTTTGGAGTTAGCGCTTCATGAAATGCAATCAACACAGCTGCTTCAGTATAGCTGTTTTAACACATAGAATGTCTGAAACAATTCACTTTTTCCACTGAATTTAAATGTAAATTTTGTATTTTATATTTTCAGGGGTAACGAATATAAGGTCCTCAAAAACATAGGCTTTAATTTCAATAGACTTGTAGAGACCACTGTAATGAAATGTCTTTGAAAATAAAAGCCACCATCTGTTCAGTCTGACATTTTTTCAGCCTAGTTTCTTCAGGAAATGGTACTTACAGTCCTTGTTGTGTCTGCCTGTATACACTTACCTGTGACCTGGTAGCCAGAGGGACAGCAGGAGCAGTGCAGAGGGCGTTAGAGACGTGGAGAAAGACCTCCAGGAATGACCAACTACTTAGTTACAGTCAACAGGGAATAAGGTACTACAGATAAGGCATTTTTGCTGCTCACAAATAATAATTCTGGTAAATACATCATTTTCTCAGTAAAATAGCTCTGTCTGAAATAGGTGTACTCGGGTATAACGCGACATGCTCTTTTTTCTGTTCTGGAAGTGATTCAGTTCCGAAAGCTACCTGGAATTAATTACTTAGACAAAGCCATAACCCTGTGTATGGTGTTTCAAGTTCTTGGATTTGTTCTGTTGCACAATAACTGCTTGACAACACCTCCTGATTCCTGAATTCAGCAGGATCTCCTGCATGCATGAGTAAGAGATCACTCATTCAAAGCTAAGCTCATTTTTCTTCCCTGCACTGGCCACATTTGAGCAGCACTGGATTGGAGTTCGTTCCCTGCAGTGCCTTCTGCTAAGCATTCTTCCAGCAAGGCTTACATGATCTTCACAAGACAGTTTTCAGTGCTTGGCTTATTCCTTTTCATATATAATTTCTGTTTGCAATTTCATTAACTCTTTTGCTGATATTGACTGCTGATATCAATAGAACCGTGTGAGCCTAAGCAAAACCTAAGCTCACACAGGACATCACTAAATGAACTAGGTAACAGGCTTGATGTTACAGAAGTTTCCAAAATGATTTCTGCAATTAAAACAGACACAACACCAGACAAAGACTTGAGACCAATATGGATAATTATTACTACACAACTTTAAGGTCTGCTGCTGCTACAAAACTATTACCATTGATGGCTTTTCTGACCTTGACCTATGCAGTTCTGGTGTTATATGCTACTAATACTCAGCAGCCAGAAGGTGTACTGGTCTCAGCATTATTTTGTCAAACACTGTGTAGAGAGTGAACGTTGAGTATTCACGCAGTCAATCTTTGTTCTTAAATAGATGTAAGTATTATTTACCCATTGCTTGTCCCTGGCTTTTAGACAGGTACTTGTTAAACCATCTCCACCGCTTCAGAATTTTACCTAGTTGTCAAAAGATTTTTTTTAAAGGAAAGGTAAACATTCCACAGAAATAATTGGTTTAATGAGAAGCTAATTTTCAATTTGTAACACCACACAGAATACCTAAACCTTACTGAAGTTGGAACAATAGCTATGATTTCAGTACCTCCACGCTTCTCCAGTTATATCTCCAGTTTTGTGGAACTCAGACTGAAAATGTCTTTCTTAGGGACAGCTTAAAAGCACAAGCTTAACTCTAACCTCAAGTGATTGGGTAAGTGAATGCAACTTGTCTTCAGCTGGAGGAAAGAGTTCAGATGGTTGCCATTACTACAGACTGCTTGCCATTAGATGCAGGAACATAAATTAATTTCCGTTTTTAATAAAGTAATGCCACTGCAATTATACACGAGCCCTGAGGTAACTGTGTCTAAAAGAAACAGCAACATTCACACAGGAAATGATGGACAAATTACATAGGAGCTGAATGCATGTTTCAGATGGAAATTAAGAGTTCCGAAAACAATATCTTTATAATCCTCTCAAAGGGCTTAAGCACTTCCTATCCGAGATGACATAAGAGCTAAACTACACAAAAGAATAAACAATCATTGCTAACAGCATTGCTGAGAATTGCTAGTAGAGGTGGTTAATGTCTGACAAATTGAAGATGTAGCAATTGGTTTATAAAATGATAATGCTTATGTATCCTTTTCCATTTGTACTTTTTAAAAGCGAATGATCAATCTCACTATTTCAGAGAGGAAAAACGACACTTGCTCTGGCAAAAATGCTTTGCTCAAGTTTACATGCTCCTGGTTTATGAAAAGCCAGGAAGAAAACCCAATTCTCCTGAGATGGAGTCCTGTGACCTATCCACTGGACCATGCTACTTCCAGAACATTGTCGTTTTCAGAATGTCCTGGATGAAGCAATTTTTCATAATTAAAAACAAACCAAACGTCACAGCAAATATTTCCTGTGTTAGAAGTTTCATCTAAAGGTCAGAATTAATGTTCCTAAATTACATATTTCCTCATGGATGTTATTCCTACAGCTCATAAAAAAATACACCCTGAGGAACAATTTACTTCATTAATTCCTTAAAGGTTTAGGATAATTGTTTTTTAACTCTAGAAAAATTCTTCAACTAACTGGGGGTCCTGTGACATCTGTTCTTCGAGGCTTGACACCATCTGAAAAAAAATCCTCCATGCAAGCAATTAATCTTATATATTAGCACCCCATCTTTTAGTCATTTTCACCTCTTAAGTACTCGCCCTCTTAAAACAACGATAACTCAAACTCTACTGTTGGTATGAAAATCATGGCTGGCTTTGGATTTGGCCTGATATTTGCTTTTATCATTTTATCTTAACCTCATTTACGGTATGATACTAAAAAATCTCCTATCTGAGCATTTCAGTACTTCAAGTACTGTATATTAACATACTACATTCGTAGCATAATGAGCCCAGTTCTGACTTGGACTGTTGGGAGCACAGCAGTAAAAGAAATCACATAATACACTTAGCAAAAAGAGGGAAACAAACCAATATTATTTTGAACCTCTGACCCCCAAAAACCACTACCCTCATCCCATCACTAACATTTACCAAAGGGGAGAAAACAATCAGGTTAATTATGCCTAATTGTATTTAGGACACAAGGCAGGGTGATGTAAAAACAGACTGTCCAAAACCAAATGCGGCCCAAGTTTTATCAAGACACCAAGTGATAGAACTGTGGGATTATGCCTCATCTATCAAAGAGGGCATTAAAAAGGCTCGTTCTGTTTGATCTGAAATGGTGCATGCAAACTGCTACTGAAGGGCAAGAAAATGAGTGCTCCTTGTAAAAAGAGGGGAGTCACTGGAGTAAGGGGAGTTTCCCAGAACGCACTGCAGGCTGACACTGAGCAGAGGTGTTGTAGTTAGCATGCAACTGAGTGCTCCCACTTAAGTCTGATCCTTCAGGAAGGCTCAGCCTCCAGAAGCCATCTAAGAGATGTAGGGACAGCTATTATTTCGTATTTCAGGTAGATAGTGGATACTTCCAAAGCTTTTAGGCAAAGAGAATTCTACCAGGTGGGAACATAAGTAACTATAGAGAAATATAACCCATCTCACCAAAGCTGCATACATAGATGTGTATTGAATGTGAACATGGCTGTATGCTGTAATTTACCAACATCTGTGCAAGAGAGTAAGTAGGAAAAAATTTACTGAGTAGGTACATTGCTGCATCTTCCTTAAACTTAACAACTGCTATTGTGTGCTTTTGTATTATGCTTCCTCATACAGAAGGCTGCTCTTGCCATTTTCAGGAAAATGAACAGCGTTGAATGATAAAATGACACATTTTTTCCTGCCTCCCACCACCACTGCCATGCTAGAAGAAACATGGATTTTCCTCCCATCTAATCTTGACTAACTCTGATTAAACGTATTTTTCCCGAACTGTTGGATGCTGCTGCTTTAAAACTCTTGATGAATTTGTGCTTCAGGGTATCTGCGTTTCCTTGCTGAATGACGTTTCCATTGTGTACTTGCATCTTAGCTTCAAACACACTGGAATCCATGTGAATGAAAAGCCCCAAATGAGTAATAGCTATTACAATTTCCAGACCAAAACAAAAACAAAACCCACATCAAGGCACAGTTAAGCTTGAAAAGGAATATTAGTTACTTAAGGTATAAAGCACAATGGCATATTGTATGAAGCATGTAATAAATTATCCCAAAAGTAAACATTCCATAAAACCCAGGAAACTCGGGATTAAGGATAAAAACTTAAAAGAAATCCAAACATCTTGAATTATTGAAATGCAGTATGAAAGCCTCCAAAACAAACTTACATCAGCCACGCAGTGACACCATGTTATAAGGCAACAATTATGATTAATGCATTTCAGTATCTGTGGCCCTAAATGAGGCTAACTCATATTTCAGAGATATTGGATTTTTTTCATGAGGGTCCTTTGGAGGCAAGGAGTGACTGTGACAAGAGGGAGAAAAGTAGTACTGTATAAGCTTCATGTTAATTTCACAGTTTCACTGCTTTGACTACCTGGAAACATAAAAGGTTCATCTTAACTGTGAAGCTACCAGTGGAATACTGTCATCAGAGTGAGAAGAAACCATTTCAGATTGGACCAATACAACTAAACCAGGAATAGTCCCATTACATTTAATAACTTGTTGAAAGAGAAACAACTGGCATTAAAATGTTAAACACAGCAATGAAAATCTGAGATCCCAACTTCTTATATTGCACAGATCACCTATCTAAGTGGACTGAACATTTCTTTGGAATGATATGAAAAACAGGTAATAAACGTTTGCCAAAAAATTCAACCCCCAAAACACTTGCTCATTTTTAAAACTGTTTTATTACAATTAGATACTAGAGATAAATACTTCAGACCAAAATCCAGTAAGTCACATTTATTTTTCTTTTGGAGCAATTCTCAAAACTGGTTGTGTTTTATGGTAAAGAACAAAAAGTTACACTGCATTTCAGAACGTTTTGTTCTTTAAAGCTGGTCAGACAGGTGGGAAATATTAAAGTACTACAAATTAAATGAACAATTTTCCACTCCAGATCCCTTTCCCAAATTGAACAAGTCCAAGTGAAAGAAACCATAACTTTTTTTGCTTTGGAGATGCATATCAGCTAGCGACGCACTTCAAGCTATATTAATTTGATTAAAAAGTTTATCCTTAATAACCTGAGACATCAATCCATGAATAGCTTCTATGGTGGTCTTGCAGCTGAAAAACAAGCATAAATTCAATGTTGGCTACAGTATGAACTGAACTGTCATTTTATTTGAAGGTATTCAGCTGTTTTGGAAGTTCAGGGTGCCCATAACCCCATGAATCTTCACAACTGTCCAGAAAGGAAAAGTCAAACACAGCAATTTAGCCATTGTTGCCAATAGCTTTGAGTGCAAACTGATGAGCTCTGGACACAAAGACCGATCCCAGAGAACAGCAATTCAGGGCATCTTATGTTAACAACAGAAACTGTGGTCTTCTGAAAAACAACAAAAAATCCCCAAAAATCTCGGGGAAAGAGAGCTACCACCTTTTTTATCAGTGCTTGAAGGTTCTCACCCTACTCCAGCTTATCCCAACCTCAGGTCAGCGGTACGTGGTAACTGCAGCTCCTCTGAGAAACTTCACAGAAAAAGCTCAGGTGTTTTATACAGATACTCAGTTATCAGTCAAAACATGTAATGTGCATGTGCAAAAAGCCTCTAACCCCAAATAAAACCACAGCTGAGAGGATTCCTGCTGACCCAAGTTTCATTCAGCACCTGGCTTAGGAAAATGTACTGCCAAACTAACCTAAGTATCTCAAACCAGAATGTGTGAATGCAAAAGATCTAGGGACAAACAACTCCTACAGATCAAGCAATTCTAAGCAAAGAAGGCCAGCTTGGAGAACAGCTTGGCCACTTGGAAATCTCACTGATGTGTATGTACAGTAACAGAAGATTTTATGTAGCCAAGTGGAAGTATTTCTGTGGTAATGTCTTACAGTATTTTCTCCTTAAAACACGTACACCCAATCAGTGTAGTTATTCAACCTTCAGCAAACTTTACGGAGGGTAATGTGGAAATTTAGGTGTCACTGAACCAACTGCTCTAGTGTGTGCTCCAGTCTACTGCTGGCTTTTCTCTTTTCTTACTAAAGACTACTTTCTCTTTCCAGATGAAAAAATGTGCATCTGTAGAAGTACTATAATGAATCCTGGGAACTACAGTGTCCTCCTTACACTCCAAAGCAGTACTGATGACAACAACAATCTCTTCCAGACTTACAGTTTATAAACTAGCCACTAATGATAACAAAAAAAGAAAAGAAAAATGTCTACAAATGCTGCAAGAAATACTGCGATAGGATGATCAAGAAAGGAAAAAGACTTTCATTTTTCAGAATAAATGTAACTGGAAGAAAAAAATGCTGCTGACATTTGAGACAACAAACAGATCAAAATCAAAGAGAAAAAAAAACATCAGCAACTCTTTCCTTGTACTGTCTTTGTAGAGTTGCTATTGTAACTGTTTGACAGCAGGAACTGGAAAGTATGACTTAACATGAATTACCAACAGCCTTACCTCCACCACATGTGTATCCTACAGGTGAAGCTGTCTAGATGTTATTAACACAGACTTAAAACAAACCAAACCCACCTAACCCAATCATGTTTGTTTTGAAAACTTGTCAGAGCTGTTAACTTTCCTAACAAGGAAACCAAAAC
Source organism: Cyrtonyx montezumae (assembly GCF_038088225.1). Taxonomy (NCBI): domain Eukaryota; kingdom Metazoa; phylum Chordata; class Aves; order Galliformes; family Odontophoridae; genus Cyrtonyx; species Cyrtonyx montezumae. The sequence goes on along the minus strand of NW_027072089.1, from coordinate 32,006,056 downwards.
ACACAATGCACCAGCATCTCTGATTCTGCTTAGTGATGAACATGTCACATTTGCAGTTACTCCCACACTGCTAATTGTGAAACAAAGGCTTGTTTTGACAGGTGTTTCCAACTTCTGCTCTTCCAGGCAAAGCCTGTGTTCAGCTGAGCTGTACTGCATGGCTTCTGTTGGATACTACTACCCTTTATTAATAAGATATAACTCAGAAAAAATGCTAACTAGGACTAAGTAGATATTTGAAGCACACATATCATTGAAATACTTATGTGGGGAGAAATGCACTTGTGAAAAGTGTTCTCTATTTCAAAACAAAAGCAAACAAAAGAGAGATAATTACCAACAAGTGTATAAGGAGGAATGCTGAGGGAAAACACTTCGACTTCTTTGAAATAATGCTCTGCACTCAATGACTTTCAGTTTGTTAACTGACAATAACAAGCTGATAATAGTACTTGCCATCAAGCAAGGTGGCAAAATATAAAGGCTACAACATCTGTAACTGGTTTATTAAAAAAACAAACAAACAAAACAAAAACCCACCCCCATATCTAAGGAAAAAAGCAATCTAGTAAGAAATATCAAAAAAAGGAGTTCTTAATTTTTAAATGAAAGCATTATACAAAGTTTAGGAAACTTCAAAAAATAACTGGTCATATCTGGAGCCTCTCATTCCTATCCATAGCCTTCCAGGATATGATTTTATTGGTTGGTTGCTACTAAGGACTTGATAATTAAAGTTTAAAACTGACAATTTTTTTTTCAGGGAAGTACACATGTACATCTTACACATGTAAGACAGTACACTGTCTTACCTGTCTCTTGTTGCTTTAGCAAGTTTGTCCTCTGATTTCTTGTCGTGAGTCTCTAAACCCAGCATAAAACTGCCCCGTCCAAGCTGAGCTTCTGACTGCTCTAATTTTTCAGACAAATCGAAGACTTGGCCAGTGGTGTAGTCAGCATTCTTAGGAGAAAGAAAGCAATTACCTTGTTGAATTCTAAGCTATACATTAAAATGTTTACACAGAAAAATAAATGAACAACATCTAAAAGAGTCCGTAGCACTGCACATTTTAACCTCTAACTGCAATTTATGTACTACAGAACATGATGGCTACATGAGTGGTGGCTGACAAAACAATCTCAACATCTGAGAAACACTCAATACTTAAAAACAGAAATGGGTGCTCATTTCTTATTTTCCAACCTCTCCTAAGTCACAAAACCAAGAAAGTACAAGTAAAACTGCTCGTTTTGGCTAAGGGAGAAGGTTTCAAAGTGGCTTCTACAGAAGGAAGGCTTTGATGCTGCTGCTGCTGTCCCCCTGAAGGCCTACTTTCAGTATATATTGCAACCTCATTTTAACAGCTCCGTCTGTTAGATATTCACAAATGAAAACAGCAGAAGAAATGTTTACTTATTCAATGCATTACTTTAAGGCATCCTATTCATTGCAGTGTTGTAAAGGGATATATGGGTAAAAGATGTGTAAGACAGATGTATGCACACATTATAGTACTTACAGTAAGCAAACTAGAAGAACTGAGAGTGTTCACCCAGTACTTGTTCCACAAAAGCTCAAGCAATTTACGATCCAAAGATGACTTGAAGTAAGAGACTTCTAATGCATAATACCTTTAAAAACAAATGTGCACACAATAAAATTCCATATAGATATATCTTGTTTGGCTCTAACACCCAAATGACATCCAAAAGTCTTCATTAGTGGCAAATGCCTTCAGCAACTAAAGGCACTAAACAATATAAAAGTTATTCCTACTTCCAATTCTAACTCTACAAGATCTTTCACAAGTATCTCATATATACCCTTAATATAGGTTTACACAATCCCTATGCATACTGCTATTTTATTAAGAGACCGCAAGTGTTTTCATTAATTTTGTAAAAGCTTCCTGTACAGTGCAACGATACACTGTACATTAAGGAGGACTGAGGGAACTACAGGCCTGTCAGCCTGACTTCAATGCTTGGAAAGGGTATGGAGCAGATCATCTTGAGGTAGATCACATGGCATGTGCAGGACAGCTGGGGGATCAGGCCTAGCCAGTATGGGTTCATGAAGTGCAGGTCTTGCTTTACTAACCTGATCTCCTATGATTGAGGACCCACCTGGTGGACGAGGGAAAGGCTGCTGGCGTAGTCTACCTAGACTTCAGCAAAGCCTTCTACACTGTTTCCCATAGTATTCTTGTGTAGAAGCTGGCAGCCCATGGCTTAGATACACTCTGCTGTGTACAGAACTGGCTGGAAGGCCAGGCCCAGAGAATGGTAGTGAATGGAGCTAAATCCAGCTGGCAACTGGTGGTGCACCCTAGGAGTTGGTCTTGGGGCTGCTCAATATCTTTACCGATGACCTGAATGAGGGCACTGACTGCACCCTCAGTAAGACTGCAGATGACACCAAGTTGGCAGGAAGTGTGAATCTGCCTGGGAGTAGGAAAGCCCTACAGAGGGATCTGGACAGGCTGAATTACTGGGCTGAGGCCAATGACTGTAAGACTGTGAGAGGAAACAGACCTGGGGCTATTGGTCAACACTTGGCTGAACATGAGCCAGCAGAGTGCCCAGGTGGCCAAGGTGGCCAATGGCATCCTGGCTTGTACCAGAAACAGTGTTGCCAGCAGGAGCAGGGAAGTTATCAACCCTCTGTACTCAGAACTGGTGAGGTCACATGTTGAGTACTGTATTCAGTTTCAGGCCCCACACTACAAGAAAGACACTGAAGCACTGGAGCGTGTTCAGAGAAGGGCAAAGCAGCTGGTGAGTGGTCTGGAGAATGAAACTTACGCAGAGTGGCTGTAGAAACTGGGATTGTTTAGTTTGGAGAAGAGGTGGCTAAGAGGAGTCCTTATCACTCTGTACAACTATCTGAAAGGAGGTTGTGGTCAGGTGTTGGTCAGCCTCTCCTACATAACTAGTGTCAGGACTAGAGGGAATGGCCTCAAGTTGTGCCAGGGAAGATTCAGGTTGGACATTAGGAAATATTTCTCCAGAAGAGTGGTCAGGCACTAGAACGGGCTGCCCAGGGAGGGGGTGGAGTCACTGAGCCTGGAGGTGTTCAAGAAATGTGAAGATGTTGTACTGAGTGACATGGTTCAGTGGGAGCTATGGGTGATAGGTGGATGATTGGACTAGATGATCTTGGAAGTCTTTTCCAACCTTGGTGTTTCTATGCCACTTCAATACTGCAATTTTTAAATATAGTTTTGCATATCTTGCACCTAATTCAATTAGGAACATTTGATAGCAGTAAATGTTACTAATGGACAGATGATTTTGTTATACCATACTTATTCTGAAAGTCAAACTTTACTGGTGCTATGCAATTCATAAAAGATGACAAAGTAGACAAATATGAGCTATGTGTAGATGAATTACAGCACTATTAAAGTCATGCTAGATGTTATTTTGATCTGTAAATTCTACAGCAGACACTCAATAAACCTATTCTTGCTTCAATTCTATGGAAAGTTACTGTTACTATAAAACAGCTAGTAGCAACTGGACTTCCAAACAGAGACGATCATAGTTCAAGTTGGTTACACTTTAAATTTGTAGTGAAACTACCCCTAGTATTAGAGGAAGCCATCACTCTAATCTTCTGTAATCAGTAGTTCAATAATGTGCCAAAATTCCAGTTTTAATTCCATCTTTTTCCCTAACTGCTATTTCTTTCTAGGGAAGACTGGAAAATATTTTCTTTGGATGGATAGCTTGTAAGATAAGCCAGCTTCCTGAGATGGATATTATGATGGTAACTATTAAGCAATGCCAACTTAAAAACAAAACAAAACAGCAAAACCCCACAGCAAAAATCCCAAATAAACAAATGAACTCTCCCAAACAGACCACTTCAAATAAAGGAAGGATTAAACACAGCTTCCTCTCATATGTAAATATGTTGGCTTATGGGCAATGCCCATACAAGGACTATTCTGAAATGACAAAGATTTCTGTGTAGGTACTGTTCAGGATTTTTCTCAGTTTGGATAGGAAAATCAATTCTTAATTGTATTAATTTCTCCATCTCTTCAGGGTCTGACTTTGCATGCAGCTATAAATGCACTAAGAATAGATAGATATCCATGCACCAAAATCATGGAAAAAAAAGAGGCAACAGCCTACAATGTATCCATGAGACTAGGTGGTGTCAATGAGATCTCAGAATCTGCATGCAGCTCCTGTAGGGCTTGTTAAACATCTGAAGGTGGAATCGAAACCAGCATGCAAGAAACAGTCCCATCGTTCTCTCACTGGTCCCTGGAGGTGTTCAAGGCCAGGCTGGATGGGGCCCCAGGGAGCCCGATCTAGTGGGTGGTAACCCTGCCTACTGCAGAGTGTTGGAACTGGATCATCCCTTCCAGCCCAAGCTATTCTGTGATTCTTCCTAAATGTTGCAACTCCATCATCTGCCTCTACTTCCCACTCCACCTTAGCTTAACCAGCAGGAACATAAGTACTGCTGCAAACTGGATCAGATCAGGGGACTGACCTGGCAAAACAAACATGTTTCCAAGTAAGTACATGTGTATACGAAGTGAGAAACATGTGAATGGGCAACAGGAGAATGGTTAAAATCAAACTGCCTTTAAAATCCATGGAAACTATACTAGCAGGAGAGAAAAAGCAATAATTCTTCCTGTTGCTGATGTTATCCTTAAAGCAGCTCCACTTCACCAAAGACAGAAAAAAAAACACCTCAGCATGATTGAAAACCTGCAGCCACATTTACAGTGACACAGGACAAAGGTATGCACCACAGCTGCCTTTACTCTGATGAGCAGCCCTGCTGCTAAATCTACATCTGACTGTCCTCCTTGCCCTAAAAAAGCACCACTCCTTATAAGTAAACCAACTGCTAGCTCTTTTAACCAGGTTAAAAGAAACTTCATCTTTAAAACAGTTCCCCTGTAGATCTTCTGATAAATGACACAGTTTTTCACAAAATTAACAATGCTAATGCAACAAAAGTCATGATTTGAAACACATAACGAAATGCAGTTTTTGGTGAATCACTAAATACTAAAACTGAGAACTCGTGCTGCAGTTAGTAATTTTTATGTTACTTACTGTTTACAGTGTACACCAAAGTCTTCTATTTTATTAAGTGGAATAGTTTGGTATTCGGAGGGGCCTTCATCCGGAGGTTTGTACCCCTAAAATTAAACAAGCAAAGGGCAAAGATGACACAGTACATTTGTGACTTTCCAAGACTGACTCAGCTCTTGGAAAGCACTTCACAAATACTTGAACTTATACAAAGAGAAACACTGCCTTAAGGAAGATGACATTTGCCCCAGTGGCCTGAAATTTGGAATCTTCTTGCACCTCAGGTTTATGCTTTGACAAGTCTGTCAAAAAGTGTTGGGAGCAAACAGGGCGGTGAGTCATGATTCGATCTTCTAATAGATCAAAGTAGTAAAGAGCTTCTAATGCAAGACTTTTCCTATTCTGGGAGGTGATTTTGGTCCTTTTTGGAGGAAAGACAGAAGGTAAGAGAAGTGGGAAGAAACATACTTGGCTGGCATATGCCTTAGGGATGCAGAAAACTTATTTAGCCAAAATGCTGCCCCTCATAGCTACTGACTAGGTAAGAGCTGCTTGTAAAACAAACCAAACACTCCCTAAAAAAACCCATCTAAAGTGCATTTTCTACACAGGATTTGCCTTCCAGGTGCAGAGTTCTTCTCCCTGCTCAAAATATGCCATTTATGAAGTGTTTTCACTGACAGAAGTGAACACTGTTCTGGAACACAAATTGTTCAAAGTTGAGCTTTTGTATATTTTTCAACATTATTTTAATGTTGAATGCAATTGGGATGTCTCATTAACATTCTTGGTAATTAGTTTTACTGAATGACAAGTCAATGATAATGGTAAATTAAACTTCCAATTATACTTTATTAGATTGAAATAAAATAGCATGACTGTATATGTCAGAAGTATAACTGTAAGACTGCATGTGGAGATGCAGCTCTTCAATATTTTGGTCACTTCTTAGTTTTTAGCCTAACCCTTCCATGTTAATTCACCTCTTCTATACTTTCATTATTATTATTATTATTTTAAGATTCATAATGTTTAGCTGAAAGAAGAAATTTCAAATGTTTTTCTGAAGTGAAAAGCAGATTACAACACATGGGATCAAATCTTACTAGTATGTTAGGTCTAAAAGAAGATAGAAAAAAATTAATGTAAATACATTAATGAATGACAGGAAAGCTTCCTTATCTACAGAGTCTCTTTGGTTTAAGACTGATGAAAATCTATGAAAAACATACCAGAAGTCAGCTTTTCTAAATGAAATCAATGTTCACACAATAACCAGCATATCATCACGTCTTTACGAATGCAAAGTGATACACTGAAGCAGTTTCAACTGTCAGATGATCAAACTGCACTAATCTTTAGAATCAATTACTTACAAAGAGGCTACTGATCACACTGCAGGCACTTTTATGTATTTACCTTAGGATATGTCCTAAATGCACCGAGATTTACTTTTCCTGCAGATATTGTTCTTGTTGGATCGATCTGAAAAAAGCACAGGTAATCCTTCTTATGTAACATTTAATGAATTATTACAATTAATAGTGATTATTTCAGAAACATAAATTCTCTTAGTTTAGTTTTAAGCAATATCTTTTCAGTTGCCACCCAGTGGCATGAGACTCAATACGTTAAAGATGGGAGTACCAATGGCTTTCTAAGGACTACTTTTTAAACACCTTTCACCATTTTCCTAAATACTTACAATGAAATTGCACTTAGAGCCAGCAACAAGCCATGATTTTAATCTTACAACACGTTACAATCTTCCAGACTTACTAGAGCTAAGAAAGAATACTGAGACTTTGGTGGAAGAGTTAAAAGACTTGCAAAGGAATCTCCTTGAGAACCAGCTTAGTAATGCTCTGCCTCATTTTAAAAGAAAAAAAAAAGGAATAAATGAAAACAGAAGGAAGTCCCAAAGGAAATGTTCTGAATCTATAAAATCGTCATAACACAGGGAAACTTGTGTGGTAGAAATAATTCTTCTTGGGGTGATTTATCCTTCTCTGACGGAATTCTAACATGAGCTATATTCCTTCTTTCTGACTAATTTCAGTCTTTTTTCCTTTATTTCCTTCAGCAATATTGCACAAGTCATACTTTTAATCAGGTTTATTTTGATTCAAAATGTGATCTGCAGCCTGAAAGGGCCCAAACGGTTTCTTCAGATTTTTTCTTCAAAGACTGCCTAGAATCTTAGACTACACCACTCACTTCAGCTAAAAGGCATTTTAGATTCAAAGCAACAAAACTGTGTGAACATACTTCACTCACTCCTTCAGAACAAGCAACAAAGAGAACAAAAACAGACTTCTGTTATATTGCAAGAGGTTGCATATGGATTGCTAATGCTTTTTTTTTTTGCAGAAGTATTAACTTCAAACCAAGAGCAGCACATAGATTTGTGCAATACTACATCCTCCTGAGCAGTGAAGCAAAAATGGCCTCAAAGAACAAGCCCACCAGTTGGACCAGCATGTGGCCAACGGCTCAAAAGGAGTGATAACAACCTAATGCTTCCATCCTGCAAAATACGCATTACTAGACTGCTAACAGACAAAATCTAGAAGTTGCTCCCCTCTCAACACAATTTGTTATGCAGTTCTATAAGCTATGAGGCACTACTTACCACCACTGCTACAAAGGGTTCTTGAAATTGCTGATTAAGCATCTGAGTGCTGACATCGATCCCAGAGAGCCAGCAGCCGTAGCCAGGGTGACTGTGGTACCAGCCGATTGCATTTTCTAGACGGCCAACCTAACAGCAGTTAAGGAAAACAAATCGAGTGATGATCCTCGTTCGTCAAGCACGGGCTGCCCTCTATTGGGCCTTCCAGCACACTACAACACAGCAAGAGGATAAAAGGAATATACGCACAGACTATACGCCAACTTTACATATTCAACATATGCCTTATTTTGCTTAACTGCCTTCCAGAAAGTTCAGTATGAGCTATCATAGCCACTACCTCAAAACAACTCCAAGGACCTAGTGACAACAACTTAAATGACAGCCGAAGTACAGAAGAGGTTTCACACGGAGAGATTAAGCCAGGACTCTTCAGCGTGGGATTTTTTTGGAGTGGAATTGATGCCAGTATGTACAAACTCATACAATGGATAGTGAGCCAGTAGAGAACAAACACTACTTAGCCAAGTAACACACTTCAGAGGCATACAGTGAGATCATTGGTAGGTTTAAAAGAATAGAATCTTAGACATTTTTGAAAACCAGAAGCATCAGAATTCATTGCCACAGTACACTGTGAAAGCCTAAAGATTAGTTTTTGAGATTTTTTTGCCTCAGAGAAACTCATAATAGAAGTTTTCAAATAATACTCTCTCTACAAGTACCCCAAACAAACAAAATGAATAAAAACCTCATGGTTCATCAAGGAGAATCAAGACCCACTGCACCTATTTTATTCTAACTGGTCAAGAACTGTGTACAGTCTGTTCAGTATTGAGTGAAACGATGTTAATACAGCTCCACATGGCAGTGTGTTCAGTGCATTTAGCTGCTTGGTTTTGCCAAATACTGAGCATGCCATGAAGGTTAAATCTGGGAACTATTATGATGAGACAGAACACACTGTCTACCGAACTGAATATCTACTTCATTTCTGAGTCAGTGAAAAATATTTATATCTTCTTTACCTCCTATTTAATAGAGAAAAAGAGAACAACAGAACACTAAAGAAGGTATGTTATTTTTCAAGGCCAAATAACTTCTTTTTAGCCATCAGATCCTGCCTAAGGAGGCGCAAGTAACTGCAGCATTAGCTTCTGCAAAGCACTTAGGCAGAGAGATATTATCAACATGTAATCTAATATTAAAAAGAGCTATTCCAGGACAAAGTGCTTGCCAACCTCAGCCAGCATGTGCACTGTCAGAGCTCTGGCAAAGCTGAATTCTTGTTTTGGTTTCTTTTCTGTATTATGACTACTCCCATATAAACCTGGGCTGTTTTAAATGTCAAATGAACAAACTGTTTGCATAAATACCAATTCTATGCTCTATATTTATATACATTATTTTTCTACCTAAGAACCGATTAATACAAACATATCTTTAGATAAAAACAGCCTTTCATATTCTACAATTTTCAGCAACAGTATTATTAATAATAAACTACATTAAATTGATCACTTTGATATTTTCTCATAGTGTGATACAATTATTAAAAAACAAACAAAAAACCAAATCACAGGCCTATGAACATACTTACCTGTATTTACTGACTTTCAATGTTATAATCCAGCCCAATTTATTTAAATATCTTTAAATGCTCAGAATGCTGTGACTACAAGCACCTGTTCAAAATAACCCAAATAGTTGTACCTTTATCTATGCTATTTAAGGATCCTCTAATTTCAGCTGATTTAAAATACTTCAAGGTTTAAAGGCAAATCAAAGGGTAAGCTGGGCCTCAAACTATTTGAGCTTGGACAGTTTGAGGTGCTTCAGTGCTTGTTTGCAGTGTAACATCACTCTGATTTGGCAGCAGCAGGCCAGAAAGTGCTCGTATGCCATGCTGACTTCTGCATCAGCCACACAGTAGATTAATATTACACAGCATCACGTGGTTGTAGGGATTGAAAGAAACTTCTGGGGATGGTCATTTAGCCAAATCCCTCTGCTATAAGCAGGTTCCCTACAGTAGGTCACACAGAAAAGCATCCAGAAGGGTTTTGAATATCTTCAGAGCAGATTCCACAACCCCTCTAGGCAACTCGTTCCAGGGCACCATCACCTTTACAGTGAAGTTCTTCCCCATGTTTGTATGGAACTTCCTGTGTTGCAGACTTTTTCTGTTGCTACATACCACTGAAAAGAGCCTGGCTTCAATCCACTTGACTTCTACACTTCAGATATTTATAAACAGTAATGAGATCCCTCAGTCTTGTCCAAGCTGAACAGTCTCTCAGCCTTTCCTAATACAGGAGACGCTTCAGGACCCTAATATCTTTGTGTCTCTCTGCAGGAGAGAAGACTCTATAGAAGCCTCCTGTCTTACTTGAACTGCGGAGCCCAGAACTGGACACAGTACTCCAGTTGTGGCCTCACTGGGGCAGAGTTGGGGGGGAGGATCAGCTCCCTCGACCTGCAGGCCGTGTTTTTTAATGCACCTCAGGACGCCATTGGCCTTTGTGGCCACCAGGGCACACTGCTGTCTCATGGCCAACCTGCTATTCAAGAGGACACCCAGGTCTTTCTCTGCGGAGCTCCTCTGCAGCAGGTCAGCCTCTAACCTGTACTGATGTGCGTGGTTATTCTTCGCCAGGTGCAGGACCCTACACTTGCCCTTGTTGAAGCTCGACAGTTACACTTCTGTAACCTTTCTGCAAGTGAGAAGTTTAATTTCACACTTAAGACTTCGGAAGGCAAAAAGGTAAGAGCAATGCCCACCCCCCCCCACCGCTGGGTACCTGCTTGGCGTTCTCGATGTAGGCGGCCATGTACTCGTAGGCGGCCGCTTGCGCGTTGACGCGGGTCTCGGTGCCCTCCACCGGCAGCGCGAAGCTGTCCATGATGATCATGGTCTCCCCGTCCACCTTGCCCAGCATCAGCCCCATTACCTCCAGGTTTCCCCCCGAGCGGGCGTGCATCACCATCTTCAGCAGGGCCAGCGCCGAGATCTTGCAGTACTTGAAGTAATGGTGGCTGCAGCGGGACAGAAGCCGCGGAAGCGCTCAGGGCCGAGCCGGGCCGGGCCGGGCCGGGCCTGGCCTCACCCCCCGCCCCCATCCCCCCGGCCCCGCTCTCACTCCTTGGTCCAGGGCTTGGCCGCCAGGATCTCCTGCTGCTGCTTGCGGTCGTACTTGTAGATCTCATCGATGCTCTGCGCCTCCTGCATGTTGTTGGCCAGCTCCCACGTCTTCTGCGCCATCCCGCTCCCAGACGCTCCGCTCGCCGCCGCCATCGCGCCCCGCGCCCGGCCCGGCCCGGCCCGCCTCACCGCTCCCGCAGCCGCTCCGGCTCGAGCCAGGCCGCGACCCTCCCGGCGGAACGGGAGGCGGAACGGTCCGCGCAGGCCCGGGGAGGGCGGCCCCGGCGAAGCAGCGGACCGAGTCCTCCGGAGCGGCGGGGGGCGCTAGAGGGTAAGCGCTCCGGGGCAACGCAGCGTCGGCAGCCGACTTCCGGGGAGGCGGCAACGCGCGCGGAAGGTGGACGGGGTTGTGGGTGCCGGCGCCGGTGAGCAGCGGTGTGCTTGAAACAGCGCTCGGTGACAGGATTTCGCCCTGTCCTGCCCCGTTCCCAGCCCCGCGGAGCAGAGGCCGAGTGCCGAGACAGCGCTCGGTGACAGGATTTCGCCCTGTCCTGCCCCGTTCCCAGCCCCGCGGAGCAGAGGCCGAGTGCCGAGACAGCGCTCGGTGACAGGATTTCGCCCTGTCCTGCCCCATTCCCTGCCCCGCGGAGCAGAGGCCGAGTGCCGGCTCCGGGCTTCGAGCGGAGCAGGCGACCCCGCTCTCCTCAGCGGGACGAGCGGGGGGAGCGGGATGGGCTCGGGAGAGGCGGCGCGGGGAGTGCGGAACGGGAGCGCGGGGTCTGGCCGGGGCTCGGCCTTCCCTGTAGGGGCGGTGGGATCCGCTTGTTGCGCGGCCGTTGCCTGACAACGGAACGGCGCTGCTATGAGGGGGCCGGGCCTGCCGCTCCGCCCCGCCCCGCCCCGCCATAGGAGGCAGAGGGGAGCTAGAGCCGCGAGAGGGCTTCAGTGTTGGAAAAATTAATCTGACCCTGAAGGCTTCCTGAAATCGACTTGTTTTTGGGCCGGAGAACGCGGTTTGGAAACGTAGGTGAACTCTTTGGGTGAGAGGAAATGAGTTACAGAGCTTGCTGGCTTGGTGCTTTGATGGATGGTTGCCTTCGCAGTTAGGAAAAATCATGTTTTAGTTAAGGTTTCTTAATTGTGAGTAGTGCCTGTAAGTGCAATTGCTGAATGTGACACGTAGGAGCTTCTCGAAGCACTTCATTCCTCTGCCACCCTTGCTGCTGTTTGTATGGAAGGGAACTGCCATCTGTCAGCTTTTCTGGATATTAAGAATTATGATAGCTCTGAATACAACGTCTGATTACACGTGCTGATTTTAGATCCTGTGTCCTGCTTCTTAGAAGAAATACAAGGGGAAGGGAAAGGGTAAAAGGGAATGCACCGAATGTTCCCTTAGGTAGCAGTGCTCAGATCAGTACACTGCTTCCAATATACCACATGTACAAACAGGTGGCTCAAGTGTCTTGGAAACAGAGGCATGCATTATTAACTGTGTTAGGGTGTAGACTCAGTGTCTGTATCTCTGGTGTTCAGGTGTGGCTTTTTCTCTTGAATGTATGCTTTCCATTGACTGCTATATATGTGACTAAGGGAAGTCTATCTGGCTTTGCAATTTTTCAGAGTTGCTTTTATGAAAAATTCCATGTTAAAAGTGATAGGTTATGAAAAAAAAAAAGCATTCTTGAAAGTTAAAATATATGAAATGTGCTTTTTTCCGACAGTGGCTGAACAAATAGTTTGGTTTCCATCTGAATGATACAGTGCCTTGGGCATGTAAATACAAGTTTTAAGATAGGGCTAAAGGAAGAACTGACAGGGATTTGCTGTCAAAGATATATGTGCTTCTAATAGTATTTACAAAATACTGTTTTCTGAATACGTGGCAGATCTGCTGTTTGCACCTTGTTATTTTGGAGACCTGTGACTTACTGTTAGATTTTCTAGCATTTACCACATGGTCTTCTTCTGCTCTGTGCATAGCTGCTTGCTGAGCAATGTCTCTAAGCTTGGTTTGGAACCTGCTGCTATCACTAGAGATGATTGCAAGGGTCTGGTAATTCACACCGTTCATTCTGACACATTGCTAAACCAACAGCGCTGTGTTTTGTTTAGGATTGAGATGTTTTATGGTGGCAGGTAAACTTGTGCAGATGTATATTATGCCATTTTCACTTGTCTCATAAGGCTTGCACCCCTCCATGCAGGAATTTTCCCTGCAGGTGGTGCCACACTGTACTGATGACACCAATTTTTAAGTTGTTTACTGTGACAGATTGTTTTATCCACTCAGAAAAGGCTTTTTGTTATTCTTACATAACTTAATAGGCTCAGTGAAACTCGTAGGTGCCTGGAACCTTGCTCTCTTATCTTTGATCTGTTATCACTGTGCAAAAGTAATGAGATTAAAGATTTAGGGCTGATCAGCTGGGGAATTTATTTTTGGAATTGACTGTCCTGTGCTATCACTAGGAGTTGCAAAGAGGACGTCCCAGTTCTGTCTCCTTTGTAACAATGCAGAGTTCATGTTTTGAATGCAAGAGGGCAGTAGTGTGAGACACGAAGGTTCCAGTAGAGATGTATTTTAAGTTCAAGTAATTGCACATTAACTTATTTACCTGCTGCAATTTTGACATTACTCCTCTTGATCTTAATTTTCATAGTAAGCATTAATCATATTCTCCCTGAACACTGTGTTACATTTTCCTATTCAATACCTTATTCTGCTGGGCTTTGTATATGTATGCATTATTCATGGTTCTTTTTTCTTTTATCTTTTGTTCTTCCTGAAATTACTTAATATATAACATATAATATTATATAATATAGTGGATTTATTGTTTACTTAATATAATCTGTAAAAAGATATTGAATTAGCCTTAATAAAACTGCTGTACAGTCTGTGCTTAGAATCTGGATATGATGGGATTGCTGAAAGCCTTCACAAGCAATCTCATTGCTGAAGTTACAGGGTTAGAATCTGAGAGGCTTAAGAATCTTGATTTCCTTCTTGCTTATAAGTTCATAAGTTCATAAGGTTGGAAAGGACCTATAAGATCATCTAGTCCAACCATCCTCCTATCACTATCTCTACCCAACTACTAAATCAAATCCCTTAGCACCTCATCTAAACGCTTCTTGAACAGCGCTAGGGACGGTGCCTCAACCACCTCCCTAGGCAGGCCATTACAGTGCCTCACCACTCTTTCAGAAAAAAAATGTTTCCTCAGGTCTAATCTAAATCTTCCCCGGCGCAACTTGTGGCCATTCCCTCTCGTCCTGTCGTAATTTATCAGGGAGAAGAGGCCCACCCCCTCCTCACCACAACCCCCCTTCAGGAAGTGGTAGAGTGCAATAAGGTCTCCTCTGAGCCTCCTCTTCTCCAGACTAAACAATCCCAGCTCCCTCAGCCGCTCCTCATAAGACTTGTGCTCCAGACCCCTCACCAGTTTTGTTGCCCTTCTCTGAACACGCTCCAGGGCCTCAATGTCCTTCTTGTAGTGAGGGGCCCAAAACTGAACACGGTACTCGAGGTGCGGCCGTACCAGAGCCGAGTACAGGGGGATGATCACCTCCCTGCTCCTGCTGGCTACACTATTTCTAATACAGGCCAGGATGCTGTTGGCCTTCTTGGCCACCTGGGCACACTGCTGGCTCATGTTGAGCCGAGCATCAACCAACACCCCCAGGTCCTTTTCCTCTCTACATTCTTCAAGCCATTCTGCCCCAAGCCTATAGCATTGCATGGGGTTATTGTGGCCAAAGTGCAGGACCCGGCACTTGGTCTTATTGAACCTCATCCCAATTGAGCTCAGCCCAGCTGTTCAGCCTATCCAAATCCCTCTGAAGGGCCTCCCTATCCTCAGGCAGTTTGACACATCCTCCCAACTTGGTGTCATCTGCAAACTTACTGAGGGTACACTCAATTCCCTCGTCTAGGTCATCCATAAAGATATTAAACAAGATGGGCCCCAAAACTGACACTTGAGGGACACCACTCGTAACAGGACGCCAGCTGGACTTAACTCCATTAACCACTACCCTCTGGGCACGGCCCTCCAGCCAGTTCTCCACCCAGAGAAGAGTGAACCTGTCCACACCACGGGCTGCCAGTTTCCTTAGGAGAATACTGTGGGAGACCGTGTCGAAGGCCTTGCTGAAGTCCAGGTAGACTACATCAACAGCCTTTCCCTCATCTACCTGTCTGGTCACCCAGTCATAGAAGGAGATGAGGTTGGACAAGCACGACCTGCCCCTGGTGAACCCGTGCTGGCTGGGTCTGATCCCTTTATTGCCATGCATGTGTCGTGTGATTTCCCTCAAGATCATCTGTTCCATAACTTTCTCTGATACCGAGGTCAGGCTGACAGGCCTGTAGTTCCCCGGGTCTTCCTTATGGCCTTTCTTGTAGATGGGAGTCACATCGGCAAGCCTCCAATCTTGTGGGACCTCTCCAGATAACCAGGAATTCTGATAGATGGCAGAAAGTGGCTCAGCAGTCACCTCTGCTAGCTCCCTCAGCACCCTTGGGTGGATCCCATCTGGCCCCATGGACTTGTGGCAGTTCAGATGGAGGAGTAGATCTCTGACCGTCTCTGCTTGGATCACGGGGGGTGCATTATGCGCTCCGTCCAGGACTTCCAGGTCAGGGCAAGTACCGTGTGGACAACTGTTCTGTCTATTAAAGACAGATGTGAAGAAGGCATTGAGAACCTCAGCCTTTTCCTTATAATCTGTGGTTACATTCCCTGCCTCGTTGAGTAAAGGAGGGAAATTTTCCTTAGTTTTTCCTCTTGCTGTTAATATATTTGTAAAAGGGTTTCCTGTTCTCCTTTACAGCAGTAGCCAGTCTAAGTTCAAGCTGGGCTTTAGCATTTCTAATTTTCTGCCTGCAGATCTTGGCCAGTTCTCTGTAGTCACCCCAAGTAGCCTGACCCATCTTCCAGAGGACATAGACTCTCTTTTTCTCTCGGAGTCTCAACAAAAGATCCCGGTTCATCCACACTGGTCTTTTTCTCCTTCGGCTTGACTTACGGGACTCCGGGACTGCCTGCTCCTGTGCCTTTAAGATTTCCATCTTGAGGAGCATCCAGGCTTCCTAGACCCCTTTACCCCTCAGGAGCAAGTCCCAAGGGACCCTTGCAACAAGTGTCCTGAACAGGTCAAAGTCTGCCCTCCGGAAGTCCAAGGTAATAGTTTTGCTAGTCACCCTCTTGACGTCACCCAGAATAGCAAACTCCACCATTTCATGGTCACTCTGGCCAAGACAATCTCCTACCTTCACATCCCCTACTAGTCCTTCCCTGTTAGTGAAAAGTAGGTCAAGCAAGGCATCTCCCCTGGTAGGCTCTTGCACCAGCTGTGTCAGGAAGCAATCATCCACACATTCTAGAAATCTCAAGGACTGCTTCCTCTGCGCAGTATTGTATTTCCAACATATATCAGGGAAGTTGAAGTCCCCCATGAGAACGAGTGCTGGCCATCGTGCAACATCTACGAGTTGTTTATAGAACACCTCGTCTATTTCTTCATCCTGACTAGGTGGTCTATAACAGACCCCCACCACGATGTCACTCCTAAAGACTATCCCCCTGATCCTTATCCATAGACACTCTACTTTGTCATTTCCAACCACTAGCTCTTCAACATCAAAACACTCTCTGATATAGAGAGCTATGCCACCACCCTTTCTTCCCTGTCTATCCCTTCTGAAGAGCTTGTAGCCATCAATCCCAGTATTCCAGTCATGGGAGAGGTCCCACCATGTTTCTGTAATAGCCACAAGGTCATAGTTAGCCTGCCTCACAATGGCTTCAAGCTCTTCTTGTTTATTGCCCATGCTGCGTGCATTGGTATAGATGCACTTCAGCTGAGATATCTGCCTCGTCCCTTTCTCCAGCACAGCCTCCTTAGGCTCTTTACTGGTGAGCCCTGTTTTATCCCCTTCCCCCGTCACAGCTAGTTTAAAGCTCTCTCAGTGAGTCCAGCTAGCTCCTGTGCTAGGATTCGTTTCCCCCTTTGGGATAGGTGCGTCCCATCAACAGATAACAGGCCAGGAGCCGAGTAAACTGTCCCATGGTCAAAAAACCCAAAGTGTCTATCCCTACACCAACCTCTCAGCCAGTTATTCATCACTTGTGTTTTCCTAGCCCATTCTGTGTCCTTCACCGCCCTAGAAGGTATGGAAGCAAACACCACTTGTGCTCCCACCCCTTGAACTAATTGCCCTAATCCCCTGAAATCTCTTTTCATAGTTCGCAGACTTCTCTGAGATATTTCATTGCAGTCTGCCTGAACTACGAGTAATGGGTAGTAGTCGGTGGGGCGTATCAAGTCCGGGAGTCTTCTAGTAATGTCCCTGATCCGAGCCCCAGGGAGACAGCACACTTCCCTGCGGTTTGGGTCTGGTCTGCAAATGGGGCCCTCAGTTCCCTTTAGAAGGGAGCCACCCACTACGATCACCTTCCTTTCTTTCTTAGTAGCAGCAGTCTCAATGCACGGAGGTGACTGCCTTGGCATTGGTGACCTCCTGCGGGAATCTTCCTGCACTTCACCCCTTATCACCTCTTCAACATCCAATGCTGCATATCTATTGCTTAGGGGTATCTGGGGACACTGGGGAGGCAGAGGGGGAGATTGCCCACGGTACCGAGCAGGGACTCTCTGCCAGCTCTCCCTATCCCTCAGATATCCCCCTTCTGCCCTACGGGGACAGGTCAGGGAGTCCACCACCAACTGCAGGGGAACTCCCTGGTGCCTTTCACTCTGGCACTCTAGGGAGTTACTCCACCAGTCAATCTCCCGCTCGCAGTCCCTGATGGCCCTCAGTCTCTCAACCTCCTCCTTCAATTCAACCACCATGTTAAGCAGATCTTCCACCTGCTCACACCTTGCACAGGAGAACTGCTTAGCACCCTCATCTAGTAGTAGCAGGCTCTGGCACTCCTTGCAACCAGAGACCTGTGTAGCCACGCTTCTAGGCAGACCTTCTGTCTGGGTCACCACAGCCTTCTTAAGGCAAGCCCTCTGTCTTGTAGAGACCATGGCACAAAAAAAAATAAAAACAAAGAAATGAAAAAAATTGAAAGTAAATAAATAAATAATAGTTTATAATAATATATATAGATAGATATGAATTGTAATGTGATACTTCGCTGCCCTCCCTGAGCCCTTCAGGGATATACCCCTTCAGCCCTATTCAGCTGAGGGGTGTGGGCGAGGGCGCTGAAACCCTGGCAACGCCTGTGCCTCGTTAACGCCTGTGCCTCGTTAACGCTTCGTTAACCTCTCGCGAGAACAGCCGTTGGGACTGCCTGCTCTCACTCGGTTCCCGAGAGACTGGAACCTCCCGAAAACCCGCCCTGTACCTCAATCAGCCACTGCAGCTCCGGCTGTGCCGACTTCAAAGCAGTTGATCACGAGGACTTGCTTCATTCTTCCTGTAGGAGTAGAATATAATATAGGGATTTTTTTAATCTGTAGGCATGGTTTCATGTGACTTTCTCCAGTGGAGTTGGTGGAAATGCTGAGATTAGAATGAGTGGGCTTGTATGCACTGACTTTTCCTTTCTTCCCTCCATGGTTATGCAGTATGCAGCTTTTCAGCATTTCTAGTTCTGGTAAGATTACTCAAACCAATTATGTGAAACCTGAGGATGTGCCCAACTTCTGTACCATTCCTTTGTCACTAATTTAATTCACCTTAATTTGTATTATGAAGTTATCTAGCAGGTGTACAATAAGTCACATCATTGTGGTGCTAACGTTCCAGCTCTGAAGGGCTCTCAGCTGCTTAGACAAGATGCACAGCTAATGGAGGAGGCAGCCTCCTGTTCCTGCATGTCTGGTTAAAAGGCAGTGCTGCTTGGTGTCCATGGTGGTTGACGTTCCTGTTCCTTCTGCCAATTTATTGATACAAAATGTAACAGGACACTGTCCAACTTGTATCGGTTTTATGGCACTTTGTTTTCTTTTTCTCTCTATTCTGACACAAATGTTTTTTTGGTTTTTTTTCCTACAACTTAGAAATGATGGCAGAAGATTTAGAAAAATTTATTGAAGATCAGAAGGCCAAGTTGGCACAAGATAAGGCAGAGCTTGAGAAAGATCCACCTTACATGGAGATAAGGGTAAGCTTAAAATAGCTTCTCTGAATTTAAACACGTTTCTGGGATCTCTCTTAACGCTTGCTTTTACTGTGCTCTTAACTGTGTATGTTGTTAAAGCACGTATATATATTAATGATTTATCTAGTCAAATCCATTTCTCTATAAATACTGTATGTAGGTAGATCTTTTTATAAATCTGGTTGCCACTAGGCATACACAGTAACATTTGTATTTTCCAATTAAGGAATGGCTCTCTGCCCACTCCAAGGCAGTGGGTGGTAGGATGAGGATGGAAGGGAAAAAAAAAACAACAACAACAAAAAAAAGTAGCCTCAACATTTCTGATAAGGAAACTACAAAATAGAAAAGGTCAATTACTCAGTCCCAAAGTTAGCTCTTATGGAGTTGTTGAGCTGTCTGCGTTTTTGCATCCTCTGCAACAAAACTAAGTTAAAGAGGAGGAGAGTGTTTCCAGCCTATAATAAAGTCTGTAGGTGTAAGGTGAAAGTGTAGTTACAGGGGTCAGGTATTTTCATCTTGCCCTGTAATACCTTGAAGTTCTTTTATGGTTTCAGGCAGAGCGCTGTGCATCAGTTCAGCTCCCACAGAAAACAGAGCTGATAGACATAAGCTATGAAACCATGTGGAAGTATAATTGGACTGGCTTATGACATGAAACTTACTGAACTAATTCCTGTGTTGTAGAGGAGAAGCTGTTTTTCTGATAATATCAGTGAAATTTGGAAGCTGTTTTCTGTTCTAAAACTTTACTTTCAGTGACATTAATGATGTTGTTGGGGTATTTCTTTCTGATGATGCAAAGTAATATTTTTTTTTGTTGTTTTTTTTTTCAGAATAAGGAATTGGAGAATATTTCTGAGACTAGCAAAAAGTTAATCTCCATGTCTAAAGAAAATATACCTCCAAACAGCCAACAGAACTGTCCCTTAGGTATAGTATATATTTTTGCATCTTCTGTGTTTAAGTAGTACTTGATTACCTTTGAGAATTTCTGGAAAGCAATTACCTTTTGGATTTTTAATTGAAAGATGACCATTATAATTGTTGTGCATCCCAATTCTTTATTCTTTCAAATATCTTGGTGCTGTGTGGATGTTTTTTGTAATTTTTTTTTTCTTCTGGGATTTGAGTAAGGAATATATGAAAGCCCCCCCTTTTTTTTTCCCAGAAGTAGCATTACTTAAAAAAAAAAAAAAAAAAGCAAGATGAATAATTGCTCCTTAGTCTTCAGTAAATGATCAATGTTTTCCTGTTATTTGAGGTGCATGGAGCAAAAGCTTTGGAGGTTCATCTTTTATCTGAACTGCCAGCTTGCTGCTGAAGGGCGTTTTCTCTGTGCTTTGTGCCAGGGAAGTAAGAATGCCTTTTCTTTTGGCCTCACAGCTTAAGTCGCTCACTCTGACCTGACTGAAACAAACACAATTAAAGTCATTCTTCTTGCAAATGCCAAGCATCTATTAAACTTCTAGGCATAAAGTACTAAATGGACTTTGCTGCTTTTATGATAAAAGATGTTATAATGCAGTCATACATTATACAGGAGAGAACAAGTACTTAGTTAAGAGTTCTTCCAAGACCAGAGAAATGGGTAGATTTGTGAATGTATTGTGACTGGCTTTTTTAATCACAGTTGTGTTATTTATTTTTTTCTTCCTATATATATCATTCCATTTTCTTTCTTTTTTCTCTGTGTCTTTTGTGATTTTGGATGTGTGATAGTGTTCTTTTCTCTGTTTTATTCTGTGCTGCACCACCCTTCTCTCCTTGTCATACCTTCTCCTTTCTGTAGGCACTGCTGCTTAGTTACAATTGTAGCTCAGATATGTCCTGACAACTTCAGAACTTTTTTCTGCCCCCTACTGGTTGGTAGGCAATCCTTTTCTTCCATGTGTAGACTCCTAGGTTTTGTACCTCATTTATTTCCATATTCTGGTTTAATTCTGCAGCATTCAGCTGTCCTTTTTATTTTAAAGAAGTGGAAACGCTTTCAGGGAAACAACAGGCAATTAAAAAAAAAGTTGCTATCTTTTTTGTGTGTGTTTTCAGGAATTCAATAGGTGTCTGTGGGAAGTGATGGAAATCTCAGTAGAGGTAGTCTCCTGGGGCAGAGCATATTTCTTACGAAATAGATAAAATGTATTCTGGGAACAACAACCAACTTGCACAGTGTTGTATTTTAAGAATGCAGTTGTTACAAGACTAGATAGTTATTCTAGAAATGAACTAAATATATGTTTTGAGTCTGTTAAATAAAAAAGTAGTATAGCACACTGAAGTGGAAAGAAAAAGGGAGTACGGATATCATAAGGTCTGACTCCTTCCAGATATATGTAAACCAACATGGACTTCATGTGTTTCGTGCTAAATGAGCAGTTTCCTGCTTTCTAGTTATTAAATATGTTTTATCTTATGTGGTTAGCAGTTCTTAAAATATCACTCATTTGTAGAGTAAGATGAAAGAAGAGAAATGTTTGTTAAAAGAAACAGTTCAAAACCTAGGTATTGTAGGTAGTTGGTACTCTCTTTTAATTAATTTGCTCTTTTATTCTGATGGGGAGAGAAAAACACCAGGACTAGAGGAAAACTGATATCCCCCAAACAATTTCTCTAGCATGCTTTCCATCCAACTAGTCACACAGAGAAAATGGTTTTTAATTTCAGTTCCTTTGTGCTTGCTGGTTGCATTGCCCGTTTTGTTTTGCCATCTGATTCAAATGGAGATGTATATTTTGCAGTATGTCCTTTGTGTTGATTCCAAATGGTAGAATAATAATATTTATCAGAGTTAAACTTTCAGGTGACTATGGCTGGAGTTTACCTCTTGGAGAAGAATATGAACGAAAAAAGCATAAATTAAAAGAGGAACTTCGACAAGATTATAGGCGGTATCTTTCTCAGGTAATTGTTCTTGTCTGCTTCTCTGAGTTTAATGAGTCTTTTACAGTGAGACAGTCTTTCTAATTCAATAAAATAGAATAAGATTTGTGGAAAGTTTGTGATAAGAAAGCATTTGTTATGAATGATGGCTGGTTTCAAAGACCTTTAAAATGAAAGTAATTTCAGAAAGTTGCCACTAGGAAGAGTTGTGTGTTTTAGAAGCCTGAAAAGCAATTTAGATGTTAGGTCTCGTTGCCATGAGACTCCGTGTCACATACTGTGTTTTGTTCTCAATTCCATTATTTGTCTCTTCTTTCTTATTACTTAAGAATTTAAAATATCACATGCTACTAAAATATCCTTAAGTACTTACGTATTCTACTCTCTGTAATTCCACTAACTAGTGTGACTCCATTTCCTGGTCTCTTTTTAGTTCAGAGAGAAAAGAAGTTCCATGGACTGCTTGGCAGGATTTATTATCTGCAACAGTAATAATTTTTAATAGAAACAGGATGTGTGAAATGTCATGATCTTGGTTATGTTCTGTATCCCTTCTTAACGTATCAGAACACTCTCTAACAAAAAAATCAGGAAGCAATTAATCTCCATTTGAAATGCCAATCAGTGCCTTTAGTTCTTAAAATGGAATAAAGGATTGGCTTTGAGAAAATAATCAGTTCTTGCAAAGTCAAATATTTTTGAATAAAAGGCATTTTTTGAATAGTATTTTTTCCCTGATTTTAGGGTATTTCGCAGGCAAAAAGAAAGGTAGGGTGCCTGCAATATCTTTATTTTTTTCCTTCTTCAATTAGTAGCTTTTTGCTTTGGTTGAAAGCTTCATGCTCTTTGGATTAGAAAAGAAATCATTACTTTTTTTGTGCTTTGTGTATTTGTTTGTGCTGTAGTGATTAGTTGTGATTAACTGCATTGCTTGTATTGTGCAGAATGATTGCTTAGTTATCCTTTTCCATTATTATGATTTATAAACATCTGCTGATTTCTCTTTTCCTTTGCATTTGCTATTGTTGCTGCCTAATGCTGACTGTACAGAAGTTTGGTTACTTTAGTAGACATTTGCTTCAAGGCACACATGAGATTGATGTTAAGCATGTATATCTGAACTCATAATAGAGATGGAATAAAATAGTGAGCTCTTAAATATTGTAAATGCTACAGGATTACAGTGAAATCTCATCAGTGGTACTTTAGAAAGCACTGGAGCCAGTTAGCAGCATGTGGTTCAGAATGCAAGAGTGAAGTATCTTGAGAAGCACATCTTTACAAGCTGCCTTCAGTTGGAGTAACTCTGTTATATATCATTATGCCACCATGCATATTAATTATTAACTTTCACATCTTTAATGTTGTGTATTCAGGTTTTTCAGATTAAGCAACTTCAGTAAAGGACCAGAAGGTAGCATGGTAGAAAATCAATGGCTGTTCTTTCCTGGATTATGGATAACTTGCATGTGAAACAAAGTAACTGTGTTAAGCATGCACAGGGTTTCCTGAATAACAACAGCAATAGCAGGATTAACATGCTTCTTAACCTCTACTTTGAAATGATGTGTATATAATTGCTTCTTGTTTAATCTGAAACTTCAGAAATGAGAATATTGTGTAAAAACTTAATCAGTTTTATAATTCCCACATAAGCACCTGAATAATAATACTAAAACTCAAATGTTCCCAACTGAATTACATTTTTTACAAAGTTAGATGTACAAGTTTTTTGAGCATGATATCTCTTCCTCTGGCTTTATGAATTTAATATAAAAAACTTTTTTTTTTCCTAGGAAAAATAGCTTCGTTCTCCATATTAATATAGTTGGCGTTTGAATATTTGCCTGCTGCTTAAATCTCTTAAATCTTTTATTGCGTAGTTGTGGAATGTAAGTCATAATGACATGGTTTTGTACTGGAGCTGACAGAGCTCTTATCTATTTACACTAAGCTTTTAAGCTAAATTATAAGACAGATAGTAGAAGGAAGCTTCCATTCTAATAAAATACTTTTATTTATAATAATAGTATTTTATATAATAGTATTTATAATAATAGTATTAATTCCCCTCATGAGCCCAAACCATGGAAATAGATGAACTTTTATAATAAGTGCATTCAGATTTGTAGCACATCATTTGATTGAGAATGGTCTGAAGATGCTTTTGGTAAAAAAAAAAAAAAAAAAAGTGATGTGTGAAGAGACTACTAGACCTTGAGACTCAAACTGTGTTCCAGTATTGCTTGGTGTTTGGCTGGAAGGGCTGATGTTTTGGCTAGCTCTACAGCCCAGTTCCCACACTATGACCCTGGAAGCTGGGCTCTAAACAATGCCATGGTGTTTTCAGCTGGAAGCTCATGGAGAAAGTGAGCGACTTTCCATAAGAAGTGACAAGACTTGGCAGTGGGCTGTTATCAGGAAATGTTGGTGATTGCTGTTGCAGGAAATAGTACTGATATGAAGAGTGGTGACTAGCATTAGCATGGATTTCATCTGTTAAAATAAGAGAGACCAACGTTTTCTCTAGTTGGAAAAATTAATTTTTAATTTGAAGTAGAGCAATGGCTTGGAAAAATTCTCTAGTGCTTATAATTTTGCAGATGTATTCAGTATTTTTTTATTTTTTCATGTCTATTTTACAATGTGCAGGGATTAAATAGTCCTTGAAATAGTGTAAGGAAAAGTGCAATGAGCACTTTCAAACATAAGCTTAAAGCTTGGAATTAACAAAGCCCTTCACTTTCCATACTCCTTGACTTCACCTCATCTGTTCTGAGAAAATCCTACATCTTCAGTGCGTGATGGCTATCATCAGTTTTTGTTTCATTAAACTGCTCAGATACATTTCAGTAACTACCAATTCCTAGCAGCTGTTTAGCAAGTAAGATTGGGTACTTAAATTATAGTGAATTGTTTTCTTTTTTGTTATTGTAGAAAAATTACCTGACTACAGGTGAAGTAGATCCATATACTCAGGGATTATCTCTTCCTATTGATGAGAGAAGGTCTGCCAAGGTGGGTGCCTGGAGGAAATGAAATGGTTATAACTTGAAAATGAACCCAGGTGTCTTAACTGTTATGCAGAAATTGTTTCTGTATACATCTGTAGAGCACTTGAGGTGTATAAAAGCTCTCCTGCTTGTGCTTTTTCTTGTCCAGCAGTGCGTACTGATCAAATAAAAGGCATTGTTTTTTCTTCTACTTGTGTGTGTTTTTCAATGTTTTTACTCTTCTTATTCCAGTCTGGGGATAAGATATTTTAAAATATTTGTTTGAAGTGGTTTCTATGGTGATATCACTTCTTATCTGAACAAAAAGTGTACTTTCTGCTGTACATGACTTGTTTTGATTTCTTTTGCTATACACTTTCCTCTCTGTACGCTGCCTGCTTCTTGTCATGATTATTATTACTATTTTAAACAGATAAATCCAAGAATCTAAAATAAAAGCTGATCTGATACTTCACTGATTGCCCACTGTCAGTACAGGAGTTTTCCCACTTTCTTTTTTTTTTTCTTTGAGGGAACATATAGAAGGTATTTGATGAAATACATTCTCCCTCTACATTTAACCCTTTTCAATCTCTGAGACTTCTTGTTTTGTTTTCATACGTTGGAGAAATGTATCAGGTCAGTCTCTGTTGTTGGATGTTGGTGGAGGTTGGACAGGGAGATGCAACACCTACATATGGATTTTATTAACCTCTGAGCCATTGTTCTGAGGCATGGTATCATTCTGTGAAAGCCTAAATCTCTCTTATAGGGGTCACTTGTCTCTTTCTGTCCTTGCTCAGTTTTATGCTTTATATTACCCCTTGCTTTCTTGTGCTTTCTTATAAATTGATCCATGACACTGAATTGGCAGAAATATTGCCATTTATTAAATATTTTTTGCTGACTCGGTGATCACTACTTATTTGTAAGGATCAGTGAAACCCTGCTCCACATGCAAGGGAAGAAGTTGGAGGATGACTAGGGTTGTGGCATTTTTAGCTCTGTAGATGCATAGTATTTAAACCTGTGTTGTTTTAGAATTGCATTCTTGCTCTGTGTTTGTTGCTATGCAGTCACTGTAATCTGGCACATGACTTCTATGGAATGTGTTGCTCCTCTCCTTGCTACGCTTATTCAGTCTTTCTGCCTTCTTTTGTCCTGACAGTAGTGTTTGGGCATATGAGGAGCCACATGAGACCTCAAACAAATGAAAACCATTATGAAAAAGCCCAAAATATCAAAATATATTAGTGGAAAAACAAAGGGAGGCAGTGAGAGTGAAATGCCTGGGGAAGGGGAAGTGTGTAATTGTGCCAGATTAAGTTAGCTTCAAGTTCTTGGGAACAGTGAAAGATATTTTTGATTAATTCTGTCAAAAATAAAGATATCTGAACTTGGGGCTTGTTTGTTTTTTGTTACAGCTGTTTGACATTCAGTTGAGATTTTGTATAGAAATGTGTTGTATTCTCTTTATCTGTTATGTACTGCTACTGTAGAAACTAAAAGCTACCATAAGGTGTCCTGCTGTGCCCTGCTAAATAGTCAGCCTCCAGGCAGATAATGCTTCGAGAGTAACTTTAACATTTTTGTTTTCTGTACTACAAAAAATGTGCAGTCACCCAGCATACTGATGTTTCTGCTGGGTGTTTTAGTAGCTTTTAACCTGTTAAGGATGATGTTAGTTTCTCAGCTGAGGAGAATACCCCTCTGGCCGCTTTCATAGCTGTCTGTAGTTTTTGTAGGCATTATGGTGCCTGCAAAAGCATCTACTATTTCTTGGATAAGGTGAAGAGATTAAGTTAAAAGCTACTGCTCAAAATGCAAAATTGATTCATTTCTCAATGTCTGTTTCAGGAGAAACTACGTCTTGAAAGAAACAGAGACTACAATCAGTATCTCAGGGATAAAGAAGAATGGAATGAAAAGCTAAGGAAATTAGCAAAGAAAAGCACAGAGGTAATTCACTTTTACCAAAGCTGATAGAAAAGAGAACATAAATGATCTCGTTTGTTATTCATCCTTGACTAAAGCATGTGAAGTAAGTCAAAAGAAGCAAAGAATGTTTTCTAATTAGGCCACATTTTCATGGATGTGTCTATTGACTCCTAATTTTGAGCCATTTGTCACAGTATACTTCTTGATTGTTACTTCTGTCATGTCTGTCTGGTAGGAGCATGCTTTCATTCTTCTGTGTCTCTGAAACGGGTCTCCACATCATTCTTGGTGGTAGAAGTGATGGCTAAAGAAGCTGTCTCATTGGACAAAATATTGAGCACCATGCAGTGCTCCTCTTCTTTTCCTCAGTCCATGTTCAGTCTAGGAGAAAGCAAGACAGGTGCTAGCTGTCCAGTATATGATGCTGTGCAATTGTGATCCAAATAATATCTTTACTCTCGAATATGGACTAAGCATGAATGTGATAGATCTTGGATTCTGAGCTGAAGCCTTTTTTTAATGTGTTGTTGTGTTTCAGTGCCAGTCTCGCTTTTAGAGGTTCTTAGGTAATGAATTTGCCACCTATTTAGCTATGAATTTGCCACCATTGCCTTATCCACCTGGCAATTTCAAACAGCTACCCAAATTTTCTTTGTGTGAACCCTGGAGAGAAAGGAATCAGACTTAATACATTTGTGTTCCCTGTTTCCCTCTTAATTACTCAAAAATCTCAGATGAAAGGCCTGTGAAGATATAGCTGTTCTTTTTCTCAGTCAGTGTTTGAATGAAATCTTGCTTTTGTATTCCTTGAATATGATTTGCTTATATTCAAATTTTTTAACATATTTTCCCATTAAACAGCATCAGATGGACAGGAATAAAAAACCTGTTAGCAGGCTGCAGCCTGAATTACATACAGAAGTAGTGTCGTACAGTACAGCTGCAGAACCTCCCAGGAAAGATGCCTTTACTTCCACAGAAGATTATGAAGAGCTGCTAAATAAGCGACGGCTGGAGGAAGACAGGTACCACAGGCTGGATGATGAAACTGATTTAAAAAGTCGACAATTAAATAAAAGACTTGGTGAAGATTTGGATGTTCCCAATAGAAGACATCGGGGATTTGCAAGCCAATCTCTAATTCCTGCTAGGAGGTATCACAGACTTGATGAGGATCGTGGCTTTAATCGAAGATACTACAGAACAGACTATGATCCTGAGATAAGTGAAGAATTAGACCCTAGATTTAGATGTGAAAGTGCTTATGAGAGAAGACTTCCCCGGGTTTATTATTCTGAAAGGTATCTCTAACTCTATTTTTCTACTTTATTTCTGTAGTGCTTGTTGACAGCTATGGTTTCCTCTCAATGGAAGCTATAAAAGATTCACATGTGAAAACAGAGTTGTTTTGGACTTATTTTAGAAAATAATTTTGTCATTGTTTTTCAAAAATGTTTCAAAATTGAATGGATACCTAATAAATTCATGTATTAGGTGGCATTTTATATACAAACCAAGGGTACTGGTGAAGTTAGACAAGAAGTAGTAGACAAGAACTTTGGTACATACCACTGCATATTAGAAATGATGAAAATATATTTGAAACAGTCCTTATTTTTATAGTATGTCCTGCTGAATCGTTAAGTCTTTAAACATACATATAGTTGAGTTAAATCCCAATTATAGTAGCAGGTGCAAATCTCAGTACAACCTGCACAATCTGAAAAACATAAGGCATTTAAGGACTGCCCAAGTCAAACAAAAAAGAGGATTTTAGGTAAATCTTACAGGAGGGGAGTGAACATTATATACTATTTATTAGTAAATAATCCTTCCCGTGTTAACTGATAAATTCGGTTCAGTTACTTCTGATATAAATTATTAATCTTTCTTCTCTAGCTCATTCATTTAAAAGATGAAAAAAAAAAAAGCAAGTAAGCCTTACCAGTCATACAGGGTCAACAGTCTGGCAGCATTCAATTACTCCATTGCAAGAAGAAGTTACTTTCAAAAGCAAGATTGTGGTTTGAAAAAGTGCAAAACTTGAAACAGGCAATTGTCAATTCCTCTTTTTTCCTCTCCTTTATGTGAAGCCTGTGGCCAGAATCATTTCACTGCTGTTTCTTCAGTAAAGAAAACATAACTGTTTCATTTATTGAGGGAAATAATCACTTTTCTCTCTTTTTCCTGGAATTAACACTTTTAGAAATAACAGAAGGCAAATTCTAGCACTCTCAGTGCTGTTAAGTACTGCAGTTGTGTTTTGTTTTTAGTTGCTCGTGCTCTGATTTAATAATCTTTAGAGACATTGTTTACAGGGATAATATTGTAGATAGTACTGCAAATGAGTCACGGGGACAAAACAGTCCCTAAGATGGTTTGTCATCAGGTGCAATAGTGAAGAATAGGTTGTAAAAGGCTATAGGCTGTAGCTACAGCTAAGGTTGTATAAAGCTGAAATGACTGTTTCACTAGATTTGCCCAACAGCAGTGGTCCAAGCTCTGTTCTAAGCTTAATCCCTTGGGGTTAAGGGCAAGATGAGTTTTGGTCAGTGCAGTCCAAATGCCCAAGTGTGTGATCTTGCATCGCACTTGGGATCTTGTCTACAGTTGACACCAATGGTAAGAATGTGGCCGTGTCAGTATAAACAACAAAAAGTAATAAAACTTGTCAGAGAAGCTGGCTCTGCAGTGAAGAATTGTTTTTGCAAGGAAAATTGAATTCTACGTGGGAAAGTCTAGCTAGCATACAGTCAACCAGATGTTCAAGTAAGAAGAGATTCTGTGGGAGATGTGGTATCCCTTCAACTTGAAGGTTGCATGAAAGCAGACGTGGGAATTTGAATTCCAGACAAAGAGTTGCTCTGACAATGCTAGCAAAGTGAATTGTTCCTAAAAAAAAAAAAAAATAAATAAAAAATTGAAAAACAGTATTTTGAGAACCAGTTCTGTTATCCCACATGCAGTCAGGCTGAGGATCCATCTGCTGGACCTTCCATTTCAGACTGAATGTTTTTAGGCCCGCATGGCTGAGTATTTTCTATTTCTTTAAGGCCTGATCTGGATGGAATAGCAAGAGATCTACCTGCAGATTATGAAGATGAATTAAAGGAGAGATCTCATATGCAGCGGATCTCAAGAACTGGAAATTTTAGGTCTGGTATAAAATGTGTTTTGTGCTACAAAATCATGGTGAAAGGATATGCTTGTTTAAAATCCCTAATATGCTATCCAAAATGAGTGATACTTTTCTTGTCACTGACATATAGTAGGACAAGAACAATGCATTTTCTTTGAAAATAGCTTGCATGCCAGTTTTCTTTTTGAAACAACAGGTCACCTGCTCTCCAACTGAGGCTGAAGTTTTAATTTAATGATTAGAAAAATGCAGAATTGTTTTTTGATACTAGTTTAAAATTTTTGTTTTAGTTTTCTGGACTTGCAAAAGCAAGATGTGATCCAGGTGGATGAAGCAAAAGGAAAACTTGTAAAGACCTTCTTTAAACTCTTGACTGGCACCACTTTGTCAGTGCTGCTGAAGTGCTCAACTGAGTCAGTGTTTCTGTGATATTTGAAATTTGAATTCACCTAATGATGTAAATGCATCTGTCTTGTTTTACACAGACTGTAACTAAATTCTCAAGTCTGATCTTTCTGTCTTGTTTTTTTTTGCCAGAAATCAGGCACAGGTTAGTTCTTTAGCTAATGAACCTGCCAAGTCTGCTCCTGAAATGACATATGCTACAGGCCTTGTTCTTGGTATGTATAGAAACTTTAATGACATTATTAGCTTTTCTGTGCTTATCTCACTTCATAATTATTTTCCCTCGTACTGGTGTTTTTTTACATAGAGAAAACAAGAGTAGTAAAAAATAGTCCTTTTCTCACTTAACCTTGTAGAGCTTTCTAATTAATTTTGAGGGGGCCAGGTTTCTTCTTAGTTGTTATTGGGGTAAAGCCCAGATACATTCTTACATTTTTTTTCTTTAATGATATAGAGTACTGGAGAAACATTAACCTGTACATTTTCAAAGACACTTACAACCTGATACTCCAAAATGAATCCCAGAATTATGGGATCAGTGGTGTTCACAACTGCTGGCAAGAGCAGATGATTCTGATTATCTCTTGCTGCTGAAATGTAGGCATTATATTTATCAATTAACATTTTTATTGAGCTTTTTGGAGAGAAGTACTGCTGAAGAAATAGAAAATAAGGCAGGAGCCAGGAAATTGGTTCTTCAGATGCAAGCCTTTAAAGGCAGGCTATATTTGAGTTGGTGGCAAGATTGGATAATTTGTTGTTGCATATTTTGTCAGTGTTATTTTCTGTTTATTTTTATGTTTGAACATACCTGATCTTCAGTGCTGTGTGTGGCTGGGTAATTTTCTCAATGGTTTGAAAGCAGAGTTAAAATCATGCTGTCACTGTCAGCCTCTTCAGTCTGTTGGCAAGCAGTACTCACTGTACTCACCTGAGTGCATAAACATATGAGTTTATCTTCCTTGCAGAAGATTGTAACTAGATTGTATAAAAGTTGAAATGTTTGGAAATGGGAAGTGATTTCAGTCAGAAGTCACAAGCCATGAGGTTCTCCTTCATACTTTGGCCACTTTGCACTGGCAGCATGGTAATTGGAAGAAACTTCAGGCAGTCATGAATCATGTGGATATTTGTTTTCCTTCTTTCTTTCTCCTTTGCAGAACACTTCACTGGTCAGGTCTAGATCAGTGGTGATCTGGAGTTATGTTTTTTATTGTCATTTGTTTTGTATTTTATCATTAGTAGAAAGCTTCACACATGCATTGGAGAAATTAAATTTTTGAGATTCTTAAAATCCACGTGAGGTGTAATCACTGTTTTCCTTTTACATGCCTGCCAAGACTTCTCTAATTCCTAGTGGTCATAGAAACCATCTTATAAGTAAACCAGTATGGTTTTTTTTTCCCTGTGGGTTTGACTGTTTTTCATTTTAACTTTTGTTTTTATCTGGAGTGATGCTTCATAATTTAGGCCTGCCATAATGCATCTTCCTTAGTGGAGGAGTGTAAGAGGAAAAGAATAAAAAAGAATGTAAAATTGAAGTGACACTTCCTCAGTCGCTGTGCCACTGTTTCATGTTTTTGACTTGACTGGAATGCAGTGCATTTGCTCCATATGTCTGTGTATTTTGTGAAGGATTTACATACTGTGTGACCATTGCCATTAGGTGATCGGGACCTAGAACTTCTCCAAAGGAAAAAAGAGAAATACAGGCAAGAATTGATTGAGCAGATGGCTGAACAACAGCGAAACAAGAGACGGTAATGGGAAGTTACTTTCTTTTTAAAAGAGAACATCTGAATCTTAAAGGAATTTCATTAATTGAATTTGATAATTTTCTAGCTAGCTAAGTTAATTACATCTAATTAAGCTAGTGGGCATGAGAACTTTAGTTTTTAATAAATTCACCAACTTTCAGTGAAACTATAGAAAATTATTATTTAAAGAAAAAGATTTTTAGTTTCTTCAGGATAAGGAAGGTCTTGTTGGGGATTTATTTTTTGGTGGTAGAAGAGTGAGTTATTAACTTTGAAAAGTTGAAAATGAATATTAATTTCCCTCCAGTTTGGGAAAGTAACCTTTTACTTTCAAAGTTCTTGACTGTATGACATATGCAGGGGAATATAATACCAATTTCTTGCTTATGCATTAGTAGCTGCTTGCTGAGTAATAATAGAGATACACACAAACACACCATTAGGTCAAGGAAAGGATAATGAATTAAAAAGTTTCCTTTGACAGCTACACTGTGATTGAAAGTTACATATGCTGAACAAACGTGAGACTTGAAATTGCAATATCTTATTTATTAGTGTACTTCTGAATAACTTATTTGAATATGTTTATTAAGAACTTTTCCTGACTCCAGAAGAAATCAGGTAGAAGGATGTTACGGTGTAACAACTCTGTATTTTCAGAGCTATAGCAATTACAGAGTTGTGATGTCTGTGCTTTGAAAAAATTGAGTGTATTTGTTACTGCTTTCTGACTTGATTTTTTTCTTTCTTCTTTTTCTTTGTGTTAAAACAAAAACAGTGAGAAGGAACTTGAGCTCTCAGTTGCTGCTTCTGGAGCTCTAGACCCAGAAAAGAAGGTGAGGAATTTTTTTTTCTTCCCTACTTATGTGAACATTTTCCCCTTCTAATGTTATGTTTGGGAGCAAAAGCATTTTTATGTGGTTTCATAAAAACCAAGGTGTTTAATGTTGCTTTACTTGTAAGGCTTAATGCAGAGATGCTACTGCCTCTGGTTCCTTATTGAGGTAATTCTAGTAAGAATTTTGATTTTGTATTTGAGGCAGGAGACTGAAAATGCAACTGCATAAACAGCTAAGCAGAACCAAAATTCTTGCTTCTAAATGGGGGAGGTAAGGCACAGTCAAGTGTTCCAGCTGCATGTTCCTGGCCTCTGCTGAAAGCATCTGTGGCGTCAGTTACAGCTCTTCCCATGAACTGATTCAGTTTGCTTAGCTGGCAAAAAGTGGCTTTAGTTGGCTTAGAGCTAACCAGGGATTCAGGTAATGAAAAGGAGAGGGGTGGAGAATGTGGCTGGGAACAGTACAGGAAAAGAGGACAAACTGAGCAGAGGATGCTGCTGCTTTTGGCTGCAGCAAGCATTTCTGATCAAACCTGAGCAGCACACCATGGGAAGCACTCTGTATTCTGTGTGCATCTCAGTTAGAGACTGAGAAGTACTTGTATGAGCAAAATTACATCCAGAGTAAGTTCTGAACTTGTATAATGTTTTAAGACCATTAGTTTGGCTGAAAGCCTTCAGTTAAGTAGAGCTGCTGTATTCATTAAGCAACGCTCACTGTTAACTTAGAATTGCATCTTCAGAGATTCTAATGAGGTGGTTTTCATGATTATTTCCAGGTTGGTTAAATAGCAATGCCTGATAAGAGTAGTCTGTTGTGTTTACTGCTTGTTTAAAAAGAAAACAATCCTCAGGATAAACTGACTCTTTAATTAGCCCCAGAGCTGAAATCTGGGGGATGCTGGGAACGCTTGATGCTGTGCTTGTTAGTGAGAAAGTATGTTTCAAATCTGGTTCTCATGATCCAGATACCAGATTTGAAAAAAAATAAGTTAAAAGAAATGTGTCTTTAGATGGCTTTATAATTTTAAATCGCTGTTATCTGTATTCACAACTTGAAATTTGAAGTTAAATGTTAAATAAAAAAAAAATTAATGTATAGGAGATTTTGTGAATTCTAATCTTAATGCTGTAGTCCATGATTGGTGAGTACTAACTGCTTTGTGTATACTGTCTTGCAGCTAAGTGATGAGGAGGTAAACATTTAATATTTTGCTGAAATACCTTCCTGTTGTAGGACATTGTTTGCTGTTAGATACTTAATCTTTAGCTGGTGCTAATATTACTGTCTCTGCATGCATGGTAGCTGAAGCACCACAATGTTAGGACTGGTAAATTCAGAAACAATCTGCTTTTAGTTGTTCAGTGTATGGTGGGTTATTTGGTCTTCTATTATACTGATTTATTTAAACAAACGCTAAAATATTTATGCATAGCAGCTGGTGTAGGGGCTCTGTGGGTACAGTAGGATAGTTCTGAGACTAATCAACTTGCATGCCTTTGTTCTATTTGCACGTTGCCTTTGACTATTTTCTGAGGCTGCCAGTTGTCAATAAACATTTGATACTTTTGTTTTAAGAAGTAATATTTTGAAAAAATGTAGTTGTCCTGCTTGAAAAAAAATTGAATCTAAGGAACCTCAAAAACAATGACATTGCAAAGAAATGTTTATTGGAAAAAGTCTCTGTGTGTGTTTGGTTTGTCTTTATTCTTATAGATTATGAACTCTTAATTTTAGGGGGGGGGTTGGATTTTGTGAACTTTTCCCTTGGGTAATGTGAGAGTGCTGTCAGTGTAGGAATCTGGCAGCTGTAGTTAAGCTGTCCAACAGATTAGTAAGTAAATACTTTTTCCTGCATAATGACCAGGGTGATATAATTCCTGAAACCTGCTGTGGAGATTATTTCTTGAGTCTTTGATAAACATGTTAGATCTCCTTGTAGTGGTGGTAGATTTCCAGTAGCTCCCCAAGAAGGTTAAAAAAAATACAGTTACAGGAAATCTAAACTGGTAATTAGGAACTGGTGGAGTATTTAACACAACCTAAATGGAGGTTCAGAATATTCCATGTTGATAACATGTTAAATACCTTTCTTCTTCTACATTTTTTTTGTCTCCGTTAGCCAAATAGATTGAAGCAGTTTGGTTTGACAGCAAGAGCTTCTGAAGAGAAAGTACCACCTGAAAAGCCCAGGGTTGCTTTCCAAACTCCTGTGTCCATGCCTTCTGTCTCTCCAGGGAATGAAGACTGTCACAAAGGGCTAGCCAGTACTCTTGGGGAAATGGCAGCTCCCAGGTGCTTGCTTGTCATCTAGATTTTGCATGTTAAATAAGCTCAGTGTTCAGCATGTTACTGCTGCTTAGAAAGGCAGAGCTCAGCGGTGTTGTCAGTCCTTCTCCAAAGAACTAATGAAGATAGAAGTAATATTTTACAATTAACAAAAAAAAAGCTTAAAAGTAACTTTGTACTGGCATAACATTGTCATACGTAAGTTTTTCTTACAGTGGGTTATCCTAGAGTCACAGAATGGCTTGGATTGGAAGGGACCTCAAAGTCCATGTAGTTCCAGCCCCCAGGCTGTGGGCAGGATTGTAGTGCATCCAGGGGCCCATCCAATCTGGCCTTGAACACCTCTGGGGATGAGACATCCACAGCTGTGCTGTGCTGCTTGCTTTTTGGTCAGAGACCATTGCATGGCTTGTTTTATTTACTGTTGCTGAAATAACCTGCAAATTTCAGCAACTGAACCAGTTACAGAAGGTGAGCTTCCTTTAGGTTCCTTAGATTTCTGGAATAGTGTGGTTCACATACTACTCCCTAAAGGAAGGTTGACTCCTTATTTAGATTTATTGTATCTTGTCGTGGCACTAATGAGAGTTCTTGGACTGAGCTAAGTTTTCCCACAGTGAATTTCCTCTCTTTTTTTAAATTTTTTCTTTTAAGTGATCTCTTTTCAGTTGTGAAACAAAACAGAAATGGTTCCTGTTTTCTTTAAGGCTTGCCCCTATGCCACCACCTCCACCACCAGTTTTGACAGACAACTATAAAACACCTCATGATGATGCATATTACTTTTATGGAGTTAGGAATCCTTTGGATCCCAATCTTGCATACCGTAAGTTGGTGATTTCAGATGTGTTGGATGTAAGTGATTCGGATAACTGTCTTTAATCTAGTTAACTGATGCATAATTTAACTAGTAACAATTGCTTATACCCAGTTCTTAGTTGTGTGCTGAATGTGAGAATGAAAAGTAGATTTTTTTTTTACAGTATTGGTTTTGAATGATGCAAAAGAAACTGTGGCTTCCAGAAATTTCAGTGCTTCAACAGGATCAGTTGCTTAGCCATTACTCCACCCGTATAATTTTCTTTATAGCTTGACAATTACCAAAATGATTTTATAGTTAATTAGATGTCCTGGTTATGTTTTGGTTTCAGATATAAGTATTTTTGAAGGAAGTGCATTAGATAAATCGATGTTCTATTTTTATTTTTAATTTACCCTTTGCTTATGATGGTCTAGTGAGTGAAATAAGTGTAATGTAGGGAAGGTTTGGTATGGTTTTTGAGGGCGGGAGGGAGGGGATAAGGATAGGAACCTGAAATACTTCTAAAAAATTGTTGTGGTACCTCAAGAGAAAATTTAAAATACGGAACAAAGAAAACTTTCAATGATATTTTTTTATGGAATTGGTGTCAGTTGGGAGTTTTGTATGTGTTAGATATTTAAAAGCAGAAGTTCTTAGTCTTCCCCCCCAGTGCACATTTCTCCTGTCTAGAACAGTAGTAGCTTATGGCTTGATAGATCTTTGAAGTTACAAGGAAAAAGTAAGATAGGAATCTGTAATCTTGATCTCTCAGGAGTTTGCTTTTAGCTTTGTTATCAATGGTATACTGTTTAGAGTATAAAACAAATGAATACCTAACATTCACCTGCAGGGTTAAGATTGTTGTCACAAAGTAGAATATAGCGGATGAAATCTGAAAGCATGGTGTTGTTTTGGAGTTGCATCTCTTCCTGACTCAAACTTAAGCAATAGTATGTGTAGAGATTTCAAGCCTTGCTGTGGCACAGTACTGCCTTTCCTGTTTCAGTATGAATACTGATGTCAAATACAGTGTTTTTGGTTGTTTTACTGTGCAGATGGTACAGGTGTGATGGGAATGCAACCCACACCTTGTCTGGATCCTCCTTTAGCCCAAGCCCCAGTAGAGCAATCTGTGTAAGTATTATGTTTAGTCTTTGTTGTAGAATTTATAGTATTTATATATGTATAGTATTTATTCTTTGCAAGTATTATATCTTTGTACGTATTTATCTGTATTGATGTGCTTTTCATGTTGGGAGTAGTTTGCTAACAAGATACATTGAATTAAAGCGTGTTAAAAACAGCTCTTCAAAATTCCATTTAACAGTATCTAAACAATAATTCAGTGAACTTCTCTGTTTTGTATAGATAAATGAACTAGGCTGTAATGTATTTTGGACAGGGCTTTTTTTGTTGTAATTTTTTCCCCTCCCTTTTGAACCTGTGATGTTTTCCATTTTATATGTGTGGATTTCTGATTCAGAAGTAACGTTGGACAGAGGAATACGGGTGACAGACAAAGAAGCATAGGAATATTTTCTGAAGAAAAGTCAAAGCCTTCCAAGGAGGCAGCATTAACTTATCAACAAGAGTTGCAGCAGCAGGTACTGAGTTACAAAGCTTCTGGCATTTTCTTCTTTTTCTTGTTAACATATAATGGTTATAACTGTAGTATTCTTTCAGAAATATTTATTCCATTTGCAGGTAAAAACGCTTTCTTAGCCCTCCCCTCCCTTCACCATTTCCTTTCTTTTGGTCCTCTCACCTTTCTTTGGCTTGTTTTATCTCTTTAGGTGATCAGCAAGCTCTTCAAGGTTACTGCCATGTGACAGACTGCACCATTTGCCATAAAGATTTAATAATCCTGACAAGACAATTTTTCAAAGCTATTATTCTGCTTATCACTAAAAGAGAGCAGAATATAATGTTACATTCTTTTTTTTTTCCTCACTGTAAGAAAACTTATTTTTTGAAGCAGTCCATGGATGGGTTATGTCTTTGTTTTTACTCATTATATCTCATAAAAAATTGTCTGATTACCTGAGCTAGTGGGTCACAGCCCTGTCTGTGGCAGGGATCTGGAAGGAGATAATCTTTAAGGTCCTTTCTAATTCAAGCCATTCTCTGATAAAGGGAAACATTTATTTGATGGACAAAATGAACAAACAACATATTAACATAATGTAGCAACAGAAATAGCGTGTGTTTCAGGAGTTTTGAATAGAAGTTAGATTGTTTTTTAACTGCTGTTCTCTTTATAAAAGCTACATGAGGAGATTGTTGCATGTATTTAATATAATCTCAAAGAAAAAACACTTGAGCAGTTATGCATTATTTGCATATATCGTTGTCTTACTGCAGAAAGCTATTCTGTGACTAGTTTCACAATTGCTCCACGTTCTCTTAGTGTTTATGGGTAAAAGTCTTTATCTCATCTCTGAGTTTAGGCTAAACAAAATATATCAGGTTGAGAGAAGCAAATGCTGTAACACTGCAGAACTTTGCCTGTTTAAATTTCAGGCAGTACAACCTTCTGTATCACAAGATCCAAGGATAAGGGGCTTTTGATCTTCTGTAGGTGTCAGACATGAATATTAGGAAGACTTCCAAAGTGTTCCTCTGTAATTATACACAACTGTACACACGTGCTGTGACTGTAGCATGTGGTGCTGCATTATAGGCAGTGAAATGCAGTGTACTAGAACTAGATACAGTAGGCTAATGATAGCACTCAGCTTTCTCCTTTACCTTTTTAGTCAAATTCTACTTCGTGTGGTATTTTTAAGCAACTAACTTTGGATTGTTTCTTTTAGATAAAGGAGAGAGAGGAAAGACGCAGACAAGAGAGGGAAGAGAGAGAACGCTACGAAGCCAAGATAGAAGCAGAAATGAGGAATTATAATCCCTGGGGAAAAGGTGGTGGTGGAGCTCCTCTCAGAGATGCAAAAGGAAATCTGATAAGTACGTTTGCCACAATTATGGGCTGTCTTTTGAAGGTTCTCTTGCTCCTGTAAGGGCTCTATTCAGATACGTTATTCCATGTTTTGTAGCACTGATAATGCTGTATTGACAAACAGAAGTACTTGTTTCAAGCAGATGTACTCTGGGAATATTTAAGTAATTGCTTTTATTTTAGTAGAATGATTCAAAGGGTACAGTTTAAAAGAAAAAAGAGAGAGGAATATAGGAGATGTCAGCTTTAAATGAGGAACAAATGCAACAGTAAAGGGCGAGGGAGAAAAAAAAAGCTGCAGTAGTAATAGGCTGAAGTCTGTTCTGGGGATTTTTATGTTGACAATTTCCAGGAATAGGTTTTTAGAAAGCCTTACTTGTGATGTGGAAAAATGTTAGAATAAATATCTAAGCCTGAAATGTTTAAATCTCCCCAAGTAGCACTGCTGGCAAATAGCTATATAAATGGCAATTTGTCAGCAGTAATGTTTTAAAATTTTATTTCTTTTTAAATGCTGCTTTATACGAGATGGGAGCAGCAGGCTAGGAGATAGCTATAATCTGGGCAAGTTTATCTGCCTGTCCTGCTAAACAGAGGTAGATGTAAAACTCCAATTTGTGATTCTGGATCCTGGATGTAGTCCCTGCATTAAGCAAAACATTCTCTATTGGAAGGAGTGCAGTTTCTTAGCTATAGTGGACTGTACAGCAAAATTTTCTGCAGAAATAAAATAGTTCTCAATAAGCACAGATTTTTCAGAAGTTAATAAGCACAGATTTTTCAGAAGTTAAGAGTTTCAAAATAAATCCATTAACATTAAATTAAGTGCCACAGAGGCTGCCTCTTTTGTTAGATGTTATTGTAACAGTTTTGGAGATCCCCTGAATCATTTCAGCTGTGAGGGATGTTTGCATGCTCACATTTGATCCTGTGACTTGACTAATGTCACATATCAGTAGCCAAGCATTTATCTCTTGTTGGCCTGTTTTAGTTTGTTTCTTGCCTTCAGCAGCTTGACTTGAAGACTGCTCTACTGGCTCTTTAGCAGCGACTGGGAGATGGATTTGTTTGAGACTTGTGATATATGGAACCTAGAGTGGGTTTTCCATGAGTGCATTTTAGTGCCATGTTCATTCTATATCAGATCCAACCTGATTTCAGTGTTACAGGTTCAGCTTCCTTTTTGATTCCAATGTTTATTCGAGAGGTAGTAATTGTTAGAACACACTGAAACTGTAAGTCAGATGGACTTGACATTTTTATTCCTCCTCCCGCCTGCAAGTATTTAAATGCTTGCAGTTATTGTGGAAAAGAAAAAGAATACCTAACAAATTACCCAGAGGAAGTCAAATGCAGTCTCTGAGACAAGCATTTCTCATCCCCATTCAGAGATATGATACCAGTTGTTTTTGATTTGTGGAAAGCTGAATACACTAGTGGAAGCAGTAGTGATAATGGTCCAAAACAAATAAAAGCAATAAGTCTCAGGATGGATGAGACTTAAAGCTGTATAACTGTTGATTTTTGGTGTGAAGCAAATTGATTTTCATGCCATTGGAATGTGATGCTGCCTTCCCATTAGGTTTTCAAATTATGTCCTCTGGTAATAAAATATGAGAATTTTGAAAGCTTACTAACTCTAAGAGCAGCATTTGAGTGCTTGGTTTCTTGCTCCAGGCTGTATGATAGTGTGAGTAACCTATGCTAGAGGAAAAGATGAATTGCTTATATTAGCCTGAAGTGTGTATATAACTCCTGAGAAATGTATCTTTGTGAGTAAGGAACCAAGAGAAAGAAGTTTGTTAGGCAGTTTTCCTGATTTACATGTGTAAAGTTACTTTTCCTGCTGTACTTTAGCAACTTGAAGGATAAGGTTGGAATCAAACATCATCCAACATAATATGCTGTTTCTGCGTATTCTGTCCCTCTTTTGTGCAGTGTGAGTTTTGTCTTCTTGAAGATGCCTTTAAACAGGTTTTGAAACTCTGATGCAAAAGGTGCTTTACAGAGAGGGGTGTAATTTCAAGTCTTCAAAGTCTCTGTGTTTAAATACAGTAATTCCCATTTATCAGAATCACTATTTAAAAAGATAATTTGAAAACTGTAGTAGGATTGGTTTTCTTTGGTGTTTATTATGATAATGAGCCTTTTAAGAGTAGTATAGCGAATGCTTCAAGATGAGCTGAAATTAACATCTTTGATAAGAATTTTTATGGTAACAAATAGGCAGCATGTAAATTTTGATGGAAATATGCTTTAAAAAATGTTGGATGACACTATTTTGCACAAACATCTACAGTTGGACTATTATGAAGACATGAAGACCAAAATATACCTTAATAGCTTATTGTGGTTATTATCTGTAAGAGAAATCAAATACACTATGGATTTAGTACTTAAAATAGCAATGCTAAATTGAAGAGTATTGTACAGCTTTAAGGAAACAGGAGTTTGTCATCACAGGTGTCAGTGTGTTTTGTCTTGGAGCTCTTTGTCTTTCCATTTCACAGTTTTTGTTGGTGCAGATGTTTGCTGTGAGGAATCATTCCTGGCAAAAGAATCCCTTATAACTAATATTTCACCATAGCATATATATTCTTATATTTGCTTAATTTTTTTGTTCCTGTAGTGTCTGTATCCAGAAACGATGAAGTCTGCTAAAAAGCCCTGTGTATTTGAGAATCTATGGTAAACATGCCTTTTGTGAGAACAAAACACTGTAAACAGTTATTTCCCCTTTCCTTCAGCTGACTTGAATAAGATGCACAAGCAAAATGAAGATGCGTATCATAATCCAGAGGCGAGATTGCATGAAGATAAAAGGGCTGTTGTATCTGTTGACCTAAGTTTGGCATCACCAAGACCTGAGAACGCAGGAGCATCTACAAATAAAATAGCAGGTTTTTAAGAACACTATTATAGCTCTAATTATAGGTCTTAGTGATGAAAATCTTCCAGTGTCTTTACTTCCTTTCTTATAGTCCTTTGTAAGTAGTAGTGCCTTCCACCACTGAAGTCAGTATAAAATGATTCTTTTGCAAACTTCTCCATTGCTGTGTTTTGTGCACAATGAAAATATGTCCTTACCATCAATAGTGGTAAATAATAACTGTTGATAGTCAGGATCAGTTCATAAATTTTCCAGGTTCAAAGTTACGTAATCAAATCTTGATGCGTATTGATTTTACTTCTAAATGGTGCAGTGAAATAGCACTGGAGAAAAATGCCATAAAAGTGGGGAAGAAGAGCTGCAGGTAGATGATGGGTTAAGATGAAACAGGCACAGTTAATAAGTTCCAAGAGGTTATGGTTAAACCAGGTACATGTGTAGCCCTGCACACTGCCTCCGAGTTTTAGGGATGTTACTGTTTTCTTATTTAAAGAATGAGTGCATCTTTCTTTCATGTTTCCTGAGACATCTAAATTCAAGCATTGTGGTACTCCATATCTGTCCCCATGATCCATTCTGGTCTCCTCAGGTCGGCTTATGCTGCCTTTCCCATTCACACTGTTGCATTTATGTGTAAAGAATTAGATGTTAATTGGAACGTGGATCTGTTTCCCAAGATTAATGTTCAGTGTCATGACCATTGACTGTTGAATGTTATTTTTCTTTCTCTCTGTGCTCTGTCTTACTATTCCTACCTGATACACTGTGTATTTAACCATTTAGTAAGAAGTGAAACAGGCAAGGCCATTAAAGCAAAGTGTCACCTGGTTAGATCACTGACACTGAGAACAGGAGGTGATGTGGACAAGAGTTGTGACCATGTGACCATGATAGCCTTGTGCCTCCCATTTAAATAGTCAGACATTCAAGTGACCTTGTTTATTTCTGTTTTATTTCATTTTCCACCCCACTGTTAAACAGGAACTTGCAGGGCAGTAGCTTTACACAGTAAGTTAATTCCTGAATGCATTCCATAGTAACTCATCTGTCTTGTGTCCATGCATCTTAAGTGAAGTGTAAACCTTCTTGTGAATTTCTGCCTGGAATGGATTCTATGCGAAGTAAATCCATCCTGAAAGAACCACATATAAATTTTTTGGAAGGATTCAAACAGTGATTCAATGTAAGGAAAATTAGTATTAACCTAGGAAAATTAGATTCTGTAATTAGGTCTATGTTGTAGAAGTAAGCCTGTCTGTTTCTAGGGGAATAAATGTATATATTATTTCTGCTTTCATCTGGCTTGGGTGTTAAGCCATTCCACAGGGGAAAGTGAGGGGGAGGTGGTATGAAGACAGCCTATAGCTTGTTCATCTCAGCTTAGCAGAACTGTGGTGTTTGCACACCCCTGAGGCACCATATTCTTTGGAGTAGACATGGTAAGAATGAGGACCATGCTGTATCAGTTGAAAAGTGAACAGAATATATGCTTCTTTACTTTCTTTCTCTTCTACTTCCTGTAGAGATCCTCTGATCAGAATCATAGAATGGCCTGAGTTGAAAAAGACCTCAAAGATTTTTCGACCCCTCTGCCACGGGCAGGGTCACCAACCACACTAGACCGGGCTGCCCAGAGCCACATCCAGTCTTGCATTGAATGCCTTCAGGGATGGGGCATCCACCACCTCTGGGTAACCTGTTCTAGTGTGTCACCACGCTCTGAGTGAAAAACTTCCTCCTAACGTCTAACCTAAATCTCCTGTCTTAGTTTAAACCCATTCCCCCTTGTCCTATCACTGTCAACCTGTGTAAACAATCATTCCCCCTCCTGTTTCAAGTACCTTCACATCTTCAAGACCCTTCAAGTACTGGAAGGCCACAATGAGGTCTCCTCAGAGTCTTCTCTTCTC
The DNA here is from genome assembly GCF_038088225.1 of Cyrtonyx montezumae. Classification (NCBI taxonomy): domain Eukaryota; kingdom Metazoa; phylum Chordata; class Aves; order Galliformes; family Odontophoridae; genus Cyrtonyx; species Cyrtonyx montezumae. The sequence continues at coordinate 31,962,294 of NW_027072089.1, read as the reverse complement.
CAAGCTAAACAAGCCCAGTTTCATCAACCTTTGCTCCAGCCCTCTGATCATTTTAGTGGCCCTCCTCTGGACCCATACTGAGACCTCTCTTTCTTGTGCTGGGGGCCCCAAGCCTGGATTCAGTACTCCAGATGAGGCCTCACAAGAGCTGAATAGAGGGGGACAATCACCTCCCTCTCACTGCTGGCCACCCCTTTTTTTTAAAGCAGCCCAGGATACAGTTGGCCCTCTGGGCTGCCAGCACACACTGTTGGCTTTTGTCCAGCTTCTTTTTTGTCCACCAGGACCCCCAAGTCCTTCTTCGCAGGGCTGCTCTCCAGGAGTTCTTCCCCCATCTGTATAAATACTTGGGATTGCCCCAGCCCAAGTGCAGCACTGCTCAGTTTCACGTCATCTGCAAACTCGCTGAGGGTGCACTTGATTTGACCCTGTTCTGCAGAGGCTGTTCTGCTATCTGAGTTGATCCTCTTTTCCAGAGCTATTGGGACTGTATGGTTATGACACATTCTTAACTCAGGGAGAGTAATTTGTCGACCTGTCCCCAGTCATGTTGTTTCCAGTACAAAGGAAGATGCTGAGCCTGAAGAGACCTGCCACTTCAACCTTCATAGAATAGAAGATGCCTTACAGTGGCAGAATTCAGTTTTCTGAGGTCTTAGAATTTTATCTGCCAGTTTTTAGCTTTGTTGTTTGTAGTATCCATATCCATTACTATTTTAACTAATTCTCTGTTTTTAAATATTGAGTGAACTTGAGGAACAGAGCTATGTGTGTTAAGTCAGAGTAAATGGCAAGCAATACAGTTATGAAATGTAAGATCTTTGCTGTTCTAAGTAATTTAAAGGTGATATTTTTAGAGCTTAAACTGTAGTTTGCAAGTTAAAGTATGTGACTTGTTTCATGATATCCTAATATCTTCTGTAGGTGTCATTTTGTAACAAGACATCTAACTCAGACCTTGTTAATTGAGCAGTAAAAAAATTCCAGACAGGTGATGTGCAAACTTTTAGTTGCAGCTGTTGGTTTCAGCTGTAGCCTTGAGTTAGGGCTGTCTTAACTTACCTTGTGGAAGGTGTTTCTCAGATTCCCGCTTCTTCACTCTGGCTTGCTCCCTTAAATTTGCTTTGATTTTTATCTGTTGTTTTTTTTTTTTTGTCTCCCCCTTAGATTTTGCATGTGCACAGACTTCTCCTTTTGCTCGGGGCAATGTGTTTGGTGAGCCACCATCTCCACAACAACTTAAGCAACAAGAGTCATACAAGAACTTCCTTCGTCTACAGGTGAATGCTTGCCCCAGCTGTCATGTTAAATAATGATTTTGTTTTTTAAAGAGTGGTTACAGGCAAAGTAAATCATCAGATACCGTTGACCAAAGGCTTTATTGTGTCACAGCCAATTCTGCAAGCGGGGTGTGTGCCGAGAGCTGTATGCTCTTGAATCTCTTTGATTTTTGCCCTTTATGACAAATAGCTATGAGAACAGTGCTATTAATCGTTGGCTTCATTCACTTAGAGTATGTCTTTTTTCCTAAATGTGACTCCATAAAAGCAGTTTGGAGTTCTCAGACAGTACATACATTACAAGTTTAAATACATAAAGAAAGGCAAAAAAATTGCCATTGGAAATCAACATGTTACAAAAGCAGGTTCATCAGAATGAAATGATCATTGAGGCAGTAATAATGTGGTGATTTGTTGATGGCTATACGAAGTGTGTCTGCTGTTCTATCAGTTACTGTCTTCTGTCCATAAAACTTTGTGTATAATTTCACTCTATGTGAATTAAATACCAATGTAATTACAGCATCAAGGAAATAGTGAATAATTCAGGAGTAGAAATGTCTTACAGTACTTTGATGTGCATCTCTTAATAAATGAAAAGCTTGAGTCCTCTATGTACAGTGCTGCCAAAAGGAGTGAAGAATGGGCTTCAGTAAGTCAACACTGAGACTATAAATATAATTGTGGAAAGGAAGAAGATAATCACTGTGTCTTTCTTCTTTGCTTTCCCATCTTCCATTATTTATTTGGTGAATTAAAGTGTTATTCCTAATGACTAAGGACTAATGTAAGTGTAAGGGAATATTCAGATTTTATTACTAGCATGTATAAATAGTGCTTATACTGAGAGATGGTTCAGTAAATAGCAACCAAAAAGAAACAGTAAAGTACTGGCTCATTTTAAAGGAATCCTGAAGCTGAAACGTAAGGCTGGCCTTTGTGGGCTTTTAGTTGTTGTGTACAATCTTTGGTTGCACGGGCAGAGATTCAAAATTCTGTAGAAGCTTGTGATGGTAAATGTTTATCACATTACTGCTGTCTGTTGGCAGCTGAATACTTCTTTGCCTTCTTTTCTAGATTGATGAAAAGAGGCGTAGGGAAGAAGCAGAACGAGCAAAACTTAGACTGGAAGAAGAAAAAGAAGAGAAACGACTAGCAGAACAGAGGAGGAAAATTCAAAAAGCATATGAAGATGAACAAGAAGAGAAAAGAAGGAAAGAGGAGGAGGTGTAATATTTTGATCCCTTGGCTTTTTTCACCCTTTGAAATATTTGTCCTCTGGATCGAGAGAGTAAACTTAGAAGTGTATTGGGAAATTGCCTTTGTCATTAAACTGGCTTACATTACAGAGGAGAGAAAAAATTGTAGGAAATGATCATTTTTAATTAGCACATTCTGCTTGCTTTTGTAGTGTGCTGCCAACTTGAAATACCATTAATTCTTTTCAGAAAAATAGTTTTATATTTGTCAGAGGCTCTCTCATTTTTAAAGAAAATTGTTAGTGAGGCCACTACAAGAAGCTTTATCAAATCAGTCAATTAAAAAAACCCACACATTTATTTTCATTAGTCTCTTACGTCTAGCTCTCATGCAATTTTCTGTTCAAAATTCTGAGTGCAACCCATTTCAGAAAGCATGTCTTACTGCTTGGCCTGAATATATCTTAGAGATAACAATACTACTTGTTTTGAAAGAATCCCAAGTAAGTCTAATAAGTATTTGTTGTGGAGGTGAGCTTGTGATTTAATTCAAACTCCAGCTTTATTGATCAGGTTTGGAAAATTAAACCAGTTTGCATGATTCAGGATCTCATAAATAGCTCTGAAACAAGAGCTGGAAAAATCCTTCAGTACCCGTTGTGCTTAGGAAGCATTACATGGGAGGATGTAGTTTGGGATCTCTAAAGCTTTGTTTATATTCTAGATTCTCTTCTATGCACAATTTAGTTGGATAGATTTTCTGGATAAGAGAGTAGGGCCTGGGTAGCGTAGGAAGCTAACTGGTGTCATGGATTTTCAAGGGAAGATTAAAACTGTAACCTTTCTCTGAGGCACCACTACTGTGTAGTGTTTCTCCTAGAAACGATGGCCTGCAATTTCACTGATTGACATGAATCTGGGGACAAAAACTGGTGTTTATTGAAGTTACTAGAAATTCTGCTGTGAATGTTCATAGAGCCAGGACTGCAGGCCATTAATATTTTCATGGCACTGTTTTTAGTTTGAATATTTTGGAATGTGCTTTTATATTTCATACTAACAACTTAATTTAGTTCTGACTTCTCAAAAAAAATGTTGAACTTTAAAACTGTTAAATCTTTTTTAATGTACTAGCAATGTTTTTCTTACAGAGGAGGTTGAAAAATAAAGAAATCATTCGATTAGGTGAAGAAAGACAAAAAGAGGCAGAAAAAAGAAGGAAAGAAAAGGAGGAAAAGCAAGATGAACAGCTTAGACAGTATTCTGAGAAGGAAAAAGTTGAGAAGGAAAAAGTGGAAGAGGAAAAGAAAACGGTATGCTTCAGTTACTTTCTAAGATAGCAAATACTTCTAATTTATAAAAACAATTGCTTTGAAGAGGGAGTATGATTTCTTAGACCTCTACCAGTATTGTTCCCTTCTTGGGCTCCTCAGCTACAGTGTACTTAACAGCTGTACTGTGGGTCTGCTTGGAAAATGTCAGACATAGTGTGGTGGGAATTAAAAATGAATTAAATAATGAATTGAAAATACAGTGAAGCAATCTCCATATGAGTAAGCTGCACTCTTTTTTTTATTTTTAAATATGCTCTGCAGATCTTTAGCCTGCTTTTGCAGAGGACCAAGAAGAAGTTAGATATTTTAGGGACTGAAGGACAGCTTATCCTCAGCAATAAGGCTATTTATAATTTGTTTTCCTTTGACCTGCACGAGAAGTCCATTATAGAATTCTAATAAGACAGTATAAATAACAGAACTGTTTCTCTTCTGTATTTCTACAAAGCATTTCCCTATAAACAAATACAGCGGAGGTGGCTAAAGTTTAAAAAAAAGTTAAAAACCATAACTAAACAAGATATGCATCGCAGAAACACATTCAAGTTCTTATAAGTAGTAAATAAAATCACATGTAGTTATTTTTGCTATCATTTTATGGGGTTAAGAGTTAAAGGAAATATAAAAATGTTTCAATTTGCAGATAAGTGAAGCATTTTACTGTCAAGTGAAGCATATTAACAAAATTCTTCACGTATATTTTATAAATATATGTGTATATATATATATTTTTTGGAACCTTTAGGAATGTAGTTTTGATCTTACTTTACTCCTTGCAGTTCTCGAGGAAACCTTCTCCTGTCATTCCTGCTCTTCAGAACAAAACAATAAGAAAAGAAGAGAGGCTTCCATCTGCTGAGAGCCATATCTCTTGCTATTCACAAGTAGGATTTTTCTAGTCATCTTGGGCTCGATGATTCTTGGGGGTTCCTTCCAACTCAGGATTTTTTTTTTGTCATACTACTTACCTATTTAAGTCAGTCCTACTAGGATTTCCCTCTTAGCCAGTTTGTTCACTGGAACACTATGAATAACTAGAGGCAGTCTTAAATTAAATTGTTATTTAATTTTACAGCTGTAAAGTGCAATGTCAAAGTTCATTTGCCAGAAAATGATAACTTGGCAAAATATAGTGCAGCTCCAGAAAACGTTTGAAGACTTTAAACCTTGTCTAAAACTTCAAGTTGGTTTATCATTATTTGTCCTTCCAGCACTTAGCCTAACTGTCTGGATCTCTGATTGAGTGTGTTGTAGTTATCATTATAACTTGCATTATAACTAATTCATGCACTTAGAGATCAGATTTAAAACAACAACAACCCTACACATTAATGGCTTGTAAGGTTACTGTTCTTTTTTCTTGTAATAGTGGTAGTTAATATGTTAGAAATGAGTAAGGAAATAAAATGCAGTTATATCTGCTGTAGTTGCTCTGACATGTTAACGTGTCATGTTCATTTTGATGATTAGGATCCTCCACAACCCAGGGCTCCTTCTCCACCTGTCCCAGCTAGAAGAAATCAATTGCGTGCACTTGGTATGTATTGCCTTTACTGCAAGCTCAACTTCTATTCATTTTGTATCAGTTTTGCTACTGTTTTACAACTATAACAGAAAAAAACACATGAAACAAATTTATATCCTTCTTTGGAACTGTCCAGAGGGATTCAGGAAACAGAAATGGGTTTTATGTGCTGATACCACCTCAGTTCCTGTCTTCTACCTCTCAGGACTGTGTGGATTTGCTAATTGCAAAACAAGGCTGTTTACTGTCAGCTCCAGTTGCTTCATAGCTTTTCCTTTTTCTAAAAACACATCAAAACATTTCTATTGAAGTTTGAAAGCGTTTTGCTGTTCTGGTGAGCTCATCCTTCTGCTGCCTCTAAATACGAGTTCTGCCCTGGTTTCTAAAGTATGAAATGCTTGTGTATATCTGATCACTTTAATTAATGAGGCATTGTCGTCTTTGTCACCTTGCGTTTATGAGGCAGGAAAAAAAGTGTCTCTAACACTTTGTTGGTGTTAAATTACAGAAGACAGAAAGAATGTGATAAATGAATTATCAGAGATGAGGAAACAGCTTCATAGTGAAGAGAGACGACTGCAGGAACAGCTGCTAAATGTGGCTAGTGATGATGATGGTCTGATGACACGGTACGAATTTCATCTTCTGTTTTAAGAAGTTAGCTTTTGTACAGGCACTTGAAGCAACCTGAAGATTCAACTTGTGTATTTATATATTTTTTCATTTTTCTAATGCATGTAGTTGACTGGTTGTTTTCTCTAGGAATCTTCTAAATTTTAGTGTAAGAATGGGTGTGTTGATAATGTTGGAAGTTAGAATATTTGGTCTATTGGTCCAAAACTGATATAAGTTTTATCTCAGTACCTCTCTCCCAAGGCTGTGAGTTGTGCTGGGACACTGCAGTATCTCATAAACAGCATAGTGCTTTGGGAGTGCTTTCTTCCTTACAGACAGTCGTGCCCTGTTTATTTAAAACTTTATGGTTGGCTTCCAAAATGCAGTAGGTAACTGTACCAACTATTGGCAAAGAATCATCTGATCAAGAGTCTTAGTTCTGTTCCTTAAAGTAACAGGTTTTTGTTTTTTTGATTTTTAATTCAAGTAGATTCTCTTCTCAATGCATAATATGCAGTGTCATTATTTTCAAGATTATTAATAGCTTTAAATAAACAATTGCTCAGTGTATGAGATGTGAGCTTTGCTAGTATTAAAATATGCTTTCATGTAACTTGTGAATATTGCAGTTTAAAATGATATTTTGTTTGTTTTACACTCTTCTCAAGTGGGAGGAGAGAGAAGAATCCAAAGGACATATTTGAGATGGCCAGGCATCGTCTGCAGGCTCCGGTGAGGCGACCTTCCTCAAGGGATGTGCAAGATCCTGTCAATATACAAAACATCTGGGATTTTAATGAACTTAAATACAAAGGTAGATCTTGTTACAGACTTTCTTCCTCAGCAACATCTGTTCTTCTCCTCCATCATCCATTTACTCAGGATTTAAAGACAAAAAAAAAACATTGGCCTCTTCACAGCTACTGCTTATACACAACACTGTCCGTGGACAGCATTTCCCACGCATGTATGTCACTTAGTGTGAGTGTTTCTACACGTGTCTGCAGTTTGCTGCTATGTAGATACTGCACCACTGTCACAATCAGTGTGTGACTTCCTGGCACGTACCTTGTTGGGAACCTTGCCAAATCTTATTGCTAGCATTTGCAGGCATGCATTATGTGGGTCTTTTAAAGGATGCATGTAATTTTGATGGAGAAATGTATTTTCCAAATAATTACCAACTGTTGAATATGGATTCAAAGAATACCTTGAAAGATTTTAATTTGATAAATTGTCTGAAATTTCTAATTAGATTTATAGACATCTCCTAAATGCCTTCTAGATTTTGGAGGAGGAAAGCATTGCTCTTCTCTGTAATGGCCTTCTAGCTAGAGATCTCATCCGGAAGCTGAACAGGAGTGCAAGCCCTTTAAAGTGAAGTCTGCATCTCTTACACCTGTCATAGAAGAATGTTCTACATAAGAACCTGGGAAAGAGCATGCTGTCCTTCATTAGTTCTGCTGCTGGAGTTGGGCCACTTTCCTGCAGCATTCTTGGTCAAAAAAGAGATGTCATGCAGATTTGTCAGTCAGAATATGCATATAACCTCCTTCCTTCTTCAATTTCTTATGTATTTGATACTATAATGTCACTGAAAGCAGAAAGAATGTGAATTGTACTCCAACATCCTGCCTCCTATTTCCCAAAAGAAACAGATATTTGTTGTTTTACTACAATAGAATGTCGCTGCCAAGGTGCCTCGTCTCATTGGTCATTGTCACCGTTATTTTTAATGTTTCTTATGACTGTGAATGTGTAGTTGCTTTAGAATTTCTTTTTCAGAAACATTAAAGTAAAATTTTAATTTCCTTTGTTCTAGATTCTGAAACACGGGCAGGCTTAAGACAAATGTATCCCGATCCTCCAAAGGATGACCAGACTCTAGAGATCCAACAGCAGGCTCTGTTGAGAGAGCAGCAGAAGAAACTTGACAAAATGAGGATGAGGAGAGAAACAGAAGGTAAGGAATGAGTGGACAGAGATAATTTCAATTATTTTGTTTATTGCTTGTGTTGTTGATGAAGGTTTTTAAAAATGGCAGCTCTGACTTTACCTTGAAGTTCTCTGTCAGCACTGCAGTACAGAAGCATAAAGCACCCGAATGCTGAAATTCTATCACAGTATAAAGCATAGAAGTATTGACTAACTTTTTTTTTAATTAACATGACTGTTTTTCCTTGTTTCCCTGAAAGTAATTTAATTGCTGCTTCGTGCTTGCTTCAGAACAACACAAGAGGAAGTTGAGTTGGTCACTATTTGTTAATTACAGAGCAGTAAAAATCTTCAGGTGATACATGGTGGAGGTGTTAGGTTGTGTTCCTGCTTTTGGTTTTCTTGCCATTGGTGTATTACTAAACAGGCAGGCTGAGGCGGCTCTGATTTCATGTTGTCTCAAGAGAAACCTCCAGTAGCTAGAAAGCAAACTCACCTTTTTTCATTAGTCTTGAGGCTGAGCAGTCATTTTAGATGTAAGCTAACGCTAAATGGATGATGCAAGCTTGTGTGGGGGCACACTGAGCAACAGGCATTTCCTGCTGGAACACAAGGAGCTGATTTCTAAACTAGCTTTCCACTGATGCTTACGGAGGATCCTCAAGCAGCCTTCCCTCTCTCTCAATCCCTCTTACTGCTTTACAACATCATTTATAGCCTGTCACTGTGTACTGAGCTGGATAATTAGTTACCACGGTATCTCTGTATTTCCAGTTCATTTTCCTCAGAGACAAGTTCATCATCTTCCCCTCAGTGAAAATAGATGAGCAGTTTTATTGTCTGATGTGAGGCAGAAAGGAAGATTAAAGAAACATGTATTTTTGTACTGTGGATAGGAGGCCATGTTATAGGCTCTTGTGGCAAAAGCCTGTTCTCCCATACCATATGGAAGTGTGCATTAACTTACCTGCTTTATATGCACTTTATATTTATCTCTTTTCTTTTCCTCTTGACCTGAAAGAAATATATGGAGAGAAGGCTGTGAGGAGACCTCACTGCAACCTTCCAGTATTTAAAAGGGGATTATAAACAGGAGGGGAATCAACTTTTTACAAGGCTAGACTGCAGTAGGTTGAGGTGGAATGGTTTTAAGCTCAAAGAGATGAGGTTTAGATCGGATGTCAGGGGAAGTTCTGTTCTTCTGACCCCTGTTCTTCCATGTTGGTGGCCCTGCTGTGACAGGGATGTTGGAGCTTGAGGATCCCTGGGCCCCCTTCCTACACAAGCCATTCTGTGCTTCTGTGACTGTCAGTGGCACTGCTAGCAGCTACTGCTGGGGTGATAAGTAATGTCACTTACACTCCATCTTTTTTAAAATTTACAAATGTATTCAATAAAAGAAAAATGAATGAAAAGTACAAAATATAATCTGTAGAGGTGAGGTTGAGAAAAGCAAAATACTTCTGCTAGGACAGACAGTATAATGTTATAGTGGGATGACCATACATTTTTGAGTTCTTGTGTATAACTTGGAAAAGTTAGCTTCTTTTTAAATGCTGTCTCATCTGCAGTTATTAAAGCCGGTGTGTTTTCTCATTACCATGATCTCATTTCACTAAGATTCAGCAGTGTGCAGAACACGTCACAAAACAAAAATGTCTTCCCAGTTGTACACCTAGATATCTTTTCAGATGCAGTAATTCAGATAATATATAATGATCTTAAGGTCTCAAAGGGTGAAAAAGGAGAGGGTAAAAGAGAAAAAAGAGAAACCCAGATATTCAAGCAGCAGCCTTTGGTGCCCTCATGGGTTGCTTTGATGCTTTAATCTACATGTATCCAACCTGCTAGTTTTGTTGCCCTCTTTTTTAAAAAATCTTTAAATAAAATAATACGTTTTAAAAATATTTGTTCCTTACATACCTTAACTATATTATATATTTTAAACGTGGCCCATGGCAGTTCCTCTATACTCAGTGCAGCTCAGGCAGGCCAAGAAGCTGGACACCCGTGGTAAACCATACTGTCATCTCACAAACTGATGCCTTTCTGATATATCTAGCCCTTAAGAAGGATGTGCTCTTACCCAGTGTTCTCAGAAACAGTGTGCTACTGAATTCTGTTGCATGTTTCTGATAATATCTAAATCAGCACCGACATCGCATTCAGATGTGTTGATGAAGCTCAGTAAAATGTATGTAATTCTAAAGAAAGTTATACTACTTGGTGGTGGTTTTCCTTTTCCATGTAGTAGCAGGAGTTTTGTCAGCACATGGTGTGTTGGTGGTATCTCTCATGACAATGTTATTATTTTGTCCCTTCTCTATGTGGCTCTCACTGATGAAGATGATTCTACTTCTGACTACAGCCCGCGTACCACGGGACTGGTAAGAACAAAAGAGATTAAAAAGAAGTATTACTTTGCCTTTTTCAAGTATTACTTGCTAAATTTTGTGGCTTGTACAGAATTTGGAGGAAAGAATTACACTCAAGTGGCCAGACAGCAAGCTTCTCTAATGCTCTTGCTTGTTAATAGAATGATTAACAGGTTCTTAAACTTGACATGAAAGTTGTTTATCTTTGCATACAGGGATGGTTTGATCCTTAGCTTCCTTTCTTAATATTCATGCATACTGACTTTACATTCACACGATGTTAGATCGCTGCTGGGAGTGTGAATTAGAAGAAGCAGCCGAGCCAGCAGCAGGAGCTCTGCATTCACATGACTTGAGTGATGCTCACTTTCCCAAAGGAGAGGTTTATTCTCTGATGTGGTGAAAAGAACAAAATGAGATGCTATCCAGAAGGAATTGTGGGCTTTTTTCACTAGCCCAAGTGCAGAACAGCAGGCTTCAGTGATGTTCTATGGGAGCGGGGGCCCATATAAGGTGGCAGACTGCAGGGAACAGCCATTAGCCTCAAGGTTAACACTACATGCAGAAATGAAACATTACTGAACAAATGGATAACATAAATCACCTCAATACATGTTAGAGTTATAAATTAATACCTGAAATTCTACTCCAGAGCAATGGTTTGCAGTACAAATTTTGTTTTCTCCTGTTTGTTTCTTCAGAGAGTTTCCATTACTTTGATTTTTGTAGTGACTTTCAAGTTGAATTTCTGCAGCAAATGTTTGCAGCTCTGCAGTGAAATGCAAACAATAATCTTAATGCTTTTTATTATTTGGTGCTTTAATACCAAAGATTGCACGTGGTTGGGTAAGCGAAACACGAGAAGTCTTCCTTCGTTTAATCAGAGCTTTGGAAAAGCCCTGGGGGCAGTCCTGGTGCTGGGTTTGTCCTCTGTTGTAAAGCTCAGGCAGTGACTGGGATGCACCCCTAGATGGCTTACACAGATCCCCACAACCATTGCCACGTGCAGACTGTTTCAGCAAATGGTGTTGCAACAGAAAAGTCCAAAAACTGATGCTTAAGGAGAACGTGAGCTATTTGAAAATACATACTTTTATTTAGAGCTATAAAGTATAGAACAGCAGACAACACTGCACAGCTGCTATTTCCTTTGCACAACTTCAAATGTCAAATTGCCATGATTTGTAGTTAGGTAATAGATATGGAGGGGGTCTAACTTTGCATGTTTCTTCTGTTTCTCCCTTGCAGTTCAGGAATGACTCTCATGAATTCTTCAAAAATTCACTGTTGGAATCCGATAGTGCCTTTATTGGTGGGTTTCTCATTATCCATGTGATGAGTGCACAAGTATACCATTTCTGTCCTATACAAATATACCATAGCTATGTTTTTCTGAAAAGATTATTACTGTTTGTTATTAAAAGTTGCCATGGGTATAGCAATTATGATTTCTTTTGTTTCACATGATAAAGAAAATTATGCCATCAGTACAGATGCAGATGTTTGTGGGATTGTACTGCAGTAAACACGTGTGGGTCACACCTAAGAGTGTGAGATGAGGAGGCATCTTTCTGTGCAGTGCTTTCTCTGGGACGTTGCCTTCTTGGGGAACTTTATTCATTTATTTCTATGTCAGATAACACCAAGAAGTGTTATTAACATGCAGGGCCTGGAGAAGCTGACTCATAAGAGGGGCAAGGCTTTCAGCCTTTTTCATTGCATCTGGTGTTCTCTGTAGTCAGAATCTTCAGATTAGGAAATCCTATTTATTATTTACTGCTCAGATGATGAAAAGAAAGATGCTCAGACGATGTGAGTGCATCAGTCTAGAATTTGGCCAAATAGCCTGCTTGTAATATTGGCTGGGATGGGTGTCTGTGGAGACCTGTGAAGAGGAAGGCAGCTGTGCTGCAGCCCTGCAGGTGCTTTTCAGCCCCCAGTGACACAGAGCTGTGAGGCTACCTGAGCCAGATGCTGATTGTTGAACTTAATAAACCTTGATAAGCGGAGGCTTCAGCAGGCTGTCCTCTGTGAACTGGTATCCCCTCTTTTGCAGGTGCTAATGGAGAAATGTTTTCTGCCTTAGAAGAAGTTGACCTGTCATCACAGCTTCCACCTTCTGCAAGGGAGAGGAGACGAATAAAGAAGAAAGCACTGGAGTGCACTGTAAGTATGGTAACCACATTGACTTAAACGCAAAGGTAGGCCACAAACCTACCATTGCTGGACAGTTCTTGTGGTTCCTTAGTGGCTGGATGGTATGGATACCAAGGGTGTACATGTATGGCTAGTTGCCCTTTCTAAAAGTAATGCTGTTGTGGTTTAACCTGGCAAGCAGCTGAGCCTGATAGAGCAGTTTGCTCACTCCCACCAGGTGGGTTAGGGGTGAGAACTGAAAAAGTGCAAGAACTCCTGGGTTGAGATAAGGGCAGCTTAGTAAGAAACAGTGAAGAAAAGTACAAAAAAACCACCCCACAAACTCAAACCAACAGAAGAACAGTGATGCACTACAGAATTGTTTACTGCTGGCCAACTGAAGCCCAGCCACTCCCTGAGGAATGGCAGCCCTCTGGCCAACTCCCCCAGTTTTATTGTTCAGCATGACACCACACGGTATGGGATTCCTGGTTGGTTTGTCTGGGTCAGTTGTGGTGTTTCTCTCCCCTCCCAGCTCCCTGCCTAATCCCAGCTGGGGTGGGCAGCATGAAAAGCAGAGGAGTGTTTGATCAGTGCAAGCACTGCTCAGTAATAACTATCACCTCAGTGTGCTGTCAGCGTTTTCCTTCTAAATCCAAAGCATAGCCCCATAATAGCTAAAATGAAAATTAATTCTATTCCAGCTAAAACCTGCACTATATCAATCCCTTGTTCCATGCCATCTCTACTGTGCTCAGGTCTTACTCTTTCCAGTGCATCCTCATCCATTGCCACTCTTTGTTACATGCGTACAGATACCACTGCTCTTTGTTTGTGAATTATCTCTTTAAAATGTCCATTGAGCTCATTTAGTCCATGACTTTGGGCTCCATCTGTAGTAACAGTCCTTGAGGCTGTAAGAGATGGTGTGTGGTATTGAACTGTTGCATGCTGAAGGCAGTCCAGGTTCCATCATCCTATCTCTATGCACCACTGAGAAGAGCCTGGCCTCATCCATTTGCCTCCCACCTCCCTTTAGATATTTAAAGGCATTTACCAGATCCCCCTTCAGTCTTCTTTTCCCCAGGCTGAGCAGTCCCAGGTTACTCAGCGTTTCCCCATATGGGAGATGCTCCCAGCCCTGTATCTTTTCTTGTGGCCTTCTGCTGGACTCTTCCTAGGAGATCCTTGTCTTCTTTGAGCCGTGGAGCTCAGAACTGGACACAGATTATTGGCTGATCTCACCGGACATCAGATCACCTTGAGCTACACAACGGACTTACCCATCTCTCTGCATTACCTCCCAAGTGCACCCAGGTCCTTGAGTAAAAGCAGCCCCACGGATGTTTGCCTTTGAAGGAGGCGGGAATAACCCAGACTGTGTTGCCCTGTGCAGGGCACTGCAAGGACTGCAGTGCTTTGCACCTCTTTGGAACTGCCACGGTGATGGTGTAGCTTTTCCAATCATCGCATCACTTTTTCAGTGCTCTGCACTTGCTCGGGGTGAAGTTCCAATGCTCTGTGGGTGCTCCCTGCTCTGGGTGCCTGCCCGTGCCCTCCCCGCCGTCCCTCTGTGGGGCAGAGCTCTGGGTGGTGCTCTGCAACAACTAAAACATCGGTGTGCTATCAGCATTATTTCCCTCCTGAATCTGAAACATCAGCAGCTGTGAAGGAAAGGAGCTGTGCCAGCCAAACCGGGACAGCTGTGTAAGTGTTGGTGTTCCCTGCAGGAGGACGCGCCCCCGGCACAGCCGCTGCAGCCTGACGGCGTTTCTTCGCACTCCGACTCCAGCCTGGGTGTTGATCACGTGAAAGGCAAAAACGAAGAGCGCGTGCGCAGGCTGACCCCGCTCCAGCACGGATGCGCTGGCTCAGGTACGCCCGTGTCTCATCGGTACGGCGTCACCTCTCCGCAGCGCGGTAGTTAAAGGAGCAAGTGCCACTGCAGCGCCTGTAGCCGAACGGAGAGCGGCTGCGCCCCAACCGGAGTTACTGACTGAGGTTGGCAGCTGTTGCAAGGGGCTTCCAGCGAGCTTCAGCAGGGCAGATGAAGCTGAGAAGAGTGCAGTGGGATTAATTTGGCCTTTAATTGTTCAGGTGTTGCGTTTTGTGCCTATGTGTTCTCTCATATAAGACAGGAATCTCTTTTGCAGTCAGGCTGTGCAAGAGGTAAATAAGAACAGGGGCTGCATCTGCCCACATTTAAGTACTACTATCTTCCAGATAGAAACAATAAAAGCAAGGTGATTTATCTGCTTAGAAACAAAGGAATCGTGGGCTTAAATGCTCACGCTGAGTGAGAAAGGAGCACAGAGAGAACTCAGTGTCTTTAGGTTGTTTTCTCTGCTGCACGCTGCTGTTAACTGTACTACGGCTGAAACTGCTGCAAATCCAAAGAGGACAGCGTTGAGGAGTGCTAGGTGTCTTTTTCGTGCTCGTGTCTCTTTCCACTTGCTGCAGACAAAGCAAGGTTTTCTGCGTAGGGATGATGTTACGGTCTCCTTCAGCACCCCCGTGTTGCTCCTGTCCCCCCAGGTGAGGACGCAGCCCTAGGAGAAAAAGACGACCCGCTGAAGCCCCCCCCCTCCAAAGACAGCCGCCCGCCCAGCTCCGTCGACTCCATCGCTACGGAGCCCTGGCTGCGCCCGGGATCGGCAGCCAGGCCGCGCAGGCTGCTGGCGGAGCAGCCCAGCCGTGCAAAGCCGCGCCCCGAGGGCGTGCTGCCGCTGGGCTGGCACGGCCTCTCCACCGCTCACGGCTGAGCGCGGCCCCTGCGAGCACAGCAGCAAGGGAAGGGGCCGTCCTGTTCGGCACCGCTGTCGATGGTGAATAGCGTGGAGCTCCTGCGTATTTCAAGTAGCAATAATGAAGAAACAAGCTGCCGCGCGATGGGGACCTTCAGTGCAGTGGGACAGTAAGTGCTCGGGCAGCTTTTGCACTTTTTGTACTCGTTACTCTCAGCCTCGGCGGTGGATTTAGCGGGAACACAGCGTGTGCGCGCATTTGATATTAAATCAGAGTTCAGTCTGAGCTTTCCTTACAGCAAAACTCGGAGTGTGTTTGTTTGGAAACACGGATGCAACAGTCTGAGCTTTTACCCAAAGAGGGAGTAAGGAGGGGGCACGTCCCTTTCTCCGTGCTGAATGAGTGCTGTGGTGCCTGCAGCAGGCACACGGAGCGGCTGCCGTTAGCACCGTGTCTTACCTTCCTAACTTGTTTGTGGTGGAGATAAAGTGTGGTATAGATTTAATTTATGTTTCTGATTTAAGAGGTAATAATAAATTATTTTGTTACTGAAACTCTGACAGAAGACTGAAGTTGCTTTAATTTCGCAGTTGCTGTAGCTCCCCTTCTCAGGAAGGAAGCGGTGCTGAGGCTCTCTGCAAAGCAGGAAAACCCACGGAGCCGTGGCTGAGCAGCAGCTCTGCTCTTCAGCTCTGCCCCATGCTCCCAGCCCTTCAAAAAAGATCCTCCACGTCTTTCCTTCAGCCTTTTCTGCATACCCAACGTTCCACTTTGTTTTTTAAATGAATTATTATTTTTTATTTTAAAATCCTGCCTGCCTGCTCTGCCAAGTAAATGCAGATGTAACCCTGAGCTCCAGCTCTGCTCCAGTGAAGCAGCTTTCCCTCCCTGCAGCTGCTGCTAACAGCCACAGCACGGCACGAGCTGGAGGGCAGCGGAAGGGAAACAGCAGTGCAGGAGGGCTGCTTCCTGCGAACCAACGCTGAACCGGGACTTGGCCTTTTCCACTCGAGCAGCAAAGTGAGGAAGGGAGCACAGGTGTGGGGACAGAGCGCAGGCAGATACCTGTGCTAACAGGGAAGTAGGCAGCCCCTCCGTGGCTTTTCCCTACCTCCTGCATTGAATGCTTTTGCAGTGACTGCCAGGGCCTGCTCTGCCACCCGCTCTGCTGCTCTCCCTCAGTTCCAAGCAGCCAAGGAAGGTACAAAACAAGGGCTGTGCCTTAGGCTGGTTTTGATTGCACTGATGAAAGAGTTCAAAAACTTTATTGACCTATAACCCGATTAGAGTATGCCAGATGAGAACCAAATATTGTACAGAAAGTTGTACAGAATTTTTTTTACATAGAAAACTTTACATATCTGTACCATATACATTTTGTCCATCTGAAAAAAAATTTCTACATCCATTGTAATAGAGAATGCTTGACAATCTTGTCTTTAACCATCAGAGCACAATTCACAGTATGAATACATTTCCAATAAATTTAACCGTCCCCAAACCATGCCTGATTCGTAACTCGAATATATTCAACATGAAATTCTGTACAGCAGAGTGAAATCTACATCAAACAAAAAAAAAACATGTGACAGCAGACACAACCTAGACGTGTTTGCAGTGATTCGAGTTCCAGTCCTGGAAGGATCATTGTTTGGATGGCTCGTTATGCTGAAAGCCCTCAGACGTGGGCGGCAGCTCCGCCACGCGTGACTCCTGTACCTCTGCTCTCCACCCAAGGCAGCAGCGCTACCGGCCGCGCTGCCATGGACGCAGAAGGGCGAACCACCACCCCCAGAAAGAAACCCCAACTTCGAGTGCATTTGGTAAAGTGTTATGGGTTCTCAACAAATTGAAACGTACAGAAATCAAACAATGGGGGAAGAACTGTATAGTGTTAAAGAGTTTATATTACAGACCTGCATCTCTGTACATTTTCACAGAAGGATGATTACCGATGTCTCAGTCAGCCTGAGTGTGCAAATAATCTTAGAATATCAGACATAGTTGCTAAATAACTCTTACCACGAACAATAATCTCCTTTTTCTTTTCACTATAAACATTAGATCCTTCAAAATACAGCTCTCCTGAGTTGTACTTCTTGCAGAAGCTCAAACCTTTTACATACAGAGTTCTTTGGGTACGCTTTCCTTTCTCACCCGCCGCAAACACGTGCTGCTGTACCGCTGTCCAGGGCAGTAAGGGATGTGGCGGCCCAGGCTGCTGAGAGGGCTGTGCTAAGAAGCAGCCCTGTGCTCAGCACCGGCCGGCGCAGAGAAACCGACAGACAATCCATCAGGAAATGAAGGGACTGGAGTGCTGCAAGCCTTAATTACAGGTGTAAGCATCCGTACCGCTCAGCCTTACATCTGCTGCCATACAAAGAAACCGCGGCCCAGCTAACCTGCTCCTTTTCTTTAGCTGAGGGCTTCCAACTTAACGGAGCGACCCCGGCTCACCGCCTGCTACTGCTTGCTCACTGCACCCTCTTGCTCTGTTGGTTGGGATATCTGAAAGACCACGCCGATCCGCAGGAAAAACCTTCGCAGAACCGCTCGAAGTTCAGGGATAAGGTCAAACTGCATGATCTCACACAGGAGAGGGTAGTAGAAAGAGGCGTGAGCCTTGAACTGGGGAGAAAACAGACACAGCAGGTTATTCCACAGCACACCCGTACAGCTCGGAACGTCTGCCAGTGAAGAGCTTTAAACACTCTCTTGAGTCGAGGTGAAGACTCCACAAAGTGACAACCCAAAGCAGCACTGGAACGGAAGCTTGCAGTGCTGGGGTAAGGCTAAGGCAGCTGTCCAACCTTTTGACAGATGCTCACCAGCTACACACCCATCTCTGCTATGTTTTATTCCTCAGCTGGAAGAATTTTGCCCTTATCTGTTACATGTGTGGTTGCAGTTGGCCTCCTTCACTTAATACTTCAGCCAAGTTCTGCTAGAAATGGAAGGAGATCTAAATACAGATTTATTTAATCGAGAACCGCTTTGGAAAAGGCCAAAGTAATTCACATGCAACCCTGGAAGCAAAACCAGGAGTTATTTCCAGGTACTCAGAAAGCAGTACCAGCCACTAACCCTTCTCTTCAGCAGGAGAGCCATAAAAGCAACTTAAAAACGCATTTCTGAACGATTTTACCAGCTTTAAAACACTCTCAGATGGTTCAGCAGTCACTGCATCCCCATTCTGCACTGCAGTCATCAGTCACCATCAAGACAGCCGCAACACAGACTGCCACAACACACACCCCTACATGGCAGAGGAACCTCTGAAGCAAAATGTGTGGCTGTGTGCAAAGAACTGATGGTTTGGAATGGTATTTAATGCAGCATCTCAAGTAGTTTGGTTTACCTACCCTTTCATCACTTATCTTCAGGACTTTAGTCAAAAATAAGAGCAGGAGATTAGTCCAGGCCTCCCGATGACTTTCCGATGTGAGAGTAAGAAAGTAGCTCAGAGCCTCACTGCAGACACTGGAGAGAAAAGACACAAGCCAGTAACTCACAGTGTAGTTTGAGCTCTACTGCCAGGTGAGCTATGGCTTTGTAACCAGCCGCAGCAGCCCAGGGACCTGGCACAGAACCACGTCACTTTGGGAAAGCTTCTGTAAGTCCCACTAATAAAAAGCAGTGGCTTTGCTCAAATGAAAACTAAAGTCCTAGGACCTCAGTGTTGAGCAGGATGATGAACTGCAATAGCAGTGTTCCCTCAAGTAAGTTTACTGTAAAAAAAAACCAAAACCAACAAAACAAACGAATACCACAACCAGCCTGTTGTTGAACAGAGGTAACACGAACAGGTCCTGCTCACAGCCCTTACTTCAGTAGCCTTTGCTGGACTTCCTCCCACGCACTGGTCCGGCTTTCATCCATGTACATGCGGAACAGAATGCGTAACCCACAGGCGAGACTGCTCGTCTCCTGTTTCAGAAGATTTGGCTTGGATTTGCCTTTAAAACCTAGAGAAATTCCAAGCATCCATTTCAGGTTTTGTTTGCTTCACTTACATTTCTCATACCTCTCCCGAGCGGGTCCTGCATACGGACAGTTAGAAGAACCGGACAATATGCAAGACATACAAGCAGAAATAACAGATACATCTGTATAAACATATAAGTATTTTATTGAATATCTATTATGTATTTAATGATGAAACTTGCTGATTTTACTGCTGTGGTAAAGAGATTCCATTTGCAACCCGTTCTGGAAAACAGCACACATTTCAAGAGCAAACTCGTGAGCCCACAACCCTCCAAACGCTGCTTCCAAACACAGGTCTCACACCTACAGCCAGTGACCCACTTGGCCGCCGTGCACACCCACAGGCAGCAGCCCATTACATCTTTGGAAATTCAAAAGGCATTTGCATCCATATAGATGGGCTGTCTTCCACTTCCAGGTGTCTAAGGTTATCAAATTACGGCCTCATGTTAAAAATGAAATTTTAGCAGCACCGCATTATTAGATGTTTTTTCTTCCCATCAGTTCAAAGCACAGTAGCATGTTCCTCAACTGTGTTTCTCCACAGGAACGGAGTGACTCACCTGCTTTCCACAGAGCAGTTCTTTGTTCATTGTTGGAATTGAAGGCCTTAGCAAACCTGTGAGATTCCAGCAGACAATCGAGGAGTTTGAAAAGCTGCTGTGATGTTAGAAAACGATACATCCCTTGATCTTGTGTATCCACGTGGACGTCAAAATCTACTGCATCTCTCTATTTGGGGATAAAAAAAGAAAGGATTTCAGGTCAGAATTGTCAGCTGCCTTCAGGTAGCTCCCGTGATACCTCAAATCCTACTCTGTTTTCAACTGTGCCTGTACTAAAAGCAGTATGAAAAGTTGCATTCACATCCCACGTTGGAGGGAGAAGCGTTCTCATCTCCACTGTACCTCAGAAGCACAGCAAACCCAATTTTACACAACAGATCCCCAAACTCAGTGTTGCAGGAGTTTATGGAAAAAGCTGTTAAAAAGAGATACAGCTGTTACATTTTTTACTTACTTGTGCTGCTGCTAGATTCTCTGCATCCTCCTTTTTGCTAGTTGCAGGGAAGAACACGATGTTGTCAATAGTCTGAATGAGTTCCAGTTGTACAACGCACTTGATCAGAAGAGCAGCAAATAACTTCTGTTCTGGAAATTCTTTGAAAAGAAAAGGAATTGTTTCTTAGCTTAAAACACTACAGTGTTACCTTACTACTTTAAAGCTGTTCTTCCATTTACTCATAAAAGAGCTCAACTTCAAGAGCGTAACCAACTCTGGAATCCCCTCCATCTAAATTATTCCTCTAAAAAGTGATGACCGTGTTAACAAGGAAGGCTTTTAAAAATTATTTCTTAACCCTTCCTACATCACCTGCCACATAGTGGATGAATATTCAGCATTACAGAAAAATGACCAAGATTAGCAACCTTGTTTCTAGCAACAGTGCAATGGCCAGAAGCAGCAGCTGTGAGACTGCCCACAGGCAGGGGAGGCAAAAGGTAAGAGCAGTAACCCAGCCACAGCTTGTACTTGGGGCAGTCATACCACCAGGCAAGAGCATTTTGGGCAACATCACAAAACTTTATCTGAAGGGTTTGACACACTCCCTTCAAATCTGTCTACAGAAGCCAGCAGCTTCTCTCTCTACTTCTAATGCACAGCTCAAGAATGCGGATCCCACAATATTCCAGAGGAATTCTGTCTTAAGGCATGGAGACAAAAACATAATCCATGCAATATTTTTCCATGTGATGCTTCTTAAATTACAGTTGGAGCTACAGCTAAAGACATTGGACGCCTGCTATGTACTGCACAGGACACCAAACCACTGAGAAGCACGCACTTGCTGTTGATCTGGCTTTGCTCACTTCTTCACCTCCTGTAGGCACCGCACTGGGTTGATGTGGACGTCCATCTGAAGACCTTGGCTGAACAGTATCATGAATATCTACAGACTTCTGTGAGATTGTATCCTATAAAGAAACACCAAAAAATTATTTACAGAGAACTCCTTTGGGCTAATCATTGATAGTGGCGTGCTTCTTACACAGCAACGTACAGTCAGTAGGATTCTAGGTATTTCTTTTTGTATGTCAGTCAAAGGTGGTAATCACAGAACCGTGGACTGGCTTGGGTTGGAAGGGACCCCAGGGATCCTCAAGTTCTAATATCCCTGCCACAGCAGGGCCACCAACCTCCAGATCTGGTACTAGACCAGGTTGCCCAGGGCCCCATCCAACCCGGACTTGAACACCTCCAGGGATGGAGCATCCACAGCCTCTCTGGGCAGCCTGTTCCAGTACTTCACCACTCTGTGAAGAACTTCCCCTGACATCCAATCTAAACCTTCTCTCCTTAAGCTTGAAACCATTCCCCCTTGTCCTAAAATTATCTACCTGAGTACCAGACAAAGCACATCAGGTTTGATGTAAGGTTCTGACACTTGGAAATGCCCTATCTTTACTGAGAACAAAAATTTCTCATGCCTTCTGTGAGAGCTATATTCCTTTCTAAGAGGTGAAAACAAACACTCATGACACCCCCAAACAACACAAGGTATCATCAATTTTGCCTTTATTCCTTTCAACATTCTTAATTACAAGCTCCTAATAATCTTGCATTCAAGGAATTTGCCATAGTAAAATGTAGAGGGAGGAGGATGCTGAGTGACTCTGAAAGATAACTATCAGTTTCTTTTTGCTTTTGTTTCAATAAATGCCTTTATTCTAGCCTAACTGAATAGGAAGTATTAAAATCAACTACAATATTCATTGCTTTCAGGTAAGAAAGCATTTATTGAAAGA
This sequence comes from Cyrtonyx montezumae, assembly GCF_038088225.1. Classification (NCBI taxonomy): domain Eukaryota; kingdom Metazoa; phylum Chordata; class Aves; order Galliformes; family Odontophoridae; genus Cyrtonyx; species Cyrtonyx montezumae. The sequence goes on along the minus strand of NW_027072089.1, from coordinate 31,940,356 downwards.
GAAGAAACGGCATAACTAATTAATCAAGTATGTTCATTAACTGTGATTTGTTACTGATCCTTTCGATAACTCGGCATTTCTACTGGCATTTGTTCCCTTGATTTCACTGTTGTGTTGTTAGCAAGATTTACATCCAGTCTCGCACACTTCCTATGAAGCACATACCACATCCCAATAAATAACCAAGGCTTTTACCTTCATTAAGTATAAATATACTTTCAAGAGATATTATAGATAGATAGTTCAAATATACAAAAAGTGCTGTTGGAATCAGAAGAAAAATTAAATGGAAACATTTGACGTCTTCAAAAATTGTCTTACCAAAAGAAAGCATCCAACATCTATATCTTCTAACACTATTATACGAGTTTTGGTACTTTTGAAGTAAAGTGCCTTTTTACACTGAAGACAGAGGATGTTTTAAAAGTATTTTTAAAAAAGTATTAATGTTAAACTATTTAAAAGAGAGAAGATCTTTCAGTTTATTACAATTAAGAATGGCTGCAAGTTACTGTATTTGATATAAAGGGATCAAAAACGTAGTCAGTACTTAGAGCAAATGTTATATATGTGAAACCACCAAAAATAAGTGAGTTGCAACAGCAGTGACTGACAGAAAACACACATGCAATGAAGGATTAAGCCATCACTAACATGTCCTGAAGATAAATGGAGGGAGTCAGACTCTTCTAGCAGAACTTGTGGCGACCTTATCCCTGAACAACTTATTAGCGAGCGTTCTATTTATCTGTCCAGAACATTCAGGCAGCAATGGTGGGAGAATACCCCAAAGCTCTGCAATTTCTCACCAGCAGTAGCTGATGCAGCTACAGGGCTACACCTCACAGGCAAATCCAACCTTTCTATCTGTTTATTCAGTCAGTCCCAAGAAATCGGATGGTTCTGTATGTCTGCTGTTTTAAACACTCATGGTCTGAGTTCTTACTATCAGATAAAATTTGAAGAAAAAAGATCCATCTGGTTTTGGGAATCTATCCACTTCTGGCATTCTATCACCATGACAATATATCAAAGGGAATTATTTAATACAACAAATCAGAAACAGTCCCCACACTGGAAAACAATCCACACCCTAAACATGGTATCACCTCTGATAAAGCTGCACCAGACAAAGGACATCACCCCAAACATATACAGCTGATGACCTGCAGCCAACCTTTTGGACCCTCTTTGAACACTGTAACAAACACAGACTTTTCTTTCTCAACTCCTTGCTGATTTTAATTATCAAGCAGTACTTTACCTGGAAAAACCTTTCCATTTAACTGAAAACTAAAAGTTGAGTTTAAACAAAGTATGTTTTCTGCTTCTCTACATCACATAGAATGACGGAATGGTTTGTGTTGGAAGGCACCTTTACAATCATCCAGTTCTAACCTCCTGCTATATGCCCTATATAACTTCCCACTAGACCAGGTTGCTCACAGCCCCCTCCAGCCTGGCCTTGAGTGCTTCCAGGGAAGGGGCATCCACAACCTCACTGGGCAACCTGTGCCAGTGTCTCCACCCTCACAGTAAAGATTTTCTTCCTAATATCAAGACTAAACCTACACTCTCCCAGTTACAAACCTTTTCCCCTTGTCCTGTTGCCACCTGCCCTTCTGAAAAGTCCCTCCCCAGCTTTCCTGTAGGCCCCTTTCAGGTATTAGAAGGCCCCTAAGAGGTCCCCCCCTGGACCTTTTTCCCTTCTGCAGGCCAAAGAGCCCCAGTTCTCTCAGCCCGTCCTCAGAAGGGAGGTGCTCCAGCCCTGCAATCATCTTTGTGGCCCTGCTCTGGACCTGATCTATTTGTACCAAACTCTCTCAAGCTTTTCAAGTATTTATTTCACAGCTTACCAGTTTCTCTTTTGCATCAGAGGGCGATACAGAGCCAAAACCCCCACTGACTGGCTTCCAAGTCAGCAGCCTTGAAAACACAAAACCAGTAACAAATACATACATTAGTAAGCATAAAATAATACTCAGAACCAATACTCTTAGCAGGCAGACCACTCTAATACGGTGGCTGGTTTGTTTCTAAAGTTAAGTTGAAGGAAGCAAAACGTAAGAAGCGGCCATAGACAACTCCGTAAATTAATAAACTAATTTCACTTTTAAGGAGTAAAACATATACTTTTTCTTCTTTCGTATGTATTCAGTGTTGGTTCTAGGCAGAATATCAGTACTGTAGTGTCATTAGCCAGCCTCGTTCTCTCATACTGCCTTAAGCTTTCCTCAGAACATGGACTGAATTTACCTACCCCGGGCCAAGTCAGCATGCTGTGGAGACCCTCTGCCATTCTCTAGCTGGGGTACATCCAGCATTATGGTTCTATTTAATCTTAAAAGTAATTCAGCATGTCCACTTTAGCTCATTGCTGTTAGGAGGCAACAGGACACTGACAGTATTTCTGATCTCCCTGCTGCTGTTCTCCTATAGCATGCTGCTGTCTCAAGGCTCTGTGCCCTAAGCACTTAAAGTTTCATTAACTGTAGTTTATGGAGGCTGTCTGTGCCTGACAAGAACTGAAGGAGATCAGGTCAAATAACCTAAGTGGGCACATCGTTGCTTGCTCTGCTGCATGTATTGCTAGAAAGTAAATTCAAGCTACTGGTCGCTGTTAGCATCTCAAACTATTTAGCAGGCATCTGTGGAATAAGGCCTCCATCTGCATAAGGCAATCCTTGATGAACATTCTGACCACATTTCATTAGTGAGATCTTTCCAAAAGTGTTAAGGATCCCAACTTGACACATCACTAATCTCCATACAGCTAAAATATGACACAAAACAGAAAATGAAAAGATAAAACCTAAAGGCATCTAAGTGAGGCAACAAAGCAGAGCAAATAATGGGTTCTTGAAAGCTACCAGGACACAAGCTGCAGATTATTCTGGATCACAGGCTAAATCTTGACAGCCAAAAATAAATCAGACTAGACTCAAAATTCCATCTGCTAAGGGGGGCACAGCCAGGTCATCACGAATTGTGCTAGGAATCTGTTCACCAGAACAAGAGGGCATTCAGTCTGGCTTTCTTACTCCCAGCAAGCCAAGACTTGCCTCAGACAGAAAAAGAAAAGAAGCTAGTACAAAGTTTCCATTAAAAGTATGAATAAATACTGGTATATAATTATCTTCTTTCTTTCTTTCTTCCCCCCTCCTTCCTCCCCCCATGTGAAAACTTTAGTTTTATAATGGCTTCAGCTGTAATAAAACACGTAAAGGCAAGGGACTATTTTTAAGTAGCTCTGTGCCACCCAGGAAGTGCTCAGAAAGAAACAAGCCATGGCAAAGAAGACTGATTACATCTGCTCAAGGGAATACGTGCGTGTGAAACCCAAGTGTGATTGACTTAACCCTACAGTAGTTAGGAAGCTCCCAGCAACAGAAGAAGGGATAACAAAATGGAAGTTCCCAAAGAAGGCTCAGAAAGACTTTAAGAGATGGGAAATAAAAGAATGGAAATTTGTGGAAAGAAATAACACGTATTTTTCATCATACAGCTATAGGCAATAGGAGCATTTTGGGTATGTCTAAACATTAGGATATCCCATATGCCACTCTGAAACAGTTTCTAGTATACAACTGCAACACTACCCAGAAGCGTAAGCTTTCATCTTATGTGGAAACCAAAGCTAATGCTCTGCTAGAACATGGCCTGCTTTCCGACTGTGGGACATAGCAAGTTAGGGCTAATTAAATCAGACTTTTATTTCCAGAGATATTGTTTCCATTTTTCATTTTGGCAGTTACCAAAACGCACACAAACTGCTGGCTCCCTGATGTTACAGCTTGATTTCAGTAATTTCTTAAATCATTCATACTGACTCATGTAGAAAAGTAGGTGGGCTAGTTATATGCAGATTAAGTTAGGTTTCTTCAGATCAGAACTTGGCAAATGCTAAGAACTAGCTCACAGACATAGAACAAGCACTAGCAGCAATCCAACATCATCAGGCCAAAATAAGTAGTGCTGCATCTCAGCGATGGTGGAGCAAGAAGCAAAAAAGAAACCCTAATCTCTGGTAATGCTGGAAGTGGTTTTCTGTTGCTCTGCTCTATTCTGTGTACGTGTAACATGTTAACTCAGAACATCCTCATTCTTAAAAAAAATTCCCACAGAGCAATAACACCAAGGGAAAGGGCATTATGAAGCATGCATGTTCATCTTCTCAAGAAGATTAGGGTTCACATAAACAAAAAAAACCCAATAGGATTGGTAGTTAGCTTCCACCATAGAGATCTAAATCTGCAAGGTAATAGCAGCATTGTAATGAGTATTTTTTGAAGAAAAATAGACTGTGTGAAAAAAATATACACGTAGTGACAAATGGCAAAACCTGCCCATCGGCTGCACTCTGCTATTACAACAAAAAAAAGACCAAAAAAGCAGACAGCACTTCTCAAAAGAACTGCTCTTCTGAGATTGAATAAAGCCCAAGATACAGATACTGTATCTCCTATATGGTATTTCTAGTTTTTAACAGTTTATTTACAGTGCAGAAAAAGTAAATCCAGCACATAACAGCTTTCTGTTCACCTCGCCCATTAGACATCTAACGGTCTGAAACCACTGCCATCCAGCTGAACTACTTTACAAAGTGAAGTATTAACAGTGCTCTTACGCGTGAGGAATTGTAGTTTTGAAGATGTCCAGCATGCAAGTGCAAGTTTTATCCCAGATTTCTAGGGTAAACTTCTCGCCATTTAGGATGACAACATTCTCCAAACAGTTCGTACCAGACCGTGCTAGTTGTTCATTGTCTGGAAAAGAAAAACGGGGCATTTGTTTAATTGCTTTCAACGCAGAAAGATGTCAGCATTGTTTAACACAATTTGGTACAGTCCTACCTTGCTGCACACACCAATAGAGCTGTGCAAATATGTCATCCAAGAGAACATCGCTCAGTACTTCCAGGTACTGTGTAAATACATCACATATTGCATAAAGTGCATGGTTGCAAGTAGTTGTCATCCATTCGGCTTTCTAGGAAGGTTAAAAGGAAAAAGAAGCTACAGCTCGGTTTAAGATGAAGCTTTTAGGATACATCTCCCACCAGGTATATAAGCATATATTTATGCAATTTAATTGCTTTACAGTGGCATGCCATTCTTTTCTACCTCAGACTCCTCAAACTTAAAGCCCTCAACTTCTGCTTTGCTAATTAGCAGGTTTAAAACAAACTAGGGGAACTGACAGCTACTCTTAGAGACCAAAGTGCAGGACTTACAAATGTATCCTCACTGAGACTGAAAGCAAACTTAGTGTGTACCCTAGCTCAATAGTTTAACATCAAGCTAAGCTTTCTGTGTCTCAAATATTCTCTAGACAATAAAAAAAACAGAGAGTTTGCTTCTATAAACTGTCAGATGAAGCTTCCTGAACAGTTGTCACTGCTAAGACAAGTAATTTAATTGTAATTTACCCATGTCAGTTTCACTTGTCTGGATAGTATCTGCCTGTAGGGTCAAAAAGTTACAGTGAAAGCGGTGCTGTCTTTTATTTTCCAGTCATCAGAAAGTTTGGAACAAGCAGAACTATTTCTCCTAATTGTAACTTATCGTGATCACAGGCTTGCTGCCATGAAACGACGTGCATCAGATCTGCCATCATGCATAAGGTTCTTACAAACACTAAATATATTGCATTTTATACTATTCTCCCACTGCCTGTAACGTAAACTACTACTCCTTTTAAATGTATTGGTTAAAAACATGGGAAGGATGACAGTAAATCCAACAGCACGCCAATAAAACAAAGTAAAGACCCTAGCAACACAGGCCACCAGTGCAATTTTGAAGGGATGCCTCCCATGACGTGGTAAGCTATGCTACCGAACATGTTTTCTATGTAAGTCCTCCCATTTCCTTTTTCACCTCAGTCTGCTGTTCTGGCAGTTTCATGTTGTCAAATATCCTGAAGACAATACGAAACAAATCTTGCCACCAGTGTTTTTCGTATGTATGGCCATAAGTCTTCATTATCTCAAACATTACTGTTAAGCCCCTAAAATGACAAGAACAACAATATTAAGAGCTATAAAAAGACAAGCAATAGCCAAGCACGACTGGACAGCACCAGCTAACTCAAATATTATGAAGAACATTGCATGTTGACCTGGTAAATGTGTACATCAGTCTCATCAATACACTACAATTAACTTTAAAAGCAGTTTGAAATGTACTTTACGGTCAAAGGTAATAGCAAAACAGTAGCGGCCATTTCAAATAGGATTACAACTTATACAGAAGGCCAGAAAACAAAAGGAACAAACATTTATAGGTAAGGAACTCTACCAGAACGTAAGGGGAAAAAAACATATTCAAGGAAAAGAAGAAGGCATTACATGAGATCAGAGTCCAACTTTGCTTTTTTAACTGTTTCTGCAACCCTCAACCAATTAATACATCTTTGTGTGAGAAGAGTTTATGATACACAAGACACGTGAGGGCAGGCACAATTGGAGTCACAATATCAAAAACAAAGAAAGATTCCAGCAGAATTTAGCTGTTGAGTTCCACTACCACAAAATCTAGTCACTGTGTGGAACATTTTACATTTCTTTAATCAAAGTAACACTGGAAACATGATACAAGATTGACCCAGCTCAACTATGACAAATAATAAAGCAGAATGTGTAACGAGTATGTATCACAGAATCTAACATCCTACCTTCACATTTATTAAAGAAAAAAAACCAGAGGATCAGTACTGCTGTTAGAGAAACATAGATTTGGGTATTAATCCAACCTAATACCCCATGTTAAAGAAAAAAGAGGTCTACTGATAATTTACAGTTGACCTTCCCCATCAAAATAATGCTTGACTGTGATATATTAGCAAAGTTAAATTTGAGTCTTACATACTACTATGTTCTATGCATAAACTGTCTCCATATCATCTAACGGTAAATGTTGAGCTGGGCTGTTTTAAATAATTTACGAGTTCAGTGATAAATCAACTGTTATGTATATATATATATATAATTATGTATGTATGTATATAAAATCTTCAAGATTTCATGGTAACTCATCCTTAACAAGCACTGAAGATGTGCTTGAATATTTAGAAGGTAAACATTTCACACACGAAGACAGAATTTCTACATTTCAGCATCTACTTAAAAGGTGTTCTTAACAAGTCTACTCTTCCCATAGTGATATCACATACAAGAGTCATTTTACTCTGGTTACATTTATTAAAGAGAGCTGTTTCTATTTTTAAAGTGTAAAGTAAGCCTTCTAGAATGTGAATTACAAATACTGATTGTTACCTGGTTCTTACATCTAATTTGCATCTATTGATGATACAGGATAACTCAAACAGAATCGGGAACCATCCTCTCACCCACACTCTGTCTTCGGGAGCTACATTCATATCATCACTTGTATACTCCTTGAATGCCTTCAGAAGCAAACACAGCGTTATATGGAACCATAGCAATTCTTCACAAACAAAACACAAGTTGGACTAGAAATAACAACTTCTACTGTACTAATGCCATACTTATACTGCTGTCCTAGTATTACAGCCGGATACCTCACGTGAGCCACCAATCCCTATAATAATTCTGAGAAGGTGAACTGTTTTTTGAAGTAATGCTTAGTATATTAAGAAAACTCAAAAATAAAGTCAACGATGGATTCAAATGTTAGGCTTTGCTTGCTGTTTGCTATGAGTCTCTTACTTTCTTCTGAATAGACAGCACTGAAAGAAAGGATCTACCATAACGTAAGGAGATCAAGCATTTTTGCTTATGTCATTATACAGTAACACTTCTTAGTATAAAACAGATCCTGAAATACGTTCACCTCCAGCAGTGCTCAGAAAACCCAACAGATGAACTATGAAGATGGGAGGCAAGATGGAGAGAAAAGAAATTTGCTGATAACTTCAAAACAAATAGCATTTTATAATCCCGTTCCTTCTGAATCAGGTATTTTTTTATCACTAATCTCTTAAACGTGAAGCGAAGCCACTAAGATTAGCACAAGAGAATTTTTCCTTTATTACAACCATTGTTCATTAAGAAAGTCAATTTAATACAGACTGTACCTGAGGTCTATCTGATACGTATTTTGCACAGTGGCGAATGAGGCGGATGGCTTCCATACTGGTATCTGGAAATGCTGCATTGCAGGCAAATTCAGACAAGCACTTTACTGCATCCTGGAAAGAGTCTATGGTTGCTGGGAAGTGTTTTTCAAACACAATTGCTGGGGGGAAAAAAAAATGTGTGAACAGAAGAAAAAAAAATAATGCTTCCAAAATCTACTAATTCTAATATAAACTAATAATAAAAACTTGTAATAGAAGTCATGAGATGATAGTTCATTGACTGGTGTCGTGAACAGCTTGGTTACTGATCAAAACTAAAACACCAATGCTCAACAAAAATAAGCACTTTGAAAGCATTACATTTTGATAGTAAATGTCCAAAATAAATCAAGGTAGCACCCAGCCTACAGGAGTTTACAAGTGGACAAGAGCACAATAGGTGTATTGTTTAACACTAGGTCTGTGATTGGAGCTTCAGAGGGCCATGTACAACAATGGGATTCATTTTCCCTCAGCAGTACAGTCCTCTGGCCTTGATTTTTAAATAGAAGGAATTCTGAAGGAACAGAACATTCAGAATAAAATTCTAAAAATGTTTCAGGAACTTGCAAAAGAGAGCACAATTGGTGACAGGGGGACGGTTGGACTGGATCGACTTGTAGGTCTTCTCCAACCTTGGAGATTCTATGAAAAGCTGAGACAGAAGAAGAGATCCCTTTTTCATTTCAAGTCTGAGCTCTAGACTGAATGAAAAAAAGAACTGTACTTCCACCTATCTCAGCAGAGCTGTACTCAAACACAATTCAGAAACGAAGGGACAGATAAGCAAACGTGACAGTAAAACGGCTACGCAGTTTGCTGTTGTGTCTTTTTTCTTCTGGAAAAAAATACAGAATTGCTACAGAAGACTGTAAGCAGTCAAATGTTTCAAAAGACATAATAGAAGACAGATGACAACGACCTTCCTGAATTACACCAGTGTTTTACCTGAGGACTGTTTGTAAAATATACAGCGTTGTTGCCTAAGCATTTACTATGCAGGCTGTAGAGCCAATGGAGAAACAAAGCTCCTCAGCCTCCAGAGTCACCAACACCTTCACCATGTTTGATCATCAGCAGTACTCACTGACAATGTGTCCTGTAGTCTGGAATGCAAGTTCCACTATACTTTCATCCTGATCTGAGGCAGCCAAATGAAAAACTGAAAAAATATTCTTCCAACCAGAACGGATGTTAGCAGCTTGGGAATTCACCATCTGCGCAATGCACCGTACCACCATGTCTCGAATGGTAGGAGACCTGAATGAAGATGATAAATGATAATTGTTTAAACTAAATTAATCCAATAGCATATTATCAGGTCTTCAGCAAACTGATTTTTACAGGAGAAACTGATTTTACTGCAAAAGTTGGTGCTTACGATCCCAAGTGAGTTAACTGTACGTTATTACCTGTTTCTCTTCATTATATGTTCGAACGGTCTTAAGAAGTCCTTCTGAAATCGGAAATTAGCAAGTTCTCCTTTTTCTAAGAACTTCATCGATAGCTGTCTTAACGAGTCTACTGCAAAAATAGCTACATCTTCATTGGGATTGCAGCCAACCTGACAACATAGGATAGTAATTAAAGTAAGTTGGGATTCCTATGAATTCCTATGATTCAGCCCAAGTTCCCTTTACATCTAATCATGGTAAAACTGAGCAGTACTGGTAAACAAACAAAATTAAATAGCAGCCAACTCCGTAAACTATAACTGTTACTGTATTTGTTCATTCAATTCCAACCATCTTCTACATTATACATCCTAGCACTTAAAACTTTCTCAAGACAAACAAGCTGAGTGTGAAGACTTCTACAAGCTGTATTCCAAACGTGTAAATCTTAAAAACAGATTTGAGCAGAAAACAGCCTCTAACCTGTCCCAAGCTTCATAAAACACCCACGCACATAGAACACATAACTAAAAGCAGCTAGTTCAAGACTCACATCACAATAAATAACTTAATGTGTGATCCTACTTTTGCATTTATTATCCTGAGCACCTCTGCCTTACAAATTTTTCAAGCTTTTCATTTTTTTGTTGTTTTAAACTACTTACAGAGAAAGACAGAAAATCAGTGCAATTCAGATGAGAATATGTTTCCAGCAAATCTCTAAATAAAATTTGTATCAATAAATCAAGTGGCATAATGATTAATAGATACCTTATTAAAATGATCTCCAATAACTTCCCAGATTCTAGACCACTGTAGCCTTATCCGACCCATGTTGTAGTAAGAGATCTCTACTATCTTTTGCAGGCTGAACATTCGAGGGTGAGTAGCGGACAGCAGTTCATCCATAGATACAGCACAAAGCCAGCGAACGAAATCCACTGTTAAATGACCACAAGTATTAAAATATAGCATTGTTCCAAGGTTTATCACACAGATGGTTTGTAGTTGGCAGGGAAATAAATAAAAAAATAAATATATAACCTACCAATAGCATTTCCATCCAGTCTTGTAGATCCTGTAAATATTCTGTAAAGTAAAGTTTAAGATGTTATTACAGTGTCTTAAAAAATATCTATTAACCATGTGTTCAAGCCTTTATAACCCGCCTCATGTCATTTCTTCAATATTAAAAACTGTGCAAAAAGACTGAGCTGGGAAAATAAAAGCAGAAATATTTCAATTACTTCTAATGCTTAAAAATGACTCCACACAACACACAGAGACAGGGGAGCGACTGTTTCTAATTCTATCTGCTCGTTGACAGTGACAGATGAATAACATCAATAGCTTTATAAACTATGCAGGCCTGCTTCAAATGGAGAAGGCAGCCTTCTCCAGAGTGCATGATTCCTACTTGCTATGACAAATAGATACTTGAAACACTTTTCATTATGAAGTGTAGAGAAACACTGCAAACCTAAAGAGCTATTATGTGTTTGACATTAAGCCCCTCTGGGTTGTTCAATGTGGTTTTACTGCAAGGCAACTTTCACTGAACTGACATCGATCTTGTTGCTATACAGAATCAATCACAGAAAGCCTGTAAGCCTTCAGAACAGTGCTTTGTTCTGGGATTGTCAATTTTGACAACCACTTAGAAAATGATACTTTCTGATTTCTTACACACTGAGATGGATAGATCCATTAAGACCTCAGTCAGATCGGTACTGTCAGATATAAACAGTACACATCATCAATGTTCCTTAAGTTTTATCAAAACAGTTAATATGATTCACAGAAAGGAACACTAAAAAAAACAGTGTTAATAATAACAGACAACACCTACATATCCTGGAAAAGAGCAAGAAATTGGTAACCACTTTTAAGAGGGAAGGGAGGTTTTGGAGTCTATCAATAATGCTCCCTGTACTAAGGCAAAACAAGATCTGCTATTTGTTACTATATATAGCAAATCAAAGTTCACCAGACAGTACAGCTGTCTCCACTCTGCAAATCCCCTGTAATAATTTTACATCAGTAAAAAAGACTTTTTACCTGATCTTTATTCCTTCTTGCAAAAAAAAAAAAAAAAACCCTAAAAAACCTAAAAAACCCTCTTCTAAAGAAAAATCCACAAAATCCCGAAGTGCCTTTATATGCTAGTATCTATGTAGTGCCTTTCATGGTAAATTAACTGCCTCCTAATACTGGACTATTGAATTCAAATATTATTAAAAAAAAAAAAAGGAACCCTGAGATGGGAAGAAAAAATTTCATACAGTACCTGTCAACAGCAACGACAACACTCTGGGAGCTGGTTTCACCAATGGACTCCTGAATACTTGCTATCTGCTTCCAATCCACGTTTCCACCCACTACAGTAAACAGAATGTGGAAGTGAATGACAGACAACACAGAAAGGGCAGGGAAGGAAGAGGAAGAGAAGTGGTGTCACTACAGTGTTGTTATTTTTAATTCACAACCAGTATATTATTACTTTCCCCACGCAAGAGTGGGCATCGCAGTGCACTGCTGTGTAATGTTCCTAAGGTTCTCTACCCACATGTAAGCTCACATCAAATAGTCCACATTTTGAATTTTTAGATGAACAAAAAGAAAAAACATCAAAAGCACAAGAACCACCTTTTTCTTTCCATCTTTAAATGGACCCTTGGTTAGTTTGCTACTGAAAAGATACAACATAGGACAGAATAGTGTGCAAAGGTGAACTTTTCACACTCTATTAGCAAGTAAGTAAATCCATCCCAACAGGTTTCTTATTAATCATTCATAGAGAACTCCTCCCATTAAAACTTCATCTCACAGGTATATCTCAAGTACAGCAAAATTATCACCTAACAACAGTGAGGAAAAAAGAAACAACTCTGAAAGCCAGAAACAGTAAACAACACCAGGAAAAGCTCACATTAAAATGCTAACCTCAGCCCTAAGTTTCTGAAGTTTCCTGTGACTTCTAAGATCCCCAACATCAGGAAAAATAACACAATCTTGCAATCAAGCTGAGTAATTCTACCTACTCTATACACACACTTTTTCTCTTAAGTAACCTATCAGAAAGATAAGGGAGAACAGATCTGAGGAGCAGCGATTCTATTTTCACCTTTGCAGGAACAGGAAAGTTTTACACTTCAGACTGCCTCCCGAAAGCCTGCCATTGAGCCTTGCTGTGCTCCACAGCTGGAGAAGGCTTCTGGTGGTGGTCATCAGATCCAGCTACATAGGGCCACGTGAAGAATTTTGCTACGACTTTTTTGGAGTAACTTTTATAGGCACACACCTTATGCTAGTATTTCAGCAACTTGTAATACCGTTGGATTTGATCTGAACTTTTATTTTAATCATACAGACCTATTGCCAAGATCAGTCGGCTTGAATATAGGCAACATGTCAGCTAAGAAACACATTGCTCTGTGTGAGGTGAACTGGGAGAGGTATTTTGAATTCAAACACTCCTAAGCAACTCTGGCAGTTTACATGAAAACTTGTTATTACTGAAGGATTTATGATCAATGCTGTAAAGCCTCCACAGGCAGCTGAATTTTTTTTTTTAATATGTATTTCTATTCCAACGTTTATGAGATCTTTTACAAGGAAACATACAGTCACTTATATGATTTTGCTTTATGAAAAATTAATTCCTTAGATTCACATTGGCCAAGGAGGATTTTCAGTTACCTAAAAGCCACACTTGGGCTACAACTCAATCACTTCAGTCTTACAACTTTGCAAATAGAAATTAGAGATGAAGAAAGCTGAACTTTCCAGTTAAATCTCCAAGTTTTAACTCCATTCCTTTCAAGGAAACAAAACAATAAATGACTTTTCCTTTACTTTTAAGCGCTAATGCTTGTGATGCCATTTTTCAAGTAAAACAGAGAAGGTTCATAACAGAAAGAGTGATGAAGGCACTGACAAGTAGGTGCTGCAAGATTACACAGCTGAATGGCTCTTCACGTGGTAAATGTGCCTTTTGTTTTGCTTTTAATTACACACCTCTACTTCAGCACTAAGAGTGAAAGCTGATGCATATGTACACCAGATTTTGCAACTAGGCTTGAAAGATCAGGCTTACATGACATCAGGCTGCAGCTTCACTAATTAGGTAATTACTTGCCTATAAAATGTACAGCTACATACATGAGCATATACACTATGGGTTCCTCACAAGAATACAGTTTTATGGATAGATGGCTGGAAAGCTGTATTTCCAAGTCACCACAGAAAGAAAAGTATCTCCTAAAGAGTTTGTGAAGAAGAGTGAAAAAAAATTGAGAGCATTCAAGAGAGGGGCCCTGTCAAGAACACAGTCACTTAGCATATGAAAACTAAATTCCAATGAGTTGAACATCTTCCAATGAGAGTAAAATTAAAGATTAAAATTATATTATTAAGAGAAAATAGTTCAACTTCCTTATGTGCATAGTAGCAAGCATTTCAGAAATTCAATTTGTTTTTATGCATTTGGGCACAGGTTATGTTCCTTAGAAATCTAGTTGACAGAAGGCAAAAAAATATTTACGAGCTGGAACTACACCAATGACTGGCAAGTATGATTTAGACACATGAGTACAGTTTACATTCTTCAGCTATTAGGACTTAAAATTTTTAAGGGCCTGTCACTTGAATGTAGAAGTACTCTCAGTACTTGGAAAAAGTAAAGCTGGATATGTCATTGGGGAACACTGAAGTGCAGGATGCATATGATGAGGGCAAAGAGAAGCACAGTACATGAGATGTTGGCAAAGGCAGTGATTTCCAGGGATAAGGTTTCCCTTCAGAAAATCTTGGCAAGGTGAGGCAGGCCAAGGCAGAGCATGATGGAAAGAAAAGTACTGACTGCAGAGTAAGAACTGCAGGAGGAAAACACAAAGCCTGATAATGAAGTGAGCTGAGGGCTAAAGTCAGGGTAACTAGTAAAACAATCACTACTACTCCGAAAGAGCACTGCATAAACGATAAAGCCTGAGGGAGTGCAAAGATTTTGCAGGACTGCAGATAAAATCACTCACAAAGCAGGAGATACATAGCAGTCTTGTGAAACTGAAAATTTATAACAGTCTAATGGGAGTTATACTGTCTCAGTGTTTCCATACCCTACATCTTTACCCACACGTGGTACAATATTTAGACCACTAATTATTATTAAATCTGCTCATACTATCAGCAATACATTCTTACTTGATCAGCTGTATTTTAAAAGAAATAAAGTATAATTTCCTTACGCTTCCCACTTTCTCATCCCAGTGATAATAGTTCACACAGCAAAATGAACATTCCAGAGATGCCTACTCAAATCACAAGATATACATGTAGATGCCATTTCAGAAGGATCTCTGAACTTGACATTCACCAACAAAGCAAGCAAGGTGCAAACTAATAAGTGCCTGCACACAAAATATTTAGTATCTATATTACTTACCCAGCCCTAGCCCCGCAAATTCGTCAGGTGCCTGATCTTTTGTCCCTGTAAAAGAACCTTCCCTGCCACGTACTGTCCCTGAGATGTAACGAGGTTTTACTCCAGTTCCTATTAGCTGTGCCAGCTCAAGTTGACTGATGCATTTCAGAATCTAGTACAGAGAGTAAAGAACTTGTTTAGCAACAAAATTACTTTAAAACAGTAAAAACATAAACCTGAAGGCAGATGTTTATAAATTAACCTTTCCACCCCCCCCAAGTGTTCAAGGTCAGGCAAGTATTCTTGCTCTTCAGTGTAAAATGAGAAGTAATTGGAATATTACAGCATTAGTCTCTTTTTTCTGAGTTTGACACATTTTGCTAATTTCAGTTGGCTGCAGAATAAGCAATTCTATGTAATGTATGTGTGAAAGTATATATGTGACACTTTCCTATAGAACACTGTATTCATGCACAATTGAGCACACAGGTACATTCAAATTCAGTAAGCATTCTTACAGCTCAAGAACAAATTAACTTCGGTACCTCATGCCAGGAATTTCCTAAATAGTTTCCATCTGTATGAGCCACTGTGATGAGAGTTTTAATTGTGTCAATATTCTTCTGCTTCATTTCAGTAATACCAGAACTCACTGTAAGTAAAGTAAATCTTGCTAGTGCTTGGACGTAGGCATCTCTTTCAAGCTACAAAGGAGAAAAAAAAGACTGGTTTTGTATTTTCTGTTTCCTGATTTTAGTACAATGTGTAAATTTAGCAACTATACCGTTTACCTTTCTCTTCTTCAAACTGAATTTCTGATGCATTTTACAGAACAAAAATCTCTCAAATTCTTCTGTAGCAAGCTATTGGATAAAGTCTTTACTCGGGAGCATGAAGTATAATGTGTGACAGCACAGAACGCATAGGGCACAAAGGTCACTAGATTTTTAAGTTTGTTTGTTACAGGGACTATTTTTTCCCCCAGAAACAGGATGCTGTTTCAGAAGAAACACAGCTTCTTAGCTAAGCTTTTAGTATTCTTTTGCTGCACCTGGACTTTCTCTCTTTTCTGCTGCCTTAGCAGATTCTCCCAACTTTCACAATTTTTTTTTTTTTTTTTGCAACAGAGTCTAAATAACATATCTATAAAGCATCTTTTTGCCAATTCCACAGAATTGCTTAAAAAATATTTCATTTAACCTGCACACTTCAGACACTTCAAAAGCTGAGACTATAGTCTATGCAGATGAAATCCTTCAACAAGGCACAGAAGTGAGCATTCTACGCACAGGTATCTCATTTTTAAGACTAGGGTGCTATGAACACCAAAGGAAAGACCTCACGTCTTGTATGAACTTATCACAAACCTAGAAAGGGGATTATAGCTGAGCTCACAAGCAGATTTAGCTCTCCTGTCATGCAAGATTCCAAAGCTGACAAAGTGAAACGGCTGCAAATCAATGAAACAAATGACAGCTATGAAAGATATTTAACTGTTTGAATGCTTAAGAGTGCTTTGAAATATAAAAACAACATTCAGCACAAAATAATATCAAACAAAATATAAACAAAAATCAATCCCAGAGCATGTTTTATAGAGGGAACAGGAATATCACAACAGAAGGACATAATACAAGAGCTTAATTCTCAGAGTCATACAGCTGTTCTGTACAGCCCCAACTACTCTAACAGAGCATGCTGGTGAAGGCACAGCAAATGACACACCAGCATGAAAGTGGAAGCTGTGTAGTAGCAAGTGAGCAAGTTTTGGAGTCTACAAACTATATATCTTCTGAAAAACGAATGCGTTTTTATTTCTACCTTCCCTCTCTGTTCCATACATGTATCCCTTCCCTTCCCAATCCTTCTTCTAAGCTATCAAATTAAAGGAGAAAAACTAAGCCATGCATCTACCAAACAGAAATTAAAAAAGATGAGGTAAGCAAACAGCATGTATCCTTTATATGCACGTCTTGTCCCAGCTGCTTGAGGAAAAAACCCAGAATGTGACAGGTTGAGGTTAGCAGCATAAGTAATGAAAACAGAACCTCTAGAGAGGCTTTACCGTGGTCAGAGGTGAGAAAGCACAGCTTAAACTCTATCATACACTTACACAATTAAAACTAAGCCTCTGGCTCCCTTCACTGACTCTCTGGGCATCTAAAGTAATGGCTAACTGTTGTGGGACTCTGATCTAAGCTTCCACATGTTTATTCACCAGCAGCAATCAAGGGCACAAGAAAAATCTGCTTCCAACATTAAGGATTAAGTTAGCAGAAGCACAGATCTGCCAGACTCCTTCAAACCACCACAGCTTTCTTGCACCTGAAGTCAGACAATGCTTTCACCTCATCAGGACCCTGTGTAATGGAATCACGTCCTGTACTGTACTGAAGCCAACAACAAACCAGCACTTACAACAGTAACGACAAAACAGAATTCCCACAGAAAAATAAAACACTTCCAGTTCACTGAAGTTTGTACCAAACCAATGGAAAGTTGCAACTGATTCTGCTGCGTTCTTGGAACATTGGGAACTTAAAGCAAACGTGGCCTCACCCTCCCCAATAAGGACAGACCATTGCAGGACATGGAGTGAACCTTCTCAGCTGCTGAAACCGGAATCTGCACCAGTTCCACATTTGCAATTTAGAAACAATAAGAACAGGAAAGTCAATTTCACTGCACAGCTGTAAACTCCGAGGAAGGCTTTGTTAATGAAATGTATGTCTGTTCAGTTCAGGATGAAAAAGAAAAAAATGAAGTGAAAAGACAGGAAACCTTGTATCATCTCAAACTGTTTTTTTAATTAGCTGTATGAAAACTCCCAATGTGCCTTACCACATTAGTTCTCAAATTTGCTGAAAGAACAGAGGTAAGAGAAGTGTTCATTACCTTACTGCATTCCAGCAGTTTGTATTTAAGTTAGTCTTACACATTCCTTTTTTTCTTTTTGGAGGCAGTGTTGAAGGGGGCTTTTGTTTTAGTTATTTATTATAAACAAGAAATAATACATGAATTTAGATTACTCCTGTCTTCATTTATCCCTACAGAGGGCTTATGGCACACTAGTCCTTCATTTATTATGTTTACTATCTATGATTTCAAAATGAAAAGCAAAAACCATAACCAACCCAACAAAAACAAACCTTGCATTTAATCAGAATTATTATCCTCTAGAGACAAAAATTCTGGAACTCCTGGCACTGCACTTAATGCAAAATACATTTTAATGCATTATGTCAGGAAAAACACTACTATTGTCATTAGGGTTAAAATAACATCCAATTATAAAAGTTTCAATTTAATATTATGTCTCTGTGTTTGAAATTCTGCTCTCAAACACAGCTCACAGAAATATTATTTTACTTATGAAACAGTCTAGAAAGCTGTACTTTACATAATATCACTTACACTAAAAAAAACTGAAAAAGAAGTACTTTGATGGAAAAAGTGCTTCTGGAGAAACAAAAACTCAGTATATCAGCATGACAGCATTTACCACAAAACAACAGGAAATATGTTATTTAAAACACTCTCGGTCAAATATAGTAAAGATTTCTGTTGGAAGGAACCCTTACAGATCAGCTGGTATAAGACTGTAGTAAATGCAGAAGCAAGCAGCCTCTAGGAACTAGAGTAATGGCTTCAGCAGCAAAAGCTTTTAGGACAATACTAACACTGTGCTGGCACTTGAAGTATCATCTCAACCTTAACTTTAATGTTTATTATTTTACCTGTATGTTGAAAATGCAAGCAATCCTGATAGCACATCGTATACCCTCCAAACAAAGAGATGCAACTTCTGTATCATCACAGTCCTGTAGACCCACGCTGAATGCAGCTAGGAAAGGCGTCCATGCCAACTGGAACATGCACAATAAAAATTACATTAACAACTGCTTGTAGAAAATAAACGTTACATTTTCAACACTTTGCTGAAGCTTAAATTCAGTCAACTCATAATTAACACTGAAGTTGCCTTCTGCAAAAAAGGAAGAAGTTACAAGAGCCAACAGACTGAAAATAGAAGTGACAGAGACAAGCATTCCCACTCCGATACAGCAAAAAGTCAGCTTCAGATAGCTAAAAAAATCCTGTTCTCAAAGTTACACCATTTAAATGTCTATTGCAGTTTTGGGATTCCCCAGATAACCTATCAGTTCCACATGAATACTTCACTAAACAGGGAATAAAAGTAGAGCCAGTAATTATGGAAAGAGCAGATACATTCAATTCTGCAGCAATACAATGTGTTTCAATGCAAAGAAAGCTATGTACCTCAGTAAGTCATGTTTGTCCTGGTTTAAAAAAAAAAAGATTAATAAAAAGTTGCACATAAGGCAAGGTATTTTATTTATTCAGCTAAAATTACTTTAAGACAGTAAAAGGCTGTATAAAATCCCACTGTTTCCTCATGCCTCCTGTGGAACTGCAACTATGCTCAGCTAGAAGTTATGGCAGGAGAATCTACATGGTCTTGTCCTTGTGGCTAAAGATCCCTCTCCAACATGCAGAAAAAGGAATCAGAAGTCGCAAAAAATTTTGCTATGCCATCATATGGTTAAGAAAAGGAAACCACAGGGTATCAAGGATAATTTTAGCAATAATTACCTCAAGACACCTCAGATCCAAGACAGAATCAATGGCCACAGCAGGCAGCAACAGACTTCACAGAATTTCAAGTGGAAACGATTCATCACAGAGTTTTGGATTCATTTAGACTAGTAATTTCAAAAGCACTACCTTGGTAAACTGCTTAAAACCTGCACACATCAAAACACACCCCTGGGAGACTGTTAAAAAATTCAGATGAACTCCTTGATCCAGGACTTAATTGCCTACTGCACGCTGCAGAAGTGCAGTATTACTTTTTATTTTATTTTTTTCTTCACTTCCTTCTATTTGAATTTTCATTCTTAATGCAACCAAAACCAATGTGAAATACTGCAAAACTGAAATACTTTCCTCCATTAAGAACAGTCTAGAGGTCATTATGTTACACTTTATAACTAAATTTATGCTGTTACTCAAGAGACTTTTGTCATAATGGGAAAATCCATCACTTAAAATATACACCAAATTAGGAGTGCTTGAGTGGTTGCATAAAGTGTACTTTTGTTTTGGTTTAACCATTTGGCAAATCTACCTATACAGTAAAGCTTATCACATCTGCATTATCAATAAGTGAAGGAGATGCCTAGAAATCTATAGCATCTGATGAAATCTAAATTATAAAGTCTAAATAAACCACAGGAGATTAAGCATTCACAACTTCAAAATCTCTGATGTTTGGCAAGACAGTTCTCTCTCCAACATACATGCAGCACTGTCAACAGTTCTTTAATTAGCTTACAACAACAAGAAAATCTCTCTTATTAACTTCACAGGAGATGTTCAGGGTGTTTCCCAGATTGTTTACATTTTGCTCTTGGAAAAGAACAGGGATTTTACAAATGAACTCCTCAGATACTAGGGCTATCAAGGCTAGGGATGTCAGATCACTAGGGTTGATAATACAAATGAGAAACAAAATTTATGATTTTTTACATGCCTGTATGCAAGTTATTTCATTTCAGCCTTTAAGAAGAGAGTAGAGAAAAATGATGTACAGTACACCCCTACTAAGTGATCTCTGAAACTATATCTTAAGCAAGGGCTTCTCTCTGCATTATTCTGTATGGAATAATGACCTGCTTACCAATTATTAATACTGGTGATAAACAGCTTAGAATTTTGCCCCACAGACAGCAATTTCACAGCTACATCCTCATTCCCTCTCTAGCTAGGGCCGAAAGCTCAATTTGACCTCATAGCACACTGCATCAGGCAACTGCTTCTTTTCAGGGTAGTCTTCTGAGAATTTAACACCCTGGGGCAGTTCACAAAGGAGTCATATGAGCACCTGGCTCAAGGGCAGCAAATGAGAGTGCATGGAAGAAGCACAACAATCTCTTTCAGTGTCAGTTTACCAAAATGAATTAATGGCCAAAGATTATATCCACTAGCACTCTCAGACACAGTAAGCTATTGAGCATATTTTATAGCTACAAAACTGGGTCACTGGTATGGGAAAAGGCATTTGGGTTGCAGATAAGTCTGCACCTACACAATGGTAAGGACAGCTGTTTAGAATAATATTAAGTTTTAAAAGCAAACAAATAAAAACCATTCAAGTTTAACGCAGGTCTAGCTACCTGCCCCCAAACTAGACAACCACCCAAGTCTCCCTGGAATATTCATTTGAAACAGAGAACATCAGGCAGAAGTTCACTCTGATAACCACTCCCCCAAAACATGAAATAATCACCCTTCAGAGCAGCAGGAGGGACTCAAACAATGGACTGAAATTAGCCTGAGATTGGACTACATCTCCAAACATGAAATAAAAATTCAATTATTTCAAGTTTTTAACTACTCCTCACACTTCTGTTTCTCTCATACTTCTAATTTCTCCATTGTATTGAGGCATACAAACGCCTCAAATCTGCAGTGAAACTTCAGTAGAAGAGAGCTCAAAGCCATTCTTCCCTGTTACATGTTAAATAACTTACAAAATAATCAAAACAGAGCAGATACAAACGTTTAGCAATTTCAGAAAATCCCGTCTGTCAGCTTTTAGTGTAAAGAAGATACACGTGATGTGATATTTGCAGTATGTATCTATAAACGTAGCTCACCTTAAACATGGGTCTCACATGCTCCAGGTGTGTTGCACTGGTAAATGGTGCCTGAACATGGCTCACTGCCTCCATTAGAGCTTTAGCTGTCTTAGCCATTTGTTCCATCTCCAGATTATACAGTAGCCTTCTCTGCTTTTCACTGGCAACACCTGTAACACATTTTTTTCCGTTTTTTTTTACATCCATCCATCTACAGCAGAGGCATCTTCAGGAGTAACAGAACTTCAGAAAATTTCCATCAAGTTCCATACTTGAATTAGGGTGTGGTTGGTTTTTTTTTGTATTCTCATTATTTTCTGAGGTTAATGTATCAGCAAGGAAGAATGTTGAATTAATTTAACTTAAGACAAGTTTATGTGTGAAATGTAACCTCATTTTAATCCAATAAGAAAGCTTAGAGATTTGCACAAAAAATTACTTCAACTGACAACATAAAAATTGTATCCACTAAGCTAACTTCAAATCAAATGGAAGCTGCATAGCAAGCCATCACCACAGCAAACAACAGAAGTACAGGGACATCCATTTTCTCAGAGATCTACTTTTTCATCTTTTCATTTCAGTAGTGGAATGTCCATCTTATCAAGAAAAACAAACTGGAGCCTAATATAAGAAGCCTTTTAAAGATTACAATAGAAAAAAATAACTGAGTGATTATTGAAAATAGAATGGGTGATTTTTCCAGATACAATTTCCAGCAAGCAATCTTTTCAAAAGACTAACCTAGGACTTCTGCTTTAAAGTATACAAATTTGGCTACACTAGGAATAAACAAGAGTCTCTCCTAACAGTCTTTGTCTAACAACCAGAATGAGTAATTTCTCAATTTTCTCACTGTGCAAAAGTCTATCTGTTAACAGGGAGAGGAAAAGAAAACCAGAAAAGCATACTCACTGGGGCCCTGTAAATGTAAAACAATGAAAGATTTTTGAAAAAGTCTGCTTATTTGCAGAAAAAAGAAACAATCACACACCACAATGCTTATCCCAAAAGCAGAAGGTAGTACTACTGTGTTTGTTCTGCACCATGCCTATTGACAATACTCCTACTTTATGAAGTCCTCATATGCATCTCCCTCTGTTGCTGGTCAGCAGCAAAACCCATACCCAGCACACTCAGTGGACTAAAAACAAGAAATTCAGTAAGTAAAAATAAACAGTTGAATTTAACACACATTTGAGGGTAGCAACATGCATTTATGTGAAGTAAAATGACATGAGTTATCTAAGTCTATTCCCAAGTTATGTAGATCATGCTGGTTTCATTTATCCCTCATTTTAAATAGGGGATGTAGTTACATGACACCGAAGAGCCAGTGCTAACTGCAATTACTTACTTTGCTTACTGGATTTTGTAGGTATTGTTAATTCTTTTGTTTCTTTCATTGAAATCTTCTTTCCAGCTATTTCATTATAGATAGCAGACAAATATTCCTCAGGAAGGTCTTTACTGTCATTGATACCTCTATTCATTTTAATATATTGTTCTTTTGTCATTTTATTCTTTACCTGAAAACCAGAAACAACCTTTTAATATGAACAAGAAGCACGTTAATATTAGTCAAAATGCTGTCTAAAAGCAGCTGGGCAGATAAGAAGTTACCATGAATCTGCTGATTCAAAAGAAATTGTTAAGTATCCAACATATGCAAGACTTTATCAAATCTACATCATCATCCACAGACAAGTGGGCATTAACTGATAAACACTCAAGTAGATATATTAGATATATATGCAGATATATTAGCCATATGTTACAAAAAAATACACTTAAAAAATATAAACCAGACTATTTGTTCTAAATGTAATCCCAAAATTCAATACTTTTTGCTGATTTTTTTTTTTTTAATAATGATGGTCAATTACTAAAGTTTTTAGTATCACGCACTGGAGAAGTGAGCTGTACTTACTGAAATGTAACATAGGCTCTATCATAATTGATATATAAGGCTGTATCATGTGGTAGGTTACTACTTTCAGCATTATACCCAACACAAGGTAAGGAAACGACACCTCAAAGGAAGGGCTAACCAAAACAACTTCATCTTATCATGGAAAAGATTAGTGTTAATTAAAAAGTGCACAAACTTTAGCTACCGTATGTTTTACATCCATTCTAGCATCTTTATCTCAAAATAGGAGAGATATGAAGGGTAGACTTCGGTGGATAAGGAATTGGATGGAAGGTTGTAATCAGAAGGTTAATGGTCAATGGCCCAGTGTCCAAGAAGAGGCTGGTAATGAGTAGTGTCCCCAAGAGGTCCATCTTAGCTGCTGTACATTTTAACATCGTTAGCAAAGACACAGATGATGGGATTGAGTGCAACCTCAGCAAGTGTGCTGATGACACTAAGCTGAGTGGGGTAGTTGATACATCAGAAGAAACTGATGCCATCCAAAGGAACCTTGATAAATTAAAAAGGTGGGCCCTTGTGAACCTCATGAGCTTCAACGACACAAAGTGCAAGCTTTTGCACTTGGGTCAAGGTAGTCCCAGGTAAGTATACAAGCTGCAAGAAGAACTCCTTGAGAGAAGCCCTGCTGAGAAAGTTTTAGGGGCCCTGGCTGATGAAAAACTTAACGTGAGCAAGCAGCATGTACTTGTAGCCTGGAAGGCCAATGATATCCGTGAGTGACCAGCAGGACAAGGGTTGGAGTGTTCCCCTCTATTTTGTCCTTGTGAGACTCCAGCTGGAATACTGCATTCAATTCTGAGCCCCCAACACAGGAAAGATGGAGGAGGGTCCAGAGGAAGGCCATGAAGAGCTGAAGCACCTCTCCTATAAAGACAAGCTGGAGGACCTGGGTTTGTTCAGTCTGGAAAAGAGAAGGCTGTGGGGAAACCTCATTATGGTCTTCCCATATTTAAAGGGAGATTATGAACAGGAGGGAAATTAACACGGGTAGATAGTGATAGGACAAGGGGGGATATTTTTAAACTAAAAGGAGGGAGATTAAATTATATGTCAGGGAAGTTTTTCATTGAGAGTGGAGAGGTGCTGGAACAGGTTTCCCAGAGAGGTCATGGATGCCCCGTGCCTGGAGGTGTTTAAGGCCAGGTTAGATGGGGCCCTGGGCAATCTGATCTAGTATTTGATCTAGTGGCTGGCAACCTTGCTTGTGGCAGGGGGGTCAGAACTTGACCATCTTTGAGGTTCCTTCCAACCCAAGCCTTTCTATGACTCTGTGATTAAACTAAACATTAAGCTTTTATAGCTACACTGTCAAAAAAGCTGAAAGTTAGATATCTACAGATGATAGAAATATTTCCCTAGCAACATACCTGTGGACTATGAAGATCTGTTGTCAACATGATAATCGAGTAAGCTAAGACATATGCGGTGTCTGCACTAGCAAAAAGAGTTTGCCTGCATTGAGAAAGAAGAAAAATACATAAAGTTTAACATATCAGAAACTTTTACTTATTATTCAGTATTCCAAAGTGCAGGAGATAAAGAATGACTTACCCTTGGTTACATTCTAAGTATCTAGCAGCAAATTTCTCCATTAGCCGATCAATTTTTTGAGCCTCTCCAGGAAGACGAAATCCCTCCAGAAACAGACGCAGAGCTGAAACAAAATCCTTTCCTGAGAAGTCGTGTTGGTCTACGTATGCATACATGACTTCTTTGTTGAATTTATCATTATCTCCCAGGAACTCCCCAACCTGAGTCTAAAATAGGAACAGAAAAATACAAACTAGCACATTTACATTGTGGTTGAGGGGAGAGAATTAAGCAGAATAAGAAGATTCATAGTGCCTATTTGTTACACAAAAAGAAAAGCTTGAATGTAGCTCAAACACATACTGCTGCTTCTCCTTTACTCTCTAAAGCAAAGCATTTTCCCTAGATATTCCAGTGCTCTCTTACATGCTCTATACGCCTGATTTTCTGCTTCTCTGATTTAACTCATGTACCATTTTGTTCTACTAGACAAAGACCACATGTCCAAAAGACAGTATCTGTTCCTTTTTCTGTTCTTTATAGCTAGGGAACTTATAGGAATGAAAAGTTTACTAACATAAACTTGATTCCCACTACAGTATAGACCTCAAATGCCTGAGAGCCGTGCCCAAATATACTTTGGCCATGCTCAAATACATCCCCCTGATTACTGTCAGTATCACTATCAGTGCAACTTTTGATTCAGAGAAACCTGTCTTTTAAAAATGCTTTGCATTCAGATAATGATGTCTGTGTATGTAAACAGAGATTAATGATTTTTTATGGCTGATTCTAAATTCCAGTACTGAAATTTGTCACTGAAGTCAGAGCTACAATTATAGGTATATCCACACCTTTCCTTAGGAAACAACTGAGCGGCTACTAAGCACAATGGTGCTGAACTGCAGTTTAAGAAAACTGTGTCTTTCATGACAATACCAATGTAAGATATTCCCATCCTCTTCTGCCAGATACTGCAGGACAATCCCAAATTCAGCAACAGCTCCTAGCAGTAAATCAAATCAAACACAGTATCTCAATTAAATAACTTTCCACTGGGAGGCAGCAAATGTGTTTTTCACGTTGGCAGTGCCACACTATTTTTAAGCTGTCTATAAAGAGCAGTTAATTTTGGCAGTCCCCTTCTGGACTCAATAAATACAGTTAACTAAAATACAGTTCAAGGAACACTAGCAAGTCATGAGTCAGCTCAAGCAGGTCAGCCTTTTTCCACCCCGCTGAACTGCAGGATGCTTATAGGGTACAACTCTCCTCCACAGTGCATTACTAATTCCATGACTTCCCAAATTTTTTAAGACAGAAGTTTCCTCTTCCATTCCACAGTCACGTTATATACTTTAAAACACTCATGGGACTGGCAATTAATATCAAAACATCAGTATAAGAAAGAAGGAAAACAGTTCTCTTACTGAATCTAATCTCTCCTCTTGATGCAAGAACTGAGCAATATCTTCTGGGGTAGTGCCAAGCATTCCTTGCTCTTGCAGATACTGAATCCCCCTCTTTGGCTTCTTATTGAACCTGTACAATCAAGATCAGGATGGAATGATGGTTAACTCTCCTAACTATGCACCGAACCATACCTGCTTCAACAAAGAAGATCAAATCATTGTGGATGAGACATCAAAAATCTGTATGTAAGTATTTTCCCTTTATCAAACTATGTATCAGAAAGGAATAAGTTACTCCTGATTATTCCCTTCATCACCTGTTAATCCTGTGAATGGCCACCTCTTCCTCCTTCTTAAGAAAATGCCCTCATGGCATCCAAGCAGGTCCCAATAAACTAAGAACTATTCTTTATTCTGATTTTCTGTTCTGCTGTTCACTGATCTAACAAAAAACAAACTAGAATTCCATGTCTGTTGCACATTCCAGAACTGTATGTGTGTATACATACAAATACATACATACATATAAATGTAAATAAAATGCACATTTTGAAGTGTTATCTCCAGGAACAAAAACATACACTCCACAAAATCAACAAATTCTTGATCTGGAAAGGAATAATTATTCTTTGTTGCTCTTCCTTTTTGTCTCTGTGAACCACTCTAGATATCCATGAGTTGCCTAGAAGAAATGCACTAGACAAGGAACCAAGCGACAGAAACTGAAACACTGAAGGACTACGGCATGTTTTTTCAGGTTCTGAATACTAGGCTACAGAAAACTTGGAGGTTTGTTTAAAGTGACCTCAACGAGGAGGTGAGGTGACAAGTCTGAAATCACTTGGAAGATTCATGTCAGAATCCACTGAGCAACATTACTATCCTGCAGTTCAAATTATGAAAAAAAAAATTAATGAATTAGGAGGAAACTAATTGCACTTCCGCCAGTAATGTGTACAGCAAATTAGGTACTATTTAACTGATCACATGAGTTCAAAGTTATTTAAATCCAAATTCAAAATCTTATTTTTAGACAAGCAGGTCTGGAAAAAAAAAAAAAGAAACATTCAGAGTACTCATCTTCTAGCTGTGAGGAATTAGGTTAACACAAAACACTGTTGACAGGCTCCAAAGGGGACACCATTCAGCACTCTTTCACCAGAGGAAGTGCTGTTACATCCAGAGTTTTTTTCCTAACACAAGATGAATATCTATGAGGAGAAGGAAGAAAAACCCAGGAATCTTCATAGTTCCAAAAGAATCCACCCTCCCACGGGTGATAAAAGGGCACTCACAAGTCAATTCCTTGTTCTATTATTTCCTTTTGTTGCTTTAGGACCTCAAACTGCTCAGGGTTGTCAGTGCCAGACATCTGTGTGCTGTAGCTGCCAATTCCTGATGAAGCAGTAGAATCCAAGGAATTTAAGCTTCCATATCTGTTAATTGTCTCAGGGTGTTTGGTTTCATTGCTGTCCTGCTCTGTAGGTTTTTCTTGGCCTATAAATTGAAAGGATAAGATATATAGAAAATACAGACAATACATTCAAGTGAATAGAAACTGAAATCAAGTCAAAATTATTCTCTCAAATCCTCTCTAAAGGCTTCTAAAAGAGTTATCATCAATGATCTATTTATTTTTCTTAAAATATTCCGATTTTATTTTCATTGGGAAATAACCTAAACATCACTACAGTCCATCAAGTAGGATTCTTTCAGTGTATCATGTATTTAAGAACAACATAGGAACCTAAGTACAGATCCTTTTATTCTCGTGGTGGAAGTTACCCTCTGACACGAAGCAACTCACACTAAAAGTCTCTGAAACAGAGAGCCTAAAAATGTTTATGATCACACATGCCAAGTAGCTGCTGCTCTCACTCAGAACAACAACAGTAGTACTAACCACCTCTACGTTTCAGCTTCTACTTTATTACTTCAACTACCAAATTTAAGCCCTTAAAAATTCTGGTACAATCTTAACAGGCTTCATTTCAGATCTGATTGAAACAAGAATAAAGCAAGTAATAATTTAGTTACTTCACTATTTACAACAACGGAAAATCAATAGCTATATATTAAAAAATGAAAAATTGCTCCCATGCAGGTTTCTTGAATGGTAATTTAATCAATATGCAACTAAAGACATTTCAAACTACATTTTATAGTCTCTTTTAAAGTTAAAAATATGTGAAATAACAGGATTTAGTAATTTTCAGTGTGGCAGCATTATAGAATTAATACAATTATGACAGGCAAATCATACAAATGACACCAATCCATACATGAAGTTGTACCAATCTGGAAACTAGAAATATCAAAATACTGGAGAAATGTGCTAAATTCCAGTGTTACCTTTTTACTAAAGCCAAAAGAAAGACGTCTCATGTCTTACCGAGTGTTGTCTGAGAATTGGGATTTACATACTGATCCTTACTCCACTCCACCATACATTTCAAGATTGATACTAAGCACTCCAATCCTTTCTTTCTCAAACTTAATTCCTAGAAAAAAAATCAAAATAAATATGTTAGTGGAAGAAAAAGCTTAGTCTTAACTTATCATTTCAAGAAACATGAAATTTCATAAGGGTTGGCAGATTTACTTATTTATTACCTGAACATTGGACATGCCAAGTTCTTGGCTACCTCTTCCTTGAGCAATCTTTGATAAGTCATTAACCAGCCTTTCGAATATATTTGCTGCATTTAAATCACAATCATAGTTCACGTAGATGTCCACTACGCTCTGGGCATCTATAAAGAAAGCAACATTGTCAAAACTGGAACAAAGAGTACATCCTTCAATGAAAGGCAAGTACAGTTATGGCTTCATGCATAAAAGGTATAAAGTAGAACCAAGTAGACCTCAGTACCTGCACATATCCGTGTCAGCGTTTGTATAACCATCCACTTATGATCAAACGAGCTAGTAGAAGTTTCCAAGATATACAGGAAAATTTCTTTGAAGAAGACCTAACATTTCAGGAAGAGGAAAAAAATCCATTACATGCACTGTAATTAAATTTGATGGCCAATATTCCAATACATAACCAAAAGAATGTAGATATTAGGAAAGAAGCATTCTAGAAAAATAGGAGAAAGTAAAATAAAGAGAAGAGGAAAGGTAGAAATACAACTTTTGTTTCTTACATTCAAATCAGGACTTCAAATTAGTACTTACACAGTTCTGGACAGCAAAAAACTTGTTTTATATTCTAATCACTCAAAATCAGAAGAACCAAGAATGTTGTGAAATACCTCAGTCAATTTAGCCTAAATCTAAGACACTTCTGAGTTCAAAATCATTTAAGATTTGGAAGAGATATTACCCACCACAAACGATTTTCTCTACAAGATGATGATATGGCATAAAGACTGGCAAACTATGTAAATTTAAAATATCAGTATCTTTAGTAGGGAAATATCATGATACAGAAGGATCACCCTACAGCAACATCAAAGTAGGACTGGTCAGATGGCAAAAAAAAAAAAAAAAAAATGCAGCATGTCCATTAACAGGAAGTTCATCTTCTTAAACCAGTATTAATTTCCCCTGAAATTACTTCAGCGCCGATGCTTTTGTTCACAACTGTGACTATTTATTCCCCTCTCAATTGGGTTCTTATCACATGCATTAGTATTGTAACCTGAATATTTCAATTGCATATGCTTAGAAGGTACAGCAGGCTTTTCTCACTTCTTTTTTTTTTTTTTTTTTTTTTTTTAAACAGAGATTCCATGCTAGTCATCAGCTAGAGACAAGTACAAAGCTAACTTCACTTTAACTCACATGCTTCAGGAAACACAACAACAACAAAACTAAACACTGAATTCCAAGTAACTCTGATGGTATTTCCACAAGCAAAACGCACACACAAAAAATCCATTTTGTTGGCCTCTTTAGATTAAAACATACACACAGCACAACCTCAGTTACACCCTTGCTAAGGGTTTCTATGAAATATAAGAGGTTCAACATGTAACAGACCAAAGACTAAGTGGAACATAATTTTAAGCATTAAAAAACACTCAGAGTAATGTGGTTTTATTAACAACTTTATGGAATTCAAACAGATGAAGACAGTTTTAACATTCATCCTGCTATGAGCAATTCTTAGTTCCAGGGAGGAGGGGAGGTTTTTAACAACAACAAAAAAATCACTGATGATAAACATCTCAAGTATAAAAACATTTCAAGCTATAAGAGAAATTAGCTGCACAGTCTGCATACTCTGAAGACACACTTCAGATCTCTGTGCTTTTTATGTGGACTTTTTGCTTCTAATATCAGCTTTGGCTAAGTATATTGCATGTTCAAGTTCTCAAAGTTGTACTAATTACATAGCTGTGAATAGTTAAAAATAGTACCAAATACTATGTCACTTACAGTAAATCATGTTATAGAGCTGAGTCTTTACCTCTAGCATATCAAAAAATTAAACTGGAAAAGAGCAATTTGTTTTCATTTGGTCAACTGATAATAAAAACGTGCTAGCTTACTCACAGTTGCCAAAAGACAGTGATAATTAAGCATAGCCAAGTGACAATTGAAAACTAAGACTGGATTTCAATGAAAACTGCAAAGCAAAAAGAATAGGGGGAAGGGAAAGTATGCCAGAATTAGCCATACATTACTGCAAATACATCCAGTGATCCATTTAGAAATACAGTTAAAACAGAATTCAGATAAGACCTAGCATTTAACTGTCAGAGGACAGAGTTAGTGGAAAATTTAAGACCAAAGGAGGGTCACTTTCAAGAGAATCTGAAATCACTTTCTAAAATAGGCCAAAAATATCTTGAACAGATGATGAACATTGCCTCAATTCCAAAATCTATAGATTTTACATACTGTAAATCAGAGCATATGGCTCTTCTTACAGCTCCAAGACAAAAATTGAATGTGAAGATATCTACTTGTCTACCCACATCTTTTGAATAACCTTTAGGATCAGTAGCTGCACGAAAATTCTTTACTCATAACCAGGGAAAAGAATGCACTTCTTGAAACTGTACTTTATAATAGATAAGTATTTAGCAGTATCAAGCGTAGGAAAACTAGGTTCTTCCTCCAAAGCTATCATGAGACATGAACTCAAACAATGACATTCACAGGTGAAGAAAATCCTGAATTCAAGATCTTTGTAACTTATCTACATTTCTCAGCATCTTTTCACAAACTTGACTTCCACACCTATGAGGCAATCTGTAAATTTTACTGTGCAAAACATGCCTGGATTTATTAGTTTATGTAAATGTCTACTTTTAAGTGATGAAACAGCCTACTTCTTTTTTTAGATTTCATTTTACGTTCAAGTTAAATTACGATGGTGATTTTTTTAAATCGCCCTCCTTAGAAAAGCATTCCCATCATTTTATACTTGATCCATCACCTAGATGCCACCTTAAGTGTCACTTTTGATGTTATAAAGCAAATCTTACAGAATCTTTAAGTATTTCAAAGTAAATGCTGCTATTTTACTCAAATGGAGTTTCAAAGATATTTCACCAATTGCCATGGGCTGAGAAAGAGCTTCTGTGCATGGACAGATCTGAAAAGTGTTGCACAAAAGCTGGAATTCAGGAAGAAAGACGGATTTCTCTATGCAACACCAAGCTACTTATAAATATAGACAGCAGCGAACTTAGCCCACCACACCTTTTGAATTAGGAAATCACGTAGCATACCTCTATTTGCATTTTCAGATGAGTCTTGAAGTTTGAGAGAAGGGTAAGAAATATGGAAAGTGAAAGTTCAAAAACTTCTGGAACTGATGAGACACCATTTTTTGACAGTGCAACACAAAGGTACTGCTTAATAGCATTAATGAACATCTCATTTGTCCTGAAGACAGGTCCTGCATTTTGTAGAATGGACAGAAGCAACTGCAATGAAAGAATCTTTGATCGCAGTTCATGAGATCTGGAAAACGACAAAACAGTAGATCAGCTCAGTAACATACGTGAAACAAACACAAATTTGAAACCATTTGTTTCCTTCCACTACTACTGAGCCACTCTCTCTTCTGTAGTACTGCACATCTACTAACAGTGACAACAGCAGGCAATGCTCTATCCTTTCTTACTCAAGAGGATGAAGTACTTCTTTTTCTGCTTTTAATGGTGCTTCAAAGATCTCATCTAAAAAGATCCATTCCATCTACAGAATCCTGACTACCACAAGTGACTTCAGGAATTTGTTCTCCTTCTCTACTTCCACCAGCATGGAAAGAAAGGTAAAGACCATAAAGAAAACTGCTTAACCTACTGTTTCCCAGTGCATCTGTCTCCACTGAATATGTTATTTCACACTATTTATCAGTCACTAACCCCATCCCACTCCAAGTGCAGCTCAAATACATAATTTGCCTATTTTAAGTGTGGCATTAGCAAAATCGAGCAACTGTAGCATTGTCAAGAGTTCCACAGTAACAACTTGCTTCATATAGACTGAAATAAGCTAGAGTTCATGTCGGAAGAGAGATACTACTAATGCTGAACTAAAAAAAAAAAAAAAAAGTGGAAAGGAAGGAAACCTGCATGTACAAAAATATAACGCAATTTAAAGGGCATTCAGGCTGAAAATGTTATTTTGTCAGACTCCTTCCCACTTCTGACAAACTCAAAAAGACTACAGTTCTTCTGAAGAATGAGTACAGGCAAATGGTTTTCCCCAGAAGATAAATCCAAATCCACAGCCCTTGTTGAATGACTACCCACCAATAGTTATGAAACATGAGGCATAATAATTTTTTCTTACAATACAACCCAGATAGAGTGAAGACCTCTTTCAGCCAACATGTCACATACTTGCTGTGTTATGCAGAAATACCAGCTTTAATGAGATTTGTCTAGCTCAAACTGTTAACAAAAATGTTACAAGTAAACTCAACTGGCAAACAAAGGGTGCTTGAAAAACAATCCCTTTGTTAACACTCAAAATTTCTAAGATACAATCCCAGTAAGCTCAGTCTTCTTGGATGATGACACTTTTGAGAAGCAGAACAGAGTCTGTTAAAATAAACGAGGAACCTGGTTCTCTTGTTCCTTCTAACAGCCTTAGAGTCAAAGTAAAAGCCCCAGAAGAGTTCAAGAAACTGCCTCGCTCCTGGCACTGCACAACTGCATAGAACCTAATATAACACTCTTCTGTAATGCATAGAGCTTTCTTTTTACATGACATCAAGAGTACAGTTGGCACATGACCACACTGCACTTCGCAGTGAATCGTAAAAATTTAACTATAAAGGGAATTCCAGATGTAAATTAAGTACTACGTATTGCCTACTTCCAGGAAGCGTGAACTCGTAATCCAAGTCCTCATCTGTGAGCCTTCCTAATTCTGTGAGAATGTGTAAGCTCACTTAATTTAAAATAAGTTTAAGGACTGAAATCTAATAAATAAGCCCGCTGGACATTTATCTCCCATCTTATTTTACTCTAGGGGAAAAGGAGACAGTAAATTACAAAGAACACAATCTTGCTATCAACTTGTGACTTCAAGCTAGAACTCCATGCCCCGTTAGCCAAAATTCTAAAATATTTTCATTAACACTTCACAGTTAATTTCCCTGGAAAGTAATTTTTAGAGAGGAGGATATATTTATTTATTAAATGCCACATATATTTCCTCTTACAGTTACAGCATGTCTGTACTAATTCAAAAAGCCATCAATGCCTCAGAACCACAGATAAATTCTAGGTGCTTTTCCGAAGTCAGAACATCTCTGACTGTCTTTGCAGATCACTGCTGTTTTTCTAAATGCCAGTTTGTTCCAGACAAAGAGCCTATTCAGTTGTACACTGAACAATAAGAATTTCATTCTGATAAGATGTGCTAAGTACCTTAATAGCTACTGCTGCCCTTCTAGAGTGAGTTAATCCTTAAAACCTTTGGTTACTTGAGATCTGGAGTACCAGCTAGAACAAGAAGACATTCATGGCATTTCCTGGAAGACCAATTCTCACAAAAAGTGAGAAAAAAATCTGACCATCCACTCTTCACCATGAACATCCTGACTTTCAATAGTGCTACAGAAGGCAACAGTTTGAAAAAGGTTCTAGACTAACCCTTCAAAATCCTTTGCACTACATGGTAATTTTCAGGTTATTAAACCCACCACACTACTATAAGTGATTTAACTACACTGTCTTAAATTCAACTAATTCAAATGTTAGATCTTGGAACAGTAAAGCTGATTTTAAAGAATACTGAACCTGTGACTTTCAACAGTGCTCATTCTATAGCTTTAGTATTTTGGAAGTAAAAACTGATCCTTAAAATTATCACAAGCTGTTCCTAACACACCAAGACAGAGGCACACAGATTCCATAAGAGATCAGAAAAGCCAACTTCTTTGCCAGCCAACACAATGATACTGTCACTCAGCCACGAAAGGGAATATTTTTTATTTGTTTTGCAACAATTTGCTAAGCCAAACTGAAAACAGGATATCTTCCGTCAAAGGGTAAGATTTTCAAAATATTTGTGTTTTAGTGCAGAAAAAGCTGTCAGAAGTGATCAACCTCAGCAAGAAAACAAAATTTGTGACACTCGGTACTGGTTCAGCACAAAGCATTCAGTACACATATGGGCTATCCAACGTGTATAGAGAAGTACAGTGGGGCACAAGCTTCAGGCCTTTACAAACCCTGCTGAAAAGCATTATACAGAGGAGCTAGGAAGAACATGAAGTACTTACAGGAAATGAGGCACAGTATTTCAAGAACAAACATTATTAAGAAACTTCTACAGAGCAGATGAGTAATAGCAGATGCCTTCATTCAACATATAAAATGCACTGAAAACAAAATGTACCTTCTCAAAAGTACAAAAACCCTTTTAGTAACTGAGATTTGTCAAAAATATTTAAATAACTTTTTTTTAAAATAAAAAAATAGATTCAATATGAGATTTCTCAATTACACTTACTTTGGATCTGGTGGTCCATCTGATAGGGGCTTCATGGAGAGTTTACACAGTGACCTGAATACAAGGAAGGCATCCTTTTGTAAAATGTGGGAAAACTTAGCACCAGGTGTAGGTCCTGAAGAATTTCCAGATTCCTAAAGAAGTTAACATATTTCAGTATTCCATTTTGCATTAGCAGGTTGTGTAGGGAAATCCCCACCTCCTAGCAACAAGAAGATATTATACCAATATAACCAGTTCACTACAGCTTTATGGTGTCAAAACTAAATTAAAATAAACAAAAAAGGATTCTGTAGTACAGTTAAAATGAACAAACTGTAATAAAATATGCTATCTCAACAAAATACCAGAATTACATTAAAGGTTGTTCCTGACATTATAGGACTAGTGGGAGATGTGGATGTCAGGAGCTGTCTTGGGCAGAGCGACCACAAAAGAGTTCGCTACTCTTGGTAAAGCCAGGAGAACTTCCAGAGGGACCTATTCAGGACACCAGTATGGAAGGTCTGTCCTGAAGGGTAAAGAGAGCCAGAAAGGCTGGTTACTCCTCAAGAAGGAAGTTTGAAAGGCACAAGAAAAGGCTGTCTCCCTGCACTGTTGAAAAGTGATAGTGAAGATGTATGGGAACTGCTGAATCACGGCCTGAACCACTGATTGATCACCTGAGGCAAGCACTGAGTCAGCCACAGAAGCACAGGTGAAGGCAATTCATCTGTGTGACCAGAAGGGGTGTAGTCTGGCTCCACTTCTCCCAGACCCCATTTCAGGGCTAACCACCACTAGGGAAGGATCTCTTGTCGGAGATTCCTCTTGTTTGGAGTTCCACGTGAGTCTCAACCTTTGGTGACAGGTGAGCCCTTCCTGATTTATTTGGTGTCATTATATCATCTAGATAATCCATCCAAAAATATACTGTCTATCTTTGTCATATTATGTGGATACTATTCATTCAGGGTATTCACCCTACAGAGGAGAAGACTACTGTAGATAAACAGATTTTATTTATTTTTTTTCCTGAGGCTCCATGAGAAAAAGAGAGTCTACATCCTGTAAAAGAAGGGACAGGCAACTGGGGGAGTGCACACAAGTTCTTAGGCTACGTAGGGAAAAAATTAAAAAAGCAAAAGCCCAGCTTGAACTCAACTTGGCCACTGGAGTAAAAGAGAACAAAAAACTTTTTACAAATATATTAATAGTAAGAAAGGGCTAAGGAGTATTTCCATCCTTTACTGGGTGTGATGCAGAATGTGACTACTGAGGTTAAGGCAAAGGCTGAGGTTCTCAATGTCTTCTTTTTATGTGTCTTTAAAAGTCAGACCAGTTACCATCAGGGTATTCTATTGCCTGATCTGGAACTCTGGGATGTGGAGAATAAACTTGCACAAAGCAGGTGGAAACAGTTAACTACGCAAGTCCATGAAGCCAAATGGGGCCTATTCAAAAGTGCTGAGGAATCTGGCAGTGGGGACTGACAAACCACTTTCCATCATCTTATCAGAATTCCTGGTAAACTGGGGAGGTCAAAATCAATTGGAGGCTCACCAACATGGATCCTATCTACAAGAAGGATTGTAAGGAGGATCTAGGGAACTAGAGGCCTGTCAGTCTGACCTCAGAGCCAGGGAAAGTAAAGGAGCAGATCATCTTGAATGAGAACATACGGCATATGTGGGATGACAACGGGGCAAGAAAGGCTGGTTCTGCTTGACCAACCCAACCTCCTTTTATGATTGAGGGACCCACCTGGTGGATGAGGGATAAGCTGCTGATGTAGTCTATCTAGACTCCAGCAAAGCAACCTACACTGTCTCCCCAGTGTTCTCCTAAAGAAGCTGGTAGCCTATGGCTAGGACAGGTATACTCCTTGTTGTGTTAAGACCTGGCTGGAGGACCAGGCCCAGGGAATGGTGTCAAACTGACTTAAATCCAACCGGTGATCAGTCACAAATGGTGTTCCCCAGGGATTGGTACTGTTCTGTTTAATATCTATGCTGATGACCTGGATGAGGGGGTTGAATGCACTCTCAATAAGTTTGCAGGTGACAACAAGACCAAGTGCCAAGTCCTGCACTTTGGCCACAACAACCCCAGGCAATGCTACAGGCTTGGGGCAGGGTGCCTGCAATGCTGCAAAAGTGACCTGGGGGTGTTGGCTGATGCTCGGCTGAACATGAACCAGTAGTGTGGCCAAGTAACCAAGAAGGCTAACGGCATCCTGACTTGTATTGAAAATACTGCTGCCAGCGGTAGCAGGGAAGTGATCGTCCCATTGTTTTCATCTTTGGTGAGGTCACACCTCCAGTACTGTGCTTAGTTTTGGGCCACTCATTAGAAGAAAGACACTGAGGCCCTGTAGTGTGTTCAGAAAAGGGTAACAAGTCTCATGAGGAGTGGCTGAGAGAACTGGGACTGTTTAGCCTGGAGGAGACTAGGGACACATTATAGCTCTCTACAACTGCCTGAAAGGAGCTTGTGGGGAGCTGGAGGCTGACCTCTCCTCCCATATAACTAGTGATAGGATGTGAGGGAATGGCTTTAAGATGCACCAAGGGTGGTTCA
The DNA here is from genome assembly GCF_038088225.1 of Cyrtonyx montezumae. NCBI lineage: Eukaryota > Metazoa > Chordata > Aves > Galliformes > Odontophoridae > Cyrtonyx > Cyrtonyx montezumae. The sequence continues at coordinate 31,902,410 of NW_027072089.1, read as the reverse complement.
GGTTGGAGATTAGGAAAAGTATCTTCTCCAAAAGAGCTAGAATGGGCTGCCCAGGAGGGTGATTGAATCACCATCCCTGAAGAAGAAACATTTACAGGACATGGTTTTGTGGAGGATTATTGGTGGTAGGTAGACAGCTGGACTGGATGATCTTGGAGGTCTTCACCAACCTTGGTGATTCTATGATTCTCTAAGGGTTGGGTTTAAACATGACACCTTGCAAATAAACTCTTTAATTAGTTTCCATAGATAACTCCAGTCAAAGTAAAAATGTTTGACATCTTGAAAGAATGCAAGTGTGAGGCAAGATACACTAGTAAAAATCCTGTTCTATGCTATCCAGTCCCAAATTCTTGCAGTTCTCTATTTTCCCTGGTATAGACAAAATGATAATATTCCACTTGTATGGCATATGTGACTGTAGCATTTTTAGCTTACAATCTATTCTCCTCAGATATGATTATTCAGTACACTTTAGAACCAGAAACCCTCTATCAATAGGTACCGCACGCACGGTAGCATGATACAAAACTGGGAATGCATTTTCTGATCATTTTTGTTAATGAAAATCAAATCCCAAAGCTTTTGTAGCCTAAATCCACGCAGAAATGGCATGCTATGAACTTTGAGTTCATACTTATTATGTGAAAAAAAAAACCCATGAAAATTACATAATTATGTCTGTAATGGGTATATGTGTATTTGAGTGCTAGTTTTGTTTCTCAGGTGCACTGTGGAGAAAAAAGGGAAGAGTTCTCTCATCTTGAAATGCTGTGTTCCATACTGCAGCTAAAAATATGGTAGTTACCAGATAAAAATAGGCATAGAGTATAAATATTTCAAAAAAAGTGCATTAAAATAACATTTAGAACATGAGTTAGTACTTAAAATATCTTACTCAGATAAGTTTTATGGAATTATATCAAATATTTTCTGCATAAGCACTAGGCAATACTTAGTGTTCTCCTTATTTTCAGTATTTCCTAATTTATACCTGCCTGTACCTGAGTATCATTGGAAGAGACGGATAATCTGTCATCCGGTAAAGATGGTGTGTAAGCAACAGAAATTGGGGTCCCTGGAATTCCATTTGCCTGGATGTTTTCACTGTCACTGCCATCCTCTAATGTTACAATTGTGCCATCACCACTTGCACTTTCAGCAGACCCTTCTATATCTAGCAGAAAAGAAAAGATGTAAAAACTAAAACAAATGTTAAGTCAGAATGCTAAACAGAAACAGCATAAATCAAGTGCTTAAACACTAAAAGCACAAGAAGCAAAAGTATTTTAAGAAAAATATTACAGTAGAATTCATATGACACCATATAAGTAAGAAACATCCAAATATTTTTTTCTAATGAAAATTACAGTCAATAACAACTTAAAATTTGCCACTGCAGGTTTACCATTCTGCTAATTTTCCAGCAAGTACTGGGGAAAAAAAGTCACAGACTTTATACATGCTTTTCCACAAACTGCAAAACTTAGTGTTTCACTGCTATTTCAGAGATGGCCCACTTATGAAGAGATTATTTGGGAACAAAACTAAAATAAAATAAGTTTTTTTTTCCTTGAATATCATTAGTATTCAACAGAAAAAGCATAAATTTATGCATGGAAAGTTGCCCATTTTATAGCTAAATAACACAGCTAACTCAAATGACTGGAATGGCTTTTCTTCAGCTTATATTATTAAACAGTAATGAATTTTATTTAAATATTTAGGAGGGTTAAAATAATTCTTGAATTCAGTCTGAGTCTTGACATTACTAGTAACTAGACAGAAATTAATATAGTACCTCCAACTACTATGTTCACCATTTCCCGCACAATACTTTCTACTATTTCTTGTGCCTTCTCTTCACATTCATTGCTTTCATCATCATATGTTTCTCCATCAGCTTTAGAAAGATCTTAAAAAAAAAATCATAAGAATATTACTGACAAATTTGTAAATTAAGGAAATACTTGTAATTCAATTACAAAGCTATTAATAGGAGAGTATACACTGGAAAAGTGAAACCTTGTTTGAATGTTTTGAAAACAGTATTTGCACAGCATAAACATTCCAGTGTTTAACTAATAAACATTTAATATACAGGCTTTATGCTAGCAGAAGACAAACACATCAATCCTGCATTTCCATGCATGTTAAACACTGAGCTGGTTTTGAGATGTTGTTCTCAAAACCTTTTGTAACATCACACAGGTGCAAAGAGTATCTTTGCAAAAGAAACTATGAGAGTGTGTAAGAAAAAAGGATATTTGTGATAAAATTTAGCAGCGATAACAAGGACTACAGTCAATTATTACAAAGTATCTATAAGCCTGACTCCAAGTCTGGGAGACAAAGAGGAGAAAAAAAAAAGACAGTTCTCATCCTTTATTTTTACAGACCTTATCCCTCCCTCCATGAAACAGAAATACACACTGATTACTTTCTGCTGCTGTGGCTTGGTCAGCTTCTGTCTGCTCATTTTCAGCACTAGAAATATCTGATCCATTTTCTGTCTCCAGATCTTCTTGAAGGTTCTTGTCCACATCATTTGTGCTGTGGTCAAGCTCTCTCTCATGTTCTTTGGACAGCTGATCAGTCTGTGTTGGAATATGTCTCAACCGAGGTGACTCAGGCTCATGCTGGCTTACTGGAGACTGCTGTAAATGGTGTTGCTGTCTGTGTCTTTCTTTTTCCATCTGTTTGGCTTCCTGAAGCTAGAAGTACATTGTAATTTTATCATCAAAACAATGGACTGTAGACACACTGAGTATGTTATTGTAGAAAAATAAAATTTCTATAGGCTCTGCTTACACATTGCTGTCATGAACTTGTAATAGTTTAAGAAAACGTACTACTTCCATTATTACAAAAATATCACAGAATAAACATCTGCAAGTGCTGCTTCCCAAATATGTAGATTACGCTTACTGTATCTTCACTATGAAAGAAGGATGAGTAAAGTACACTCAGTACATGAGCAAGACTTGTCTGCCTTCCCAAGAAGGAAGTTCAGTCAGGAGGCATGACAATATACAAGGACTGCATGAAGAAACATTAATACTAATTAAAAAAAAAAGCCTTAAGTTCTCATTAAGGGAGACACAGAGAAGAATTTCAGATTAATTAAAGAAGAGATTAAAAAAACCTAAAACCAGCAAATTGACTGAATATCCATGAAAAAACAAAAAACTAATAACAAAACAAACAAAAAAAAACAGCATACGACTAAGAAGTGAAAAGAACTGCATTTCCACAACAGTGCAGAAGACAGATCCTCAGGAAGAAGTTATCATGCCAAATTAAAACTGAAAGACAAAGACTCTTCTAAGTTTCAAAGCTCCTCAGACTGGCACCCCCTGGAAAGAGAAGAGTATCTGTAATTTGTCCAGCAAACTAGGACAACGTTCACTGAAGTTAAGACCAAAGCAGAGTGTCCTCTGAGGTGATGCTCTTAAGGACTGGCTTTCTATCTCCTCTGAAGTTTATGTTCACTAAGAGTTTTACGCTGTTATTTTAGCTAGTAGGATCATAGTCCTTTACTCTTTATGCTTAAGGCTTTCTATGCTGCATCTTTTGCCAGAAATCCCTGAGTATTCCCCTTAGAACTTCCAGCTTAAGTAACTCCTCCCTTAAAAAAGTTGCACCAAGTGCTCCAGACAGGCAAAATTGCTTATCAGTTTGGAAAACATGAGACTTATGGTTTGACAAACCCAGTGACTTCCCATTTAGCATAATACCAATCCCCTTTTTAAATAAGTTGCTTAAAAACTGAGTAACAGTACAGATTTCTCAAAGCATCCCATGTACTGGATGACTCTTGCTCTTTCTTGTAAATACAATATACCAAATCTCTGACTGCATTGGTATCATGTACCAACATGCAGCTGCTTCTGAGGGAAGTACAAAATCCAATCCAGTACATATTTTCCAAGAAAAATGTGTTTTTACAGCAGAACTCCTTGTAAAATTAGCTAGGAATTCAAGCAGTTCCTAGGTATGAGCATCTACTTGTTTGTTACTGTTTTCCATGTGAATCAGGACAATTACTCTGCCTTATTAACCATTATTTCAGCAAGAGAAGCCACACGGTATATGCCAGTGTCCTAGTTGAGCACTTACAGTAATTACAGTGACATAAAAGTATCTGTTAGTGATCATTTCAAGTTAAAAAGTAAAAATAAATAAAATGTAATTACATTATTGGAAGGACATTCTGGGTTTTGTTTGTTTGTTTTTTGTTTTAATTCATGGATTATTTCTTCAGTGCATGCCAACACAAGACATTTGAGCACTTCGCTACCACTATATTATTCTGTATGTACTCTAATGCAGGTAGAGTGCCATCCCTTGATAGTCTGAGAATAGAAACTGGAGTCAAACACATTCATTACACAAACAGGTCCACTGTAAGAATTTTAAACCCTATACAACACTCTTCCCTCCAAAATACATTTAACATCTTTTTCAGAGAACAAAATACAAAAAGAAAAATATAAGACACCAGATTCTTTATCAAACATACATAAGTTAGCAAAGTCCAAAGGCTTTAATGACAAAACAGATCTTTCAAGCTGGTTTCCACATAAAAACACTGAGATACTCACTGCTTGGTTTTCCATACGTGCAAATATGACATTCAGCATCTGTGTTAGGGTTGCCTTGGCTGTGGTTTGATTTATGAGATTTTTGCTTGCTAGGTAGATATTGTAGCATGTTCTTACAGCCTGCAGCACCGTTCCTTCGTGGATTTCTATGTGTTGAGATGTTACTGCAGTAAGTAAAGCCTGAACAAACAAACATACGTATTTTCCAGTCAGAATTTTTCAATGAAATAGTTTGCAAATTAATAAAAATCAGTTTTGGATTATTTGTTAAATAAATACATTCTTAAATTGTAGTTTATTATGTTTTCCAGAGAATTTTGTAGCTGCACCAGAATATCACACATACCAGTTATGTTGAATTTAATATTTTAATCAATTTATCTAGGAAATTTAAGCTCTTAACAGCAAGTATCCAATGGAGTTATCAAGTTGTTAATAAAAACCTAAAATTGCAACTGAGGAGTAAGTGCAAAGACACTACCAGAAATGCGTGCTGGAAAAGAGAAGGAAAGTGGAAAAGCCTTGTCCAGAATCAAATAATCACGTGTACAATGATGACTGTATTCCAATAGAAGGTGACAGAAAACAGGGAAGAGTTTTATGCATAGAAGACTTTGTCAGAATTAATGATTAAATGGAACATTTAGGGAAAGGAAGAGAGAACATGAAGCCCTGGAAAGCTCGTACAATGGAAAGCTTCTCTGCAATAGTTAAAAAAATAGGAAGTACTTCAAGTGCTGTGTAATTTGCTCAAGCTAAGCCTAATTTCTCTTACAGAATTTCTTACAGCCTTGTCAGTATCAGAAAGTGGACAAATGTGTGTTTCACACTCAAACACTAAAAACCATGGTACAGTCTAACAGGAAACAAACAAACAAACAGAAAAAAAACAAAGAGAGATGTATCTCTCTGCACCACAACTCATGAGACCTGAGTTCTACTTCTGGGTATGCAGTTGCTTGAGGTCCCTTCTTTTTCTACCTGTGGTACCTCTGTTTTCTCATAGGTAAAGGCACATGCACAGACAACAGTACTTCCAGTCTTCACTGGACAGAATACATTGCATGACCAAGAAATAGCATCTGTGTTATAATCTACAAATTAGTAGTTCCTAAATAAGAGCCTTCTAGTGGGCTTTTAAGAAGAAAGATGATTAAAAACAATCTCTATAAGGCTAGCTAAAGAAAAGAAGTGACAGAGGTAAATAAAACATAGACAACAGCTTCATTAAATACAGGTACTTCTTTTCCCACTCAAAATTCCTTCTACATTTCACTAGCCTTCTGAAAACTAGGAAGTGATAAACTTGAAACTCATACGACCACCTTTAATTTTCACCCTCTCTCTGTTTACCAATTGAGTTTCTGCACAGAAGTTACCAAAACTCAGCTCCTGCTAATAGAAAGGATCATATGGAGAAGATGACTAACGAAAGCTGCAACAAAATTAAGTTCCACCAAAATAAAGCCTGTCACCAAAACCTATTTATATATTAAACCACCTGTCACTTCCCCTCTTCCTCCTAGTTAAACATCTTCTTATACTGGCCTAATTCTATCTATTTTATTTTCCCTTGTCTTTCATAAAGCTTTGTACTGTACTCACCCTCACTTCTAGGAGTTCCTAGGGGCTTTGAGAGAATTGTGAGTATTGAGTTAAAACATACTGAATCCCATAGTAAAATCTGCACACCTCTCCTAAGTACACGTACATTCATGTAGCATACCTACACATTCTTTAGCATAGTCACACTCCAAAAGTTATCCCCAAAGCTGTTCTTAGCCACAGTTCTGCTTTCTCCAGCTCCTCCTTACACATTCGAGGAGCAAACAATCTATTTGGGAAGACAGGCCACACAAGTGGAGCCCAGCCATAAACAGAAAACTTGTTTCTTCTTTTTTCAAGCACTATTACAATATGCCACAAACAGCCCATTATAGCTATCCTTGTTAAATTCAAGTAGTTAATAATTTGATTTCTTTTTAAGTTTAATTTTCACTGCAATTCAAAGCCTTATGCTTTTTCATCTTCTAATACTAAGAGAGAATGCTTTTTAGTAGAAGTTTGACAAGGCTACAGACAGATCATGCACACTTTTGTTTTCGTTAGATTAACAGCCTCGATTTCCTAAATTCCTTCTGTCCAGGTTATGACTATTAGAGCTTGGTTCCTTTCACACCACTCCATAAGGAGATCACGAGGCAAGAAACATGTACATATACACACACTCCTCCCTACAGTCCAATGTAATACCACAAACTCACTGAACAACTCAATCTTCTGTCCAGACCGGTACGTACTACTCACAGCTACCAAACTCTTAAAGAGTTTGATACAGCTACAAAGGTTCCTCTGGGTTTCTTTCTTTCTCAGGCACTGGAGAAAATCAACTCTGACTACCATATGTATTTGTAAACTGGTATTTATTTTTAACTCGGATAATTGTTAATATGCAATTTAGACCCATCTCAGTCATGATTACACCTCAATGCTATTTCTTCTACTTCAGTATCATCACCTAGCAGAAATACTTCCAGTAAACATGAGATAACAGTATTTTGCAGTGTTTCACTGGCAACATCCTTCTCTCTTGACAGTTTTCATTAAAGGTTCAATCTGATGGTGTGACCTCTCCTCATTCTGTATCATAGGTGAGTACAGCCTTACCACAACTGATGTGACAACTAACCCTGAGAAACAAAAGGCTGAGACACTGCAGATGATCTTGTAGGTCTTTTCCAAACTTGGTGATTCTATGATTCTATAAGGAATATGGGCCTGGTAGAGAGCAGAGTTGGGACTCCTGACTTCAGGAGTGAACTTCCCCCTGTTTAAAGAATTACTTGGGGTGCCCTGGGAAACTGTCCTTAGGGACACAGGAATGGATCACACCTAGCAGCTCCTTAATGATACCTTTCTGAGAAAAAAGGGCATTTCATACCCCAGCACATGAAATCAAGCAGAAGCAGCAGCAGAAAACCAGTATGGCTGAGCAAGGACCTGCTGGTCAAACTGAGGGAAAAGAAGAAGACGTACAGACAACAGAAGTAGGGATATGAGCCCTGGGAAGAATACAGAGATGCTGTCTGGACATGCAGAGATGGGATCAGGAAAGCCAAGGCACTGGAACAGGTGGCCCAGAGAAGCTGTGGGGCACTCAGCTGCCTGATCTACAGTGTGGTAACCCTGTCTTATGGTATGGGGGCTGGAACTACATGATCAACTCTATCAACCTAAGCCACTCAGTGATTCCGTGGAAAGCCATCTAAAACTAGCAAATAGCACTGAGTGTGAACTGTCCCCCAACTCTGGCTCACAGACACTGGAAGAATAGCTGGCAGCATACTAAGGGCCATTCTTCCAGCAGGCAGAACCAAAATAACCCTTCAGGGAGGAAAGTGCTGGACTGAGCGGGATTCTTAGATTTACAATGACACTGGTTACAAAGCTCTCTCAAAGGAACACTGCTTATATTTGGGAGTGCAAGCACAAAAAGGTAGAGATCCAAGTCCTATAACTTCTGTCTCTTGTTGCTCGTCAGAGAGCATTACTAATTGCCACAGAACATTCTGAGAAGGTATGAGATCCATCCTTTCATCATACTGGAATCATACTTCATGATACTAAATCATACTGGAGAAAATATGTCCACAGACTTCAGATATGAAGCCTAATAGAATATGACTGACTATTAAGTTTTATTATTGCTCCTGGAAGAAGCCATAAGTTGTGGTCTTCGCTAACATGATTTCTAATTTTGATGTATTTTTGTAGTGTACATCCACTGGATACACACACAGTCAAAGATACCCACTGTCAGCCTGGAAGTTCATTCTGTTAGCATCTTGGCACAGGTAATGGGTGAACAGTTGAATAAGTTGAATAAGGGAAGAGTAAGAAAGCATTTGGACAGATAAAACAATTTCAGACACTGAAAATAAAAATGAAAACTTTCCTTTGCAAGATGAAAAACGTCTTGAATGAAAAACAGAAATGTAGATGTCAGAAACATAAAAACATTTTTAACGACTATCTGCTGGAGAAACTGAGTGTCAAGAAAAAGGACAATTGGAGCTATGAAAAGAAAAATGTGCCTATTTGCACTAAAACAAGGAAACACATTCTACAAGCACGACATCATCTCAGGATACCTATACTCAAGAATTCAGGCCAATGAACACTCCACTCTTTTTACCTTTTTTACTGTATTCTTCACTACCTCTCTGTCCATGGTTTATGGGCTGGTTTGGCCCAGTTCTGTGACAAATGGGGTGGGAGGACCCACACCCCAGGAAAGGGAAAAAGGGAAAAGGTAGGGAGATGGACCTAAAAACAAGACAGCAGCAATGATCTGAGGAGGAAAGCTAATTTACTAAATAAGATATCAGAATGCAAAATAACACAGTATCATATAGTACAATAGGAATTAAAGCTAACAAATCAATATGAGAGAGTATCTGAAAACCGAAGGCCTTACTCGAATGCTGAAAGCAAGGCAGCTATGGAGCACATACACAGCTGGGATGATCTGAAAGGGAAAGAGGGGATCTCCTGACTTAACAGTTTTATCTTTCCCTCTGAACGGAAAATGGAATAATGCAAAGTAATGCAAAGTCCTCTGGGGTACGTAGTTCTTCTCTTCTGAGACAGGTATATCCGGAATCATCAATGATCCATGGAACTGGAGCATTAACTCTTTAACTCCCAATGCACCACATGATGTTATGATGTGGAATACCGATGACAAAATATAAAACCACAACACTCTCACATCAAACACATTCAAAGAGTACTGATAAGTAATAGAGAATGATATTTCTATTAACAAATTGATTATTTAGCAGTTATTTCCCAAAGTAAGTTTCCATAATTTAATGGGTATAATCTGAAAACAGCTAGGGTCCACCAGAAACAACTGTACAAACTCCATGTGCATTGTTTACACAAGCTATGGAAAGAAGGACTAAACCTCTTTCAAGCATAAGCTTATGATTGATATCATGGTAACAACTGACTGCCACATCTATTTCCATTTCATAAGATAATTTCAAAGTAGATTTAAAAAGATCTTAATGTTCCTTAATTATCATCTTCCCTTCTTGGAGTACAGGATGTTTTTTTTATTGCAGTTTGTCACAATTAGGGAGGTCCACTGATGTGCCATGAATGAAACTTCACCCACTGGTCTATGCAAGAGACTTCCAGCCACAACAATGAATTCACTCAAAATGCAGTCAAAGAGAGAAGGAAAAGGAAAGTAGGATAGACAGATTCCACTACATTTACAATATAAACATTTCTACTTTTGAATTCCGAGGCCGCAAATGACTTCCTGTTGTCACCGTTACAAATAGGGAAGCAGTGGTTAATTGTAGTACCTTTATTATTTGTAGCTGAACTCCTTCATCTGTTTGAGGGCCTTGAAAACAGCCACATATTGTCTCAATAATCCTATCAATTAATTTTTTGCCTGGAGCTGTACTGTCTGGAGCATTCCCTGTCAGATGACCATATGCAATAAGTTTCTGGAGGAGAGAAAAACATACAGAAGAGCTTAAAGGATTAGTTTTCCATTAAAATAAATAAATTCACTTGATAGCCCTCCTTTGCACTCTTAAAATTATACAATTCACACCAAATCTCACTGAACAGAAAGGATCCTTTCTCATAACGTCCTCCAGGTTTATTCAATTTTCTATCAGCAACTGTAACACAAAATTTGTCAAGAAGCTTAACACTAAAGCTTTCTGTTTAGTAATAAAAGTTTTTTAGAATTCCATTAGAAAAAAAAACAATCTCATATCATGTCAGTTTTCATCTGTAGTCAGCAAACAGATGTTTTCAGTACCAGATGAACCACATACAATTGTTTTTTTTCTTATGCTACTAGCAAGCTAGTCTTCTTTTTTCAAGTGTTCTGTTATCTCTCTCCTACCTGTAGGTTTTCAACACTTTGAAAAGCAACATATTAACAAAATGAACAATATCCTGGTCCTATCAATTCGTGCATGAGAGCATCTATACATTTCCATACCTACCTACAAGCAAGGCACCACTATCAGACAGCATGCCAAGAATGCAAGTGCCTGTGAATGCAAATGAACCAAGTCCACTGATGTCAGGCCACTCAGGAGAAAAGAATGGCTAAATGCTATGTTGCAGACATAATTCTGAAAACACTGTATTTCAAGAGACTAGACACCTCATATTTAAAATATTTTACAACAATTACAAAAACCATAAAATGAATTAGATAACTATATTCCCACAGTTAGTGAAATCTCAATCTTTCATTAATGTTATTGATAGCAATTCAGTTTACGTACATGTAAGTAAAACAGATAGCTGTACATTAACATAACAAAATTGATCATAACACACAACTACTGGTGGTAAAGTATGTATAAAAATGAATATATATGCATTGTAGAGTAATTAGGATATATTCACCTATTGTCACATACACAGTCAACTTCGTTCTTTGTACACAGTTAACATATGTAACAAATAATGCTTTTATAACTGCTTCAAAACAACACAATTTGTATTTGACAGCTGAAACTCAACCTCATACAGACCTGTAAACAATCTAGAGATGTACTGACAATCCTGGGGCATTTTGACTGGCATGCCAATTCAAATGGTAGGAAGTACTTGTCTGCTTCAATAAAGCTCGTCTTTGATTTCACAGGTGGAAGAGTGCTTGAACCAGGTTTTGCTTCTCCATGAGGGGGACTAAACAGAATGATTTCATTAGAATGCTGGAAGTGATCACACAAATAGTTCTCATGACTGCCACGTTTATTAAATAAATATGAAGAAAATTAACATTGGGAAAGAATAACATCTACAAAGTTAACACAAAAGTAATATAAATATTCTTAACAGTTTTTATACTACCTTTGTGTCATCTATGAACAGTAAATTGACTTATTTGCAGAATAAGTAGGTATCCAGTATTCCCTGCTTGTTTGAAGGTATTAAAGATTATTCCTTCTGAAAACAGAAAAAGCCTTTCCTTAACAGTAGATAAAGGGTTTTTTTTTGGGGGGGAGGGGTGGGAGGTGGGGCATGAAGATAAGGGAACAAGAATTCCATTCAATATGACTTCTCAAGGAATTAACACTAAATGCAGAAGTCTAGTAAAAAGTTATACTACTGGAACAGATAAAATGCTTGTTCAGATGATGCTGGAAGCTAGAAGTTACAGCTAGTGTATTACAACACAAGTTTGGTTCAGTACTTCAGAGAGAGTACATCTATTTTTGAGATTAAATTGTAATCTTCAATTAAACCTCAATTCCGGATATGAATTGAGGGAAAATAAACCCTCAAAACTTAGTTTAAACCATACTTCAGATGACACAACAAAATTTCACGGTTCATTGTTTACCAACATATCTCATAATCTGAAACAACTGTAACTTCACAGTATCTGAGAAGGTTACCATTTAATTGCTTACAGCACCTCTAATATATAAATCCCTCTATGCATCTTTACCTACAGAGTAAACTACATTATCTTACACAGCTTCGACAAACTGTTCAAAGAAAAAAAGATCATAACCTTGTATTTTGTAGCAAAGGATTACAGAATTACTGCAGCGATATTTAAATAAATAATTTATAGAATAACTGATTTCAAATCAAGGCCCTCCACGTTTGTGTCAACTGAAAGGACTTGCTTCAAGGAAGTTCTTCATAGATAGGATGATAGAAAATAAACGTTTTTCAAGCTGCTGAAATACACAAATGAACTGCTTATTGTATCTCCAGGGAACAGATGCACTCCTAAGCCTCACAGTGAAAGCTTTAAACTAAGCAACTCAATAAAATATTAGAATTTCAGCTCTTTAAGGAACAAGTTGAAATTTTCATACCTTTGACAAAATATCTGGTGTCACATTTAAACATCAATCCTTGTTCAGGTGCTTTAAAGGGGTATCTAAATTCCAAGTCTTAATAATGAATAGTGTTAGGACTCTACTTTTCTATTACATAACTCCTCTTCTGAAGATTTAAGGATTTATCCTTATATATATATATATATGGGTTGTTTTTTTTTTTGCCTTGAAGAAAAATAGAGCTTTGTCTGTAGTCAGATATGTAACATAACTTCTACTTATTGCTCAATATTGTTTTGTTGTAGATAGAGCCTTTTTTAGACACAAATCAGGTAAGATGATGAACACTACTCTTCTATGCTCTGAAATTCCTATGAAAGCTTGTCTGTGGGGAATGGAAGGATGGCATCTCTTGTTATGGTCTTAAAACAGACTGCTTTTCATCTACTGATAACATTAAAATTAGGTTAGAATAGCACTCCGTAAATAAAACTGTAGTTTTTCAGAAATAAGGAACAAGCTATGATGAGACTCAGAAAATGAAGAGCCTGCTACAGAAAGCTACTGCAGAAATATGAAGCTTCTTAGATATGGGCTGGAAAGATAACTTAGGAAGTTCATCACCTTGCTGATGACAAAAAGGAACATACAGTAGGGAACAGAGAGAAGTGAGACCCAAACGTCAGCTTAATGTCATCCAAGAAATTACTTAGACTGGCTGTTTTTTATTGGTTTTCCCCTCTTTCAACTCCCCACCCTCAGATCATGTAACTGGAAACTGTCCCTAACAAAACCTCCTTCCACCAAGAGCTCAATCAAGTATTAGGAATATAAAAATAAGCTAATATTCACATAAGTGATTCTGTGAACCCCAAGGAGGAGATCCCACACCCCTCTGAGCCTTGTGCCAGCACTCTGGCTCCACCAAGCACAGCAATGATTGCCTGGTGGCCTGTGGGGGTTGTGCCTCTAGGCCTGGCCTTGGTCACCACTGCAAAGAGAACCACAGAACTTGTTTTCTCCTGTACGTTTGCATCTTTGTTACTTTTCTGTGCTGACAGGAGAATACTGAGAGGTCTTAAGAGAGGATGCAAGTAAAATTTGAAGGCACATGTCCTGCTCTGACAAATACTACCTATACTTTTTAGGTTATTCTATGTGGAGCTAGGAGTTGGACTCAATGATCTTTATGGGTCCCTTCCAACTTGGGATTTTCTATGATCCAAATCAGTCATATTAATAAGCTAATCTATATATCAAACAATGCATTTTTAAAATGATTTTGGCAGCATCTGCTGTATAATGATTACATAAATCAGCCTGTCCTTTTCCATTCCCCTCTGTCACACTGCCAAATGCCTGTCTTGATTAAACATAAAACAAACCAAAATAAAGAGGTTGTTTTCTATGCAAAATTCTGGGGAAATACAAATAATTTATTTTTCAACACATTCCAGGTGAGAGGTGAGAGCCTTTTGCTATAGCAGGAACTAAAAAAAAAAAAATCAACCAATTATCACTCTAAGATCTTTAATAATATACTCAAATCTCAATTACAGCAATCAGAAACTGAGTATTTTATAAACTAAGGAGTTTCCCTATTTGGAGACCTAGAAAACCTCATGCATGCAAAAACAAGCAAACAAACAAACAAACAAAAAAACTTTAGACTGTCATCAATCCAATCACAGTTCAAGTCCAGTAATGCCTTCAGAGCAAAAGGTTACTGTCAGAATAAAGAGCGCTAAAGAAATCTAAATCTATTTATCAAGCATGCACAGGCAAGATCTACACTTCATACCACAAAATCACAACCTGAAATATTCATTGGACAGAATTTAAGCACTTGAAAGTTCAGAATAGCTGCTCTGAAAGTAATGCCTCCTACGTTATGTTGGCCCACAACCTCAGAAGCAGATGATGGTGATCTGGCAGTAAAGGTTGAATCCTCCCACCTACATTCCGTACATTTTGTTGCAGTGTGACAGGTGGCAGCAGAGGAACTGTCTGATAAAATGGTGTCTGACATGGAAGTGTTGATGAAGCAAAGGTGTGTCACTGAATTCCTCCATGCAGAAAAAAGCTGCACCCACATCGATGCTTGCTGAACATTTATGGACACTGAACAGCGGATGTGAGCACAGGAAGCAGTGGGTGTGCATTACAGCTGTGGTGACAGTGGGTCACCTCCACTGGTGTGCACTGTTACAAGTGTCACATGAGGGCTCTTGTTCATCACTGGCAAAAATGCAGTGATTGCGCTGAAAAACAGTGTTTTGTAACTGGGAATTTGCTCAATCAAACAGTGCTACTGTGCTCTTTGTATCTATTGTGATCTGCATGGAAAAAAACAGAAGGCATTACTTTCAGAGCAACCTAGGTACATATAATTACAGTTCAGCTCTACCATTACTTTTTTTATGGTATTTATCTAAAGTACAAGATATTAACTTATCCTTATAATTATCTACCTGCTGGAGAGGAGCTCTGTAGAGAGGGACCTGGGTGTCCTGGTGGATGACAGGTTGACCATGAGCCAGCAGTGTGCTCTTGTGGCCAAGAGGGCCAATGGCATTCTGGGACGCATTAAAAAGAGCATGGCCAGCAGGTCAAGGGAGGTGATCCTCCCCCTCTACTCTGCCCTGGTGAGGCCTCATCTGGAGTACTGTGTCCAGTTCTGGGCTCCCCAGTATAAAAAAGTCAGGGATCTCTTGGAAAGAGTCCAGTGCAGGGCCACAAAGATGGTGAAGGGCCTGGAGGATCTCCCCTATGAAGAAAGGCTGAGTGAACTAGGTCTCTTTAGCCTTGAGAAAAGAAGACTGAGAGGGGACCTGATCCAGGTCTATAAATATCTGAGGTGTGGGGGACAAAGTGTCGAGGCCAGACTCTTTTCAGCAGTGTGTGGAGACAGGACAAGGGGGAATGGACAGAAACTGCAGCACAGGAGGTTCCGCACGAATGTGCGCAAGAACTTCTTTACGGTGGGGGTGACAGAGCACTGGCACAGGATGCACAGGGAGGCTGTGGGGTCTCCTTCTCTGGAGATATCTGGACGCCTACCTGTGCGACCTGGTGTAGGGAACCTGCTTTGGCAGGGGGGTTGGACTCGATGATCTCTTGAGGTCCCTTCCAACCCCTATGATTCTATGATTATTCAGTGCTCAGAATAAATACCACTCACTGAATACTTGATGTTATGCAATTTTATTTTTTCTTTAAATTCTTCATAATGTGGACTTCTTTCTACTGTCAACAAAGCTTTTTATAGCAACACAACATTACTATCTGACTTAGACTGTGGTGGTCAGTGCAACGTTATCTGAACACTGCACAAATATTAGATTTGTTTTTACAACGTAAGAGCTGACAGTACTGATTTTACTTTACTAGACAGAACTGAAGCACAGTGACTTAACGAGATGCATCCATTAATTTTTGTATGCCCAGTTTGAAATGTCATGAGAATAAACAGTTCAGTGTATTCAATATTAAATAATTCCTGATATCTGAAATAAAGTTTTCACTTGCTTCTATTCCAGCTAGAAGTGTTTATATCTCACAAACCAAATCTGTTGCTCTTGAGTGCCCAAAGGATAAAGCAGAAATCATTAGCAGCCAGTTCTGACAACTGTGGTCTAGATTATTTGCCTAAAAGAGAAATGAATTTCCAGCACACAGAAACAGGTCCCCAAGTAGCATTCAAATGCTTATGCCATAAGGACAATTCATCAGTTTCATCCACTAATCTGGTTCTTTAAGCAAGCAGTAAGAACACTCATAGTACTGCCCTGACTCATGGTTAATGATGTACACTGAAGGATAAAGAAGATCCTGTGGAACACATAATTAAGTACTAATAATATATTCATAGTTTATGAATACTTAACACGTTACCTACTGATAGTGGAAGGGACCTGAATACCAGTTCTGCCTTCTGCATTCACTTCCTCTCTAGAGGAACTATCTACAGAAAATCTAGACTTATTTACCAACAAGATCCTTTCCTGACACTACCTACCACTCTACTTATTCTCACTTCCCCCCTCCAGCCTCTCTCTCCTTGCGTGCTCACAGTTAAAGTCTTTTATGTGCATTCCAGGCCTTTGCCCTCCTCTGAACTCACATAAAATCCTTTTAAGCTCATGTCCCTCCACTGCTTTTTTTTTCTCTTTATTACCTAGAAAGTAATTTTCTAACCTATTCCTACCCTCACCAGCCATTTTCAATCTGCCCCCCTCTAAGCTGTCTCTTGCCTCTACTCCCAGGTCTTGTACCTTGTAACTTAAGAGCTGGTAACATAAGCAGCACTTCCAGCGCTGTTTTCTGGATACCACCAACCTTATAAAATAACCTGAGAATGCTTTTCAGAGTGAGCCCATATTCACAATTCAGAATAAGCATGGCACACGTTGTAAGAAGATAAACCACATTGGTCAATATGAGGAAATACCACATACCTTTGCTTTTCTGTTTCAGTCTTTATTTCCTCTGTAAAATGAAAGAAAGGCACCGTTATGGAAACTGAATCATAACCACAAATACAAAATCAAATGTTAAATTAAATTTCTAGAAAACAAAACTATTTAGGCAAGCATTTAAACTAGAAATTTAAAACAGCAAATAAATGGTTTTAATCAGTTTTGTTAAGTTTCTACTATTCCATTGCTTTGGTTGTGAACTATATCAAAATTACTTTACAAATCTGCGCGACAAACTTAGCACTTAAGCTTGCATCCAGTCATGCCAACTGAATACCATAAGCCCAAAACGTTTCTGCAGAAACATAGCCTTCTATAACTCACACCTCTCTTTCACAGTTTGAATATATAGAAATAATGAGGAAAACTCAAATACTAAAACTGTTCATCTATTCATAAGCAATATGCTGCTCATTAAATGTGGATTTTTACAGATAACAACAAAAAACACCACTGAGAGATTCGGGCTTGTTAAGCTTGGAGAACAGCCTCTGGAGAGAGCTCACTACAGCCTGCAAGTACTTGAAGGAAGCTTACAGACATGAAGGGGACCAATTTCTTGCACGGCCTGATAGCGATAGGGCAAAGGTGAACAGCTTTGAACTAAAAGAGGGTAGATTCAGGTTAGATGTCAGGTGGAAAATTCTTTACTCGAAGGGTTGTGAGGCACTGATATGGGCTGCCCAGAGAAGCTGTGGATGCCACAACCCTGGAGGTGCTCAAGACCAGGTTGGATGGCCCTGGGCAGCCTGAGTTGGTGGGTGGCTTCACCTGGAGTGCTGTGTCCCATACTGGGCTCACTAGTTAGAGAGATGTGACCACAGTGGGAAGAGTCTAATGAAAGGCAACAAAGACACTGAAGGAACATTGAAGACATTGAGGTTCAATAAGACCAAGTGCCGGGTCCTGCACTTTGGCCATAATAACCCCATGCAATGCTATAGGCTTGGGGCAGAATGGCTTGAAGAATGTAGAGAGGAAAAGGACCTGGGGGTGTTGGTTGATGCTCGGCTCAACATGAGCCGGCAGTGTGCCCAGGTGGCCAAGAAGGCCAACAGCATCCTGGCCTGTATTAGAAATAGTGTAGCCAGCAGGAGCAGGGAGGTGATCATCCCCCTGTACTCAGCTCTGGTACGGCTGCACCTCGAGTACTGTGTTCAGTTTTGGGCCCCTCACTACAAGAAGGACATTGAGGCCCTGGAGCGTGTTCAGAGAAGGGCAACAAAACTGGTGAGGGGCCTGGAGCACAAGTCTTATGAGGAGCGGCTGAGGGAGCTGGGATTGTTTAGTCTGGAGAAGAGGAGGCTCAGAGGAGACCTTATTGCACTCTACCACTTCCTGAAGGGGGGTTGTGGTGAGGAGGGGGTGGGCCTCTTCTCCCTGATAAATAATGACAGGACGAGAGGGAATGGCCACAAGTTGCGCCGGGGAAGATTTAGATTAGACCTGAGGAAGCATTTCTTTTCTGAAAGAATGGTCAGGCACTGGAATGGCCTGCCTAGGGAGGTGGTTGAGGCACCATCCCTAGTGCTGTTCAAGAAGCATTTAGATGAGGTGCTAAGGGATTTGATTTAGTAGTTGGGTAGGGATAGTGATAGGAGGATGGTTGGACTAGATGATCTTGTAAGTCCTTTCCAACCTTATGAACCTATGAACCTATGAACTGGAGAACATCATTTAAGAGAGCTGGGACTGCTCAACCTGACGAAAAGGAGGCTCAGGGAATATCTTATTGATGTCTGTAAAAGGGAAGGTACAAAGAGGATGGAATCAAGCTCCTTTCAGTGGTTTCCAGTGCAAGAACAAGAGGCAATGGGCACAAACTGCAACACAGGAGGTTCCCTCTGAACATCATGCAGCACTTCTGTGCTGTGTGGGTGACACAGTAATGGCCCGGGTTGTCCAGAGAAACTGGAGTCTCCTCCCCAGAGATCTTCAACAGCCACCTGGACATGGGCCTGGGCCTCCTGCTCTGGAGACCTTGCTTGAGCCAGAGCTGGGTCAGATGAGGCTGAGAGGAAGAGGACCCTGCCAACCTCAGCTGCTTTCTGACCTTATCCCAGTTTGTTCATATCCAGAAATAATATAGCAGGCATTAGGGAGATGCTGGAGTTCAATATAATACTATTTAAGCCAGAAGACATTGGTCTATTTGCTTCAGAAATCTTGAATTCTGTATCTTGAAACAGAGTCCATTAGACAAAATGGAGTAATGACTTTTCTTCAGCTGTTAGCTCTTCTCTCTCAGAAAGAGAGAAAAAAAAGCACCTGTGTCAACAGTGATAACACAAATTCATTTAACATTCAGACTACTAAAATTCAAGAAAAATGTACATATACAATAGTTAATTTAACAATTTTACTTGACATCATTCAGGTACAGGACTCAAGTACTCTATACTGATGATACAAATATTTATTTTAAGTCACTTTATACTTTGCTTATGGAAAACAACAATAAGGAGGCTGAAGATGGAAAACTATCAGAATTTGTCTTTGGGGTGTCAAATGGGAACAGTAAAATCCTTCTTAAAGAAAGAAAAAGCTCTGTGAGCTTCTCTAGAACTCTAGTTTGGGAAATCTCTTTTCAGAAGGGAAATAAAGAGGAAAAAAGAGAAAAATGGAAAAACAAAATCTGACTTGTTTTAGAAAGATAAACCAAAAAAGCATCACACAAACACAAAAAAAGTGCTCTTTCCACAAATACTGAAGTACAAAGATCCACCTCAACATCAGCTATGGTTGCCTTTCTCAATCTGCACCACACTGCTGGAATGCTAAATCCCTTAAAGCTTGCCTTGAGGGGCAGATTATAACGGAAGTTTGACGTTACTGAGAATTGAAAGAATTATGATTATTGAATAAGAGACCTACTTAAGGAAGTACAAGCCAGCTCTTCAGCTATATTTTTGTGTCTTCACCCTCTCCATTCTCCCATGCAGAACAGCATCTCTATTAGAAGCACATCCTAAACTCAAATATTCTTCCTGCACTATTAAAAGCAGATGTGACAACAGGTGAATGTTCAGCTGCTCTCAGCAGTTTTACAATACAGAAAACATGGGTTCAACCATATGCTTAAACACATTTCTTCACCTGGAAGCACTGCATGGACAGACACAGTCCCCCACAGAGAAACATAAAATAAGTCGTAAAAATGAATATTATTATTAGTGGTACCGCTGTGCTCTCTTTATTCCTGAAATAATATAGTACCAAGATTGTAGAGTTTGATACATGAGTTAATCTGAATTTATTCTCTGATTTATAAACTGTAAGAGTTCCTGAAAGAAAAAAAAAATCCAGTGTGACCCGATTAGAGCTCTCCTTATCCCGTTTAAGAGGTTGTCTTTGGAATAGGTCACAACAATTCATAAGAAAAAACAGAAATCTCTGCAACTGAAGGAAGTATACTGCAATTACAAGGGAAGATCTTTTGGAAGCATTAATCATTAAATACTGCTACTATTTCAAGCAGCAACATGCAACTCTGTTAGTGTAATGTACAGGTTTCATAACCTTAAATGAAAAAAAACAACAACCATCTTTAAAGCAGCCAATACCAGTTATTTTATGAGATTAAAACACTTTAAGTAGAAAATAAATAAGCATGTGCTGTGACACCATTGCTCTGGGTAAGACAGACATCACACTTAAACTTTACTTTTACCCTTGAGGAAAAAGAACATCTAATTTTCTGTCACTGATTGCTCCCTCTCCTCTCCACACCAAAACACAATTCAATCACAGTACAATTACATGATCACATAGTAACTACATCCAGTAGGAAGCATAAAGAAATCTGAGAAGCATTATCAGCAGGAAAATAACCAAAACAATCATAATCAAGAAAAGTGACAATTCTTACACTGGCTAAATAATCCCTTAAGGGTAGATGAACCAAAAGACTTATACATTATTTTTCAATGGGAAGTACTCCCTGATGAAAACAGTGATTGTTTAGACAAAGGAGATGAAGCCAGGCATGAAAGACCTGGGTTGCTTCCTTGTTTTGTTCTTCTCTCCAGAACACACACCCAAAACCACAAACGTAAGAGTCAAGGGCTGGAAAAGCTTATCATCCAAGCATGACCATTCATGTTGAGAAGGAAGTGTAAGGGAAGACTTAAGATGCTAGAATAGAGAAGAAAGCTCTACAAAAGGACTACAGTTTCCAAAGTCATTCTGTGTTATCAATAAATTACCAAAAAAGAACTACTGTGGTAAATAACTCCCATTAGTCTATGACATCAGAATGTCTATGCGTACAATAATGTAATTTATTGGGGATGAAGTGAAACAAATAAAAAATAAATAAATTCCCTTGAACACTCACATTCATACACAACTCCAGAAGACCTGATAATAGAGCTATATCACAGAATTAAAAGAAATGTGGCTTCAGCACTATTATTATTTACTGTAAAATAGGAAAGTACTTCACAAGTTCTTTACACAGTGTGACAGCAAGAAAATAACACTCATTTAAACAGATTCCTCACACATTTTTCCACTCTCATACAGAACTGCATTCAAAAAACAAGAGAACATACTACCATACCCTATTCCAAACAAGTGACTATGCCTACCAGAGAAGCACACATTAGGTCAATTCTACAAGGACTCACACATCAGAAGACTAATATACAGAGTAAACGGAATTGAAGCTTACAAATCTTAATGAAAGTTTACTGGAACAGAAAACATCCAGTATTTTCACTAGAGGAAAACAAGTTACCTCATAAATGTTACACCTCGGGTTTATATACCTGTATGTAAACATGATGCATCCACACAGACAGAGGTTCACAAATAGAGCTGTGTCCAGCACAAGCACAGCCCAAGAGGTCCTTAGACCTCCAGTGCATCCTCTGCTCTGTCAGGGCCTCTGCCCACCCACTGCTATTGTTCCAAGGTGCTTTCCTGTGCTGACGATCACTAGGACTCTAAACTACCATAAAAATAATTCAGCAGTTTGGCACAACACTGTTATTCTCAATGATCACACCAGGTTGACCTCCTGTAAGTCAATATTAGAGAACACAAATGCACTACAGGAAGGTTGTACTGAACCGATCAGCGTTTTAGCCTTTAGAAGAAACCATTCACTATGGAAGGTGAAGTTCTTCCTCAGGTGGAATTCACAAGATATGCATAACAATGTGTTCTCCTCTAAGCCCTATAAACAGCCTTCCCCACGACAACTTCTCAAACGCAGACATCTCCTGCCTTGCCCAAATCTGTGTGAACTGTTACTATGAGATGGCTCAAAAAAGAAAAAAAAGGAGAAAAAAAGTCCTACATGTGGGACTCCAGGAAGTCTGACAGAGCAACATAGTTCTGTTTTAATCCAGAAAGCCAACCTTAATCTAATGACAAAGGAGTATAAAGAACAGAAAAACAGATACACACAGTTGTAGTTTATCTATCCACCTGCTCTTCTGACTGTACTGTTAGTTGCTGGAGACCCTCGAGCTTTCATCTGTCTCCTCTATCTGCAAGAACACAGCTCTCACACAGCTGTGTGCAGGCTCTGTGCAGATCACTGCATCACTGCAGATCACTGTGCAATTCACTGCTGTGGTCTACATTCAGCTAAGGCCATAACAGCAAAACATTCTAATATGGATGCACAAAATAGAATTAATATAGTTAAACGCTTCTACCCGTTTTCCACTCCAACATTTATTGCACTGTTCCAACTTCACATTTACAGGCACTGAGGGAATAACTAAGCAAGCAGTAATTAATCACATAATTAAAGAAATGTTCCACGCAAACACCAATTATATTTCAAGTCTGACAACTCTTGCTGAAATCGCATGGAGCTCCTCCTTGCCCTACTCCTCAAAAACCTGAAACCTCAAACAACTGGAATACTATGGCACATTTCAATAGCTTCAAAAAACAGGGAATTACATCCTTTGAAGCATGCAGAGAACTAATTTTATGTACATACACATGCATACATATAAAAAGGAAAACTGCACAAATTAGGTGCTTCAACTTTAGAAGGCATTTATAATATTCCTTTCTTATATTCTCTCTTGCTGTAGAGGAGTATGTAATTTATTATACTTTATCCTCTGATCTGTGAGAGGTTGTGGCAAACCTGTTGAAAAAAAATGAAATATCATTATTTTTATATCTGCTACTCAAAACACAGCAAGAGTGCCTGATGGTCCATATTGTGCTTTTCATCTGTGAAATAAACTCACTTTTCTTTGTAGTCATTCATATGATCAAGAGCTACAACTCCCTTCCCTTGCTCACAGCAGAATTCATCTGGGAATACCCAACTCTGGTGTAAATTCAAAAACTTGAATGCATAACCTGACTTGACTCAGCCAACTACAACACCTACTCCTCTCTGGGTCTTTAGATATGATGTTTTCCAAGAGAGAATCATTAGCAAACCTATTCAGAAACTATTCAAACTGATGGCTGCCTTCTTAAAATTAATTCAGAATAGTTCAATGCAGGGGTGTTTTATGACTAGAATTGCTGTAATAATCTTTCTACCTGCAAAGACAAATGAAGAATACTGTCAAGTCACTTCACTCATCTTCACAGGGAAGAAGGGGGTCGGACACAGATGTAGGTCACACACTGCCAAGAATAACTGAATTGCTCTCAGTTGCATTTACATTCTAACATGTGGCTGAAAAGCTCTTTTTCTGTAGCAATAAATCCCTCTGCTTCCCTCCAGTATTTTACAAGTCTCCATCTTTCCTTAAATCTACAGATAAATCCCAGAAGCATCCAAACTTCTGTTGTCAAACCTCAAAGAAATTTCTTACTTAGATCAAAATCTAAGAATGGAGATAGACTGTTTACATCTTTAAATAGTTAAAAGGTCAGCTACATATCTTTATCAAACAGCACGCACCTTTAAACCATCTTACTCTGACATTTTTGATACCTTCTCCCACTATTCCCAGGCATTACTTTTATTCACAACTCACTGTACAAGCTGCTGAGAATATGCACTAATACGCCAGCAATTCTGTTTCTTACTAAACACAGTCACCTGCACAGGTTAAAGAAAAGATGTTGCTGAGAGGTACAATTTCCCAAAATGCTCTGCCCAATCTAATAGGGAGTGAGCACTGGGAAAGGTGGTTCCTCCTGACCTATTCTACATACTTCTTCATGCTTAACTGCACACTCCTTACATAATCAGTGCCAAGGCACAAAGTTTAAGCAGTTGGATAAATTAAGATTTCATTTGGATCACTGAGCTATTTCATCTCACTGTAAAGCTGCATGGGCAGTAGTTGTCAGACCTTGTGCACATCACACATCTCAGGAATCAAAAGCTAGAACAACTGCTCACTGCAGCCCACTGGAATAAATACACTGCAAGATCACATGAAATTCACCCACTTTCTTTCATCAGCATCAGTATTTTTTTGTAATGAATCAAGCTTAACAAGGCCAACAATGTTTCTTTATTGGAAAAGAGTAAAGAAGCCCATAGCTAGATCTTCCTCTTCATATTTCCAACATGTGGAGTGTTTTCTAACCATTCCGCCCCCCCCCCCTCTTTCCCTTGTTAAAATTCTTTGAGGTGTGTAAGTCTGATTCCAGTGGCTTCCATCCTTGGCACACTGCAACAGCTACCAAAAAAAAACAAAACAAAAAAACCCACCCCAAAACAACAAGAAGCTGGCAGCACAGTGTTTTGAAAACTGAAAAGTTTCCTCAGTATCTTGATCATTTTTGTTGTTATTTTTTACTTAAAGTAAGCAGCATATGTGTGCTATGCACACCAGTAAATCAAACGTTACTCAGGACAAAGAAGCCTTTCTCAGAAAGAGAAATTGAAGAATGTTTTTCTTCGAGTTGAAAGGCACAAACCTTCTTGCTGTTTTGAGTAACATGCAGCTTCCCTCATCCTGGCATCCTCTGTAGTATGACAGTGCAATGGCTGTGCACGCCTGCACAGGGACTTCGCCAGATGAAACGTAACACAGTTACACTGGATTTAAGAAAATAAAAATTTGGAGCTTTTAACTGAAAGTTTAATTTTTACTTGATTTTGAAATCATGAATCAATTCCTTCATCTGGATTTACCATGTGGGAGAGGGTAAAATACAGAAAAAAAAACACTTCAGTCACAGTTACTGCTGTTGCTGGGGAAATATGGGGTGTTAATTGTAACAGACTGGAATCACAGAAAGAACAGAAAATTAAATTCAGGGAGTAAACATGTTCTGAAAAAGGCCATTTATTGCTTTACTAAAGAATCAAAGAGAACAAAACTCTGCAGAGAAACAACCAAATTAAAACTGATCACCTAGAGAAGTTTGATCAAAGGATACACTACAGATATTTAGATTGGAGTAACGTAATTTACAGAAAATATCATTTTACTGAATGCAGCAGCATATGGTATCCTGATCAGTATACAAGAAATTGTTAGAGTCTCCCCTCATACCTCGTAACAGCATGCCAGACTATGAAAACCACTGCAAGTCTTACGAGACAAATTAGCAGCTTTTCTGCCTTACTACCTAATTGATTTGACTTTTCAAATACTCATCCCAAGAACTGTAAGTACCATCTAACTAACCCAAAACAAGGAAAAAGACAATAGTAATTATAAATCAGCAATTAAGACTTACAAATAAATGAAATTTATGACGGATTTTCTATTCACATTCTGTCATGCAGTGTAAAATTATAAAGGACTCTGTCTGCATGAAGTTCATAGAAATATTTGGTACTCCACAAAAAAGACTTCAGAATTTACTCACTGAATTACATTTCAAACTTAAGAAGAAGAAAAAAAAGCCTAAGGAATGGTAGATTTTAATACAGTTTAAAGTACTGCATTACCCTTCCATGTTTCTCAAGAGCTGATCATACAAGTTAATAGGAGTATTTTCCCAACAGTCCCTATTGATGTAACTGATGAGACACAGTACCTTCTCAACATCTTTATCAAAGAAAAAAACAGAAATGACTCAAAATATTCCTTCCTATTCTCTAATTTCCCAGCAATTCATCTGAGTAAATATTTTCTTTCAGACTGCAAAATTCTAGCTTGGGTCACATGTATGAGAAGGCCCACAGAGTGTAATTGGTTTATGTTTCCTCCAAACCACCAGGAAATCAGTATTTCCATTATTTTAGATTATAAAACATGTTTGTCTAGTTCTAGAGAAGGTGAATCACTGGTAACTCTTAATATGCCACAACAGCATGATACGTTACCCTCTGAAGTTAAAGGAGTTAAAAGGATGCCCATCCCTGGAGACACTCAAGGTGAGGTTGCACAAGGCTTTGAGCACGTGTTCAAAGATGTTCCTGTTCACTGCAGGGAAGCAGGACTAGATTATCTTTAAAGGCCTTTTCCAATACAAGTGATTCTATGAAAAGCCTTGTTATTTCTGATGCATTTTTAAAGAACAAATTTGGATCTAAGTCTGTATTTTTCCCTTTGTGCACTGAATATAAATATAGTTATTTTGGGTTAATAGAGAGAAGAAAATTCAGGCTACATCTCTCTCCAAAACAGTGTGTGTATACATACACACATCTACACATACACAGCTCCATATCTGTGATTTTTGCTCCTTATATCAGCTTGGGGAGGACATTTTAATTCAGGACAAACTGCAAACATTTACCTAACAGTATGAGTCAGAAGATACATCAGGAGTGAAATTATAGTTGGAAAACTTAATAATTTCTAGCCTCCCCAACTGTTTATCGGGCATGCTGATAAGCTTTTTATGAAAAATATGCCTTACCGACTCAAAAATAATGTGGAGCTTTTTTTCGTTTGAGAAGTTAAAACAAACTCATAAAAACTGTCAGGCAGATAAAAAAACTGATTATGTATATTTCCAGTGAAAGCTATAGTACAGTATCTTACACAGAATGAAAGCTTGCAGTAACAAAAATTGTTCCATTTCATGTTAAGTTTTCCCCCCTCCCCATTAATACAATAGGTTAGCTTCTCTCAGTTTTAAAATCCAAAACTCACAGAATTGTGTCAACCCAACTCTCATACTCTGCTTGGAAAAACATGAGTTCCTGCCAAAATACAAAGATGAAAGAAGCAGAAACACATTTTGCAGCAGAAGGTAAATTACATCTGAAATAGGGAAAGCATCTTTCAATCCAATCATTTCTCTCTGTCTGAAAAACACATCTAAAATTAAGTATATATAGAACAAAATCCTGTGAATCTATCCCTTGTCTGAAAGGACACAATGAGCTTCTTTCTGAAGATCATCTTTAAATATGACCTTTAAGTTCAAAGCAGGCAAAAGTGGGCAGCCCAATTAAAAAACAACAACAACAAAAAAAAAAAAACCAAAAAAAAAAAAAAGGAAGACTTGATAGTAAGAAAATTACCTCACTGCTCTGTAATATAGTGACTGGATTCTTCCACCACACACATCCTAGCGAGAGACATTTCTGCACAATCTGATGGGCCAGTGTCATCCCTTTTGCGCTAGGCTGCCCAGAGAAGTGCTGGCCTGCTGCTGGAGAGAGGCCTCCAGCTGGTCCAAGGCCCTGCCTCCAACAGCAGCCTTAGTCCCCCCTTCAATCTGTGTTTCTGACTCGACTCATTCATTTTCAAAGTATTTGTTACACAAGAACATCACCTCAATATTCGCTTGCACTCTAAGAGTGAGATAAACAAATGGCAACAGAAACAATTTTCCAGTGTGTATGATAACTTTTAAAATGCAATCAATTTTAATATTGTTGTTCATACTGAAAACTGAAAAAGCACCACAAACAGAAGCGATACACAAAATACCTGACTCCTCAAGGTAGGATTCAGTCTGTTATTTCAGCATTGCCATGCGCAGGTTTTCACGCACGCTGTCTGCTCAAGTTCTTGTACAGTGGGGCTGCCACAGCAGCTGAGATGGCTGAGCAGCAACGCGGGGTTGGCGTGCTTAGGGCTTGCTGAACCCTTCTGCAAAGCCAGCCAAGAGCCAAGCAGGACTGCCAGGGGCATACTGACCTGGTGCACGTGAAGACTCCTAGGCTAAGTATCTTACTTTTCAACTGAGACTTGTTTCAAAAGCTCATGCTCCCGAAACAAGATCAACAATATAGGAACAGCAGAGCAAATGACAGGTAATATGACATAACAAAGCCAGTGGCTCATTTTTTCCTTAGCACCAACACCAGCAGAAACTCAAAGAAAAAAATATTATGACCGCTCCACATAAGTAGCTGGCTTATTTACAAATAAGTTTTTAAGGCCTAGCAAAATACTAATTAGAAAGTTAAGCTGTATCACATTCTGCATCAGTTCAGCTTCCCTGGTGTTATACAAGCATTCTGTTCTTCCTGCGTCAGACACAGTACAGCTTTTTACACCAACATGAAAATTTTAATTCCAGAATTAGTTTACCTTCAGTTCATTATGTCATCCTCAGAAAACCAGCATTTTCATTATAATTGCATGTCCTAAGACAGCATTTGCAAGAAGTAGCTTGGGTCCATTTGAAGGAAACAGAATGTAGCTATGGACAAGCAGGCTTTTTATTGAGTAAAATTAAAGAATGGCAAAAAAAAGAATGTCAAAGACAGTTTAGCAATAATATTTTTGAACTTTTGCACTAGCCAGCTCAAAACTATTTCACCATAGACTGCGGATGTGATGGGACTAAGTGAAATTAAACTTCAAATGAGAGACACAAAAGCCAGCTATTAAACTCTCCAGCCAATGAACATCTGATGAAATACATAAGCAGACCAGTGTCCAAAACTGCAAACACAACCAGGGCAACCGTTTTTTAAAGGATGTTCATGAAAATTTTGAGAACTGGGAGAGCAAACCTAGAAGTCAGAAATAAAACTAGTAAAAAAACACACACAAAAAAAAAATCCCATCCAATTCCTAACGTCCCCAACATCTAACTTACTTTTTGCTGCCATTATTGTGCTTAAGTAAACTATAAAAGCAAGGTAAGATTGTCAACACTGTCCCCTCCTACCAGCACTTACCCATCTGCAGCTTATGTTCTCATGTACAATGACTATTCCTTCAAGTTAGGCAACTCTTGCTAAAGTTTCATGTAATTACTGAAGGTACTTAAACTTTTGGGATTCATGTAATTACAAGCTGTAGGATACAGTATTTTTCATTTCATTTGAATTAAGCTGCGTTCTTTACTGGTTTTCTATATCTGCATAATAAGAAATTACAAGTAGTGATTCTCCCTTCATGTACAACCTTATAGACTTCCTTCACATCCATTTTTCTTGCTTATCACAACCAAGGAGCAAGAGGAATAGTCAACTTGATCTTCTTTTGGAAGAATAATTCTGATCACCCTTGTTGACCTCCTGTGCATTATTTTCTCACTCCACTATCTCTGTGGGAGACAAGTGGAGAGCAAAACTCTTATGTGGAAAACATGGTATTTTTATAAAGAGATTTAACAGTTTTATTTACTTCTTTTTGTTTTCCAATTTGTCTTTCTGACAAAGAAATCAATTATTTTCATGAAATCACTCACAACAACTTCAATCCTGTTTCCACTGATGCAAAGCCTTACTGAGAGCCTATGGCTGCACACACGCATGCACACAACTGAGACCAGTTCTCTCCTCCTACACATACATATTAGTTTGCATTGAACAACCCCTCTTGCAAATTTCTCTACAACTGGACCAGTGTAACACAACTACAGGCTTCAACAGGTGGATTTTGCTCTTTTATATATTTACTTCCGTCAACCTTTGTCACCTCATAATTCACTCTGAAACAGCATACACCTTTATAAAATTGTAATACCTGCTGGGAACACAGAGCTCTCATAAACAACAACAAGGCAAACAACAGATTCTGGTCTCCCTTAAATATTGTTACATTCCTCAAATGATTCTATTACCTCATTATCACCTATAGGCCAGATAGCCACAGCTCTGTTTTCATCTTGCTATTTATTCATAGTAACATTAGCTCTACACCTTTTGTTAGCTTCAAAATGCCCTCATTTCTGTGGTTACTCTTTCTTGAAATAAGAAGACATGTTTTAAGGTGTCTTTTTCTTGACCATGAAGCTCAATATGAGCACATTTTAGCCTTTGCTTGGGCATGTCATCTTGAGACAGTTACAGCCCAAGTCTTTGGTAGTTGCAACTTGAAGCAATTCCTGCTGGAGCATTTGACAGGGATACAAGAGCTACTGGATACATCTTGCACAATGTCACCTGTAAATGCAGCTCATTTATTTACCTAGTATGATGAGGCTTTCTGAAAAGTATAGCCAATTAAATGTTGACACCTACATAATAAACTCTCTGTAATTAAGATTTTCCATAAGTTACCCTCTCCACATTCCTGTTAAGACACCACTTCATTTTAAAACATATTCAGATTTTAAGTTACCATTTTTAAAGACATCTGGTATTGATTTTGCCAGAATGCAGATTTGTTTTTGACACATATCTATTTATGAATTCTTCAAGACTTCTCTGTTATTTTCTACTATGTATTATTTGTGCATTTGCTTGGTTTGTCACAAATGAAGACTAAAATAAATGTTTTAGTAATGCTTTGTATTTATTCTGGTAAGGACTGGCTGTTGCTAAAGAATTACAAGACCACGATTACGTCTCTCAGTCTTGCTTCTGGACCACTTGGCAGTGTGCACAAAAGCTAGATGTCCACTTCTCAGAGTTCACCTCTTCATTAGTACTTTGCCAGGTAACACGATCCTCCAAATAACCTTGTTTTTGTTTGTTTTTTTTTAAGGTTTTTCAGGACTAAGTACATGTGTGAACCAATGATGATCCACTCTTACAACATAATTTTAAAAACCAGCTAGTACAAACTACTAGGACATACACTGAGGATCCTCAAGTTTCACACACTAGCCAAGATACAAAAAGCAGTGACATCTCTGCTGTTACATGCATGAACACAAGCACACTAAATAGATTTGATAAGCATTCAGTACAGATTCACGGAATGAAACAAATCCTAGCATGTAACATCTATTACTCTAAGCCAGGCATGTGAGCATAGCTGTCTCAGAAGTTGGTGTTTATCTTGACAGGTTTATTTTGAACCCTTTGATTTGTTAAAAAAAATTAAAAAATCCAGAGTTAAAACTGATGGTATTGAATATGCAGTAATCAACTACCTGATGACAAGGCAGTCCTTTACTATAAATGTTGAATGATGAATGACGTGAGGCTACACATAACTTTCTGTTAAGTAAGCAATAGTGTGAATTGTCAAAGACTGGCCACAAACTGGGACAATTCATTCTTGCACAGTGTTAAATCATAGGAACATCTAGAATCAAGTTCTCTGTAATACGAGAAGATCTACGTTTCATTTCTAATTTCCATTCCTGCGGTAGAGATTTGATTGCTATTATTTTTTTGTTCTTTTAAACTACCTTTTAACTATCAATTTCCAAAGTCACAGCATTCCTAATCTTTATTTCAAATTTACATCCAAGACCCTTACAAATTCCATGATCCCCTCAGAAACAGCCAAAATATATGTAACTCCCATTACGTGGCTCACTCACTGTAGTAAACTTCAAGAGTGATCTGCAAGTAGAGATTAAAAATCAAGACGCAAAACAAATGACACTGCAAGACTTCTTCTCATTTCAAACACTAAAACTTTAAAGGTCATACAAAAATTTGTATCAGACTTATGCTGATAAAAACCTAACTGGAAAGTATTGAGACACCTCTCCTTTGCTACAGCTCTGAATGCTACAAAAATCGTGATAGCCTATTTTCAAGATACAAGAAGACAGCAAGAGTTTAATGATTATCTGTGAGCTTTGTCAAACTACACTTAAGACAGAAAAAAAAATCTACAGAATAACAAAGAAGTGTGGACTTAAGTTTATTTTTATCTCTATGAAATGCCTCAAAAAAGGCTACAACCATGCCAGCTTTGTAATGTGCACCTTGAGAAAAAATTCCTATTCCTAATCAGAAGTTCAAGCTTTATCAAAAGCTGTAAAGTGTGGTCTTTCAAATGAAGCTTCCAAAGTGATCACACTATTGTTAACAACCTGATATCTCCATTAGTTTATAATACAGGAAGCAGCTCACACTAACATGAATGAACAAGTGGGAAGAATATGAGTATCACAGTAGGATGAAAGCCCCAGTGTCACCTGCAAATGCACATACGCATTAGGTGATTAATACAATTAAACCTTTTCACATTACTTCATATTATCTAGCTCTGAAGGTAGGTTTTCTCATATGTTATCTTTTCACTCAAGTTACAATTAGAAGACAAGTAGAAGATACTTAATGGCTGCCACCACACAGTACCATTACATCCATCCATGTTGCATGCTATGTTACACGATGATACTTCTTTTACCCCTGCTTACCAAAGCTGTGAAGAACACAACCATTAAGAAGTTCAATAAACTATTAATTGGATCCGCCAGTTTGTAACAAATTGCTATGAAAAAGTGTACTTAGATTGACTAGCACAGCTTATTTCTTTCTATGTAGAGAATTTGTTTAACAGCTATTATTTGCACTTTCGTGGAACTTTAAGAGCGCTGTTGGATGTAAGATAAAAACAATAAACCACAACAGTTAAAGAACTTCCAAAATAAAACCTTCTCTGTTGCACAAGGAAACTATCTATCTGTAGAAGTTTCTTTGCATTTCAGAAGCCAGTGCACAACTCTGGCTATTTCTAGGCCATCTATTTGCAGCCATCTTCCACCAGCAGCTAGTGCTGATAATCACAATGGCATCTACTAGGTTACATATAATCTGGGCTATTCATAGCTTTTTTCTCCCTGTCTTTAAAAATATATATGTGCATATATATATATTTATACACACACACACACACACACACTGCTAATAGCCTCATTCTTTTTTGTTTGTTTGTTTAAAGCCTTACACTTTCCTTGTTCTTCCATAAAGAAATAAAAATCCTTCATTTCATTGTGAGGATATTCCACCTTGACACAGACTTTCAGAGAGGGGTTCCGGGCAGGGGGAAGGTTTTTGCTTTGAAGGGGTTGTTATTCAAGTGGAATCCTGCATAAAAGCATAAAATACACCTAGGGGCAGAGGTAGGAAGTATTATGATGACATGTTACCTGCCTGAAATTCAATACCAAAAGGACTGCAGAGCAAACAGACAACAGCTTCTGCTTCCATGTGAAAGCTTGTGGATGAAGGACCCAATGTTCCAAATGCTGTTTCTCCTTCTTTATAGGAGAGCATTAAGAATCCAAACACAGATTTTTGTCTAGAGCTTGAAAATACAACTTAAGACTCAGGCAGGCAAGTCAAACTTAATCCTTCTTCCCTTCTGCCTCTCAGACACAAAGCTAAGGATCCTCCAAACCACTAACCAT
Organism: Cyrtonyx montezumae; assembly: GCF_038088225.1. Taxonomy (NCBI): domain Eukaryota; kingdom Metazoa; phylum Chordata; class Aves; order Galliformes; family Odontophoridae; genus Cyrtonyx; species Cyrtonyx montezumae. The sequence goes on along the minus strand of NW_027072089.1, from coordinate 31,869,134 downwards.
TTTCTGCCCAGTCATGGCAAAGAAGAGAGGCAATTTCAAAGAAGAAAACTATTTCTCCTTACAGTAAAATCTCTAAGTATTCTACATCTATTTTTATGCATAAGTATGAGCACACAATCACACAAAACAGTGTCATGGCTTAAATTACAAGTGGAAAATACCTAAGAGTCTCATTTCACCGCAGGTATAGAAAACATTAATCACATTTCTTAGGCACTTAAGCAGTCCTCATCCAGCTTTCAAAATGTTACGCAAATGCAGCTGCCCTACTCTGGCTGTTATAAGGCTCTGTTTCCATTTCAGAATAATGAAAACAGAGGTTAATTAATTCCTATCCACTTTCCTATACAATGTACAAGATGCAATACAGTGTTCTTGCTGATGTCATGGTCCATTAGCCAAACAAAGCAAGCCAGGGTAAGACTCTGGATTTTCTAGCTTTCCTGAGTTTCAGGTACACTAAGAATTTTTTATAAGATGCTAGTCCAAGCAACAGTACTGTCCAGACTTTTACACACAACTTATTAACTGCATTAGAAGTACTACTTTCTCATGGTATCACCTATGTTTACCTCAGCTGTACCTGTACAGCTGAGTCCTGTAAAATACTTAACATCTTAGCAGTACAGCACAACCCCTTCACTACGATTTCCAAGCAGAAATATTTGTTCTCTGCAGTAGCCCCCTCACTGCAAAGCAGCACTGCAACACAGAAGCATGCTGGTCATTCAGACATTCCTGGCAACTAAATTCCTGTGAAAACTGACACTTAGCATTCCCACATTCACATCAAATGAAAGCATAAAGCACTGGAATATCTCTGTGCCCAATGTCACTCAAAATCTCTACACATTAACTACTTATACACCTAGTCATACTTTTGTTGGTATGTGAAATGAAGGAATAACATTCCAAAAACTGCTAAAATTGTCAAAAACATAAAAGTGCTAAGGGCAATGAATGCAGTGTTTGTATGATCAGTAAAACATTTTTTGTACTCATCTCCCTCTAGGTTCGAGAACAGAAGCAAAACAGGGACCAAAAAAATATATATTTAAATTAAAATATATAGCATATTCAATTCTCTTAAGAACACCTGGGTGTTTTTCTTGATCCAAGAAATACACAAAATGAAAAAAAAAAAAGATTGAGGAGCAGTAGACTACAGATATTTGAACATTACCCAACTAAGTAACCTAACATCAGCAACCATGTAATCTCTTAACAGGTAACATACACAATGCACAGAGTACAAGACAAGTTGGGGGTAATAAAAATAATGCATTCCATACAGAATTTGTCAACTGAAGGGAAAAGAAAAGCTCACAGCAATTATAGCCAAAGGTGTCCTAGCAGGAGAATCTCTCGGTTTTGGTGAGATTGAGTTGTTTAGGTGTGTATGTAATTCCACAATCAAAAGCTACAACAGGAGACACAAATGCAATATGTAAGGCAAATATAACAAAAACAAACAAACAAACAAACAAAAAAAGCCCTATTTATATAATGCAATTAGAATGAGCTCTGTTTAGCTGAAAAATTAAATAACACAAGAACAGTATACTTGCAGAAATATGAATCTGGGCAAATGAAACAAGAGGCCACATGAAATTATCTAATTAGACAGGGGCTACTGGCCATTGCTTTGGTAAAGTGTGTATCTGCTTTACAGTTTTTTCTTAAACAGCACTACTGCAACACAAGAAATACACGTTTCTTGGTACAGTGTTTAAAAACTTAAATGCCCATGAAATCAAATGCCAATTCTTTATTAATTTCCAAAAATCTTTTTTTTTTTTTTAAACAGGAAGCACCTTGTGGGACATTTTATAAACACCTGAAAAGTAGAGCCAGAAGCAAACCATCTCTGAAACAACTTTTCCTTGAATTAAAACACATTTTTGAGAGAATAAACCAAAACACAAATGTGATACTAATAAAACCAGCCTGCTGTTCTCCTATCCACGTCTAAACAGAAACAACAGACCTAGGAATCCAAGCTTTTGTGTTTTTTTTTCATATGCTTTTTCAAGCATGTCTCAGATAATAAAATCCATCCAAAATCCAGTAACAACATTAGTCTAAAAGCTGTTTCAGGTACAGAGTTAGCAAAACCCTCACATTTCCTATGCAGGATTAGAAGCTACTCAACTATAGCATCTTGCTATGAGCCCATGTTTCTCAAGATTTCCTTTATGATCTGTTGTTTCCAACCAAAATCTCATTATCTACTAATATGCCTGCACTGACTACAAAGAATGTAAAACTTCAAACGTAAACAACAACAACAAAAGCAGCAGTATAAAGAAAACCAAACCCAGAAGCCCAAAACGAAACACAAGCAAAATCCTCAGCACCAAAAGGGGTACCTAGAAGCTTACAGAAAAGAAGTAACATGAAAGTGGGAGAACAGCATAAACAAACTAACAAACAAGTCAATATTTATATACAAACACATATATTTAAGTATCAGTTTGGCAGTTGTTACTTCCAATAGCATAAAGAACTGAACAATACAGGAGTCACCAAAACCTACATTGGTAGAGGGTGCTTTCTGGGGGGGAGGGGATGAGGTGGGGGCAGATGTTAAACCATCCTGAAATTCTTGCCAATTGACATTTTCATTCTCACTGTGTGTCAGATACTCCTCTACTTTGCTGGCACCAACATTTGGCCATTATGACACTAATTACCGAGGTCACCCTATTCATTCTTTTAACAGAGTTGGCATAATAGTAGATTTCTTCCAGTCCTTTGGAATTTTCTCAGTGTCCTAAGACTTACTGGAAATCAATAAGGGAGTTCTTCCAGGTATTTCAAAATCTAGAGAATTGACAGGCCTAATTTTAGAAAGCTCCTTCACATTTACACTCAAAATGGGAAGTACAACATAAGAAATATCATCCACCTTGTCCTCAAAACAGTTATTTCTATCTGACACGCTCCTGCATTCATTACGACATCCATAAAGCACATATGCCAGGGTTTCTGTTTGTTGGTATCAGTGAGGTTTAAGTTCGGGCACTAGGTCTTTTTCATAGAAACTAAGCACACCAGCTACCTACCATTTGTTCAAGTGTCCTTGTACAGTATCCTCTTCCTATAAAACCCTATGGAAGTGTTTTCTGTGTTCACTGGTTGTTCAGAGTGTTTCTGGATGTACTTTACATTGAGGCTTGGTTTGCCTAAAAATAGCCTAGTTTCTCCTACTATTTGCTCAAGGAAAGGGCATGGTAGCAGCTGTCAGCTATGCACAGAGCACTTTATGGTGCACACCTGCCTGACTAGCACAGTCAGACCATGTATTTTGCACTTGCAGACATGTGCGGTGCAGTTCTGTCTCCTCTAACAGATTAAAGCTTCTTCCTCAATTCTGTTTCCTTGACACCTCTCTCTTTCCACCTCTCCACCTGCAGTTGTGCTTCCCATCACTTCAGTAACAATACTCCTCTGTCCTTCCTAGATGAATGTCTTGTCACATGTCACTCTGATGCTCAGCAGTCTTTCCCAGAACAAAATACACAGACGAAATCCACGGCTTAATACTGGAAACGTGAAAGATTCTTCCCCTATTTTAAAGTCAATCACACATTTATGGCTGCCCTTCCTGGACCTGCATGAGTGCCATGCACAATCTCACTGCTCTAGCTTCCCAGGCTCCTGGCAGCCTCTGTTAACTTTAAAGCAACGGAGACTTAAAAATAATCAACACCAGTGGACAGACAGGTTGCCCCCTAAAAAGACAAGACTTCTGCACCTTGGCCTTCGTGAGCCCTTCATGACATTCAGGGGGGTCCGCGAAAACAAGAAAGGAAGCCAAAAAGAATGTGGCTGATGTCACCCATGTGACAATCTTCCACTACAGATAAACAATGTGATGCATTTAACAATGTAGCTATAAAATGCTAGTCCAACCCTCATTCCTCAATGAAAGCCTTCAGAATAGGTCTTGAAAAAAAAAAAATAGCTTCATCCATTGACATCGAATGTACATTCAATTCTGTATGACAAAGACCCACAGGAACAGATGCTGCTGTCATGCTGAAGAAAAAACGAATAAATGCAACAATGGTTAACTAGAGATGGGAAAGAAATATGGATGAAAACCAAAGGAAGAGAGAAAATGTGTTGACCGTGACCGGAATAACACACCGTAAAAGGATATGCAAACAGATCAACTAGGAAAGAAACTACAAAACAGGACAGACATCCAATTGTAGAAACGAGACACACATGTTGTTGACATAATGACAATTTCTCTTTCTAAGCTTTAACATTCCAATTGCTGCTCTAAAGTAAGCAGAACAAATACATTTTAAAAGCTGTCTTGTGTTACAAAGATGTATTAGTCTTCCAAGATCAAGATTTTAAAATAGATCAAAAATCAATATTAGAACTTTCAAAATATCAAAAGGTTTTCAATCACAATGTATTTCAGAATGAAATGAAGAGCTCTACTTGAAAAAACACCTGTATTTTTTCTAAGACAAAAAGCAATTATTTGATACTCATGTCCCACTAACAGTTTTCTGACTCAAATACAATCTACCTTGTTTTCTACAAAAATATTTTTATGTGCACCCTGCCAACCATTCCCTTTCTCAAGGGAGATTAAAGCTTGTCAGCACTGCCATTCTGCACAGCCAACAACTGATTATATTCACAATTCCCACTATACACTGCTTCACTTAAATTAGCCCCATAAATCAGACAAACAGCACTTTACACCTCAAATGCAAAAGGAAGCCTGAAAAGCAGCTCACAGGGACAACCAAACCCTACTGCTACCAAGCTACATTTGAAATCTTTGCAAAAGTATGCGAGAACTCCATCACATAGAGAAACCTGCTAAAACCCAAGCACAGCAAGCAAGAAGGGAGGATTTTTATATATTTTTAATATATCATGATTTGCAATAGCAAAAAATCTCTATTCATCCCTCTTGTTTACTCTCCAGTGTGTTTCAGAAGAACAATTGCAACCAGAAAATAAACTCTGCATGGACAATGGTGACTTGTATACTGTGAAAATAAATGCCTATAGCACATGCAAACAACAGACAATGGTACAATACCATGTCAATCTCCATCGAAAAGATTGCTGAAAATTCTGGGTTTGCTTCTAAAATGGACAACTGTTTTTGATAAATGATGAAAAGCAGTCTATCGAAAAGAGCATTATCCCAACCACGAACAGAAATTTTGCTCATCCAACACTCCTCCAGCCAAATTCAATCTGGAACACAGCAACCGTCTTCAAAAGGCATTCTGAACTGTTCATACAAGCTCAGGAAAGTCTTCCAATGCACACAGCATTTGCAACATGTAGAGCCTATCAGTATGGACTGCTAACCTTGCATATTAGGTTATGTATACATGCACAAGACATGAGAAAATGACAGCAGGAAGTGCAAAAAAGAAAAAGACAAAAATGATGCTGGTGAGGCAGCCCCAAGCCATTTAGAATTCTGTGCAGGTCAATCTTCCCACCCCTATTTCTATTCCAACCATTACTGGTCTTCAGAAAAAAAACTAAGATTCAACACTTACTTAGCTCCCACAAATGCCTGTAATGGCAGCACAAACTGAACAGAGGATTTACCTCCACACTGCACAAAGAACCTGCATCCTGCAACAGCAAGATGTTTGCCTGAAAGACTGCAATCCAGGAAGCATTTGAAGAACCTTTTAAAGCTGCATTTCAGCTCTTGTCAGTTAACACTTTCAGAATTCCAAGCAGTGCATGCACACTTCTCTCTAAAGTGCACATGAATATAAAATGTTACACGTAAGTAACTGTTTTCAGTTTGGAGATTTGAAGAGAACTGCCCGGGTCTCAGTTTGCGTATGAACAACAGCTCTTTATACACGCAGGGAATTTCTGTTTTCTCAGCTTGGTCCTGCTATTAGCTGCCCTTCGAAGCAGACAAACCCACAGTCTGGATTCTGACACAACACACTGACAACTTTTGTTCCTTCTATTAAAATTTTTATATCCAACTGAGAAGGGATTTTTTTCCCCATGACCTTTTATGGACTGCACACAATGCAGTATGTTTACTGTAAACTCTCCTAGACTGTAACATAGAAACAGAAGCACAGCCCTTGTGCAGGGACCTCTCAACCTAATCCCATCAGCTAGCTGCCTGATGCTGTGCAAATGGACAATTTTAAAGAAACTCACTTATATAGCTTGAAAGTAAGCTGCTATGCAAAAACACAACACAAAGTTCCTAATTACTTGTACTTCATTAGGTGACTAGAGAAAGAAATCTAATATTACTCACATAGAGAGAATGTTTTTCAGAAAGAACAAACTTACACGAAAAAATACACAAAACCTAGAGCTGATTATTCTGTATTAGCCCAGACAAAACCTGGTGAATAGAAAGGCACAGGATGAGAGTTACCAGGCTTAATTTCCTCCCTGTGTCACCATGTCAAAATATCCAGCATTAAAAGAAGAAAAAAACAACAAACACCTCTGGATTAGTAACAACTGATAATAGTTATCATATTTGAAATAATAAACAACGTCTTACTACTACACTCACACAGCTGGAAAAAAAATCCTAATAATGGAAGAGTTTAGTTTCAGGGAAGACCAATCAACTGAATGCTGACTGCAAAACATGACGTTGGCTTGAGAATGTGCAATTACTGCCATGATTTTTAAGAGCTACCTTTTATTCGAGGAGCATTTTGGAAAGCAAAAAAAATCAAGAAAATTCAAAGTTTGACTTTCTCACAGTTAACTCTAAATCCACCTTAACTCTGAAGTACTTTTTTATTGAATTTTTATAATTCATCTGACTGGTCTCTATAATCAAAACATTACACAGGAATAAAAAACATTTACTCCTTGCTTAAGGTGACCAGGAAGTGTCTCACCAGAGAGTACTTCTCAGGGCATCTAGTTCCTCAGAGGAAAAGTGAAACTCATGCATTCTACTTCCATTTCTGCTACAAGCAACACAGCCCAGCCTTAAACCTATCCAGACTACATGTACAATAGGGAGGATATTTACATTTTCTCTGAGAAGCTTTTCACTGTTATATGTGAGCACTACCATTTGGGAGTTACATATTGCCGGTTTGGAATTAGGTCTCCACAACACACAAAAAAAGACAGAGTATGTTCACAAACAAATCACCAACTGTACCTCACTGTGCCATAATCTGACTTCCTGATATGTCTGTATGGTAATTAACATCATTTCTGACATCTCTCAAGTCGATGATGCCTTTCCATGCACATTAGCTAATATACACAATCTTGCATTTCTTCTGCCTCTGCTTTGCTGTCCTTTATAATCGCACATCATACCACTTCCCTTATTTAAGGCCCAATTGGGGCAATCAGATCAACATGACAAGGTTTCACTGAGGCTGCAGCACGGCAATCAATGAGGAGACGTGTGCTGGGGGTCTCCTTGCACAGATCAGTGCACAAGAGGCAGGCTACACAACCCAGAGGCTTTGCTTTGTCAGGTGCTTAACAATGGACTGCGCTTGGGAGGGATCTGGTTACATTTAAGGCAGATCTCCCTGCTGAAAAAACAAAGTACAGCAGAAACTCAAGGTTAACACCAGCATGTGATTCTATAGATGACATACAGGCTGAACACAAACTCAGCTTAACAACAGAATATTATTCTGCTTTATCTCTAACTTGATCACGCAGTATAAGGTCAACGGAAAAGCCAAAGGGATCTGTCAAATCTGCAAGATTATTATTAAAAAATTATGGTGATGAATGAGTGATGTAAGAACTCTTTCCAATCTACCTGAATTATCAAGAAATAAATGGCTGAACTACTGCCATTTCTCCCCCCTGCATTTGTCAGACAAAGCCAGAAAGCAAACAACAAAAGCATTTTTCTTTTTTAAATAAAAAATACTTTAAAAGAAAAACGAAAAGAACAGAGAGCCTGCAATTACTTATACTTCATTTTTTAAAGCGAGCAAGTTTCAGTATCTTCAAGCAAGTCTATTTGATCAGACCTTTCCACAGCACAAAATCAAGAATTCATGAAATAATAATCCCCAAACCCAGAAGCCATTAAAAACGAATGGGAGGGATATAACCCATTTACGCGTTATTTCAATGAAGCAGGCACCTCTCCAGAAGTGTTACAGTAAATATGCTTTTTTTTTTTTATTATTTGCTGATTTTTTCCCTCTGCCAGGAAGCTTCGAACCCCACCTGCACTCACCACCGGCCCAAATTCCCCTATCAGGTTTCCGGTCGCTGGGTGCGCGTGTGCTTTGCACCAGCGTTTCCATCACGCTTCCGTCGGGTGCTGTCACAGCGCAGACCCCACACAAGCACCGCGCTGCGGCACGCCGACCCCTTCCCGACAGCCGCCTCTCCCCCGGCTGGGACGCGGTTAAGCTCTCCTCGCACACCTCCTCCCCGCAGGCCCGGCCGCGGCCCTGTGTCATTGTCTATCGCTCGCCACCACACGCCGGTGTCACCCGCTCTCTCCCTGTGTGCTTCCAGTTCAGCGCCCGTCTCTGCCTATTCATCCTGCGAGCGGGAGGAGGAGAAGGGCGCAACGCAGCGCTCAGCCCCGCTGACAGCCGGGCAGTGACGCGGCCAGGCCTCGGCCTCCCACCCCGAGCCAAACGCGCAGCGCAACGAAGCAGCTCCCTCCCGAGCCCCGCGCCTTCTCCCCTCAGCCTTCCCTACCCCCAAGCCCCACCGGCCCCGCTCCCCGCAGCGCCGGGCTTTGGAGGCAGGGGTCCCGGCCCCGCCCGCGCCGTGCCGCGGCTCACCGAGGGCCACCTCGCAGGCTTTGCGCAGCTGGGAGTGATGCGCCTTCTTCACCTCCTTGTCAGCCAGAATCTTCTCCAGGGCCCGGGTCAAGAACATGTTTTTCGTCTTCTTCCCTTCATACATGAGCGCGATCGAGCCGGAGGAGGGCAGGGCCGGGGAGGGCAGGGGGAACGGAGCGCCGGCCGCTCCCGCCGGCGGAGGGCCGAGAGGGGCCGAGGATGGGCTCCCCGCGGGGAGGGCCGCGGCGTCCCGACGCCCGCTCGGTGGGGAGGGAGGCTCGGCTGGGCCCGGGCAGCGGCCAACCCCCGCGGCGGAGGGAGAACGAAGCCTGCTCCTCGCCGCCCGCTCCGTCACCCCCGCCCCGTCGCGCTGCGCGCTCAATCCCCGCGCCGCCCCCGGCCCGCGCCCGCCTCCATCAGCAGCGACGGCAGCGGCGGCGGCAACGGCTGCAGCAACAACCTGCCCTCGCCATGTTGGAAGGAAGCGACGTCAGGGCCGCGGCCACACGGCTGCCGAGCGGGAGGAAGCGACGGCGCTGCCCCGGCCCCGGGGGCAGGCGGGTGTCGCGGGGGGGAGGGGGGGACGCTCCGCTTCTGCCCGCCCCGCGGGCGCGCTACAGGTGGAGAGGAGCCGGAGGAGGCAGAGAGGAACGGGCGGAGATGGCCGCTACCACCTGGGAGCCGGCTGAGGAGGAGGAGGAGGGGCAGCGCTTCCCTTCCGGGCCACCGGCGCGGGGAGGGACGAAGGCTCGCCGGGAAGTGCCACCTGCCCCGGCGGAGCAGCGGTCCCCGCCCCGCTGAGGAGAACCCCCCACCAGGGCCGTCCTTCATGGAAGAGCGGCTGTGACAGGGCTCCCGCGCACGAGGCGTCTCGCCCTTGTCCTCGCTGCGTGCTTCTTGGGTGCCTTTGCGCTGTGCCTTTCGAGCGCGGTGTCTTCTATATCTTCGTGCCTAAGCTATTACAAACGTTTGTAAAATTATTTTTGTTTGTTTGCATTTTGGCTTTTTCCCCTCTTACAGTAGTGAAGGGATAATGTCCTCCCCCTTAGTTTGGTGCCAGCTGATTCTGACTAACAGCATCGAGTTTGCACTCCTAAGTGCAAAATTTAGAATTATTTATGATAAAACAATTGTTTCTGTTAAAATTTCTAGTAAAACTAGTATTTAAAAGTAGAATATGGCACTGACAATAGTTAGGTCTTTATTTAGTATTCTTTTTTTAACCTTAAATAAAAAAGCAGTACTTAGAATCGATCTGGAAATGAAGGACGGGATCCCCAGATCTGCCTTTTGGAGATGGCAGGGGCTGGGGATGCTATCTTGAGCCTAGGAGCACTAGGTGCTCTCTGGAAGGAGCCCCGCAGCTAACTTCTGCCTGACTACGTGAACATACATCTTAGCTTTACAACAGCTCTGTGAGATGGTTAAAAATTACACCACCAAGCGCATTGATCCTTGCAACAAATGCACAGTGGTATTTATTGGCAGTTTTCGGGCTGTGTTGGTCTACAGAGAAGACTGTGTCTTCAGCAGCACAGCTACTAAGCGTTGTAGAAATTACAATTATTTATGTAGGGGAAAATGTTTGTCAACTCTCCATTTTATTCATAATTTTGTATGTCAAAATGACCTCAGTGTCTCAAAACTGATAGCTAGTGAACACATGTCGAGAGTAAGAATTTTCACAGACTTGCTGTTAGTTTTTACGCAAACCACCTGAGTCCACATTTCTATAGCAAAGTCAAAGCTTGCAAATGTTATTTAGCAAATGGAGTTTGCTATTGATTTTCACGGTCCATTTGGCAGCAATAGACTTGCAATTAGACTATCATGAAGACAATGGCTATCTGTATCTAAAGAGGGCATTGAGGACTGTGGTTTTCTGTTCTGTTCATATTAATGTCTACTTTCTTATCTTGTACACAGGATGATTTTATGTGGGTATTTCAGTTCAGCATCAGTGTTTTACTTGGGTGCTTGGAACATCAGACTAACAGAAGTAAAGGCCTGTCCAAATGACACTGTTCTATGTATTTCTTTCCTGCTGTAATATGAACAGATTGAACTTCTTGTGCTTTCTTAATGTGGTTTGAATCTTCAGTTTCTGCCCTCAAGTTCAAACAATGGCTGTTCAGTTCACTCAACTTACAGCTTGACACAGCTGATATCCTGCATCTATGTGCTAGTCACAAGGTAACCCCTGCCTAAACCCCACAACAATGTAGAGCCAGTACGTAATCAAAAGGCTGCTCCTGAAATTGTACATAAAGGTCTTACTGTAAATCATCTGTTGAGCAGGTTGACAAGCACTTTCCCTCCAAGAGCTGAGCCAATAATGGTGGAAATCACAGGGGAATAATGATATAAGCATTGGCGATAAGAAGACAGTCCAATGCCCTCATTTAGGGTCATGATAGGAACAGTTGTCAGCTTGTGCACAGGGTCCCTGAGTGCTTTAGATAAAGTAATAAGTAATGGTGGCTTTATTTACCAGGGAAGCCATGTATCAAAATAATGTTTGATCAGATTTAAAGAATTTAATGGACTTTTGAGAAAGCATTACAAGGTCAATTTTTTTTTAGTGCTGGAGACTACGGACCATAAAAAACTATATTTTGCTGATTACTTTAAAAATCTAAGTGTTTAGCTCTGTTGAAATGAAAATAAGAAAACTCATAGGAAAGAAAGCGTGAACGTTTAAAATATTTCTGTCTTACATGGGATCCTAACTAAACTAAAGATGGTATCTTACAGTCACAGGTGCCTTGCATAATGGTTGTTAGATGTGATGGTTTCACAAATGTCTGTTTTTGCTTTCAGCATGCAGATTTCTGCTTTGCTTGAAATTTGCATCAGTCAGTGGCTGGCCCAGTGGCTGGAATCATTATAGCTGCAGATCCCAGGTTGTTGGCTGGTGAAGTCTTGAAGATACTAAAAAATGAGCAATACTTGTCTTTGCTTCTCAAGCTGCTAAGTTTGTGGGCAACGTGTATGAAGTACTGCTTTTACATTTTCATTTTATTACCTTACAAGAGGCATGTTTGTGAGCATGTGCTGCAGCACAGCACCATCATTGCTTTGTTGGAGCCTGTGTGTTTAAACACACAACAGCACAAGAGAAAAAGTATTAGAGCAACATACAAAGAAATTATTACTTTTTTATTCAGAAGCTATTTGGAGTATTGAAAAAGCTATTTATAATGTTTCGTGTATTTAAAATATTTTCAGGATTAAATATTTGTTTAGTTACAAACTGCAGAGAATCTTTTGTTTGATGTGGAGCTTGTAGCAACTGCTTCTGATAACTTTATGTGCAGCAACCCCAATGTAGTGCTTGCTTGAAAATGCTGAAAAGCCAGGATTTAAGCCTTTGCTTCAGACTGGCATTGAAAAATGGTACTAAAAGTGCAGTTTCATGCTTGGAACAAGCTGATCTGTGAATGTTACAGCCTCCCAAAGGGAGCCCTTTCACCCCTTCTTGTGCTGATGCACTCGTGCAGCTCTGCAGTGAGTCAGTTCAACTCATTGCTCCAGCTGGAAATCAGCCGCACAAGATAATGCAGTTTTAAATGGGATCAGTGAAGTGTTCAGTCTTACACACACATTCAGTAACCCTTACACAACGAAGAGAGGGGGTAAGTGTGGTCAGGGATGATGAGGGGGCTGGTCTACTGCTCATGGTGGCACTGTGTTGTTAAATCATCATGATAAGCTTTGAAACAGCACATGAAAAGTGCGGCTGTATTTGCTTTAAGCCAGATAAGACAGAACTCCTGCTAAAAGATGTAATTGTTCTCCCTGCTCCTACCTGTATGTTTCTTGCTTTCTTGATCAGCACAAGCATTTGCACTGTCATGTCCTGAATTATATACTGAATTATGTTCAGAATTTAATTAGGTTGAAACTAACCAGACAAGAAACAGAGCATTTTTAATCCAGATATATTCCATACTCTGCTTCATCAAGCAACCTCTCAGAGGCTCAAGGGAGGGGGTAACACCAAGACGGGGACAAGAAGAGGAAGAGGGCTGACTTGCTTTTTGGGTAGCAATGCCAGCATAAAGCGTTGTTTAAACTGCTGCTTTATATATGAAATGTCTTCAGTGTTTGAACTGTAAAACAGATGGCTCAGCTCTGCTGTACATGAGACCTTGCTTATTGGGTCGATTGGTCAGTAGCTAGGAGGAGTGTAGAAGTGCTCCTTTAATCACAGTGGCTCATTGCTGGCACCTTCCTCAGATGAGCACAGTAATTTGTGTTTGCTCCCATTCTGCTTTCATCTACCAGATGCAGATAATCAGTGTGTGATGGATCAGGGTCCAGATGGGTCTGGCACGTAGAAACATAGAACTTCTGTTCTGTGAGAAGCTATGGATGTTCTGCAAGTATCTGGGTGAATAAGCTTTCAAGTCTCTTACTAAATGCATGGTCTATGGTGCTTGATTGTCTAGCACTGAGATACAAAGGAAACATTTATTTCTTTCCCTTAATGGAGTCCTAGGCCTGATACTCTTGTAAAAATAAGTGAATGTAGTTCAGAGTACCTAGTGTATTCATTATGCAAAGGATCCTGATTTGTCCACTAAACTGTAAGAGATAGTCACTGTAAATGTGCTTGGACAATTTTAAGAGAGTAGTTTTGTTTTGTTTTAGTATTTTTTATTCATATCTAAATCGAGGAGCTGGAGCTAAGAATTCATAATTTGCTCGTAAGGTGAATATTCTAACAGGTTAAAACAGGCTGCAGCATATCACTGCAGCTGTGAGAGAACAAATGGCAAATGTTTGTTAGTGCAGGGAATATTAATCAATAAGTAACTCCTAGGTTGCTTTAAACCATTTGTACAGGAGCGTGGGGCAACCCTGCAGTGACACATAATGAAATAAACATCCATCATTTTCAGGAGGTTCTTGCAGGTTGACAAATCTCTTCCTGAAAGCGAAAAGGCACTGACTTTTGTTATATTGAAATACGTTCTCAATGCTATAGTTATGTGAGGGTACATACTCCTAGTAAAACATGATATTTTTCAACTTGTGACAGCTGCGGGAAAAATGTCAGATAGCAGTGAAGGAATAAAAGAAGCACCTCTTGTGACTGCAGATTGTGGCTGGAAACTGCAGAAGATATCAAATGTTCCAGGCTATGGTTTGCATTAATGTGCTGGGAAGCTTGTAGTGCTGCATTCGCTGAAGTGTGATCCATTTTTGCTAGTACTTTTTCAACAGAAATACATTTTTTTTCTAGACTATCTATAGGAGTTTTCAACAACTTCTTTCTTCAGCGTTTTGCTCCTACTATCAGATGAATAATTCAGTTCCCTGCCTCCATGGCACCTCAGCAAGCCATTCTCTAACGTTGTGTGTCAAGAAGGAACAGCACTAACCATTTCAAAGACAGAAGGAAATAAAAATATTTTTAAATGCCTATGTGTGTTTTCTTTCCAGTTTCTTCAGTACTTTTTCAAACTTAAGGACATGATTATGGATGTATCGGTAATGTATTTCTGTGGGTATGGTATATATTTATTGTTGTATGTGAGGATATGATCACAGAATCATAGAATGGCTTAGTTTGGAATGGACCTCAGAGATCACCTAGTTTCAACCCCTTGCTGTGGGCAGGGTTGCCACCCACTAAATCATGCACTGGATCAGGTTGCTCAGGGCCCCATGCAATCTGGCCTTAAACACCTCTCAGGATGCAGCATCCACCATTTCTTTGAGCAACCCGTTCCAGCACCTTACCACCCTGTCAGTGAAAAATTTCCCTCTGACATCTAATCTAAACCTCCCCTCTTTCAGTTTAAAATGGTTCCCCTTTGTCCCATCACTATCTACCCGTGTAAAAAGTTGATTATTCCTCCTGCTTGTAAGCTCCCTTTAAGTACTGGAAGGTCTCCCCACAGCCCTCTCCAGACTGAACAAGCCCAGCTCCCTCAGCCTGTCTTCATGGGAGAGGTGCTCCAGCTCTCTGGTGATATTCATAGCCCTCCTCTTCACCCTCTCAAACAGCTCCACATATTTCTTGTGCTGGGGCCCCTAGGGCTGGACACAGTGCTCCAGATGGGACTTCACCAGGGCAAAATAGAGCCACTGTAGTGACCCCTTGGTAATGACAACTATTTTTGTATGTGAACAATGGGAATACAAAGTTCTGACAATGTCCAGAGAGCCTTGAACTGCAAAAGAAAATGTGGAGAATATATTGAAAAGATAACAAGATGATTTTGCTACTTTCTTATTGTTTCATCTAGCAATCTCCAGCAGGCACAGTTGCTAAGGAAGTACTACTGGATATTAAGGAGAAACTATTAAATGAAGGGAGCCACAGCATGATTGCCTTCTTTCTTGGAAAGTGGTAGCCCTGCTGTTACAGCTCTCCTAGGTTACTTTGTGGATATGAATCTGGTTAATTATGTTCCCAAACACCTGAATTAGCATGGACTACTATAGTGTATGGTCATGCCAAATTTTTAATCTCCAGTTTTGAGTTAGAAATTGGAATATTTTGACTTGTGACAAATGAGAAAAGTAACAAATTCACTGAAAATGATGACTCTCCTACCCTTCAATCCTAGCTTCAGACTCCTGCATGTCTTTGTAACTGATGTGACATGACCAGTTTAATGCATGCTGAGTTGTCTTACAAATTAGGCGTTGAATAGCCTGGCTATTGGAAGCATGCAGCATTAGCTTTAACCTCATTTTTATGTGCTGAAAGACTCTCTTCCCCTTGATCTAAGGTGAATTCAATGTATCGCTTTAGAACTTGTGCATTTTCAAAGGTTGATGCAGATCTCTTTCAATAAGCTGATAATAAGAAGAACTGAAAATGAAAAAGAAGAGAGAAAAATTGAATGAAAATCAGCTGCAGAAAATCTCCCTTAAATCTGCGAGTATGGTAAGTCAAAGGAATGATAAGGATGGCTCCCAAGCATTTTAATATCCGTGTAGAAAGGCTTAGACAGATCATAAAAGTCACGTGAATTAAGGTGACAAACAATGTGACTGGAGCAATAACAACTTCTAACTGCCACGAAGTGATCTTTGAATCTGCCTGATCATTTCCTCCAGCAGCTGCAGTGGGTTATTTCCTGTCAGAAATGCAATACAAGCTGTGGGCTTCATGACAGGGCTTCACAGGAGGCTGCAATGTGGAAACTACAGAATATTAAAAGGACTTTGCATACCTTGGAAAGATGCTATTGGGATCAGGAGTGCAAGTAGTATTCTCCTCTGTCTTGGAAAGGAGGAATATAGATCAGGTAAATTACTGGCCGAAGGAATGGTGTTGGATCAAGGTTTTGGGTACTATGATATTGGGCTTGCCTATGAGACACCAGATGTGTGGACATCAGGTGGAATGAGACTGACCAGGCAGAGCAAAAGTGTTCTGGGGAGCAAGCTGGCTGGATTATCAGAGTTTTGAAGTAGATTCGATGGGGAAAGTGGATGGAGTTCCCTGTGACAGAGAGGGGCCTGGTAATGCTCCCTATTAGTAAACTGTGGAGAAAAGCCTCTCAGTTGTCCAATTGGATCATGTGAGGACTCCTCAAAGAAGATAACATTGCCCATAGCCTGACTTAAAACTTCTTTCATCCTTCTATTTCATCCATCCTTTCATCCTGCCCCCTTGGCTTTCTGAAAGTGCCTGTATACCAGTGCATGCAGCATGGGAAATAAACAGGAAGAAGTAGAGATCTGTATGCAATCATAGGGCCATGATCTCATTGCTATCACAGACACATGGTGGGACAGCTCACGTGACTGGATTTCTATCATGAATAGCTGAGTCTTTAGGAATGACAAGCTGGTGCAGCAAGGTAGTGGAGTTGCTCTTTATGCAAGAGAGCAATTAGGATGTATTATTGAGCTCCATTTTGGGGGGAACAATGAACAAGTGCAGGGCTTGTGGGTAAGAATAAAGGAGTGGGCTAACATAAGTGACATTGTTCTGGGTGTGTATTACAGGCCACCTGATCAAGAGGAGGAAATGAATGAGGCCTTCTACAAACAGCTGGAAATAGCCTTACGATCCCTGACACTGGTTCTCACTGGGGACTTCATTCTGATATTTGGAACATGGACAGGCACACAAGGTCCAGGTGGTAAAGGGAGGTTATCCTCCCGCTCTATTCTGCCCTGGCGAGGCCACATTTAGATACTGTGTCCAGTTCAAAAAAAGATGGGGATCACGTAGAAGGAGTCCAGTGGAGATCCAGGCCTTTGGGTGGTTAAAGGCCTGGAGCATCTCCCATATGGGGAAAGGCTGAGTAACTTGGGCCTGTTCAGCCTGGGGAAAAGAAGAATGAGATTTGATAAATGTTTATAAATATCTTAAGGGAGATGGGAAGCAAATGGATGAGGCCAGGCTTTTCTTGGTGTTGTGTAGCAATAGGACAAGTAGTAATGCCCTAAAACTTGAACATACAAAACTCTGTATTAACATTGGTGGTCTCTTGAAATCTCTTCCAACCCCTAGAATTCTATGGAAGATTTTGAATATGAATAAATGGAAAGTTAAAACTGACTGGGAGTTAATGTCTTCTCTTGCCTAGAAGAATGATATTAAAGAAGCACAGTTGTAGTAAATCATTCTGGGACTCTAGTTAATTTGCTAAATATTTGCTAGATGTGTAATCACTCAAATATCTATACAATACATTTTAAAATGAGGCCAAGTGTCTGAGGTGACGTGAGACCAAATCGTTGAAAACTGGACAAACTGGTTGTCAGCACATAGGATGGATGGTTCCTCATGACATTCAGTGTCTATGCTGCCCGGGGTCACATCCAGGCATGCATGGAGTGTTTACTTTTGTATCTGAATGTGCTTATTGTGTGCTGCTTCTTGCTAAAAGCTTTATGGCATTGGTTCTCTTCCTGCAGTAGTAAAGATGGCAGTTATGAGGAAATGTCCCTGTGCTGTTGATGGGGCTGTGAAGGTGGTATTTATAATTACTCACAGCTGAGAAGGTCAAACAGAACAAATGCTGTTGGGCTGGTAAAAGTCTAATTTTTCATCATTTGTATGACAACCAATGAATAATTGTTCACAACCTGTTTTCTCTATATCCCTAGAACTGTTGCTGTTTTTGTGACTGCTGCCGTTCTGCAATCCTGATAAGTGTTACTTGAAGTAAGTGGCGCTTGCCAGTGCTGCCATCCTTGAGTGGAAAGAGGAGGCTTATGTGCAGAGTTCATATAATTGATTTTGTGGGTTATGGTCAATACTGATGATAATGTTGATGGTGTTTTATATGAGCTTAGACCAAACTTGCTTCCTTAGCTAGCACTGAGACTAGATACATTTTGTAATAAAAGCTTGCTTACATGAATTCAATAGCATGTTATGGCAGTGGAGCTGTAATTGGTCTATTTGTATGTGCTTCTTAACTTTTCCTGGATTATATTCATTGCTTTTGGCATGTTGCTTTTTCTTTGCTCACCATGCTAGAACAGAAATAATACATGGGATATTGCTGCACACAAATGGCATGGACACATGTAACAGGGCAACAATATGGTATATGTTTTCAGAACTGTGATGGATGAGATCAGACCAAATGTAGATTCTCTGCTCTACTCAGAAGCCAAAACACTCAGCACAGGGAACTGGAATTTTTGCCTTTTTTTTGAGCAACCTACAAGATAGCTTCCTTAACCTTAAGGTGTACTAGTCCACAAAGAAATAGGTAAAGCAGGGCAGACAATTGTGCATAATTTTAAAATGGTAATTTAAGACATTCTATCACAAAATGCATGATCCCATCAGAATTTTCCCCAAGTTTGTGGACATTTAATTTCATGGTTTCATTTCTTTTCATCATAGTGCTGGAGCAAAGGTAGAAGATTAAAATCCAAATTGACTTTAAATTCACAGTGTACTGTATAAGAATGAGGCTGTGCCATTTGAAATTGGTGTGAGCTCTGTATGGAAACTGACTGTGCTCTGATGTAAAAATCAGACAGGCAACAGCAGTGTCTTGTGACCAGGATTTGTGTATATGTGCACATTTGGCAAATGTGATCAATGTGTGAAATAAAATATTAAAGATTTCAAGTAGATTTGCAAACCTAAATGTTACTGCAATAATATAGGAAGCGTTAATCTGTTTTTAAAAAAACATAGAAAGCAGGAATCTATAGTCACCATTTCTGTATGTAATGCCTAATTTTGAGGTTATTTTTAGTATATCATTTACTAAAAAGCGTTCAGCTCACTCATACAACTCTAATAAATGTTCTACTTTGAAATGATGGCTGCCTTTTGTTTTTCTTGCTCACAGTAAGCTCCAAGAGCGCTTTATTTCTAATGAAGGTATTGGCTTTTAGAAGAACAAGATTGGATTCTGCAGAGGCAGGCTGAACAGGCTATGGCTGACTTAAATCAGTTGTTTACTAGTCTTGATTACTGATCATTTTCACTCCTTATAAATATAAGGGATCTTTCTCACTGTAAGTTGAGAGATCATTTAAAACTCAGTAGCCTTTAAATATCATGTAATGCCTGCTAGGGGTAGGGAAAAGATAAAATTAACAGAGGAGAGTGCTTAAAGGGGTATCTCTCATGGATTCAGCAGGCAGCTGGCAGCCAGCCACTGGGTAAAATCCGCAGGGCCTCGCCAGCCCTGGAATCTGCTGCTTTCAGTGACAGATTTGGAACTGCCTTGTGATGGATTTTGAAAACTCTACTTTGCTTGATTATTTATGTACTGGCATGTTGTGTATCTTTGGTATTGTCTGTGTGTTGCATAGTGGCATTTATCAAACTTGTAAAAAAAATCTGTCCAGAATAAAAAAAGTCTGCATCAAGCTAGATAATTCATAGAGCTAACTGATATTAATAGGGAATGCCAAAATTATTCGCTTTTACAATTCTGGTTCCAGCAGTCTGCAGGGACAGGAAATCTGCATATAGAGTGACCAAAATTACTGGCAGGATAAGGGAAACCTGAGGAAGAGGGACAGAAGGGAAGATACTTTCATGGTCCACAGCACCAGCCTTCACTTGTGGCAGCTGAAGAAATTAGCTCTGCTTGAATTACAGTTGAAGTTAAAAGTCAGAAATGTATGTAGACAGTTTGCCAAGTACATGTGCATGAGTTTCTTTATGACAGTTTTTTACAGCTGCAATACATTTAAGAAAGCAGTTTGTTCCTTAGATGTCCCACAAGCCATGGGTAACCCTGAAGGAGAAGAATATCAGGTATCTGAATTCACCCAGAGCTGGATTTACTGGAAAATTAAGATTAAGTCTCATTAAAGGTGGAATTTGTCTCAACTAATTTTAATATTTATGAAATCTCACCTAGCCTCAGCTGTCATCTGGGTTCTTGCTGTGTGAAAAGAGTAGCATCTAATGAGGACCTTAAACAGGAGCAATAGTACTGAGCTGAAGATGCCTACACCCTTTACTTTTCCCTACCAATCATAGAAGGCAACAAGTCAGTTTAGTTTAGATGAATAGCTTTCATATAACTGAAGTCAGGTGAGTTAAATCCCACCTGCAGAGCAAGAGGACTGAGAATTTGTCTTCCCAGCCAGGTGAAACTTGAGTCCTATCACCCCAGGGGACAAATTCGGGAAAAACAGAACATAGCAACAGCAGTAAGCCTGTAACTAACACCTCCAGCATCCTTTATTAGCATTATCATCCCACAGGAGCAGGCACAAGGGCTGCCTGTTTCATCCAGCCACAAAAGAATGGGAGGCTTTCGTGGGGTATCTCAGAAATCTCAAGTGTGCTTTTGGCAGGAGGATTATTGCCCGTTGTCAAAATGCTGAATAATAGTGAATGGGCTGTTAAGGTTTTGGTCCTTTTCATGGCAGCCTATATAATTGTCAGGGAACACCTAAGGCAAAGCATGAATATATTTACAATTGATGTGTGTGAGCCTTCATGAGTGATACTCTTTTGTATGACAAAGAATTTTGCAGAATGTTATGGCAGTTATTTATTGTTCCTTTCTTAAAATATGTGTACTAGGGAAATAAACTGGCTCTTGATGTGGTAAAATAATTTCCCACTCTGAATGTCAAGTAAACTGATATGTATCCAATAGTTTTCCCTTTCATGGCAGCTTTTGCTTCTATAGTCTAATGGATTTCTGCATAAAGTGTGGTTTAAGTAGATACACGTCAAGATTTAGTGAAGCCTAGGAAAGTTTGCCTTGGAAACATTCTGATGTAAGTCTCATCTTCTGGGTTCCAGTGATCTTTTTTGCTTGGAATTTATTGCATGTCTTTAACTTTGTGCTGTATATTGGTGGTGCTGCAACTTTATCCTTTTCAGCTATGGTATCAATCTATTCTTGAATAGCTGTGTACTTAGGAAAGTGCATTGCAATGCAGAGGAATAGAGAAAAATGATCATAATGGATTTCTAATGAAAAGTGGAGAAGAAATGCACTTCTACCATGCAGTGAGGTCAATGTTTTGATGAATTTTATGTCAAGTTATGTTTTCTATAAGGGAAGCTAATCCTAACTCTCTTAAGTTTTGGTCTCCAGTGTCTTGCAGTGGGTATGTGGTGCTTTTTACACTTATTCGCATTCCCTTGTTGAAATACATCCCAAATGTAATTCAGATTACTTCTGTTGCCTCTGTAAGTAACCTGCTGCTCTGTTTCTTCACAAATGAGATATGCATCCATTTCTGCTGTGCTAGGTTTTATACACGTACAGCTAGAAGGGGGAAAGTAAGGGACAGATGTGCAGAGTGAGAAATCCTGGGATTGACAGGGAAGACATTACTGTGTACCTTCACCTCTTTGCTAAATATCCATAAACATTAAAAATTAATGATGTCAGACAATTCCTGAATATTAATATTATCCACATTAATGTACTCCAATGGCAAGTTTTTTACTTAAGAGAAGCTTGACTGAGGGCTCTGACACCATCAGATGAATGCAGAAGTGATTTTCTAGATTTCAGTGTCCTTTCAATCTTCTGTGCTTGTTACTTTAGAAATACTCAGCAGTATCCATTTGCTTACATTTCTTCAGGATGAAGATATTTTTATGTTTCTCACAGAGAGTCATTCAAGCTAAACTGATTAGTCTTTAATGTTTTTTTTTTTTTTTTTTTTTTTTGTTGTTGTTTCTTTTGTCTAATTTTTCTTCTCTCAATGGTTTGTTTAGTCACAGAGAGCCATTTGCTCTCACAGTAAGGCATCTGACCCAGCAGTCCTCTAATTACCCACTGTTGTCGGTTTCCTTTCATCTTTCTCAAGTATCAGTTCTTCAGTGTTTTTATTCCTGGTCTAAAATAAAAATGCATTTTTATACTCATTTAGACAACCTCTGCTGCTCTTGGAGCCTAGAGTCTTGCTGTTTAATTTGTACTTTTTTTCCTAATCCATGTTAGACTTCTGTTCTTCCCTTTATTATTTGTCTACCTGATACTGAATGAAAATGGAAAAACATGCTCCAATCAGTCTGCCTTTATTCTGCACATTCAAAATTGGAGTAGGAAGATATGTACCGTACTTAGTATGTTTTTGGATAACTTGCCTTTCAAGATTTGTTTTTCTGTACGTGCAGACTTAAGTTTTCAGTGAAATGGAAATCATAGAATCCAAAAAGAAATTTTTAAGAAAGTAGCTTTTTGTGTGCCCTTTGACAGATGCCTAAAACGGGATAGTTATTCTTGTGCGTAGTCAGGCTTTGGCAGTGATGGATTGTTTAGGACTCTCACAGAAGCCAAAGAAAAACAAGACAGTAATTCTGCCAGTTTTCAATACTGGCTATTTCTGATGGGCCGGGTGTCAGTGCAAGAGCAGCCAGGCGCACCACCCAAGGAGCCCTTCCTTTCTGATGAAGTGCAGAGAAGTGTGAAATGAATGGGGACTTTCCTTGCTCTGTTAAAATTCAGAGGCAGATTTTAACACCTTTTTTTGAAAAATTCCATCCTGACAGCTGTGGAAACATGATGCTCCTACTCTCCACTCAAGAGGGGAGATTTATAGAAGAGCTCCCTGCATTCATCAGCATCAGCTCTGAAGGGTAGCTCATATCTCCGACAGTGTTTGCAGTAAGGTCTCTGCTGAGACATCTCCTGAATGTTCCCATTCCTGTTCACAATGCTGGAAGGTGTACATTTGACAGGAAGTGGACTGGATCCGCTGACATCCTAACCAGCCTTCAGGATGATAGCAACTTCGTGTTAGTTCTACCTTGTTAAAACCAGCTCAATACTTTTAGTAAAAAATCTTCCAAATGTGGATGAATTTTATTTTATTTTTGTCTAAACTTACTATTCTGAAAATTTACACATCCCAGTGGATAGAATATAGAATGGTTGCTCATAGTCTGAAGCAGTCCTCAAATCCTGGTGGTCTGTAGGTTTTTCAGGGGTCTTCTGGAGCTGACAGGACCAGCTCAGTCACCTCTTCAGTCATTCTAGAGAGTGATACGTGGCCTTTGCCATAACCCATGGGATAACAAAGGCTTTCTGGGATGCAGCTAGGGTTGGGGCTTGAGGACATAACACCTCACAGTGGCCCACAGTGGGGCAGGCATTCGTGACAGCAAAACCCTACCCATTGTCTCTGTCCAGCACACAAAATGGTATGAACCAAGCTTGGAGCTTCTATGTGGTATGCCACAGAAACACCCTGAAGCAATCCCAGGAGAAGATCTTTGAGTCTGACATGGTTATAATAGTGTTGGTGACCGAACCAGGGTACATGTGGTGTGCACAGGAAAGATGTGGCCTGCTGCCTGCAGCCCTGTGGCTCCCAAGGAGGGCAGTGCCGCCATTACGTAAGGCTTCACGCACTAAGTACACACTGTGCAGACAGGCATCTTGTTTGTGTGTGAATGGGGCTGCGTAGGTATGTGGGGAAGCTGGCACATTTTAACAGGTTCACTGCTTAAATTTAGCACCGAAAATTAGAATCTGTTAGAGCCCGAAGTTGTCACTGACAGACAGGATTTGCTTTGGTTTAGGAATGGAGGGAGAGAAACGGAGACGCGTGCAGCGTGATGTAGCAAATTTACCCTGTGAGATAAGGCTCAGTACATTTTGCCTTTTTGACAGATTCTGTGCTAACAAGGCCAAACAGCAGCCCTGCTTCTCCTGCCACAGAGGCAAGCACTGCTTGCTTAACCCTTAGAAAGCTGACTGACTCCCAGGAAAATAACAGTGCCCCTTTCCAAACCTCATTCAGCTTTGTGAATGCGATAATTTAATTCAGAGCAAAGTAATTAGTCTGCATAAAGAGCTTAAAATATGCCAGATTAGGTTTTTTTTTTTTTCCCTAAAAAACACAACCAACAGCTATTTCTGTCTAATTAAGCACAGGAGAAAATTTCATGCTGCCCAGTCAACCCAAATTTTTGCAATCTGGAAACAAAGTAAAACAAAGCAGTAAGTAGATCAGTCATCTTGGCTAAGATTTCAGACTGCTGTACTGTTTTTCTTTTTGCTATTCCAACAAATGCATTATTTTCAAGAAAACTGAAAATTCTATCTCAGACCTAATTTGATATTCCACTCAGAATTGGTTAATGAAAAAGATTAATTATTTGGTTAAAAAGCAAGAGATTGTCGCCACCAGCATCAAGCTGTACTGGTAGGCAGAGAAACAGCCTGGCACTTAGTATTCGGCACAAAAGACTAAAACATCTGCTCACAGCTCTACCACAGTATTTATTTCAGAAATGGTTATCTATTATTTCAGTAAAAGTGTGCACTCCTACAGACCTGAGGATAGATTAAGATATTTCCCTGTTATGACTATTCATCCCACATGTATTCCAATAGTGCCAAATAGTTGTAGGGTAGCAGGAACCTTGGAGCAGCCAGGACAGATGATAATATTATCCATTGTCTTTGTTGCAAAGGATGGATTTTCTTGGTCACAGACAATGCATTTTCTGCATGACTGGGGACAGTGGCAAAATTTTTTAATTAACACTTGAATCTATTATTTATGAGTGCATTCCCTGATGTACAAGTTCAAGGGCAAGCCCTGCCATACTTGACAGCCTCTTCGGAGACCATTTGAAAGGATCTGCACATGCAAAGAGACGCAACTTTCTGATTGGGCACTTCTGACTGTCAGACGGAGAAACATTTAGGGGCTTGTGGGTTCCATCATACACCTATTTTAAATATTCTTTAAATGCTCCAGATGGGAATGGTTTTAAAACTAAGACAGAGAATGTTTAGGTTAGATGTTAGGAGGAAGTTTTTCACTCAGAGGGTGGTGACACACTGGAACAGGTTGCCCAGCGGTGGTGGGTGCCCCATCCCTGGTGACATTCCAGGCAAGGCTGGATGTGACTCTGGGAGGCCTGGTCTGGTGATTGGTGACCCTGCCCACAGCAAGGGGGTTGAAACTAGATGATCTTTGAGGTCCTTTTCAACCCAGACCATTCTGTGATTCTATGATTCTATAATTCTATGATTCTATAATTCTATAATTCTATCATTCTACTATACAATCCACCAGAACACAAATGAGTTCACACACAGATTTTCTCCTTTATGGATAGGAGGAAACAATTACATATCTTTGAACCTTGAACTTTTATCCTGAAGGAGTCTGAAAATTGGACATTAAGCATTCCAGGTGGCCTACATTTTCAGTGGACAGAAGGTTTTGTGTGATGAAATGTAATTAATGCCACAGGATTCATATTTAAAAACTCTGTAATTTGCTTGGATTTCTGTTCTCATTTTTGTTTTCTGCATCAGGTGGAAAGTCGATCTCTATATATTTGAGATATTATTCTGGTATTTTATTATCACTTAAGAGCTGAATGAAATTGGTAACATTCTGGCTTTTAGTCATAAGAGTCAAAACCATTAAATCGTTATGTGTGAGATGAGCATTTTTAGTAATGAATGTGACTGTTACATAGCACTGAATTATAGAAGTTATTGAATTTATAGAAATTATGAAAAAAGTAGTTTCTCACAGCCAAAGGGAAGGTCAAAGGGCTTACAAAAGCATTGCTCAACTCATGCTTCTGAATATCTTACTCTTTGAGTAGAGCCATTAAATTGAATGCAAACATAAAAAGGGAGGGTGTCGTTTAACATGAATAAACTAGGATAGTTAAATATTAATCCAGTTTTGGTAGGAAGTATGATGCTTTCTTCTCAGCTTTAAGGAATTGGAGCAGTGTCTTCACTAAGCAGTTATTTTGTGCAGTTCTCAAGCAGATAGTGCAATCAGCACACAGCAGTTTGTTTTGTAGACAAACTGACTGGTACTGATTGTTTCCAAGTAAATGAATGTTGGCATTCAAGGTCACTTGGAATACTTCTGCCTGAATTTTGGACATTTGGGCTTTATGTGTTACATGGGTGACCAAATACAGTGGTCTTTTTGAAGCAACTTCTGAAAAAGATGGTCGAACTTCACCCTTGAGCTTTGTTCTTTCTTCAAGATTTGCAACTAAACTCAGTACCGTTTTCAACCTCTACAGGTAATTTTTGAAAATCAATTTATGAATGACAGTTCAAAGTCCTCTGGAATCTTTCTAAGCTCTCATTTGGGATAATTTTTATGGTTGGGCATGGTGACTTGCAGAGCCATGGGCTTGTTTCTTTCATACAAATTAACCTCACAGTTCTTAAAACATAAAAACTATCAAAGGAAAGAACAGATGTTCACAAAACCTTGCCTGGACATTTTTTCCAAGTTATAGAAGCAGGTATCCTTTATCTATCAATAACCAATAGAATTTAACTCCTGAATTCACATCATGATAATATATATATATATATGATTTTGTCTGCTAGATTAATAAGCACTGTTTTGCTGTTCATGTGCTTTCTATTGTTGAATGGTAAACTATATCCATCATATTATGATAAACTCACATTTTTCAAAAGCAGTTACAAATTTTGTTGTCCTACAGACAATAAGGACTGCTGAAGGAAAGTACAGAGGAAAGAGATGTAAGTAATTATAGAGACAATAAAGAAATGTTCGAACAAGTAATGTCTTTAAGTCAAAAAGGCTGTTGTATCCAGATAGCTGATATAGAGCTCTATCAGGGTAAATTGCTCTATTTGGAGTCACTCTTGCTGATCAATCGTCTTACAAATTCCTAATTCAGGACATAGGGTTTATTCTTTTCCAGTGACTGTCTTTCTGATCAGCTTTAGTGACCCTGAACTTAAAGGAGTCAAAGACTGTTTACAATTGCATTCAGCTAGGAGTCATTGATTTATACTGTATGAAAAGATCTTCAAAACTCAACTCAGCTCTGAGGTTTCAGCAGCATGCAAAACATAGTATTCAGGCTTAGTCCACCTGGTGACCAGGATGTATTCATCCTGTGTTTTTGAAATCAATTAATTCTAAATGTCAAAACTTCTTAGGTGACTGTGAAAATACTTGTTAAGAACTTTTTTAACTGAAAAAATTGTGGGTTTTTTTTTCTGTTCTTTATTTTTTTTTTAATTTTCATTTCAGGAGTTCAAATACTTTTCAGTACCAGTGGAGATGTGATGTATGGAGATAAAGCTGAAATATTTCTTGTGCTGAACCATTAAACTATGGACAGGAATCAGCTCATCACATATGTATCTATTTTTTCCTGGCTCATGTGGAAAAGTTTGTATTGCAGCACTACAGCAGTAAACTACCTTATTCTGATCAGGCATCTTTCACACCTTCTGTCCTTCACTTCAGTACCACACGTCCTTGTAATAGTTCAATCATATTACCTAA
The DNA here is from genome assembly GCF_038088225.1 of Cyrtonyx montezumae. NCBI lineage: Eukaryota > Metazoa > Chordata > Aves > Galliformes > Odontophoridae > Cyrtonyx > Cyrtonyx montezumae. Next base: position 31,841,658 of record NW_027072089.1, on the reverse strand, counting down.
ATCCAGAATAACTCTTGACAATCGGTACTACTTAACTTACACACAATCAAGACTGATTGTCAAATTTTTACTTAGCATGAGATTTCTGTTGCTGCCTTCAAAATATTTAGTAATTATGGTCATAAGTAAATGGGAGATGACCAGTGGGTAGATATTTTTAGAGTTCAGTCCCCTAAGTATTAATTAAAGCAGATTAGAATCTCACATTACTCAGACAAGTCTGAACTAATCAAATCTGAACAAGCTTTCAGAAAACTTGTTTTAAATAAATACATTTTAATAAGAAAATATTAAATTTTCAGAGAATGAGATTCTGTCATCTTTGCTCAACTGATTGCCTTTTGCAGTTCAGAAGACATATTAAAATATAGTGCTCCCCAGTCTCACACATGTTGTCTGTTTGCTAAGTTCATGTATCTAGAGAGGTTGTAGATTTTTTCAAGTGTTTCATCTTTGGTGTCAGAAATGTTTTACAAATGAGGAAAATTATTAAACCCATGAACCAAGGCCTAAACAATGAAATAAAATACGAAGAACACTTCAAAAGCCTCAGATAATTTTATTAACAAATACATCTTATTTAAATTGTTATGGCATAAGATTAAACTCAGAAGTAATAAAGTAAAATATATGCTTTTGCAGATATAATAAAATGAAAAAAATACTATTTTAAAAGCACCCAAAAAACCTCAACATGTTATATTTTTTGTGCTTTCATGATTATTCTTTCCAACATGGTGCTTATTCTCTTTGAGCTGTAAAGCTTCTGATTTCACCTCTGTCCCACTTAAGAATCTATTATTAATTCCTTTAAAGCATGCAAAAAATATGACTTCCAAGAACAGCCACATAGCCACAGAACTCACTGCAAGGTTACCGATGAATAAAATATAACTTAGCACCATAATTGCATTTTAAGGCTATATCCTCAGCTGGTGGAAATGGGCACAGATTGACTACAGCAAAACTCAAAAGAACCTGTTGCCTGCCCGGTTCCAAGCCCCAAGTCACGTCAAGCTGCTTTGTCAGCTACTGTCCCTCCATAAAGCACAGTACTATATAGTTCAATGATATTTAATTATAATTCTTACATGTCTCTAGGGGAGATACACTTTCAAACATAATGTGTCCTCTCCAATGTACGCATCAGAAATTAGATATTCTTAACAGTTAAAGGAAACCTTGGGTCAAATCTCATATTATATGAAAAGAAATCACAGAAGTGCAAATACATATATATGCATACATGCTAAAGAAAGCCGCGTTGCTACCTGTAGCACAGCCAGCTGGAGCTATATGCCACGCTGCCATTTACTGCCATAGTAATACAATAGTCGGGGCCTGTGCTGGGGTACAGAGTGCGTATACATGAATGTAAACTTTATCCCCTAGTTTGAGAAACTCTGTTGAGGGAAGTCTTCATATTTGGGAAAGCAGTAAGGCCAGGGACAGCCTGGAACTTGAGTTTTCTCTCAGGCATCTATATGTGGCCCTGGACCTGTCCCAGTGAAGTCCCTGTCAGAGAATCAAAGATATATCACAAAAAAGAACTAAGCATGTTACATCAAATGGATAACTAAGATAGTATATCAACTTCATGGACTTTTTTTCCATTTCCAGCCATGTCAATCTAGTAGAAACAATACCGTATTTGCCATTATCTTCTATAGCTTCTAGGCCAAGCTTAGCATGATAAATTCACTGAAAGGCATTCTGGAAGTAAAATTCTCAGTTCCAGGACCTAGAAATAGCTCTCAATGACATTTCTTCAGCAGATGAAAAGTGATATTTTTAACTGCAAGCATGGTCTCCGTGCAGGTTGGTCTGATCAGTGTCTCAGGAAGTAAAAATCCATAGTGGCCGGTGTCACGCAGCTCAAACGCAAACGCATATGGGATACCATTTTTGTAGGCCCAATCCATAGAGCTGCCAGAACTCACGTCTGAAATAGAGAATTCAGCAACTATTTAAAAAAAAACAAACAACAGTTTCAGTGCAGGTCATGCTGAAAGTGCTGGATAGTTATTGTGGCATATTATCTACTGTGCACTGTGAGTACATCTGCAACTCGAGGTGCTGCTCCCTGACCCTGAATACTCATCAGAGATGCCCAGAACCTTGTGAAGGTGATCAGCCCAATACAGGATTAGACCCTGGATTTTCACAGGAAAGAATTACTAACTGACTTCTCTGTGTAAAGTGAAACTTCAATAACGGTAAACTTATTATATAAAGCCCCAAACAGTTCTTGTCTCCAAGCAAGAGCAGACTAAAGCTTTGCCACAAAGATCTCCCAGCTGGACTCTTGCTTGAACGCTCTTCTGTTTAACTTTAGCTTTTTTCAGTCAATTCATTTGCAGAGAGAAGGGAGAAAGATGATAAAATAAACTACATTCTCCTTTTAAAAGTGTTTTTAAAATTTATTTTCATTTCTGCCTCATTGTCTCATGATTTTCTTACAGCATGAGAGCATTTGCATAGATGATGTCTAATATTAACAAACCTTCCATAGGAAGTGTGTTTCTTATGTTTTTTGTTATCTCATATGTTGATTACCCAAGACACTTGTATTTATATAAAGATCCATCTCCTATGCTGCCTGCTTTCCTCTGTGCAGTTCTAGCATTAATTCACAGTGCTCATCCTTTAACACAGCAAACGACTGCACTGTAATGAGCACAAGATGATGACTGTGCTGCGAGATGGAGGCCCATGATAAAGTGTGACATGTAGAGCACCAACCAAAACACAGCAACAGAAAGGGAGATGCAGGAGATTACTTGTGAAAGATCTTGCTATTTACTTAAGTTCCTCACTTTTTCAGTCTCTTATCTTTGCCAAATGAATACAGGCCTCATAGCTAAAGTAAAGAGAGTGGTGTTTCTCTGAAACCCATTGAATATCATTTCCTCTTTCCTGTCTGCGCTGAGAGCTTGTCTGACAAATGTCTTTATATATTTAAAGGACATATTTTAAAGACATTTTGTTTATAAGAGAAAGTGTGTTTGAGATCTCTCTCTGAAAATTGAAAGATATTTACATAAAGTTATCATTGCTGCCAGTTATCATCATTTAAACACTAAGAAATGTGAAACCTGGGTTTTAAAGAGATCATCTTAGAGTTTGGAATGAGCTCTCTGAATGGCTCTATCTGTCAGATGGGCACAGAGAGAGAGACAGAGTAATGGTGAAAAATGAAAACTACTTTGAATTATTTTCTCCCAAATGCTTCATAACTTTGCAGTGCATTAGCAGTATCTGATAAAGATCTTTTATTAAAAAAAATCTGTTTCAATATTTTCTGAGTATGTTACTTGCTAGCTTTACCCTCTCAAATGCATTGCAATTTAATCTCTTCTATTGCATCAACAGGCTTAATCTTACTGCAATCAACTGAATGAGTCAGTTACAAAACTTCTTCCTCCTTTCTCACCATCCATAATGGGAGCAGAGTTCATTTAAACAGTATTTGCTTCCTTTGTTATAACAAATGTGGTCGCCTTCTTGTTACAGGTAGTCATAAACCTGCGTCAGAGGGAAACTCACACAAAGTGCTGGATGCAGGACCATATCTGTATCTTACACCATAGGCAGACTGAAGAGCATTAACAGCATTATAGGCCGCAGATTCCTGCATGGGGGAGAAAAACAAATGCATAAATTAGATTCTGAATTAAATACTGCACTGGGGGTGGAAACTGAGCTATGTGTCACTGACCACTGGTGCAATACCTTGTTCTGTAAGTCCATGGCAGCTAATCTAAAGTGATTTTAAGCAAGAAATGCATTATTTATTTTTACTGACAGCAATGCCCTAATGCTAAGATCTTGATTCAGTATTTTCTTGGCATATAAAAGCTCACTGTACTGTGAATGATCAGCCATTAAATATCTGTAATTATAGGTATATGCGTACCAATTTAGAGTGCACAACAAATGTTGGTCAATGTGAGATGGTAAGATAAAAGAATCTCTTTTTTAGGCAGAATAGAAGATATGCAAACATTTTTCTGCCAACAGCTGCACATATATTTCACTGCCTGCTAAACCTCATTTCTGCTGCGTGATTGAAGACTACGTTGTACAGTGGTTAAGGGAGCAAAGAGAGAAGAGGGAAAGAAGCAAACTAAACTCCAGAATCTTGATGGATTGGAGAATGTTCACCACTGATCTAACCTCCTTTAGGACAAGATGACATGGGCCTAGAGATCCATTTCCACCGTTGCAGAAATGCAAATACCGAACTGTATAAGGAAAATCTGCATCAAGGTCTGTATGCATGTACTCTATTTAGAAGGTTCATGGCATCCTGTAAAACTGGATGCAGAATACTTGGCTCGTTGCAAATTCTGAGGGTCACAATTAACAGTGCAAATGTTTGAAAAGAAAATGAATATTGTATTCTCAGAGGAAAGGATCCTGCAGAATGTAGAGTGAAGGCCAGGGATACCTAGAAAACACAGAGTCATCTCCCTGTACAGAACACCGTTGGAGCTAGAAACTGCTGGAATTTGAACCTCTGTGGAAAGCTGCAGTAGTTAAGTATTTTTATTTCCTGAAGATCTGTAGTACAGTTTATGCAACTCCTGATGAACTTAGTCCTTACAGTGCTATTGAATGGACATGGATGAGTGCACTAGGGAGGATTACTCTGTACCTGCCTTTCCATTTATTCACCTTCTCTTAACTTCCACTCCTTTCCCATTGTCAGGAGTCAGGATTCTGGTTTAATCTCTGGTTTGACCTGTACAGACATTCCTGTTGTGGATCTTTATCCACTCTAGCAGACAAACTAGAGAAAACTGCTTTAAAATGTCATTCTGCAAAACAGAACAAGCCACATTTATTTTTACTCACTGGTGACACTGGTGAGCAAGCAGGACTTTGGGCAGTTAATTTTACTGCTCTTAACAAAGGGAAGAACAACTTTTTAACCCCATTATGAAACTCTGCTAGGCACAACTCAATTTGTTTTTTTTTTCATTTCTCAGTGTAGGACTGTTGTGCTGGAGGCTGTGGCCTTGTGTTTTCAGCTCACCCCTCATCTCCATCATACCTCCTCCATGAGAAGCTGCACTACTGAGGTTGGTACAGGACTGGGATATGGCAGCCAGCTGGTGCTGAAGGGTGACTTCTGACTCACCCACACCAAGCATGAAAAGGTGATGGGAGGCCTGAGGCAGAGGCAAGTGCTGTCCTTGGACTGCTCCCCTCTTACACATGTGGATGCCCCAACCAAAGGGCCAGGAGGTGTCAGACCCTGTTAGGCTCTAGCTGTGGCAGATGTCCCAATATATATGCCATGGAAAGGAGAACACAGCCATGAAGGAGAGTGCTCCCTGCATGACTTAGACATTACAGAGCAATGACAGAAAAAAGGGCGAGCCATGTTGAAATTATTGTGAAGAAATACTTGGGCAATTCCCATTTTTAAACAGCACAACAGCACTGAGCTCTCCACAGAGCCAGCAAGTACCCAAAAGTCAGCCTGGGAGGGACTAAGGTATGTAGGGCATGTAGGCAGGTGTCCCCCCACTACTCTTAGCTCTGAGGGCTGCTGCTCACATCCACTGTTTGGGTAATGCGCCCAAAACTGGGACTGTGCTGATCTGCATCTTGCCATGGAGATCATATTGTAAATATTTCCAAGCAACTAGCCTTTGAGCACCATAAAGGAGAAAGTTCTGTACAGAATTGTCAGATATTTATGAAGAGATACACAAGCTTAGCTGTGTCATATAATCTCACTGTAAACAGTACAGTCAATGACTGTACAGCAAAAAAAGGAGTGAACAGTAGCTGAAATGTAAAACTCTCTAGGTGAATAAATGTTTCTGCTGTCACTGTTTTTCTTCAATCTTAAAGTACAATTTACATTTTAAACATCTTAAAAGAACAGATTTCAGGAGAGTGTTAATAAGAGACATGCATAAATTAGAACAGAATATGCATGTTGTGATCAGTACACAGCTCTCCCCTTTCAAAGCAACTCTGAATAATTGAACACTTTAATCTAAATGGTAACTGACAGCTCTCTAGAGTGATACAACCCAGACAGAAACACCCTTTATTTTGCTTGGGATTAATCGTGCCCCTCTGTTAACACCAAATGCTCTATCTGTTGTATGTGCAGAGTCTTCTGTACACAGTCCATGTAGACTAGCAAAGCTTGCTCCATCAGCAGCGGGAAATGGGCCGCCACTTCACAGTGCGCTGTAATTCTACAAGAGAGCTGGAGAATCTGAAACCTCAGCCTAAGTCACCATTTGAGACACTTCAAATATTAAAGGCTGTTCAAAGGAGCCACCAGATGATGGAGCCTTTGGCTGTTGGCAAATACTAAAACTTATAAATAAATAAGCAACAGTATTCAATTCATTTTCACTCTGACACCCACATTGAACTTTCTAAATAACAGGAAATTACTTCATTTCGTTATTCCAACCTCCCTGTTCTTGCCTCACTGTAGTAAAAATAATGATGGATTCCAAATACTGGCAGAATATTTAGAATTGGGATTTGTCTTCCATTTGTCCTGGACTCTTTCTTCATTGCTTTAGGTCTACACATCACTCCATTTGATGCAGAGCTTGATGGATCAAAGGTCTCACAAATTCAGGGGACGTTTAGCATTCATCAAAAATGGGCTCCTTTGGTCTAAAACTTGTGAATGGAAAGTGTGTGCACTGAGGGGCAGTCACCTATCTCAGAAAGGGAGTAACCACCAAGCAATAAGAACATGCATTAAAGACTTGGTGATGTGTGTGAAAACTCTTTAGAGATTCTTTTTCCTTCCATTTTGTGACACCATGTCTGCTGTTTTCTTACATTAGTCTGGGTGTTGCTGATACCCAGCAATCGTCTTGCAGAGGAGATGCCGAGTCTTCCTAACATCACGTCTTAGTGTTTTTCTGCTTTGGCTGTTCTAAAAAAAAAGTATGCTTGCACCTGCTGGTCTTCAAAGAAATGAGATCCTGGGGTTTAAAATTCCAAGTGCACATTTTTTTGGTAAGTAATAGTTACCAGCTCATTTGGGAGGCTCTTCTTTCCCTTTGCTACTCCCCAGAAGAGGGTGGAGAAGGTAGAATAAAAACAAGGTTCATGGATTTGTTTACGGTCAGCCCCCACAGATCTTATATTTTTAGCTCTGCTGGCTGCATAGATAACTTCTAATTTGCTCTATTTCCCAAGAATGACATCACGCAGTAGAAATTTTGGTAACTCATGAAATTAAGTGTCGTAACAGAAATAAACCAACAAAGAATTCAGTTTGTGCAGTGCTTGCTGCTCTGCCTTCTCAGAGGGCAGCAGAGTGAAACTTCAGCAAGTCTCCAGGGACTAACACATCATTTATTCTGCACAGGATAAATCTAAGATGCAGTTAAGCTCTTTTTGAAGTAAACAAGCTTAAACCGGTAAGCTAAATGTCACTGTAACTTTCAAGACCAAAATGAGAGATATATGGACAATGTAATTTTACCAAGAATTGAGGGCAAAAGAAAGAGGCTTGCTGCTGATTGCTGCAGTGGGTGCCTGTGAGCAGGAGCAAACAGCAAGTGAAGGTTGAGCAACACTTCCCTGGGAGAATGGGCTAAAGGGAGGTCTTTGTGCACAGGAGGCTGGCTGAAAACAGAATTCAAACCTCAGGCAGGGGGAATAGCTTTCCTGCATTTGAATGAGCATGGAATACATGAATTGTATGTATTCATAGATCAATAGGCTTGCATCAAAATCCACACTATTAATTTATTCTCCTAATAGACAAAAGCTCCAAAGCACTTGGTGTTAATTAACTGCTTGCCTTAAAGTGATAAAAAGACTATGCCTGAGCAGATTGATACGTAAAGCAATAGAAGCTTTATTTTTAGTGAAATCTACCAGATTTCTCTTCTAATGGATTAGATGTAAACAACTTCAATTTTATTTTGGCCATAAAATTGAAGATGACCTTCTTTGTGCTTCAGGTGTTCTGAACATGAATGGACTGAATTCCAGATAGATGCCCAAGGACTTAGCAACATAATTCCTCTTACTGTTAATTAAATAAAATTAAATAAAATGATAATACCTATAATTAAAAAACAGGGATTTATGCTAGCAGGTAATTTGCAGGGACTGATGGATGGAAGGCACTATACCATTTTAATCAAATTACTGCTGACTCATTTCAAGTGAAGGTTATATAATCAGAAACGAAATTGCTAGCAGATCCAGAATGCATACTGCTATGTATTAAATAAGTGAAGAGCATGGAAGGAACAACTGTTCTCTCGGAAGAAAATCATACCAAAAAAAAGTTATGTAGTGAATTGCATTCTCCCCAGTGCTGATGTACTTACCACACAGCTGAAGTTTGGAATAGTTGCATATTTGTAAGAGTAAGGGTACAGCAGCATTTGTGCATATGCGTGGAAGGACAAATACGCTTTTATTTGTTTACGATGTTTGCGAAGAAAATGAGCAACAGCCTTTACTTCAGGCTCAGACTCAGGGAAGGGACCACAGTAGGTGTCATCACAAGGGTGGAGTGAGGCACCTTCATCTAGAATGGAATGAGAAAGCTGATGGTGAACGATAACACAGAATTTCTAAGGGTCAGCCTGCGTGACCTATGTGCAAAAGCATGAAAAAGCAATAAACAAACTGCTTTCATGTGCCTGGTGGGCACGAGCCACTGGGACCTCAGTACAGCAGTCTGCTCATCTAGTAGATCACCAAGTGGCCAAGTGGCCAGCTCCACACAATGCCTCCTAGAAGGCGTATTTTTAATCCAATAGAAAAAACAGAGTGACCTCACTCATCTTCAGTATTTTCTTCTGTAACTTTCTATACGAGGGACACTCTTTATGATAGCATTCCAGCATGGAAGTTTCGTTAAAACCATTGCAGGGTTTCAGTTGGTTTATTTGAAATCAGGGAACTATGTCTCTGTCACTAGTCACTGCCAAGACAAATCCAGCTTCTAAGAGTAGTTTTATTTAGTAACTTATAAAGTGATAGCTGCAATGGTAGGTAGCAAACCTCAACATGCATTACCTTAGAGACTGGTTTGAAACAGGAGAAATTCCCCGACTACTGCCTATTTTTACTCTTACAAACTCTATGAGAAAAAAAAAAATTGATGTGCTGCATGGGATGATTGCTCTGTTAGCTAAAATAGAAATAATCTCAGCTTGCACAGGGATTGTTCTTCTTTCAAAAAGGGGCAGGGGTTCAATTGTGAGGATTTCTTTCACCATATCATCCTGCTTAGGTGGCAGTAAGCTACAGAAGCAAAGCCTATGTGTAATATCCGATGAGGTAGTGAAAGATGAAACTCAGAAAAGGAGACGTAGCAGTGGTTCCTCTATCATCTAACAATTCTGGTTCTAAGCCACTGTCTCATTTACAGCTGAGGTCCTGGGCCTAGAAGAACAATTTTTATGCAAATCCGTGCTGCTCTTTTATCCACTGTGGTTTCAAACGGCCACGTTTTACTCTGACCTGCAGAATAATAATAGTTTGTTTGTGACATTCTCTTGTGCCGTCAGGAACTTACAAAAGCAGTGTTTTATTAACTTTCCTTTCTATAGTAAGTAATTCCATCTTCAAATAATAAGAAAAAAAGCAGTGTGTGAGAATGCATAATAATATGAAATAGAACGGGGTTATGCAATCACCCTAATGCAAATAAATAAATAAAGAAGTAAAAGTACAGTGACAGTATCCTATACTGCAACTTCATTTGTAATAGGAAAAATGAGGCTATCATTCATTGACCTCAGGTGAGGATATCAAAAGGTATTAGTGCTTAGATAGCAGTGGATGTGGAAGGGTTATATTGAGGGCAGATGGTGTCCTCCCTGCAGAACAGATGGCCAACATATCATCTAAATCTCGAGGGCACCCTGCCTCAATGTCTTGTCAGATAATATAGCTAAAGGAAAGTTATTTCACAAAGCCTGCAGAGCCATTGCTTTTTAATTTTTTTCTTATTGGATGCTTCATCTCCTGTAGCTGTGGTGTATGCTGAACCATGAAAATGAGCCTCCTTCTTAAAAAAGAGCATAATCCCATAAGCTAACTGTTAAAGGACCCAATGGTATAATGTGACTCAGTTTAGTTACTTCTAGTGAAGAAGAGGTTCTCTAATCTGTTCAGCCTACTATCATGAGCCACTTGCAATCCCAGCTGTAGTTAATGCTTTTCCTTGAGTGAAGCTGGCTGATGGTAAAGAGGGTGAGTTTCCATGGTGCCCATGGACAGTGTAAAGTTATCCTTGATTTTCATGTTACAAGTTCTTTTACAGTAACATGAGATGAAAAAAAAAAGAAAAGAAACAGTGCTATCAACTACTGTAAAATTTCAGTTCTAGTCCTGAGAAGACAATGGAATTGCATAAAACATCATGCTGCCATATTTTTATATCTTGTGGACAACAAGTCTCCTCCAGCATGTCCCATGAGATCAAAAGTACAAAGGAAATGTATGAAGAGACTGGAAAGACAATATCTGATTGGATACAGAGCAAGACTGGTAGTATAGATGACTGATGCATGATTCTTAAACTTCCTTGCAGCCAGCACTCCTGCCAGAGTGAGGCAATATCCTCAGTGAGCAATGAGGTGCACTGGAAATTGGGATGTACTGGAAATTTTTACTCCTACTGCTTCTCTCTCAGGAGCTTTGGATGGAAACCCCTTCACAGGATTTGCCTCATGGAGGGATTTGGTTCTTAGTACCTCATTATTGGCTTTAAAGTTGTGATCTTGTGGACTGATTAGAAGGCACAGAATGACCTTCTGCCTTGCAAAACGATCACTTGTTCTTTCCCCTTCCAGGCTGTCTTGTGATTACAAGAGTTCAGGAGTTGGACTTGATGATCCTTATGGATCCCTTCCAACTCAGGTTATTCTATGATTCTGTGATTTATCTCATGCACATTAAACTATTGTGCTAGTTACTGCACATATGTTTATCAAAGAGCATTTGTACCCCAGAGATCTTGCAGTCAGAATTCACCTAGGCCTGTCTGCAATTTCTGTGTGCTATATTAGGCAAAAAGGGCTGCAGTAACATTTACCACAGTAAGTGATATAGCCCTCTTTTCAGCCCCTAGAGAACACAGAAGCAACATCATAAAGCTTACATCAAAACCCTGCACTAAATGGGAAGAGGAGAGCAAAGGGGATGCTGTGCTATCTTTCCCAAGTAGCTTTGTGTGGCTTTGCTGAGGCTGGCTTCTGCCGTAACACACCTGCCTGGGAGCCCAGAGTGAAGTTCAAGCCTTGCCTGCAAACACTAGGTGCAACTGAACTGTATTAAAAGGTTTTTACAGGTGTGCACAGGATTCAATTTTAAATGCATCGTGATTACACAAGCCTCAAAGTGTGATATGATCCAGATTCTTCTCTGCTTCATTTATTGTCGTATTAATGAGAACACAGGGCTCTGGGCAAAGATCTTCTGAGCACCAGTCAGCCTAGGCCATGAAAGAGCTCTTTATTCTCTGCTGAAATAGAGAATAAGGTGGAATTTGGAGTCTGGTGCAGGAAGCAGGGCATTTGTTTAGTGGTATGATGAGCAACTTTGGAAGAATTTTTATTTTTTAAAGTCAGGGTGAGGACCTGTCTTTCATGTGTAGTGCAGAGATGAAATGCAGCAAGCAGTGGATTGCAACACACAATGTGTGTGTATTGTTACAGTTTCTGTCAGCCCAGAAAAACTCTTTTTCATTTAGAGAAAAATGAGTAAACATTATTGGGACTGTGAGTTTCAATACAGTGAGAGCATTTTAATACAGGGGACAGGGGAGAGGGAGGAGCAGAATGATTTGAACCAAAGAAAGATTAATTAGGACCAGAAGGAAAATACACAGTGTGAATATGAAAGTCCCACCAATAGGTCACTATAATATGGCTCTGAAGACTTTGTAATAGAATGCACATTCCCACTATGCTGGTGGCTGTCTTCTGAATAGTAAACATATGTCCTCAAAATATCTCCAGTTGTGACTGATGTGCTTAGTTAAAAGATGATAAGAGTAATGCAAGACTTCAGTTTATTTTTACATTATTTTGCAGCATAAAATTGCCTTGAAGATCCATGGTAGTAAGACTATCTTCTGTAAAGGAGGGATTCTCATCTAACAGCTGTAACTGCTTCCATGTCTGTCCTCTTTTCACAGCAAATAGCTATAAATTTAGTAGTTGTTATAAAAGGCTGACACCCATCTCACTACAACCACCTGAAAGGAGGTAATGATAGGATGAGATGGTCTTACATTGCACCAGGGGAGGTTCAGGTTAAATATTAGGAAAAAATTGTTCTCCAAAAGAGTGCTGATGCATTGGAACAGGCTGCCCGGGGAGGTGGTGAAGTCAGTGTCCCTGGAGGTGTTCAAGAAATGTGTAGCTGTAGATGTGTATCATTTGGGAACATGGTTAGTGGGCATGGTGGAGATGGGCTGATGGTTGGACTAGATGATCTTAGAGGTCTTTTCCAGCCTTAATAATTCTGTGATTCTGTGAAATTGGAAGCACATTTCACAAGTCTATGTTGCATCTAATGTGTAATTCTGTTCACCCTCGTCACACTTATAATCACTCTAGGTTAGATTATTTTCACTTATTTACATCCTTACAATTTATGAACATCTACTTAGAATCAGGTCAAATCGCACAGAACTTACTGCGAGCAATCAGCACTGTGGAAACCCCTGGAGACTCCCAGTGGAAAAGGGTTGGGCCAAAGGGAGGGCTGTTGAGTTAGAAGGGTGTAAACACAATTTCAGAAGGTGAAGAAAGTTGCTCAAGATGGGAGAGCAGGTCAGCAGGTGTATAACACTATATTTCATAATGCAGGGCTACTACTTTTGATTGCAGCAGAACTTGTGTAGCTGCTGACTTCTGTGTAAGAGCTGCATCATCTTGCTATAAGTTCTTTTTCAGCTGATTGATTCCCAATCTTCTGCAAATATTTCATTACTACTGTATTCTCCATATGCAAAATTTAGGTCATTTTTATGAAACTATTTGCAGAAATTCAAGGAGCTTAAAAATTGATCTCCACGCGTTTTAAAGTATATTCTTTCTTCATTAAATCACTAACAATAATGGTCTTAAAATATTCTCAGATTTTTCTGCAAGGCCAACAAAGCAAATCTGTTTCCAGAACTAAGTTCATTTCAGAGATGAGATTAATTAAATAAAACGAAGTCTAAAATGTTTCCTAAAGTTTTAGTCAGGTAGATTCTGAAATGTGATGGACCAAACTCAATACTGTGCTTTGAATGAGTTATTTTGCAGAACTGTAGTGTAGCTACACATAGCTGTATGTGCAGTTTAATTTTGCCACACATACCTTGAAAACTTTTTATCTGTTGAGATACTTTTTTTCCAAAGTTCAGGACACTTTTTTTTTCTTAAGATAGAAGGAACATTTAAGCCCTGCCTTGTGAGAAAGCAGCTTCAACTTTAACAATGGAAAAGAGAACACTTCACAACAGATGTGACCTAACCTACTTACTGTGTTGGATAATTAAATACAGGGTAATCTGAACTGCTGGACCAAAGTATTTCCAGACTTACCACACCATTTCACTTTCCAGTTGCGATTAGCATCAACCCCATGACACCAAAACCTGGAGCTCTTTGATCTTGTTTTTCTCCAGAATCGATCCTAAATGCAAGTTTTAAAATAGTTAATTAGCAATATTACTATATTTTGACAGAAATCTATCTGTACACACACACACACACACACACAAGCTCAAGCTGATAATTATATTCAGTATTCTATTTTAACTGAATTAATTTACTTCACTTTTGCGTGACACAAAGTGATGTGTGTGATTATACAGAAATTATACACCTTTGAATGGTGTAATAAGTATTCAATCTTCCTGTCTGAACAATATTTTTAGTAATTCTACTGATAGTACTTACATTTGTCCAGCTGTAATGGTATCCATCCACATTAAATACAGGCATAACATAGAAATACAGCTGAGTTAGCATCTTTTTCATAGCAGGATCAGTCTGGTATGTCTGAAGTGCCTAAAGAATATAAGCCAAAGAAAGTAGTTTCCACAGCAAAAATAATTTGCAGGTTAAATATAGTGACTGGCAGCCTTTGGCTATATAGAGGCCTGATCCTACTGTGCTACTGTCATTCCTAGAGCTGTACATGAAAGGCTGACATAATCCTGTAAATGTGATTAAAAGGAGCATGTGTACATGTAAAAAAGGAGTTCAGAACACCGTATCTTCTCTGCTTCTCTGTTGCTTTCAATAGCTAAGAAAATACAACTCACATTCCACAGAAACAAACTTGTGCATAGTGTTCCTTAACATAGGAGTTGAAAGACAGTGGAACGGTTTCTTAGCTGAGGAAGCTTGTTTTGGTCCCATAAAATAATGGAATGCTGCTGTTTCTACCAGGTGATGATTTGGTGAGGTCTGAGCATCTCTAAAAAGACTCACTCTTCATAAGCTTTTGTTTTCACTGTCATTTACAATATTCACAATCAACACAGGCAGCTTATTCATTTACAGTTTAGAAAACCCTGTAATTTTGCAGGAGCCCAGGTATAAAGGTTTGTGGTGGCAGTCTAAGTAGGAAAAGTCATTTACTTTGCATTCTAGAGAAACACAGCAAATAAGAAACTCTTCAGGAGCTCTGTTTGCCATCAGTAGAGTCTTTTACCATTTTCAGAAAACTCAGACTCTGCATGTTGTGGCAAAAACTGTCTCTGGTTATCTAGGCATCAAACTTCACAGTTAAAGTCTTGATTCTGTAAGGCAAGGAGCCAAGTGCTTTGCTGACAACTGGAAAGCCACTGCATTGCCTCTGGATTCTGAGGGAGAACTGGGGGCTGCTCCTCTCCTCCAACTGCAGTGATTCCGGCCCTTCTGGCCTACAGTATTCCTGGTCATCTGGATACAAGAGGAAATGCATTTGTGGCACAATGGGGAAAGCTGTTCTGAGATAAAGCAAGCTAAAAGCTTTTCAATTGACAAGTGCTAGAGAACAGTGTGAAGAGCAAGGTTTCAGTACTTCTGGGCTCCAATCCATGCAGCTGGTTGGTTTATTGACACCGCCACTGGGACTGATGGATGCCTTTTGTGGAATGTCTGTACAAAATGCCTATAACACTGGGTTTATCTGGGGCTGGAATTTACTCCAATGTTTTTTTTTTTTGTTTTGTTTTGTTTTGTTTTTTCTTTACTGAGGGCCGAATGAGACTCCTGAATGCTTTTGCTAAGCTGTTCATTACTGTCTGTCATGCAGTGGGATGAGATGCTGAATTAGGGCAGGGAAGAAGTGGAGGAAAGCAGGCTTTTGAAAGCAGCTTGCTGCAGCCATGGGGAAAAAAGAAAAAGTATTTCTGGCCAATGCAAACATCACAGGTCTCTGGGCCCCTGCGCCATCAATTTCCCAGATTCTTAGCTGGAAAGGTATGGCATTTAAATTCAATTTCTGCATATTAAGAAAGCCACAGAAAAGCTACAAATACATTTAGATAATAGTATTGGTATTCAGGGAACTTCAGATATAGTAAAAAAAGTAATTTTGTCAAAACTGAAAGCCATGGTTACTCAGAAATAATGATTGTGAAAACAAAGGCTCTGTTTCATTGATGTTCTGTGTGCCAAAAACACATACTGAGGAAAGCAGTTCTGTTCTGTGCACTGCCACACACTTAAATCTTGGCAGGATTAAAAGTCTGTAAGGTAAGCATGAATGTTAAATATGTATGACTGCTACTGCAATGAAAGCAGAACGAAGGTGTGCTCTAAACTGGGAGTCAAGGGAAATGAACTTCTTTATCAGGCCTATTTCAGGGAGAAGAAATTTGGTCAGGGAGGAAACAAGTCACTGCACATCACTTCCTCGACTTTTTAATGTTCTTCTCTTTTTAGCTAGTGTTAATAAATACATCTCAGCTTGTGTTTTTGTGGTGAGTATTTACATAACAGAGGCAATGGAACTGGCATATTTGCTTGTACCTCTATGTATCCCATTATTTCACTCCAAGTTACATCCATAATTATGCATTTTGTTACACCAGAGTGTTATATATAATGCACTGTAAACTTGAATGCTAGAAGAATAAACTCTTCAAAACACTTTATAAAATCATCTCCTTAAAATAACTACAGATAATTCATTAATTTTAGGCAATATGTTCCTTAAAAAATCACAGGAACTAGCTTTGAAAAAATTTCAGAATTTTTCCAAATCTGCAAAAAGTGACATAATGAAAATATTTTAATACCTTTTCACGCTTAATATGTTTTATATTGTTAAAGACATCTTAATTTCTTGTTAGGTAAAAGAATCACCACTTAAACAAAACGAAACAAAACAGAGACTGCAAAATGTCAAGCATTCTTTCATTTTTTAGAGCTACTCTGTATCATTTTAGTAGCTGCCATCATTGATGAAATGCTATGAGACACTTTGGTTTTACAGTTCACAGAATACTTTTCAAACTTGTATGTCTTAAAGCTAATCTAGAGCCAAATATATCAATCATTCAATTGTTCTTTGAAGCGTATGTGGTTTGTCTTAATAATTTGGTTGACCTTTCAGAGTATCATTTCATTTAACATGTAATGGACCTACTGCAGTTTTGTTTTTAACAGAAAGCAAGAGTATAGATGGTATGAACTGACATGAGATCACTTTTTTTTTTTCCAGAAATTATTTTCACAGTACATTTGTAACATGCAATTTTATTTGATACACATAATAAGGCAAACATAGGCTGCATAATTTTACCTCCCTTAGTTCGGAGGTCTTTGGCAACCTGCCTTACGAGCACCAAGGTGTACCACTACTGGAGTACAGCACACAGCTCATCGTTTGAGACGTGACTCTCAAACCTTCCAAATAATGATCATGCAACCCCCCCTACAGCGCTGAAACGTTTTCTCCTCACCGTGGCACAAGCAAAAGGAATATAAGCCATTAGTGAATTAACTGCATTGTAGTTTGCAGTGAGCTCCCAGAATACAAAGTGATGCTACTTCATAGAGCTTGATTCTGCTTCCCCATCATGCAATCAATAGCAGATTTGCTGCTGAATGCGCAGAGGGCTGGGCTGGCCCAATAAATGCTGAATAGAGTTATTAGTGAATGAACAGATGATGCAGAAACCCTGCCAACAACATGCAAGCAATCTGCCTGGGGGATGGGGGAAACGACCAGTGATTAATAGGAGGGGGCTCAATCATCTGGATCAGCAGAGAGTGGTGGTTGCTGATAGACCTTTGCCAGCTTACACTGGCTGAGGATCCAATCCATATGAAATTTAATTTGAGGGATGAAGTAAACAAAAGAGCCAAGGCAATAAAATGCAGGAGTTTAAAATGGATTTAGGATACAGTTGTGCTTTTAATAAAGTAAGGGGATTTACTCAGAAGGACAAAGCAAGGAGACAGGATTGAGGAAGACTCTGAGACTGTGTGTAAGCTTAATAAGGATTTGTTGTTCCCCAATTAATTGTTATTAAATTTAAGGTAATAATGAGCATATGTTGTTTCTGATTTTGAATTTAACATTCACACTGAATTAACCTGTTACTATTTTAGCACAGGGAATTGGCTCTATAGCTGTTTTAACAGAAATCATATCAAACTGCTCCCGATAAAGCAGGATGAGCTCTTCTACCCATTTAGGAAGTCATCAGTTAAAATATCCTTCTGATGGAAGCAGAGAAGAGGCAGTGGGTCAACAATATGATTGATGTGTTAGAGAAGCAAGGAACGGTCCCAGTGTGTCTTGGACCACCTTGGCATATGCAGCATCATGTGGGGAAGAAGCCAGATGCAGTTATATCTCCAGACTCCACTAAGATCTGTATAACTTCCTGGTCCATTCAGAGAAGTATTACATTAAAAAAATGTCCCAAGTCCCAAATAGGTCCAAGATTATCCAGGACGAAAAGGAAAAGCCTGTGCTACTCTAAAATGCTATGAATACTCTGAAAGGGGCAATGTAGACTTACCTTGAAATAATCATGTGTACCTAATGCCCACACAAACCTGTAAGCAGCCAACTGATATGTCTACCTCTGAAAAATATAATTCTTAAATTTTGCATTTTAATTATGTTGGTTCAAGGTAGTATATGTTGACAGAAAGTTCACTTGAATACATCATTTAATTAAATAGCTGAGATATTTAAACAATTAAGGTACAAAATATTACTTAAAGTTCTGTTTCTGCATCAACTAAGCTGTCCAAAACACAAAATCTTTTTTCATGGCCTTTTATATTAAATAGTGTTGTCTGCATTTCAATATGACTGAAGTTCTATTCATTCCACACCATCACACAGGAGTGGACTGCTAAAATATAAAGCAGGATTTCTTCCCCAGGACAGGTGATATGTTAGAACAAAAATGTGAATGATGTTCATGTGCTGCACCCAGCAGCACAAAAGCCTTCACGAGCAAGTGTCATTGGAAAGTCCATACTGCAGAACAAAGCAACAACCCCAGAGTTACCTTTATCAAAGTGCATTCACATTGTGAAAAATGAATATCTCCAACCACAAGAAAACTAGTTTTTACCTTCCTAAGATTATGAATAGTTAGGCAGTTGCAGGTGACTAATTGAAATTGCAGAAAGGAAATCATGCTATATATATTTATATATTTTCTGGAAAAGGAAAGACAAATATTTTCATTTTCAAAAAAAGTTTCTTTTGCCATCATGAAGTTTTCACATCTAAGGAAAGGACCTTCTTTAAACAACAGTAATATTGAATAGAACTTGAGGAAAATCCAGTATGAACCAAGTGAAAAAGGAAGCAACGTTGCACAGAACTAGTTTGCTACAGCTGTTTTTAAAACAATGCATCACATGCCTCGTTGTGGTGATACAATGGTACTGCACTCCAGCTTTTTTTGGCATTGGCTTAGGTTTTATCCATTAAAAAAAAAAAACCCAAAACTTTACAGCTGAAGGCCCAGTCTTGTTAGTAGTGTTCACTGCTGCATTATTTTCCTACCCCTCACAACTGGTGCACATCTGTTTTCAGCAGCAAGGATGTGCTGGAGAGATGCAGAAACTCAGAGCAAAGTGGTATACAAGATGGCTGCTGAAATGAGGTTCAAAACTGATCCAGCTGTAGGGTGGAGGGGAGTTGCTGAGGAGCAGCAAAACCTAGACACAGATAGGTGTGATTACTGCATGGGAACTTCAAATGGCAGAAACAGTATTTGGAGGAAGGAAAAAAAAACCTGTGGATAAAACAGATTCTGCTTTTTCACCTGTGGTTCTTGCTGTTGAGAGGCTGATGAATGAAGTACTGAGGGAGAAGGCTGAAAGAGCAGAACTCTCTGATGGAGCAAAACCAAATAGCATTTCAGGCAGAAGCTCCTGACAGAAAAGAATGAGTTAGCTGAAGATAAGTGAGGCTGAGGGTTTCAAATATAGATGCTGCTGGATGAAACATGGATTTTTTTCCCCCAGATAATGGATATACAGGGAGTACTCACAGAAGATGATATTTCTTTTCTTAGGTTAGACAGCTAAAAAGACAGCTGGGGAAACTATAGTCTGGCAAATAATGAAAATTAAGCTCCAATGATTGTTACGATTTATACTGGAAAACTCTGTCAGAACATTTGTAGAGAGATCCATCATCAGGTGACAGGAACTTCAAGATGAAGAGCCCTGTCTTCACCATGCCATAACCATTCGCACATGGGCAGGGGGTTGCAATGGGACAGGATACAGCCTGTAGAGACTTCTGGTCTTCAGGAGTGAACTGAAAACTGATGAACAGGAGGAAAGCCCAGAGAAGATTTTACAAATGAAGGAAATATGGTGGTTTAAAGAGCAACAACAGAAAAACCAAGTCAAGCTAACATCAGCTGAAGGGAAAGGACCTTGGAAAGAAGGGATGCATCCAAGTAAAGGGTGAAGGAAAAAAGCTGCAGGTGCAGTATTTGTTTTGGCCTCACATGCCTCTGATTCACTTTGGGATATTTCAAAGGATTTTAAAAGCTCTTCACGTTTCTTAGAGCTAGTACACAAAGATATGCTAAGATCATGGGTTCCTAGGTTCATATATGGCACAGAGAAAGATAGTCAAGTCTGCACTTGCTTTCCTGCAAAAATTTCTGCTTAGGAAACTTCAAAGAAATGGAAATGGAAAGCATATCATGGGGAGGGTGAACTAACTACATTGTCTCAAAGAGTCCCTTTGGTGTAATGAGCATTCTTTAAATGAATATTATTCTGAAATCCTGGATTCTGGAGATATGTCATTTCATCTGTACTTTCAAATACTGTAATCTGTTGAGAAATGATAGACAAAGCATTTAATTTTTAACAAACACTGATGTGCTGCTTCATACAATGCACTTACAGAGCCTTGAGATCAGGATGTTTCTGAAGCAGGTGAAAAATAGGTGTCCGGATTTCATCGTCACCAGGGAGAAAGCCAGCATTTGAGATTCTGGTAGTTATAGAGAGCAAGGGAAAATAAATCTCCTGAATTCTAAAATATTACACATTTTGATGTAATTCACCTTTACCCAAAATGATTGAGAAGGTGAGGCTGATTCCTAACAGTGAACATCAACACTGGGCTGATGGACTGAGTGCTGCTCTGATTGTTGATGCAATATCTCACAGGTGTTTTGTCCATCAGGACATGGACTCATTTCACAGAATGAGTTTAAATGTTAAGCTGGCTTTCAGCAGTTCTTAAAGCAGGGAAAGTTATAGCTTTATGGCCTTTTAACCACATGGTCTGCCCAGCACTGAAAAACAACCAGATCTCTTTAAAATTAGCGTTGTCATCATAGTGTCCTGCTTGGACCTGCTTCTGGTCACATAGCTGTCCTTTTTTGGTTCTATATGTGTAAGCTCTATTATTCTAAGTATCCTGGCTTCACAAGCAAGCACTTCATAGACATGCCTGAGGAAGAATATGAGGCCTCAAACCATGCAAAATTCCTGTTAAAAACTGGTCTCTGGTGCCTGGCCCACAGTCCTAATGGCTGCCTAATTGGCAGTATCCACCCCACAAGATTTCTCATAAATCAGTCTCAAGCTTAGCATTGTGCAGGCAGGTGTTGTCATTTTGTGTCTTGGACAGTCTCTGTGTCTCTCTTAGCTCATTTATATGAGGTGAAAAGATGGGATTCAGGCCTGGTCTTGGAAACAATATCAATGTCAATGTTTTAAAAAACAGTTCCCCCTCTGTTTGAATTTTCTTTCTGAAGCTACCTATTTGCTTCCTGGCTGCATGACGAAGCATAAATACATTGTGTTGGATAATTTGGAAACTCATATAATTGGGATCATAGGAAACACACATTTTGGAATTTGGTCTTTAAGCCATACATCACACAAACTAAAGTATATGGGGCATATTGATTTATTTTTTATTTTTTTAGATTTGAGATTCTTCTGAAATAAGACAACTATTATGTCCCGTTTTCAAGGAAAAGATGAACAGGAATTCAGGGATGTGCATTTGGACAGCTCCTTCTTAGTGGACTTCTGGATAGAGGTGCAAGAACTGTTGTGGGTGTCCTAGCAAAGTTGATGCCTGAACCAAACTTATCAAGAAACACTGATCAAATCCAGAAAAGGCAGAATAGTTCTGAACACTTTTTCAGCAAAGATCTTAGATATTGGCTAGGCTCTGTCCCAGAGGAGGCAGTCAGTAACATTGCTAAACCAGGAAAAATACGCACAATAGTCTCACATTGAAGAAATGTGGGTATATGCAATGAAAGCTGGCCAATATTCAAAGAATAATATTATCTTGAGGCAAGTCCACAGATTTTAAACACTTCAAAAAAGTAAGAGCCTAGGCAATTTACTAAATAGAATGCCTTCATTCACATGTGAAATACAGATTTGTTGAATCAAGAATCCATTTTTTTCCATAAAAAGAGAAATTTTTGAGAATTGGAGAAGATGATGATGGTAGTGAGTGCTGTACTTCCAATGTATGAGACTACTTGTGCTTTCATGGGAAGTCTTGATAAGGCCACTCCCTTAGGGGAATGCACTTTATGTCAACAGACTTTCTTTCTACTTGTCACTGGATTCTAAGAAAAAGTACAGACAATTTTTTCTTCTTGAACATTTTTCATTAAATTTCTCGAATTTACTAATCTTTAATGTTTACAATACAGAATCTTCAACAAAAGCAAAGAACAGTGCATCTTAAAGTTGCATTTCTTGCATTTTGTTTTCTGAAAATGTTGTGTGAGTGGCATTTCGAGGTTATACGTCATTGAGATGGATCAAATGGCAGCATTTATTAGAGTGAAGAAAGTCAAACCAGATGTAATGTGAATCCTCATCTGCTTCCACTAAAGCTGAAATAGAATCTAGTTTTGATGTTAATTTGAAGAGTAGCCTGCGAAACATATTTCAAATTTTCAAAACAATGGTAAAATTCTGAATCTCAGATCTGGATAATTTGATATCTGAATTTTACTTCTCCTGAAATAGCTGCACACTCAGTGAAGAAAATTTTAATGCTCTTGCTTAACACATATACATATTTAATGTACTTCATCAGAAGTCTGTAGATTTTGCTTCTTAAATTCCATGAAGGCCTCTTTTGGTCTAATATGTTATATTTGATAATTATGGGTTCCACTAGACTCATGTATCTTTGCAGGCTGCCTTCAGAGTAGTCCACGTAATTAGTTCCATTTCATTGCCCAGTTCCTTTTGCTTTCCTATACTCCACTGTCAGGGACATTTTTTTTTTCTGGCGTTTTTTCAGCTGAGTAAGGCTTGAAGTTGGTGGGACTCCACTGTAACCTGTTATCTGTAGCACGTATCTACTGCTAAGTTTTCTATTACAACACCAGCACAGACACTTCTTTGTGGCTCTTTAGCTGATATGTAAAGTATCAACAGGAGTCCCATTTCTTGATTTGAAATGCAGTGACCATGAGGTAGCGTTTGTCAGAGGTCACCAGTATTGCTAATTCCTGTAGAACATTTGATTACCCGTAGCTGAGAGACTAAAGGCATTTAAGAGACGCCTTCTACAGAAACAAACAGTGAAGTTTTTATTAACACCAGACCTACGTGATACACAGCCAAGGCTAGAACTTGTGCTGGAGTAGATTATAGTTTTTTAAGAAGTGAACAAAAAACCCATCCCAAACCCAAGCAATAGTCTTTGCTCTCTTTTTGTTTGTTTCAAAATACAGAGAGGTTTGGTTTTGTACTTCACAATTGCATTAGCACATACTGCAAAACTCTTTCCTGTGTGTTCTTCCTCTTTTTAATTTTAAACCTTCCCTAGATCTTTCTCTTTCTATACCTCATCTGTCCTTTTTCTCTATTTGCTTGAATCCAGAATAAGCTCACGTAGGAAGCAGCCTCTTCCCTTCCCACTCTGTGGCCCCACATCCTCATTTCCTAAGTCTGCTCTGCCTTGGTCTTCTTAGCATTTTCATATAGACAGGAGTCAGGATGTGCTTAGCTGAACAGCTCCAGATGCTTTGAAGAAAGTGGGATGCTGCTGCCTATAAACTGGCAAGCCACTAACAACCAGCTGCCCTCTGGCACCTCCACCCTACAGAGGTAGGTGGCATATCTCACGCTTTTAGAAAATAGGCTGGCACTTTGAACCTGTTGCTTCGGGGTGCACAAGGAAGATAGCACCGTCTCCTAAACTGGCTAGGCTGTCTGAGTCAAGTTGTGAGCTTGAATGTATGTTCATATGTGAGGCTGTTTTCTAAGCTAAATCTCTTGGAAAGCCTTATGGTATAATGGAGTATGGATTCTTCAGAAGATGAATTATGTCTTGAATCCCACATAGACCTCCCAGTTAGGTCAAGAGGTTTCCTAAATACAAAATAACTTTGAAATTAAAGTCAAGGGCTTCAGTGTAAGCAATAGTATATTTCTCCTTAGCTTATGGATCAGGGCTCTGAGGGCTGCCAAAGACTGGTCCTCCACCCTAGGACTCCCCAACCTTACCAAGGGCTCTATTTAATCCCCCAGGGCTATCACCACAACAAGCTCAAAGCAAGGGTTGTCTCCAATTCTCACAGCCGGGCCCTGCTAAGCCAGGCCTACTTACAGGCCCATTTCCCAGCCTTGTCTAAGCAATGCCTGGGGCTTCTGGCTGGGATGGTGGGAAGGAATGGGTTTTCAGTTCCCCAGTGCCCTCAGCTATGGCCCACAGGGGACCTATGGCCCCTCAGTAGTCTGACAATGGCAATGGAAACAAGTGACAGAGGCTACAGGGTGAAGT